>NW_026705417.1:0-701077 GCF_029867415.1 Vicia villosa | reverse complement strand
TATTTTTCACGTGGAAGAGAATTTAAAAAAAAAAAAGCGCGCGAGAGAGACAAAGAGGTGAGAAGGAGATGGAGAGGCAGAGTGAGAGAGGGGGAGAGTAAGAGGGACGGAGGGATGGAGCGAGAGAGAGAGAGAGAGAGAGAGAGAGAGAGAGAGTAGAAGTTAAGATATGTTGAAAGTGAACATTATCATCTCATATTTATTTTTAATAACTATGTTAAAAAAATATTATTTTTAAAGGGACATATGCGGAAACATAATAAAATACATACACACATTTGTAAAAAAAAAATTGAACAATGAGCAGTGATGGAGAGAAAGAGAGAGAATATTTTTATTAAGAAAGGGTAGGGGGAAAGAGAGAATGAGGGAGGATAATTTTGGTAGAAGGAGAGGGTATTTTTTGTAGGAATGAGGAGAGAGATAGAGAGAATATTTTTCATAGAGGGAGTGTATTTTTTGAAGGAATATGAGAGAGAGAGAGAGAGAGAGAGAGAGAGTATATTTAGTATAGAGCGAGAGGTAGTCTTTTTAGTATAAAAGGGGTGCAGAGCAGAGAGAGAATATTTTAATAGAATGAGAGAGAGAGGATATGGGAGAGAGAGAGATAAATATTTATAATTTTTTTAGATAGGTGCGTTAAAAGGGCGAACAAATGACCATGAAAGTACATATCACAAAATTTACACAAAAAATAACAGTTTTATTTATAATAACTATGTTAAAAAATATATTATTTTTAAAGGGACATATGCGGAAATATAATAAAATACAAACACATATTTGTAAAAAAAACTGAACAACGAGCAGGGATGGAGAGAAAGAGAGAGAATATTTTTATTAGGAAAGGTTAGGGAGAAAGAGAGAATGAGGGAGGATATTTTTATTAGAGAGAGGGTATTTTTTGTAGGAATGAGGAGAGAGATAGAGACAATATTTTTTATAGAGGGAGTGTATTTTTTGAAGGAATATGAGAGAGAGAGAGAGAGACAGAGAGAGTATTTTTAGTATAGAGCGAGAGGTAGTATTTTTAGTATAAAAGGGGTGGAGAGCAGAGAGAGAATATTTTATTAGAATGAGAGAGAGAGAGGATATGGGGGAGAGAGAGAGATAAATATTTATAATTTTTTTGGATAGGTGCGTTAAAAGGGAGAACAAATGACCACGAAAGTACATATCACAAAATTTACACAAAAAATACCCTTTTAATATTTTAACATGGAAGAGAGTTTAAAAAAAACGAGAGAGAGAGAGAGAGAGAGAGAGAGAGAGAGAGAGAGAGGTGAGAATGAGACAAAGAGGCTGAGTGAGAGAGGGGGATAGAGTAAGAGGGAGGGAGCGAGGGAGGGAGGGGGAGAGAGAGAAAGGGAGTAGAAGTTAAGATATGTTGAAAGTGAACATTATCATCTCATTTTTATTTTTAATAACTATGTTAAAAAAATATTATTTTTAAAGGGACATATGCGAAAATATAATAAAATACATACACACATTTGTAAAAAAACCTGAACAACGAGCAGGGATGGAGAGAAAGAGAGAGAATATTTTTATTAGGAAAGGGTAGGGAGAAAGAGAGAATGAGGGAGGATATTTTTAGTAGTGAGAGGATATTTTTTGTAGGAATGATGAGAGAGATAGAGACAATATTTTCATAGAGGGAGTGTATTTTTGAAGAAATATGAGAGAGAGAGAGAGAGAGAGAGAGAGAGAGAGAGAGAGTATTTTTATTATAGAGCGAGAGGTAGTATTTTTAGTATAAAAGGGGTGGAGAGCAGAGAGAGAATATTTTATTAGAATGAGAGAGAGAGGATATGGGAGAGAGAGAGAGATAAATATTTATAATTTTTTTGGATAGGTGCGTTAAAAGGGCGAACAAATGACCATGAAAGTACATATCACAAAATTTACACAAAAAATACCCTTTTTATATTTTAACGCGGAAGAGAATTTAAAAAAAAAAAACCGCGAGAGAGAGGTGAGAAGGGGATGGAGAGGGAAAGTGAGAGAGGGGGGATGGAGTAAGAGGGAGGGAGGGAGGGAGGGAGAGAGAGAGAGAGAGAGATTAGAAGTTAAGATATGTTGAAAGTGAACTTTATCATCTATTTTTATTTTTAATAACTATGTTAAAAAAATATTATTTTTAAAGGAACATATGCGGAAATATAATAAAATACATACACGCATTTGTAAAATAAGAAAAACGGACATACGGACACGAGTTAGAGTAACATACACACATTAGACGAATATATCTTAATTAAAACACATTTGGTATTTTCAGGTGATGTTATTATACAATTCATCTATTTTAGTTTTAGTTTTAATTTCGATCACAATATTTATTCAATAAATATTTTAAATTAAAATCAAATTAATATAAAAAATACGTTTATGCTTTGACGCTGTGCACATTAAAAAAAGCAGACAAACGGGCACGGGAGTGCCCGTTTGAACGCTAGTTTTAATAGTGAGAATACGTTGATTTTCAAAAATATTTCTAAGAAGTTATTATAAATAATTAATTTATTTTGTAATTATTATCTTTATATATTATTATGAAGCATACGAAATTTTATATAAATTTAAAATTATTATTATTAATTACATTTTAAAAATAAATATTATATTTTTATTTAAAATTATTCAATGAAATATCAAATAATTTAATTTTTTTAAATTTACAAAATTTTGTAGAGTTAAACTTCTATTATGAAATTCTCCTACACAAAAAAGATAGAGAAAATATTCATTTAGAACTGAAATTTCAAGTTACCATGGAGTGTAGATATTTATTTAGAACTGAAATTTGATGGAGAGTTGTCATATATTGTAGGTTTGTAAAAATAAGAACGATTTAAAACTGATATTTGACGGGAAGCTGGTACAAATTTTTGGTTTGGAAAAATTGACTAATATCTAATAAATTAATGTTATTTGAATTGGAAAAATGATTTTATTCAAGTGGTAGTTTTAAAATTAATTCATTTGGATTCTGAGTTTTGTTAACTCATATGTATTCACGGGTAAATGTAAACGTATCTATGAGATACCAGCGGTAGACTATTCATTTTAATATCCAGCTTTTAAATATTTCTCTTGTTGTTCATGTTTAAAAGTTGGTGCATGTTATTAGCATATATTTGTAAATATGTCAATGCTAACCAATTGAAGAATGAATTCGAACTTTAGAAAGGATGGTTTGGTAGACATGTGATACGGGGACCTCGCACGGATTTCTTATTAATTTATTTTAAAATATAATGGTTCAAATTCATTTTCATATAACTTATCTATTCTCATAAGATATGATCACAATAATTTCGCATAATAGACCAAGACCAATATGGTATCAAAAATTGAGACAAAAAAATATAAGGTTAAAAGTGCAAACTATACAGATCCAAAATTGATGTCAGATTATATGTCCAAAATTATATATTTTGATAATTCAAACTTGCTCTCATATATTGGAATGTCTTTTTAACTATCAACTAAGTTGAATTAGCATGATAAAATAAACTACTTTCATTGTTCTAAAAATTATAACTACTAGAGTTATTTTCTTAACTAAATACTATAATTTCTTAAATTATTTTCTTGATTAAAAGTAAATATTATGACCAAATATCTTTTATTTCTATTGGTTTAGCATGGAAAATAATTTAAAATATCAACAAATTTATAATTCGTTAGTAACTAATTTTAATTTTCGTAATTTAATCGACGAAATTTTGTTGCAAAAATAAAATATAATTAATTTACAATTTAATATCTAAAAATTATATATTTTTATTTAAAATAAATTCTAAAAAATTGAAGTTGGGAAATTCAATTAAATTTTTTGTTAATATGGTAATTAATTTTTTATAGAATGTGAGATAACTGATTTTGTTTTCTAAAAAAAAAAACAGTTTTTGTTTTCTAAATTAACAATTGTTTTTGTTTACTAAGAAAAAAAGATTTGTTGAAAAATCTTACCAAGTAATCTTATCTGGAAACGCGTTTAGTTTTATTTAAAAGGCAAAACTGAAATAAACTTCAACGAAAACCGCGTAAACAGTTGGTCTTAAAAAAGAACTATTACTAAATGAGGCTTGCATGCATATTTCGTGTTATTTACTTCTTAAACAAACATATTATTATTTATTATTTATGGGATCAGTATACCATAGTTTAGATTTCAAACTTTATAAAGAAATCTGATAAGTTACGTAAATCTATGATGATGAAATTTGGGAAATTATCACTGTTGATTAGTTTCAGTGTTTTCTATTATGCAGTGATTGCTATACCTGAGACTTGTCCTGCTGCTAATGTTGGTAATTGCGATGATTCGGATGATTGGGAAGAGGAGTTTTTCCCTGGCATTTCCAAAATTAAATATGAGGGGCCTTTGAGTACGAATCCACTTTCATTTAAATGGTATAATGCAGAAGAGGAAGTTCTTGGAAAGAAGATGAAGGATTGGTTCAGATTTAGTGTTGCATTTTGGCATACATTCCGTGGAATAGGTGGTGACCCATTTGGTGCACCTACCAAACATTGGCCATGGGAAGATGGTACCAATTCATTAAGAGTGGCTAAAAGAAGGATGAGAGCGAATTTTGAGTTCATAAACAAACTTGGTGTGGACTTTTGGTGCTTTCATGATAGAGACATAGCACCTGATGCTCCGACTCTTGAGGAAACAAATGCAAACCTGGATGAAGTGGTGGCTCTTGCTCAAGAGCTTCAGATTAAGGGTAAAAAGAGGGTTTTGTGGGGAACAGCTCAGTTGTTCATGCATCCTCGCTATATGCATGGTGCTGCTACTAGTTCTGAGTTAAAGGTGTATGCATATGCTGCTGCTCAAGTGAAGAAAGCCATGGAGGTGACACATTATTTGGGAGGAGAAAATTATGTGTTTTGGGGCGGCCGTGAGGGTTACCAATCTCTTTTGAACACAAATATGGAACGAGAACTTAATCACTTGGCTAGCTTTTTTGAAGCTGCTATTGCATACAAAAAGAAGATTGGATTCAATGGAACACTTTTAATTGAACCGAAGCCACAAGAGCCTACAAAACACCAGTATGATTGGGATGCTGCAACTACAGCTAATTTCTTGCGAAAATATGGACTTATAGGGGAATTCAAACTTAACATTGAGTGCAACCATGCCACCCTATCTGGCCACAGTTGTCATCACGAGCTCGAAACTGCAAGGATTAATGGATTGTTGGGTAATATTGATGCAAATACTGGTGATCCTCAAGTTGGTTGGGACACGGATCAGTTTCTCGTAGATATCCAAGAGGCAACAATGATTATGCTCAGCATAATCAGAAATGATGGAATTGCACCAGGTGGATTCAACTTTGATGCCAAATTAAGGAGAGAGAGCACAGATGTTGAAGACTTGTTCATAGCTCATATTGTTGGAATGGATACAATGGCCCGAGGCCTCAAAAATGCTGCCAAGCTAGTTGAGGACGGTTCTCTGGCCGAGCTTGTTCGCAAGCGATATCAAAGTTTTGATACAGAAATTGGGGCTCAAATAGAGGCTAGAAAAGCTAACTTTGATTTCCTTGAGAAGAAGACCAAGGAATGGGGAGAGCCAAAGGTTGCTTCTGCAAAACAGGAGCTCGCTGAGATGTTCTTCCAGTCTGCTATGTAGAAAGCAGCATCTAGCTCTACGTGGAAATTCTTTAGGATCTCGGGTACTCCGACTACACAATTCACGAGCTCTAAGTTTACATGGATGATATATATTGTAATAAATGAGTGTATAAGAAATAAATGATACACAAACAATAAACAATAAGATGTGCCGCTATTTATAAATTTAGAAGATATAACATTGTTATTCATAAATTTTTAGACTCTTTGAAAAAGATTATCTGCTTCTAGTGCTAGAAAATCAAAAGTGTTAAAAGCAAATGGCATGAATGTGTGTTGATTGTCGAAACATGTTTTCTCATGTTTGACCACTTTACTTGAAGTAGCTTTGAGAGCTTCTTGTCTCATAGTAAAACATACGGTCCTCAATCCCATCAATGGAGAAACTCTAGTCAGTTCACACAAATATGTTTTCTTCCGACTCAGTCATACACTAGAGCATCTGCTAGCCTAAGTGTCGTTCGTGTAAGACCCATAATTTTAAAGTAACTATAAGTATCAGGGTTTTGGATTAATAAGGGAGTTAGAGTTTTTTCAATCGTTAATTCAAATAATTATCTTTAAATAACATGACTTTTTGAGACCTTGCATAAGTGCTACCAAAAGTTTAGTAAAATTTCCACCAGGTTCTAATAATTCTAACTATCTATGCAAAATATTCTTATTTAGTCATAACTTAAATAGGAGTTTTGTAGACAGACCTGTCAAAGCGATGAAAAATTAGCGGGAAAAATATTTTGAGTTTTAATCTATACTAGATTATTTTGTTGATCTACATTACGCGTAGATCGTGTTAGTAAGCTCGTTTTTTTTTTACGCCGTTTGCGTTCACATGTTTACCTGTCAGAGCCTGTTTAACCGAGTATTTTTATTTATGATTTTGATCATTTTGAATCTAATTTATATAACTTCATTTTGCAAAGATCATTTAAATATGTTCAATTTTATTTTTCGATCAAATGCACTTTCGACTGTTATTCGTTCCGGGAAGGGCCGTCTTTGAGGGCGTGCAAGGCGGGCTACCGCACAGGGCCTCAAATTCTTTACGGTCAAACTATAACTAAAAAGGGCTTACTAAATCTTTGTCACTATTAAAATAGGGTTAAATAAGGCCTCTAATTATTTTGTCATAGTTGAACCATGACTAATCTACACAGGGCCTCCAAAAAATTGAGACGGTCCTGGTTCTGGGTATTTTTCTATGTGTATAACTCGGTTATAAATATGATTTAGTCCAAATATTTTGCTTACGTAGGCATCATGACATCAGTTAAGAAAATTACTAAGCATCACTTTCAAGTGGTAACAAAAAAATATCATGATATTTTTAGCTAATGTCATGATGAATTTTGCATATGGGAGAAAGATCTAATGGTTGGGAACAACCTTATCCTCAAACACTATTTAATCCAATGGACATTAATCAATGTTATTGATTATAAATACATATCAGTAGTTAAAGTACAATTCACACAACACACAATTCTCTCTCTCGACAGAACAACAACATAAAACTCTTTCACCTTCTGTCTTTTGTTCTACACCATTTAAATCACTTTGAAAGCTCAGAAACAAAATTTGGTATGATTTCTTTCTTTTCATTTAATGAATAATTTTACCTCTCCTATTAATTCTCTATAAAGTTGATGACATAGGAGTATTTAAAAATATATAATAAAGATCTTGAGAATTATCATTATGTTTTTTTAAAATCAAAACCCACAAAGCAAACTTATAATTGAAATAAACTCTGTCAATATATATACATATAATACATTTGTTTTCATATTTGTCTATACTTTGGTTTATCTTTGTTAGTTTACTGCAAATATACACTTACTGACTTATAATTTTAATTAATTGATTTTGGGATTAATTATTTTTGTTAAAAAAGGCTCATGGCTGGAGGGTGTTTTATTATTAATTTGTTCTTGTTGAAAAAGTCATTTGCGTTTTTATTATAGATTAAAATTTCTTCTGTAATATGAATAATTATTATAATCATAAGATTAAATTAACTCATCATCCTTAGACCAAATTTTATGGCATTTTATATCAATATAATTTGTTTTATTTATTTGAAATTTAAAATCCAAGATAGAGTTTAGAATCAAATGAATGTCATGTTTGATTTGGGAGAAAATGATATATGATAATTTTTGAAATAAAATCACTGTTATTACTATTAGTAAAAACTAATTAATGAATATTTTTTAATTTTTTTTTTTGGAATTGGGGAGGCCGAAGCCCAAACAGAAAAAGAACACTAAAGGAAAATCACACGGGGAACAAATCCCCGTAACATCTATCTCAATCAATTGAGCTAGCTCGGAAGGGAACTGATTATAAATTATGAAACCTAGCTTATGACAAAGACTAAGATTTGCAAGAGTGTTTGTGCATCGGTTTGCCTCTCTCTGGATATGCTTGATTCTCATATCCCAATCATTATTCAACATGTCTCTGATTTGTTGAATAATTTCGCTACCTTCTCCATTGTCAGACTTGCAAGTATTGACAGATTCTACTGTTGTCTGGTCATCAGTTTGCAGCTCAATCTCCCTGTGGCCTTTCTCCCAAGAAAACTTCAAGCCTTCGAAAACCCCCCAAAGCTCAGCATGGAGACTGTTGCACCGCCCAATGTTTTTGAAAAAACTCTCATCCAAGCCCCGAATCTGTCGCGGCAAAGACCCCCACAACCTGCATTACCAATGTTCTTTGAAGCCCCATCCACATTCACCACAACTCTATCACACTCTGATGGCTCCCATTTGATATCTGCAAGAACCTTGTTGCTTATCTTTGTTAGAACAAGAATTGTTCTAATCAATATTCTTAGTTTTGATGATAACATTATATATGAATTTTGTATAAGACAATGTGGTACTCTAATCCTGTGCATTTTCCATTTCAGGAAATATATACAGAGTATGCACAATTCAGCGCAAGAAGCACTTACTCAGAAGTTTCAAGTATGCAACATCAGAACATGCTCTCACAAGACATCAGAAGATGGTCAAGCAGAATCAGAACATGGTCTATGAAGCATCAGAAGAACTTGAGTTCAGAAGTAGAAGCACTGAAGTTCTTATGGTATCACGCTAGAAGCACTTCAAAGTCAGAAGACAAGAAGATGCTCTGCACCAAGCTGAATGACTATGATATTCAAACGTTGTATCTACAAACATCATATCAGAAGCAAGTAAAAAATGGCAGGCTACGCTGACTGGCAAAAGGAACATTAGAAGCTAGTAAAGGCAAAGTTAGTTAAAGCAGGAAAAGCAAGGCTCGAGGTAGTTGACAAAAGAGTGAAACATTAAATGCAAAGCTGTACGGATCATGCAATGCATTAAATTCTCCCAGCAGTCATCTTCTCATAACGCCTATAAATAGTGAAGTTCTGATCAGAAGCAAGGTTACAACACTTACGCGAACAACTCTGCACAAACAACCTTAAACGTTGCTAAATCAAAGTCTTACTAACTTCATCTTCAACCTCTCTACTCTTGTAATATCTTAGTGAGATTTAAGCTTAGAACTTAAGAGAAATATCACAATTGTGATTATAGCTTTCTAAGAAACATTTTAATACTCTTGTAAACATTTATTTTACATTGATTTGTAAAAGGTTCCTAGAGTGATCAAGTTGTGATCAGTAGACTCTAGAAGACTTAGAAGTTTCTAAGTGGTGAATTTCCTAGAGTGATCAAGGTGTGATCAGAATACTCTAGAAGACTTAGAGGGTATCTAAGTGGAAAACCATTGTAATCAAGATTGATTAGTGGATTAAATCCTCAGTTGAGGTAAATCAGTCCAAGGGGGTGGACTGGAGTAGTTTAGTTAACAACCAACCACGATAAAAACCATTGTGCAAATTGTTTTTATCTTAAGAGTTTTAAAGCTACACTTATTCAACCCCCCCCCCTTTCTAAGTGTTTTTCTATCCTTCAATCTTGACTCTCTGCCTCATCTTGAGACTAGCGAAGTAACTATTGGCTCTGTCTTAGATATCTTTCCCCACGTTGAAAGGCATCACAAAATTGTCGTCATGCTTCCTTTTGTTTTGCCAATACCACATAGAGTGACACGTCGTAACACCAAGGATTTCCATTCATCTATTCCTCCACGGACAAGGTTGTTGCAAAGGCTCAATTTAATCCATTCATCCAAACCTGCAGCAAAAAAACAAGACCAATATGTTTCTCTAACAAGAGATAGCCAAATGTTCTTAATAACAGCATAATCTCTCAAGGCATGTAAAACAGTTTCAAGCTTGCTGCCATACTCCAAACAGAAAGGGTTATTGATATTCATCTTGCTGAGACGCATATTTGTCAAAAGGATGTCATGCTTGATAGACCATATAAATGCTCTAATACGCTCTGGGTAGTTGAGGGTCCATATATTCTTCCACAGTTTTCTGTCCTCATGAACACACCTGGTAGAACTCAGCACACTATAAGCTCCTGCAACAGAAAAATTTCCATTTTTGGGCTCTTTTCACAATCGGATATCCGCACCATCATCAATTCTAGGCTGATGAATTCCAAAATCTCTTCAATAATATGGTTGGGCAAGAAGTCAGTAAGGAGTTCTGAAATCCATGCCTCCAGCTATCTTGGGAGTAGTAAGAGTGCTCCACTTGAGAGCATGATAGTACCTTCCTCCATTGGTATCGCCCCAAACAAAGTTTCTTTTCACCTTCTGAATTTCTTTAAGACTTGCTTTTGGAAGAGCACACGATATCATTGTGTAAGTCAGGATGGCTTCGATCACAGACTTGGCCAAAACTGCTCTCCCTGCAAAGGACATATTTTCCGCCTTCCAATTGGTAAGTTTTTCTTTAATGTTATTCATAATGTAGTTAAAATCTTTGGCCTTAGGAGTTTTCCCTGTTAACGGCACCCCTAAATACTTCCCCAAGATATTCGTTTCCTTGAACCCCGATAAGTCCAACAACTCCCTCCTAATTGGTGATTTTAATTTAAATAAACAAGTTAATAATTTTTAATCACAAATTAATTAATAGTTAAATTTTATATTGTTTTCGTTCAATACTATTCACTTGTATACTTAATAATGATTTAAGTATAATAATTTAATTTCAAAATTTTTAATCAAAGATTAGTATTTGACACATTGGGTTGCTCAAAATAATAAATGCTTTAAACTATTGAGTTAGAAACATATTTGTATTAATATTTTATATTTTATTGTTCTTTTAAGAGAAAAAAAATCATTTTATATTTGAAAAGATATATTTTTAATATAAAATGATTAGGTTAGTAAAACAGTAATAAAAACTTAATTGATTAGCTAACTGGCCAAGATAAAGCTGGACGTAGTTGGACTTGTATTAACTTAAATAAATTGTGTATTTTAAAAGGTTGAAAGTGTGAATTGCATATAAGACTTCGTAGAGAGATATGTCGTGCTCATAGTCATGTAACGTAAGTTGAACGTGTGAGAAGCTTGCTAAGGTAAGGGAACTTTCTAACGATAATATATGTGATTGAATGCATATGTGTTGGTATGAATGATGGTGTGCCCAGTAGGGGGTTTTGTGATAATTGTGTGTCCGACTGAGAATGTTTAATGTTGTGTGCCCAATTATGAATATGTGTTTATGTTGTGATGCTAAACTTGTGAACATACTTTCATATTATTTTGAATAAATATATGAATTGACTTGTGGTTATGATTACATATGTGAAGGGAATTCCAGAAAGGGTCCACGACTCTCTGCAGAGATGTTAAATTCTGAAATTCATGCATGTGGGGAACCCGATTAGGGAGAATCACACTCATATAGAGTCTGCATTAGGCTATTGGAGAATTATTTTATTTATTGAAATAAATATTGTGACTGTTGTATATCATGTTTTACTTGCACGTGTGTATTCTTTCATGTATGCTATTTTTAGATCATGACCCTCTACTATTATTGTGGACTGGGCTTATGCCCTAGTTTTTTAGAGGTTTCAGTTGTTCTTAAAGACATGGAAAAACAGTTATTGAATCGATAATCTAAAGCAACAAGGAAGATGCTACTCGAGGATTTAATACCCAATCATCTTCAGTTAGAGTCCAGAGATCAGCTTAGGGGGGGTGATGTTGAAGTCTTGTTTACTCTTACTTACCATTTTCTTTGTATTTAGTGTTATGGTAAACTCTATTAATTTATTTGTTAAAATAAATAATTTCATAATATTATTTTAGACATTATGTTTAACTTGTGTTCTTAAACCTTTCATTAAGAAAACATTTTTATAAAAGAGGACTTGTATTTTGATCATTGTATTACAAAAATTTACTCTGGTTTATTTTAAAGATGCCCAAAGAGGTTTTATTTCAAAGACTTTTTTGTTTTATAAAGAAAAAACATACACTCCCGCTGTTAAAAATCAGGGTGTTACATTGTGGTATCAGAGCTCGGTGGTAGATTTTGCCAAGGGTCTGTGAGTCAGGTGTCCTAAGTTGATCAAGTGTCGAGTTTAGTAGGAGTAAATGTTTGGAGTCCTATATATTATGAGTTGTGTGGCTTGATTCAAGCATGATAAATTCTTAGGTAATCAATTGTCTCTTAAATGAAGTTAATGTACCCTATAGTACTTCAGTAAGAAGGATAATTAACACCCCAGAACATTAGTCGACTTTGGTCAACACGTGTCTTTGAATTCTTTGGATGTGCTGGTCTAGAGGGAGCAAGATTGAATTGAGTAAGAACTATGAAGTATTTTATATAATAATTATATCGATTAGAAGTTGTATTTGTTCTCGTCACTCATAGATGCTGAGTAAGGACAAGTGGAAGTCAAGCTTACAAAGAATTTAAAATACGAACCTAATTTGGGAGACCTTTTGAGAAAAAATATTGGATGAGTTCGGAATGAGATGAGATGAAGGTTATTAACTATTAATAAGATGATATATCTTTGGAATTCAAGAGAAGCTATGGATGTCAATCGGAAACAATTACAATACTTAGAGAGTAATGGAGCATCTTCTATAGGAAGAAAGCGGTTGTTAAGAGTTAAACGTGATTAGGGAAGTTAGACTACGGTTATATGATTGGTAAGTACTGTTGAAAGTATTTTTGGGTAAATATTTTCTACATATTGTATCCACAGGGATTGGTTTAGTATCCCTTTTGTTCTATAGTCAAATTATTTTGAGTGACTAAAAATAGCTGGTTTTGTTGTATTATTCTAAAGTTACTTTGAAAATTGAACAATGATTAAAATTAAAATGCTGAAAATTGGTTAACAATGAAAGATATATGTTGAGCTTTAGGGTTCATCAACCTATTCATATGCAAATTATTAATTAAATCATAAGTGAACTATCATTTGAATTATTCGCTTCACTTATCCTCAAACTTGAACTCATGTCTGATGATCAAGTTAGATATTCTTTCTCCGTTGTGAGATTCAATCTCTCAGAATATCAATATCAATAGGAGTAATAAAGCACGATAATTATGAAAACTCATTAATAATTCGATCTCTGCAAATTATGAATGAATCAATATAGTATCCTAGGGTAAAAGTTTGAACCTTTTCTTTCGATCAAAGATTCAACAATAATTTAACGTAAAACAAGGTTTCTTATTGATTATAAACTCAAACAATTGTTCAAAAAAATTAATCAATGGTATAGCATGATCATAGGTTAACTACTACCTTAAACTCAACACAAGAGGATTAGCTCTCCATAGATATGAAGAACATACAAAGTTTGATTGAGGTATTCATCATGATCAAGAGAATATCTTTAATTGATGTAGAATCCACCTTCAATTGTTGCTCTCTTCTTCAGAATCAGATTTCTCTGTCAATTTTGTTCACAAAAAAATGCACACCCATAGTGATGGCAAGGGTTTATTTTTATAATAAATTTGTCGTGCCCGCGGCGTGGCTCGAGTTCCCGCAGCACGGTCCCTAACAGTGGGTTATGAATTTTCCCCTACTTTCTAAGAAGGTTTAAGGAAGAAAACACATCACAAAAGATTGTGGTTGATGTTTTAACAACAAAAGTTTTCATTGAGATCAAGATTCAATTCTTTTTTTTCTTTTGGCTTTCATCTTTTTCTTCTTGATCTCAGGCTCAAAGAAAGGTTGGTAAAGGATCGCATTCTCATAAAAGAAAATTAAGAAAAGATTGGGCTAGGAAACTCTCAATTTGAAACAACTACCTTAGTCACTTTAACAAATTTTCACAAGATAATGCACACATATGGTTTAGCATGATACAAAAATGTCAACAAGATTGTTGGTCTCCTGCATTTTGTAAATGATGGAAGGCTTTCCTCACAATGGTTAAAGGGCTAAACTGATTCAACCTTAATATGTACCATACAAAAACTTCCAATGAAATTTACTAACAACTTAAGTTTCATATTGCTATCCAGAGTTTGGGAATGATAGAATTTTACCTGTTTTATCGCTTTATTAAAAAAATCTATCATTACCATTCAAGTCCATGTTGCTCCATTGTTGATACTCGCTTTGCTCCACTTGAGCTTTTCTTTGTGCTTTAGGAACTATTCATTCTAAACTGGGGACAAATAAAAAATTTAAAACTAAAATGGGAAAGTTAAATAAAAGAGTTACAGTGTTGGGTTGCCTCCCAACAAGCGCTTTGTTTAACATCGTTCAAGCTCGACGGTCAGTGTAACACCCTTATAAACCCCGCGGCAACTTAATAAATTAATTAGAGTAAAACATAAAAACAAGGGTGCCACAATTAATTAAATCAAATAAACCAATTATAGTCATAAGTCATGCTTTAATAGGAACGTTCACCAATAATATTATTATGTTTATCACAACGGAATAACAAAACATCTTCCCAAAATAAATCCAACGAAGATAATCCAAACCTAACAAAATAGAGTGTAACGAAATTAAACTCTAATTCTATCGTTCCCAGTGTTACAAGACTAGAGCATGACCGACACGGCCCGAAATAACTGGATAAACTCTACGAGCTATCCTCACCGAGTAATAAAGCCGATACTCCTTAATCTGAAAATTTTCAACATGTAAGGGTGAGTCTCATTCACAATTAATAAATATTATGCATTCATAGGCAACAAAACATCATAACATATCATTCACCCAATTACAACATATTCAGATATTTAACGGTCATTCATCGAAAATAACAAATACATCACCCAACATAAGACTGAAATCCATCCAATCATGTTATGATAAAATGTATATGAACCAACTAACATTATGCATGTGGTACCAATAAGTCGTGGAATTAATCCACCCAACCGATCTAAACATCACCAAGATACGGACCTACCGACACAAATTCCACACAATGGGAATTATGCCCACCAATGATCCAAACATCATTGGGATCCATCACCAAAATGATTTATGAATGAATGCACACATATGACATACTTACACATCACCAATCCGATGAAATACATCGCCTCACCGTAACCCACCATTATCACCAAAAAGTATGCACATGCTTCCGCAATCATTCAATCATTTACTCATTTATCACAATTGTCATACCCCAAAATTTGCCCATAACATTTTAAAATATTTTCGCTCAAGCACTTAGAAATAAGCCTGACTATCTCTCTCCTAAGCAATCAACCCTCAAATAAAGCTCATTCTCAAGGAAATTTTATTCTCTATAACTTTGATGTTGGGCTCAAGGTCAAGAAATGCTTCTGCCTAAGAGATATAAGCCAAAACATTACAGGTCCTTCTAGAAGATCGCAAAAAGTTGTTTTTTGTCAGAAGCCATATCTTCAAGATAAAATTCTCAAATGCAAAAAAGGTTCCAAAGTGGCTTGTAAAGGACATCTTGAGCTTTCCAAAAAGTCTTAGAACATCTCCATATGATAAAAATTGAATGAGTTATGACTTGTTGAAGTTGACCAAATTTTAAGAAAGTGCATAAAGTGACTATTAAGCAAAAATGGATTTCTTCCAATTGGGCCTATCTTTTTATGTTTGAAACTTGTTCCTAATATGGCCCACGACCTCCAAGCCCATCCTTGCATTTTTCCCAATTTATTTTTATTTATTTCGGGTTTTACCTATTTAAATTCAAATTAAATCAAGTAAATTCCAAATAATGAAAGTGAAGCGCATGATTTGTTTTTTACAATCAGAATCAGCCAAATATGGATCTTAAAGGGTGAGGAGAATGATTGGAATATGATTGGCATGATTGGATGCAAAAATAGAAACTTTCTATGTGATTTTTAATCTTTTTCAATCAAATTTCAATCACCATGAATTAATAAGATTGGATTCAGTTTGTTAACCTAAATTACTTGGCTATATAAACACACCTGAAGCTAATGCATAGAGGACGAAAAATAGAGGAAGGGGCTAGGGTTCTAAAGTTGAAAAATTCAAGGAAATAGAGAAAACTTGCATTCCTTGTTCCAGACAAATCCAAAGGCATACAAACTATCTATTCCACTTGTGAGACATTATAAGGTAAGCCTGAGTAATTAGTAAGCTTTGGTCACGTGTAGAACTCATATATTATAATTAACTACTTCATGCATTTTTCTTTAATATCGTTTCTTACTTGTTATTGAGTTTTAACACAAACTAATGGTATAGTTGAGTTTCTGGCATCAATTAGACAAGGTTTGAACCATTGAATCCAAGCTTGAACGCAAGAATCAAACTTCACCATTGTTTGGGCAAGGAAGAAGTTGTTCTTCGTTTTCATAGTTGCAGCACGTATCAATCCAAAGCGACGCCATATTTGAGTTTTTGGGGTTCCATTTAATCAATCTGGGAGCTTATCTCGTTTGCATAACGTTGTTTTTTTGAGATTTAATTTTTGCATAATGGTTAGGAAAACCGCAACAAAATCCACAGGCAGAGCCATGGCAAAATTCGCAGGTAATATGGAGGAAGAAAATGAACAGTAACGTTGAATTATTGATCCCACGCGTGACAACCTGATTGGCCAGTCAATCTCGTCCGATTCTCTCTCCCACGCTCATTGGCTTGCACAGGAATCAAAAGGGGCCCGGTTGACTTTGTTTTAATTAATCCATTTAATTCACGTTTCGTTTTATTAGTTTTTGTTTGATTTATAGACAGATGGCATTTGTGGCACAGAGGGCAGCCTGAGATAATTGGTAATTAGGGTGTCCTGGGATCGATTCCCACCAGCGACGCCTTATTTTTTGCAACGTTTCTATCTGCAGATCTAGCGCGTCTATGTAATACAGGTACATGGTATATACTCATGCCATCACCTTTGGATTCCACTAAATCCAAATCAGACGGATCAGAAAGCGTAGTCCACCATGATCCCTCACAGCTCCTCCACATAAGATCTACGCTTGGTTTAACATATTTTAAATTGTTTTTTTTCTTTTATAATTTTCTTTTTAACTAAATTAGTATATTTTCACACAAAAAATAGTCTTTTTAAAATTTAATTTTCTTTTAAAAAAAATGTTTTAATTAATAATTTATCTTTTTTTAATTAAATTAATTTTTAGGTTAAATAAAATTAGGTTTTAGTTTTTTAATTAGACATTGGATTTAATTAATCTTAATTTTTTTTGTACATAATTATTTTAATTTAATAATTAATTAGTAATTAGGTAAAAAATAGGTTTTAATTAGTTCAAATACTGGATTTCTCTTAAACTCTGTTTTTTTTTCGATTCTCTTCTCATCCCAATTTTCAATGATTGTCGCGTGTTTGTTTTAATTACTGTTATTTAATTATTTAATTTTTCATTTTAAGTTCAAGAAATTATGTATAGGTCGCTCATTCAATTTTTGATGTAATAGTAATTAGGGCTTTATTTTCTCGTTTTTTACTTTCCACACCCATAAACTGTTTTAAATTTCTGTATGCTATTAACTGCGTGGTTAGTAATTTAGGGAGTGACAAGATAATCAATCAACCGCTAGCTAATTTTAAATCAAAGATAAAAATCCAAACATAATCACGTGATCGCTACACACACCCACCTTTAGGGTAACCTCTCTTATGCTGCCTTCTCGATAATAGTAAAGTCCCTTCAAGCGTAGGGATACCTTAGCACATGCTGCCTACGAATTCAAATCACCATAGTCCCTTCGATAAAAGATCATAGTCCCTTCGAGTTGCAAACGATAAAATGATCTCGTCCCTCGATGTTACCTCGATAAATGATAACCGTCCCTTCGAATGCTAAGGTATCCTTACTGGTTGCCTACAATGACTATTCTCGTCCTTCCCTAAAGACTTCCCGCCCTTCTATAGTATGGATAAACTTATGGCAAACGATGACCTTCGATGACCCGATACATCCAATGAAAAGACTACCTGCCCTCCTTATGGTATGGATAGCCCTTTCGAAAAGACTTAAAGAACAAGAAAGACGAACTTAGGGTAGGTACTCTTAATTGCTTGCTCAGCATTCAATACTTCAAAATTACTTTTCACACCTCTTTTCAAACAATTTCGAAAAGGCTACACTTATTTACAAGTTAAAGTCCTTATTCAAATCTTTTCTAAACACACACGACACTTTTCAAACAATTTAAACAAATAAAAGTGAGCTAAGCAATTAAGAGCCCGTGGATAACCATGAATACGAAGGGTGCTTACATCTTCCCTTTGTATAACCTACCCCCCAAACTCAAAGTCTTTTAAAATGTGTTTTTTTGTTCTTTTAGCCTTTCTAATTGAATAAAATAAAAGTCAGTGGCGACTCTTGCTATCCGCAACATTTAAAAAAGTCAGTTCTCCCACCGTATTAAAACAATAAACATATTAATAATCACAATTCATCCATCACTACACCAATACATTGTCATAATCACAAAATCACATATATGCACAATGTTTCATTTTACCAAAGTAATTAAATCGAGTTTAAAATAAAATCGGGTCACTGCCCATCTCACCAATTTATCGTATAAAACATTTAATTAGCTTTGCAACACCCAAAACGGCACTTAGAAAGGGTACAAGGATCCAAAGATACGCTATTTCAAAGTTTAGAAAAAGTTGCATATAGCAAGGTCCGCTCAGCGACCTTCAAGCGCGCTTACGCACTTGAAATTTCAATAACCCTGCTTCAAGTGGTCTATGACAGAAGCTAACTACGTTGGGACCTTCGCTTAGCGGGCTAGGTCCGCTTAGCGAGCCAGGGGCCGCATAGCGGACGTGCGATTATGCAGAAATTCACCTCTGTGACAGACCTGCGATTCAACACATCCTTCACCCAAAATCCCTTCTAAACATCGATTAAATGCATAAAATCATCAGATACATCATCACACATCATCAAACATCAACAAAAACGGGTTTTCAAACAGTAGTTCATGCAATTTCATCAATTACCCTAAACTACAGCATTCCCAAACCTAACAATCCCAATATATCCAATTGAATCAATCCATATCTTAATCAATTATATCACCTATAATCAAATAAGATATACTAAAAGGAAGATTCCCCCCTTGCCTTAATTTGAAGTCTTGAAAGATATTCCTCTTATTCTCTTCTCTTTTACGTGTTTTTGCTCTTTCTCCTCTTTTATCCTTTTGACTCCTCTTTACTAACCACAACTTAAGCCCAATAGCTATTATTCCATTATTTTTCTAGTTAAGTCCAATAAAAATATCAAAATTTCCAAATAATTAATTTAAATCTCAATTAAATTAATAGACGGAAAATATGGGGTGTTACAACTCTCCCCCACTAAAAGAGTTTTCGTCCTCGAAAATATACCTCAATTGAACAGCTCGGGATAAGAGTCCTTCATCTGACTCTCCAGCTCCCATGTAACATTTCCACCTGTTGCTCCTCCCCAAGCTACTCTGACCAATGCCATCTCTTTGCCATGCAACTGCTTCAACTTTCGGTCTTCGATCTTCAGAGGAAATGCCTCAACGGTCAAATTGTCCTTCACTTGCACTTCATCCACTTGTATCACATGAGACACATGAAATACATCACGCAAATTTGTAAGCGTCGTGGTAAAGCAATGCGATAAGCCACTTCTCCTACTCTTTCCGTAAGCTGAAACGGACTAATAAAATGTGACGTCAACTTCCTCGACTTCTGTGCTTGACCAACACCCTTCGTAGGAGTCACTCTCAGAAACACATGATCTCCTTCTTGAAACTCCAGTGTTCTCCGCCTCTTATCATGATAACTCTTCTGAAGACTCTAAGAAGCTTTCAACTTCTCCTGAATCATCTTAATCTTTTTTTCGTCTCTTGAACAATTTCTGATCCAATTACTGCGCTCTCACCGGATTCATACCAACACAATGACGTCCTACACCTCCTGCCATACAAGGCTTCAAACGGAGCCATACCAATGCTTGAATGAAAACTGTTATTGTAGGTAAATTCAATCAACGGTAAATAACTATCCCTCGTACCACACTTTTCCAACACACAAGCACGCAACAAGTCTTCCAACGATTGAATCGTTCTCTCTGTCTGACCATCAATCTGCGGATGATAAGCAGAACTCAATCTTAACTTAGTACCTAATGCTTTCTGCACACCTTCCCAGAATCTCAATGTAAACCTTGGATCTCTATCCGACATGATACTCGAAGGAATACCATGTAAACTCACTATCTTCTCAATATACAATTGAGCTAACTTCTCCATCGAATAATCCATTCTCATCGGTATAAAGTGAGCAGACTTCGTCAATCTGTCCATGTTGACCCAAATAGATTCACAATTCTTAACTGTCCTCGGTAACCCAGAAACAAAATCCATAGATATACTTTCCCACTTCCACTCCAGAATAAACAACGGTTGCATAACACCATACGGTCTCCAATGTTCAATCTTTGACTTCTGACAAGTCAAACAAGAGTAAACAAATTCAGCAATCTCTTTCTTCATTCCAGGCCACCAAAACAACTTCTTTAAATCATGATACATCTTGGTAGCACCAGGGTGAATACTCAACCCACTCCGATGTCCTTCTTCAAGAATACTCTTTCTCAATTCTGCAACATCAGGAACACAAACCCGATCACCAAACCTCATTATACCATTCTCGTCAATCCTGAATTCACCTCCTTTGCCTTGGTTAATCAAATTCAATCTATCAACCATCTCAACGTCAACTTTCTGACCTGTTCTAATCTCATCAAGAATTCCACTCGTCAGCTTCAGCATACCCAATTTAATACTATTAGAAGTACCTTCACATACCAAACTTAAATCTAGGAATTGTTCAATCAAATCCAATTCCCGCACCATTAGCATGGACATATGTAAGGACTTCCTACTCAACGCGTCAGCAATCACATTCGCTTTACCTGAATGGTAATTTAGCCCAAAATCATAATCTTTAAGAAACTCTAACCATCTTCTCTGCCTCATATTAAGCTCTTTCTGATCAAAAAGGTACTTCAAACTCTTGTGATCACTAAATAGTTCAAACGTCGAACCATATAGATAATGTCTCCATAATTTCAATACAAAAAACACCGCTGCCAACTCTAAATCATGAGTCGGGTAATTCCTCTCGTGCACTTCGAGTTGTCATGACGCATAAGCCACAACCTATTGATTTGGCATTAATACACATCCCAATCCCATCAACGATGCGTCACAATAAACCACAAAAGATTCCTCCGGATTAGGCAAAATCAAGCTCAGAGCACTAGTGAACCTCTTCTTCAACTCATGGAATCCTTCTTCACACTTAGAATCCCAAATAAACGCTTGCCCTTTTCTAGTCAACTTAGTTAACGGCAATTCTAACTTCGAAAATCCTTAAATAAACTTTCTGTAGTAACCTGCAAGACTAAGGATTAGCTACGGATTAGCTGCAAATTATGAAATTAGCTACGGATTAACTGCAAATTAGCTACAGGTCAGGGATTTTTAATGATAAAATTCCAATAAAAAATCATGAAAAAAAAATGAGTTCTAGGTCTTAAGAATGATGTGTTTGAATTAGCTACGGATTAGCTGCAAATTAGCTACAGGTCAGGGATTTTTATATGAGGTCATGTTAGCGATGAATTTTGCGGCGAAATATCTTTAGCTATAAATAAAATTTATATACAAAAATATAAAGGCTTAAATGCACTTTTGGTCCTCAAGTTCTAATCAACACATGAAAATGGTCTTGCCTTATTTAAATTAACGAAATCGGTTCTTACATTCACTTTCCCCTTTAGAAACACTGATGTGTCAAAAAAAAGGCATACGTGACCTTGCTTACATGGAAAATCACATTTTAAAATCCATTTTCATTAATTGCAAAAAAAATATATAAAAAAACCGAAAAAAATCATAAATATCCCTAATCCCTAATTTATTTCAATCTCTTGTGAACATTTTTCTCCAATCTCTTATTTTTGTTCCATACTTCTCTTACTAGGTTCCAATTCTTCTTATTCTGCACAAACGCAATACACAATCTCTTCGTCTTCTTCTTCATCATTTTTCCCATCTTCATCAATATCACAAGCGAGTTACATGTCAACTTCTAGATGTGCATCATGAAGAAGAGAAGTTCGTTGCTTCTCTGATCTTGATTAACCTCTCACTACTTTGTGAATACAAGATTATAACACAAAGATGTTTTTGATTCATGGCAAACTCAATAAGCATACAAGCAACAAGGTGGAAGCAAAGCAACAAGGTGGAAGCAGAAAACTCAAAGAAAAGCAAGCATTGATCACTCATGTCAGAACAGGTCGACCTATTATGCATATAGGTCGACTCAACACAAGCAAAACAAGAAGAATGCAGAAAAGCAGCAGTTAGGTCGACCTACTGTCAACCCAGGTCGACCTAAAATGGAGAAAATTCCACATACTTCTGCTAGGTCGACTCACACATCAACTAGGTCGACCTAAACTGAAGATTTGCCCCAAAAACGCACTTGAAGAGAATTCTGGTCGACCTACTTCCCAAACAGGTCGACCTAACTGGGAGCAAATACCATTCAAGCTTATGCACCTAACTGATCAAAAATGCCAAAAATTATGTTTTTCTCTGCTCCAACTGATTAGCTCTCATATATATTGTCCAAGGTTCAATTATTGAGAACAACACCAAAGACTGAAAGATACACAAAGGCTTCTCATCTTCGTTCTTCGTCATCTCCAACACAATTACACATAATCATTCTTGCGTTGAGGGTTAGTGATCGAGTTCGATAACGTCCATGGAACGGAATTGAAGATTCCTAGTGGGTGAAGATTTGTGGGGTTTTTGGTGAATAAAATCTGCGTGTTTTGTCCTCCAAGATAGGTGTTTCTTGGGGGTTTTTATCAAGAGGTTTCATTGAGGATCCATCTGAGTGTGAAGATTGAAGAACAAGGGTTCAAGGCAATTCAAGACACTGCAGAAAAGGGATCAAGTGAAGCTCTTGGATAACCTTGATCTGACTCAAGATTAAGGGGGAAGAAGATTCAAAGGATCGACATAATTGGTTTATGGTTTATCGCTTTGTTATCTTCTTTGTATAAACTGCTTTCAACATTAATGAAAGATTTCCCAATTTCAGTTTGGAATTGGGGGCAGACGTAGTCGTAGCGAGGACGATCGACGAACTGCCTAAACAAATATCGTGTTCTTGTCGCTTTTACCTTTTCATTTATGTTCTGTTCATATTTGGTTATAATAGCAAATTGATCAACGATTCGAGTGTTAAGATTGTGAATTAAGAACTTATATAAACATCACAATCCATCACATATTGAATCACCATCAATTTGATCATTATCACCAAGTGTTTGTGTTTTTGCTTCTTTCACTATTACTGCATTGCAAACGTCGTTCATCATATAAGAAGTTAATTGATTTTCAATAGAGCGACGTATTGATTCTATAGTGTATTCTCTTATCGTTTATCTCAAGCTGGTTAGTGGTTTTAACACATATACAATCGTTTCAATAGTGGTTCGGAATAGACGCAAGTCGATTCAGAATCACTTCCGCTTAAAGTTCAATTAATTCCGCAAAACTGTGTAAGATCTATTCACCGCCCCTCTAGATCCTAAGGCCAGCGTCTAACATACTTCATGGACGACTGGGATTCCTGGGAGGAGGTTTAATGGGTGTGAGTTATACAAGGTAAGTGAAGTTGTTATTCTGTTTGTTTTTTAAAGTGTTGTAGTGAATCTGGGAACATGTTAAACAATGCTAATCATATTTGTGAATACAGTTGCAGAGGAGAAAGGGATGCAATTTCTTCACTTGGTACGATGATGAAATGGTCGTTCATGCAAAGGAGGTTATTTTGTCAATAATGAATAGAATTGATGAACTTAAGAAGAAGGACAATATAAAGTTGAAACAAGACGAGGATTTGTAGAAGAAGCTAATGTTTTGGCAAGGATTGGTTGTTGCATTAGTTGTGGTCATAATGGGATTGATATGAATTGTTAGCTTGAAGAATTGAAGGTTGGGATGCTTAGGTGTTATGTCTTGAGACTGAATATGTTTAGGTGCCATGTTGTTGTTTAAGTGTTATGTTTCGGATTGTTTATGTGTTGTATGGAGATGTTGTGTCTGTTGTGGTGTACTTATTCTTGTTTGGATGAAAATGAAAGTTGTTGAACTACCTTGATGTTTTAATGACAATGTAAAATTGAATAAATTAATTGAGTTGAACATAACATGGATCAATTTTCATTACAATAAAGCATAATTGTCATTACATCTTCAAAATAGTTGTCATTACATCACCAAAATAGTAGCATAATTATATCTAAACCAAAAAATATTTGTTTGTGGAGTATACATTGACAGCACAGTAAACCTATAAATTGCATCCACATAAAATAAAACAAAAAGCAACTTAATTCTAATCTAATTCTGAGATGGATGTGTATGTGGAACTTGTGATCCTTGAGCAATAACTTCAGCCTCATTTGCCTTCTATTTCTTCTTTTTCTGCTTGTTTCCTCCCCTTGGATTCTGTGTGTCAGCAGCGCTTTTGCCTTTACATTTCATACTGTTATATCCATACTTACCACAATGTGTGCATTTCACTGTCTTCAACTCTCTTGGTAGCACACTAGCATTTTTGGGCTCATCATTGGACTTGTTCCTTAACTTGTTGGGCCTTCCTGGTGCCCTTCTCATGACTTGTGGGTGGATGTGCTCAGTATTTGTAACTGGCCACAGTCTTGGTCCATTTGATGGTAGCACAATATGAGCATAAGTTGCCAGGCACTGTGATTTCCTATAATTAAAAAAAAAGGTAAGTAACCACATAGTTATATACCACATAACAATAAGTAAGCAAGTAGATGCTACATACTTATAGTAAGATGATGCATAACTTTCAAAATGCGAAATGGTTTATGGTGAAATAGTTTAGGGCGAAATGGATTAAGGTATTAATGAAATATAATATTGTTAAAATGTTATTGACTTAAATTGAAAATAATAAAAATGGATTTTAAAATGTGATTTTCCATGTTAGCAAGGCCACTATAGGTGTGTGGCATCTTAATTTAGTCTCAATACATAACACCTTAACATCTCAGCCTTCAATTCTTCAAGCTAACAATGCAAATCAATCCCATTATGACAATAATATATGCCACAACCAATCATTGCCAAAACTTTAGCTTCTTCTTCAAATCCTCATATTGTTTCAACTTTATATTGTCATTCTTCTTAAGTTCATCAATTCTCTTCATTAGTGAGAAAATAACCTCCTTTGCACGAACGGACATTTCTTCATCGTGCCAATTGAAGAAATTTCATCCCTTTGTTCCTTGCAACAACAATCACAAATAAGGTTAGCATTGTTTAACCTTAGCCCATATTCCCTGCAACAGATTCAAAAACGAATATAATAACAACTACACTTACCTTGTATAACCCACACCCATTAAACTTCCTCCCAGGATTTCCACTCGTCCACAAAGTAGTGAGAGGTGAATTAAGGTTACAAAAGATACGAACTTCTCTTCTTCGTGATGCACAGCTAGAAGTAGATATGCAATTCACTTGTGACATTGATGAAGATGGAAAAAACGATGAGGATGAAGACGAGGAGTTTGTGTATTACGTTTCAATAGAATAACGAGAATGGGAACCAAGGAAGACGAGTATGGAATTGAAACAAGAGATTAGAGAAAAGCGTTCAAAAGAGATTGAAATACATTAGGGATTACATTTGTTTATGATTTCAAGTTTTTATTCCAGTTTTTTTGCCATTAATGAAAATGGATTTTAAAATGTAATTTTCCATGAAACTACGTATGTCTTTTTTTTACACATCAGTTTTTTATGAGGGGAAAGTGGAGGTAAGGACCAATTTTGTTGATTTGAAAAATACAGTACCATTTTCGTAAGTTGATTAAAACACTAGGACAAAAAGTGTATTTAAACCAATGGATTAAGGTATTAATGAAATATAATATTGTTAAAATGTTATTAACTTAAACCGCAAATAATTAAAATGGATTTTAAAATGTGATTTTCCATGTATGCAAGGCCACGTAAGCCTTTTTTTGACACATAAGCGTTTCTAAAGGGGGAACTGGAGGTAAGGACCAGTTTTATTGATTTAAAAAAGGCAGGAGCATTTCTGTGAGGTGATTAACACACGAGGACCAAAAGTGTATTTAAGCCAAATACAAAATGGGGACAAAATGCTACGTGGCATCAATGTCAGCATCTTTGTCACGCAAGCATTACCACATGGCAATGCCAAGTCATCTCTGTTAACGGATATTAGTACGAGGGACCAAAAGTGTGGTTGGAAAATTTTAGAGAAGTCATTCTTTAAAGGAAATATTTAGAGGCACTAAAAACAAAATATGCAATATTTACAAGGACCAAAAACATATTTTAAATTTTTTTATATGTTATAAGTACTATATGTTATTTACAAAATTGCCCCATATAGGCTTAATTGTAATTTTTGTCCCTCTATTTTCAAATTATTTGACTTTTAGTCCCCTTATTTTAAAATTTGGAATTTTAGTCCCTCATTTCATTTGAGTGTGACGTGGCAGCTAAATTAATGACGTGGCAAGACTTAAGTGACATAAATGAAATTCCATCTCATTTATAATTAATTTTAATTATAATTATAATATTAATTATTATATTTTAAAAAAATCTAAAATAAATTCTAATAGATTTTTATATTATTTATTTATTGACATAATTTACATTTTTTTATTCGAAGAAATAATTAACCAAATTTATAAAATTGAATTTTGGTAGTAGGTGGGATTCGAACTACCACCTTTTAAAAATCGGATGATGATCAATAGCTTCATCACCTAACAATTGCACATTTCCTATGAAATTTTACTAACTCATATTTATATAAATGAGGTAGAATTTCATTTATGCCACTTAAAACTTGTCACATGATCAATATAGCTATCATGTCATAAAAAATAACACCCAATTAAATGACGTACTAAAATTTCGGAAAAAAAAAAGTAAAGAGACTAAAATTTCGATTTTTAAAATAGATGGACTAAAACTAAAAAAAAATAAAAATAGATGAACCAAAATTGCAATCAAGGCTATATTTTTTAAGGTTGTGGGAGAAATTGATCCAAATTTTGTGATTATGAAGGAACTATTCGATGATGCATTTCAACGGTGATGTCGTTGATTCGAGATCGTTCATTCCCAATTTTCCCATATACACTCCATTCATGTTCATTAGCAAGAGCTTTAACCTTTACTAACAATTTATAACCCTTAGTGAAAAATAAGGACGTTACAAATAAATTTTTAACATATTGTTTTACCTCGCGTGACTTCTCAGGCTTTACAATCTTCGAAATGCCACGCACGAGCTTCTTAGAACTCAAATGCCTTAGGCTTATGTTGTTCAGATGCCCCAACCTCTTGTGCCACAACTTACTATCACCTTCAACGTCTTCTGTACTAAAAAATTCCGTTTCAACTGTCTCCACATTCACCTCAAATGTTTTGTTGTTTCATTATTCAGATTCCATAATTAGCTTCTGATTGGAATTATACAACTTCAAGAGATTGCCCTTCATGACAACTGAGAAACCTTTCTCAATGAGCTGACCAATACTCATCATATTGCTCTTAATTCCAGGAACATACCAAACATCCTTGATCAGAACACTTTTCCCATTTTTCACTTTAACATTGACATTTTCCATACCTTCTGCATTAAGGTACTTATCATTAGCACATCTGATCTTTGTCCTCCTTCTGGAGTCAAAATCTTCCAGCCATTGTTTGTTTCCGATCAAGTGAGTTGAACAACCAGTGTCAATATACCACCAATCTGCCAAACACTTTCCATCTAACTCAAAAGCCATTAATAGCACAGGTTCATCATCAGAATCTCCTCTGGCTATATTTTCTTCTTCTGATTTCCTTCCCTTATTTAACCAGCAATCTTTAGCAAAATGGCCGAATTTCTTAAAACAGTAACATTAATCCTTCTTCTTGTCAAACTTCTCCTTTCCGTTTCGATGTTTGTTCTCATCAGAAGTAGAGATTTATGACTTATGGAATCTATCACCATGTCTATTCTTGGCTTCTGACCAAGAATGCTTCTGGTCCTCTTTGCCAAAAGAAGCTTTCAGAGCCTGCTAAACCTCCATGTTAGAAGTTCTTTCAGTCAGACGCAACTCTTACGTCTCTAGCCTGCTTTGAAGCTCTTCTATTCTCATGGTTTCCAAATTTTTAGAATGTTTAATTGCTACAACAATGTAATCAAATTAAGGAGTAAGAGACCTTAATACCTTCTCTATGATTACATGTTCAAAAAGGGTTTCATCAAAAGATTTAATCTTATTAGTGATCAGAATCACTCTGGAGATGTACTCAGATACCTTCTCGTTGTTCTTCATGTTGAGGTTCTCATACTCCTTTCTCAGGGACTGAAGCTTCACCATCTTCACTGATGCGTCACTACGGTATCATCTGACCACTGTGTCCCATTCCTCCTTCGTCGGTGTTGAATCAGCGATTTTCTAAAACACGTTCACATCCACACACATATGGATATAGAACAACGCCTTCTAATCTTTCTTCCTTAGGTCACGCTAAGCATTTCTATGCGCATCATTTGCATATTTTGGAAGTGTCGTTGAAGAAATCAAGAATATCTTGAGCGCCAAACAACACACGCATGTGAATCATCCAACAATTCCAGTTCTTACCACCGAACACTGGAAGTTTGGTGCTCAGTCTAATGTTTTCGTTCATCCTCAACCTTGTGCAAGTCACTCAGATCTCACTAAACACAGTGTTTCCCAAACACAGTGATTTTATTCCGATTTTGTTCAAAATTCAACACGAATACAAGAACCAAAATCAATCACACAATGCCTCACAGTTCACTCGTGTTTCCCCATGGATCTGAACCGAAGCTCTATAAATCAATTGTTGGTGCACAAGGTTAAAAGAACAAAAGGAATAAATATGCTCAGTAAAAAATGACGGCGGCTCTAAAGTTGTAAGAAGAATGATTCTATTAATAAATGACAACTACTAGTGTATTTATACACAGAAAATTAAAGCCACATAGACAACATACTAAAATACTAAATTGCTCTTCAATAAGAGAAAGAGGAAATAGAGGAGGAAAAATAAAACTTTATCCAATTTTGGACTTAAATACCCATTGACTTCTTTTAGAGGTGAAAAAAGCTGAAATGTCCTTATTATTTAGGTCATTTCCAATTCCACCCTTATGCACTTCATTAATGATCATTAGCAAGAGCTTTAACGTTTACTAACAATTATAACCTTAGTGAAAAATAGGGACGTTACAAATATGTTGTTTAATAATGCAGAAGAGGATGCAAGTTCATTACTGTTTCAAATAAAATTGCTCTCTTAGTTATGGTTAGGGATAGATAGTAAGAGACACAAAGTGTGTTCATTCTATGAATGGTGTATTTGTCCAGTGAATTTCCTCAATTAGGGAGTTGCCTTGTCACTTGCTCAAACATAGGTTGTTGCTTATTGTATTTACGTGTGGTGTATATAGGTTGAGTATCTTTTGTACTCATGATATATAAATATCGTTGCTTATAAAAAAAAAAAAAAAAAAAGGGAAGTTACAACTAATTTTTTTGACACAAATAAATTTAATTCATATCATTATTCAAACAAGTTCAATATAAGGAGGAGTCATATGGAGAACCATACGTCGAGACCAAGAATTGACCATCCTGGCTAAATTATGAGCCACCGAATTCGCTTGATGTTTTACAAACTTAACCTCATAACTTATGGTGAGAAACAAGAAAATGCTTAATACTATTAATGATCATACTAAATTCAGAGTTACCCGTAAAACTCGCGTTAACGGCGTGCACGACCAATTGCGAGTTGCTCTCGAAAATAATACGATCTAATTGCATCCCAATAGCTACCTGAATCGCTTCCTTCAAGGCTAACGCCTCGGCTTCAATAGTAGTAAAAATCCCAACATTCCATGAGGTGCCCGCCACCATAAAATTATTGGAATTATCTCGAAAGCACCAACCTCTGTTAGTCATTCCCAATTGCGTATTAAACCCCGCATCCACATTACATTTAACCCTTCCACTCATCGGGGGCTGTCACAAATGAACATGATTTGTCCGTTCGGTAATATCCTCAGAATCATGGAGTTAACTAATTTTTTAATAACATATTTTCTTATAATATTATTTATCACTTCTGTTATACTCTTTCATTTTATGAAATGTTTGAACTATTAAATAAATTGATTATTTTAAAATCTAAATGCGTATTAAATGTGCGAGAGGGACAAATTAAACATATTAATGTAATTAAATTTTATTTTATAGTTATTCTCATTTTAAGAATTATATTTTTAGTCTATATAAAGGACACAAATATTTAATTAATGTTAGAAGAGTTCGAGCTTTAAAAGATATAAATAGATAAAACCATCTCTTAAATACAAAGAAAGTAATATGGTAGGAATTGTCAAGTTTATTTATATTATGATTATGATTTTTTCTACACTTTCGACGTCAATCCGGCTTGGAAGTAAGACAATTTTTAATATTTACAAATTTCCTTGGTTTATTCAAATATTATCTAAATATTGTTATCATTTTTCAATACAGAAAATCGTGGATGTAAAAGAGACGAGCAATGTATGTCATATGCGTGTTACCCACCAAAGATAACGAAGTGTGACAATAAACGATGCGTGTGTTTATCTTTCTTTGGGAATGGCAACCCTATAATAAATTAGAAACAAGAAAAAAACTTACAAAGAGCTCCAAAAGTTTCCTAAGCATATTAAATGATATACAATAGAGTTGTTGTATTTTCATATAATAATTTTATTTTCTTTTTTGTTAATTTCATGTATATTCATTACTAGAAATACTTGAATTTTCTGCGAATTTACATGCAGATTTTAGCTAAAATTCTGCAGGAAACACGTTACCTGCGGATTTTTTTTCGCCCCCAGCTAAAACCTTCGGGGGTAATATTTTTAGTAGGAAATTCCGCAGCTAAATCTGCAGGAAACAATCCGCGGGAAATATCCGCAGGTAAATCCGCAGGTAATTTCTTTCTCAAATTTATTAATTTTTTATTTTAATAAACTTTTGAATCATTATAAATTATATGTTATAATTTATAAATTATATGTTAAAATAACTATAATATAAAATATAATTATAATTTAAAATGTTATATATTAAATAAGACATTCAAATTCATAGAACAAGTTACCATGAAATCTATCTCAAAGTTGATAACATCTTACATAGTCTCATTACCAAAAATGATTCGAAAAACAAAGTTATTACTAATCATTTGTGAACCAAATTAAAAAGATAAAATAATCCAAATTACAACCAAGTCAAAAAGAAAAAAAAAGTACAAATCAAAATTCATTATTAAGGTCTTCTTTATCTAATTCATCGACGACATCTTCATTCGTGTGATCATTTTCATTAGTGGGTTGTGGTGGGTGAGAAGAAGACCCAACCAATTCTAAATGATTCATTAAAAATGAAATTTTATTATTCACTTCGACCATCTCTTTTAAGCCAAAAATAGAATTGTGTCAATGATGGATCTACACCCTTTTCATTTCTCTACAAATTACAAAAGAGTAATGTCATTTATTATATTTAAGAAATATAATGAAAAACATATAATATATATCATTCTTTTCCAATGTAAACCATGAGGAATAGACCCTCCAAGGTGAATAGATGCGCCATCCATAGAAGATCGGTTTCTTTTATTCGTTTCTGATGCTTTTTTGAACTTTAACGAATTTCAATGTACCAATAATTGTTGCCACACATCAGCTCCCATCCACCCCGGTCTGTACTCCAAGTCTTTTCGAATATTTTGCAATAGTTGGGAAATCTTAGCTGCACCTCTCTTTTCAAAGTTACGTCGCACCGTAACCTTATGTTCTGGTGACCATGTAAAAATTTTCTGTACCAAAAAAATCATGTTATACATCGTTCAAATATACACAACAAAGCAAAATTAAAATATCCTACCATTATCATGTAAGTAAGATTCAAGTTATTGTTAAATTTTAAGTTTTTTAAAGTAAGACTCATGTTTGTGAATTAGATCCTCAAGGTGAGCCTAGTGGTTTAGAGTATAAGGGGGGACCTAGTCTGAGGATGGTGAATATGTCACTGATAATATGAATATATGACTTAATTATTCAGTTTTGAAAACCAAAAGACATTTTGTTCGTAAAACTGTACATATACATACAAGTTGAAATATTGGTTGACAAATTTTGTCTCTACTAAACAAAACTTCTCTACTTTCTTTACTTTATATCGGTCATAGAATGAGAACATCATATTTTTATTTTATCTTACCGCTTTCTAAAATATGTTTAGGCAATGTTTAGATTATCTGAAATAAGTCAAAGAAAGAATTTTTTTGATCAATTGATAATTTCTTTCATGATGGTTTTCCCTCTTTCAAATGTGTGCGTATGAGGTGGGCAATTTCTAAATTCATAAAATAAAAATGAAGTCACATAACTAAATTCATCCATTCTATAAAAAATGAGGCAATGCCTTGCCTACAAATAATTTTAAAGAGCACCGCCAGAGGAAGTGGAAGACAATTGAAGTATTTCCAGGCAGCAACCAGCCTTCTGGTTTTTAACACAAAATGAAAAATGAACTGCATAATCAGAAGTGAAGTTAATTATCCTCATATTCACCCATTCCATTTGTCATACCCTAATTTTTGACCCCCCTGAGATGGCATATCTTCAGGATTTTTCATCAGGTCAAAACAAGTACCCAGAGTAGCCTGACATTCAATCGAGGGTATTCAAAGACAAGAAAACTCAGGCAAAGGATCAATCAATAGAGGGATTAGTCTCTGATACAATCATAAGACTCAAAAGCCTCATTATTACACCTATGATTGATTAAGACACCCAGTCATCTAAGCACAGGATTACTCAGACCAACAGACTAGGGTTTGGAGCCTATCAAGGACTAAAATCAGGGATCACTTTTGGGAAACCCTAAAAAGCCCCAGGGAACCATTCAAAGACATCAATCATCTTCAAATAACTCATATGACAAGATCCACTGGACATTACATCTCAGTTCAAAGTCTACAGTCATCATTGTCCTCTGGTCGACAATTAGGGTTTTTGACCTAATTCACCAAGATAGTTGACTTTTAATCAGGGCATGAATCCAAAACTCAAGACATGATTCAAGAATCTCTACTACCTCAATATAATCCATTTACATCATTCATTTAAGGAAAAGATCTTGTTTCTACACAAAAAGTCCAAAAATTCACTTTGTCAGGAAAAAGTCAACTGTGAAGGATCATCATTGACTTTTAAGGTTTTTGGTCAAAAAATGACTTTCAAAGATCAATATCATCAATATATGGATGTCAAAGTCATTTGACCAAAGAAATTCAAGAGATTCATCAAGGAGCAAAAAGTCGGGAATTAGGGTTTTTGAGGGCATAGTGAGAACTCAAAATTTCACCTACACAACTCAAAAAACTTCCAACATGAAAGTTGTAGATCTTGCAAAATAAAACAACATCTTACAAAGGAACTTTTCTCAAAAGATCAACCATTTATGAAGTTTTGGAAATTTTGAAGTTTAGGTCATAAACACTTAGAAATTTTTCTAAGTGTTTTAACCTAGTTTTCATCCATCTTTGGGCTCATTTTTCACAAATTTCCCAAATGATTTTGAAGAAGACATAAACTAATGATTTAAAGTAGATGTTTAGGGCTTTCCAAATTGTGTTCAACCTTCTCCAAATTCAATTTGAGCTAAGAGTTATGCTTGTTCAAAGTTGGCCTCATGAAGTAAAATTATAGGTCATGGACACTTTTGGACTTTGCAAATTTTGTGCAAATAACCTCTCTTATGGATGCTACACGACCCATAACACATCTGAAACCATGCCATGCATTCATTTTCACCATGCCATAAGAATTGAAGAAGATTCTAAAAACAAGAACATGTGATTATGTAATGATTACATTTGTGAATTTATGGCAAATTGATGAATCACCCAAGGAATCTTCGCACCAACCAATTAGAGCTCATTTCTGGCTCAGAATTGTCCCCTAAGATTAAACAAAATTGAGGGCTAGGGGATTGATCAAATGGAATCAAAATTCTCATCATTGCATAAGAGATACTTGCAAACTTTCTTCATGGCTAAGAAAGCAAATCAACTTCACTAAGGAAGCTCACTCCTCTGCAGCTATACTGATCCATTTGCCTATAAATACAGATGCATTCCTCATTCAAAAACACACCAAAGCAACCATATTACTTGCTTTCTCTTTCTCTTCTCTTGTTCATTGTTTTTCAAAGTTCTTTGGCAAGAAGAATCGATTTCTTCAAACCAAAGCTTATCTTTGGGAAGTGAGCATTCTAACATCTCAAGGGAGGTCATTTGAGGTGATCCAAGCACCTGGATCACTTCTGTAGGTGGAGGAACACCATTGTTGCTCTCACTTTGGAGCATCTGCAGTTGGAGGTCCATGGAGTGATTCAGAAGGTTTCAAGGCAAGCCAATCATCCAGACACACTCCTCAGGTCATAGTGAAGCTAACCAGATGGCTGCAGCTCATCTGTAACTCAAGAATCAACACCCTCCATGTTCACTTGAAGCTGAAATCGAGGGAGGTCCATAGAACAATTCAGGAGGTTTGAGGTCATTACAAGCATTCAGTTAGCATCACTGAGCCACAAGGAAGCTTTTGGGATCATTCATACAAGCCCAGTTGCTATCTATCATCCTCACGATCTCCATTTTCAGAGGTAAGTTTCTGAACTCCCTCTCTTTAATTTAAGTACTCTTTGTGAAATAGCTCGATTCTATCTTGTTCAGCATCATCAGAGGATTGAAAACCCTCTATCATCATCCATTTATCTTTCAGTATAGTCATTTAATTTAATTTTGAAATTTTAGGGTTCTTCACGATTTCTGGTAAATTAGTTAGATGTAGTTAATGATAGTTCATGTTAGTTACATATTTAGAATCGTGAGTGAATTTAGAGCAAGTTTCATGTTTACATCGTTGCAAATGGTTGAGAAACGAGTAAGTTCAGAAATTCAAAAAATGGAGAGCTTGAGGTTGAAGACGAAGATGGTGGTGGCGCGCAAAATTTGAATTCTCAGGGGAGAGTTTATTTTATTTTGAATGGTGTGCGTTTTATTAACGACTGAACAACTTGCCCTAGTGGCCACACATGCGCTCTTAGTCTCCTCATGCCCAAGGTCTGGGGTTCGAATCCCCCTCGCCCCAGACTTTTTTGCTTCATTTATTTTTCAAATGTTTTGCCACTTGTTTGAAAATATAATAAGTTGGATGTGCATCTTAAACAAACTGCGCGCGTAGCCCAGATGGTGGGTGTTTTGGCCAATGACTTGGAGGGCGTGAGTTCAACCCCTCTAGGTGACAAAACCATTTTTTTTATCACTTTTCACACTAAATTTCTTCACAACTTCACACAATTAATTCACTTATCAAAATAAATCATTTTCACTTCATTTTTCATACACCTATTATTTAATATATCTATTTTGTGAATAGTAAAAAAAATCATAAAAATATTATTTATTTCTTGAATTTTAATTAGGTTTAAAATAGTATGTTTTTAAGTGTTTTCTTAAATACTTTAAATATATATTATCACTTTATTTTAACCTAATCACTTTGTAAATAATTTTATGATAAAACCCTAATTGTTTAGGTCTTAATTAAGTAAAAATCTTTATTTTTACTTTAATTAAGTTGACTTTTGTCAATTCTCAAAACTGTTTTCAATCTCTGATTAAATCAAATGATTAAGGTTTTCAAACAACAAAACCTTATATCATTTCAAATCATTTCCAACTGTTTTTATCACCAGTACTGCAAAGTACTGGGCCTCTAATAGAGTGTAAGTCCCAAAAAACCTTCTCTTCTTAGCTTGTTTTCAAAACTGTATTTTCAAAATCTTCTTTCTGTTTTCAAAACATTCTTCTGGTATTTGAAGGGCATTATTCCCGGTGAAACTCTTCAGATACCTATGTGACCTTTGTCCATCTTCACTTCTTCTGTTTTCAAAAACCATTAACTGTTTATCATATACATTCAACTGTTATCAACAAAACAACAAAAATACTGTTGAGGCTTTGTACATACTTCTTCAATGGCCTCCACTCCATCCAGGTTAGGCTTTACAAGCTTTCAATTTACAGTCTTTATTTAAATTACTGTCAAATATAAACTGTCCATATATATATTAGTTTAGAACTATGTTTGAGTATAAACCTTAGGACAGTTAAACTATATATATATTATAGGAATATGACCTAGGATTGAGAATGTCTTCCCGGTGAAGGCTCTTTCCTAATTAGAGATCTGTAGTTCAAACCCCCAAGATGAATTATTCCCGGTGAAACATCTTGGTAAAAACCTTAGAATCCAAATAATAGGACACATCCACCCAAAGAGGAATTATTCCCGGTGAAACCTCTTACCCATTTGCTTAGAGCCAAAATAAGTTCAAAACTACATAGCTTTCTCTTGTGCTATAACAAGGACCCTCGATTAGCCTCCTCTTGGGCTTTGTACAAGGACCCACAGGCTTCTTAAAAGCATTTCCAGCTTCCTCTTGAGCTTGTATACAAGGACCCATCAGGTTTCTTATAAACATAGGAACAGGTCTTTAGTCACCTTTTAGCCTACCCTGGTGAGTTTCTTCCAATTTAAACCAGACTTTAAACAAGCTAAGTTTGTCTCAATTTTACCTTGAGCACACCTTTTGGAATGAGAGACATGGACAGTCTCTGTCACCCTTATCTTCATCAATCTTCCTTAGCAGAGTCTAGGATCCATGTTTGATCATCCTCAGCATTGAGTCAGCCTTCATCTTGGGCTTTAAACAAGAAGTCTCCACTAGATAATCTTTCTGCCATTCATTTTAATAAAAACCCCTGGAAAGGGTTAGCCTCCAAAGTCAATTAAAATCAACTTCCATAAAATCCCTGGAAAGGGTTAGCTTCCACACATTCCTTCATTTTAATAAAAACCCCTGGAAAGGGTTAGCCTCCAAAGTCAATTAATAAAAATATCAAAAAAATAAAGATTCATTTCTCTTAGGAGATAATTTCCCCAAAAGAGTCAAAACCCCTGGAAAGGGTCAGCCTCCAAAAACATGATAAAAGTCAGTCTTTTAATAGACAAATTCACCAGCTGAGTCAAAATCCCTGGAAAGGGTTAGCTTCCAAAGAAAAACAGTCTTTTTTTTAATCTCCAGTAGAGTTAAAACCAACAAAAACAGTTAGCCTCAACCTTGGGCTTCATACAAGGCACCCAAACAATAAAACTCCCCTGTCAAGAGTCTGCCTCAACCTTGGGCATTGTACAAGGCAGATAATAGAGTCTCCCCAGTGAGTTCTTTATCACTCAGTAGCCACAACCTTGGGCTTTGTACAAGGCAGATAAACCATATTTTCATGTGTCAAAGATTCTTAACACTTAGGATCTTTCCCCCCATAGAGTCACCTATACTCAATTCATTAAAAAGAGTCCGCCACAACCTTGGGCTTTGTACAAGGCAGAAAATAATGTTTTCCCTAGCAACAGTCAGCCACAACCTTGGGCTTTGTACAAGGCACACAAAATAGAGTCATTCATTCAATTATCCTCAACAGTCAGCCACAACCTTGGGCTTTGTACAAGGCACATAAATAGAGTCTCCCTCAGTAGAGTCAGCCTCAATTCTGGGCTTTGTACAGAACACTAAAATACCCTGTAATTAATCCCCAATGGAGTCATCTCCCAGAGTCAATAATATTAATTAATCAATCAAAAAGCCTCAAGCTTGGGCCTCATACAAGCCAGCTAAAGTCAAATCTTTTATACAGTAGATAGACATAGCTTATCTCTATAGAGAGATATTTTTACTACTCTGCCACATTCAAACAAACAAACATTTCAATTTCAATTTTAATCAAGTCTCCCATTTAGGATTTTGAAAGGCATGAGCTGGCAGTAAAACCCAGACATGTGGTAACTTTCCCTAATTTGGATGAGCAACTTTCTTTCATTTAAGAGGCATTTGACTGGTATACTTGCACATACACAAGTAAGGTCCCCCTCTTGAATGAAATGAATTCAGTTATTCTGTCACTCCTTTAAATGTTTGTGGTAGAATAGTACAAATACCTCTCTGTAGAGATAATTTCATGTCTCTTTACTGTAAACAGAGATTTAATTCCAAGCTTCAACCTTGAGCTTCAAGCAAGGCACCAAAAAAAAAAACAATTAATTTCCCTAGTTAGTTCCCCGAACTACATTAAGCTCTGACTTCCACTAGGGATATGTAGGCATGAGGTTCACAAGGAATCTCAGCGAGCTAATAAAATACCAAAAATAGTCAGTCTGTCTGTCTGTCTTTCTTTTATTCAATTCAATTCTCTCTCCTAACACAAAGGAGAAACTTTCCCAATCATTAGCAGCAAACACAATCACAAATGACACAGAGAAGGTTCCTGTAGAGTACTACAGATATGTAGGGTGTTTAAACACTTCCCTATGTATAACCGACCTCCCGGACTCCAGAATTTCTAGTCTAGGTGAAATCCCCACACTTAGCAAATTCCTAGGGTTTAGTTGAGATCTTTTTTCCCTTTCCTACTCGTAGGACAAATAAGAAAGTTCGTGTGATATCGTAGGAAGAACTGAAATAAAATTCATCCCGCCACGGGCGCATTCTCCTTCCAAATTTCGCGTGAAGGGTCTAGCGTGCCGTCCTCCCAAGTGAAACGGGGAGGTAAAAGAAAACGACACCACACCATTATCAGCATGAATTTACAAAATTGCCTGAAAATGGTAATGATCATAAGATAAACTTCAACCAAGTAGGTAATAGAGTTTTACATTAAAACTAGGGTTAAATAAGTTTTTGGTCCCTATAAATATTACCGTTTTCATTTTTAGTCCCTCCTTGCCTTTAGGCAACGGTTTTTACAAAAAAAACCGTTGCCAAAATCAGCTAAAACCGTTGCCAAAACTCAGGAGGGACTAAAAATGAAACTGCAATATTTATAGGGACCAAAAACTTATTTAACCCTTAAAACTAATATCCATGGAATGTTGTTTCTGAACTATTTGTCACAGTTTGGCTCTTTTTGATGTGCGGTATCGCTTTTTGTTTTTTTACCTGTCCTAATATTCAGTTTGTTTTTTGGTTTGTTTACAGCCATAGTGTCAGTTAATAATAGCAATTTGGTACAGTCGGGTTCATAAAGAATTAGTTTGGTTCCAATAGGGAGTAAAATTCAATTTTGTTTAGATAGTTGCGGTTAAGTTTGAAAACACAACATCTGCACCAAATCTAGATATTTAATTATGGAAAACAAATCCTCTAAGTAGATACAGTACAGGGGCAAATAGTGTAGATACTAATACTGGACTCTTATAGTCCTAATAGTGTAGATACAAACCTCTAGTTTTTGCAATTCACAATTGACAATCAGATTCATTGAGTAATGATAAATGATTCATTGAAAAGCTAACTTATTTTATATCTTAAATTCATCATCTAGCGCTAAATATTTGGATTAAAAAAAAGAGAATTGAAAGAAAATGGATGATGTGACCATATTTGATTAAATTTTAATAGAGACTAAAAACAATGGAAAATGTAATTAAGCCAAGTATATTCATATTTTGCACCTATATAATATGAAGCCCATTGCATATAGAAAGCTACAACCATATAACACTACAACAAACAAGGAAAAAGACAGCGCTTTTTTTGGCTTTAGGCGGCGCTTTAAAGCGCTATCTATTTCCCCGCTGTCGTAGGTAAAGGCAGCGTTTTTTTTCACCTTGAAAACGCTGCTAAAGGCACCCTTTAGTCAGCACTTTTACCTATAAAGCGCTGTTAAAGGCCCACTTTAGACAAAACTTCTATATTAAAAGCGCTGCTAACGGCCCCCTTTATACAGCGCTTTTCTGAAACAATTTTTAAGAAAAAGCCTCTTAAAAGCGCTGCTAAAGGCCACCTTTAGGCAGCGCTGTCCCCACAAGCGCTGCTATAGGCCCACTTTAGCCAGCGCTTTTTTCTTAAATGCGCTGTTAAAAGCCCCCTTTAGACAGCGCTTTTCTGAAACAAAGTTTTTAAATAACTTTTAGACAGCGCTTCTATTTGAATGCGCTGTCTAATGTCCACGAATTTTTTAGATGGATCTATTTAAAAAAGGCTTGCCCCAGGTTTTCACCACATCTTGCACCTGTACAATATACCATTACAAATTTCACATATAAATACTCATTTCAAACTCTATTTTTCAGAGCTAAGATGCTAAGAATATATATATATATATATATATATATATATATATATATATATATATACGAATAAACTTTGTATTTTTTATATGCTAAGAATATATTAATAAACAACAACAAAATTACATCCAATTCAATGAAAACAATTGCATCATCCAAAACATTGTTATTTTTTACACAAGTAAAAAGGATGCTAAATATCTACTTTTTCTTCTTGCCAGCTAACCTTTTTACCCTTTAATATCCTGCAATTGCATCAAACCATTACAATCACAAAACTGAATAACAGAAAACCAAAAAAAAATTGATATAAAGGTGAAAAAAATCTACATTAGTGTACATAAAACTATTCTACATTTGCCACGAATGTATTTCAAACGGCCTACATATCACTAAATAATCTATGAAGATAAATCAAATATTGCAACATGCACTTGGCTATACTCAAAATTCTCATCAATTATAGTAAGATTTCAATATACCTATACAACTTTCAACTCAATCATGAATTGACACCATTCCTCCTTAAGTTCATCCAACTTAGATTTTGAGTAAGTAGCACACTTGAAGTCATCAAAGCATGGTTGTCAAGATCCCAATTTAGATCTTAAAATCTTAAGATTTTACGATCTCACTCACCCCTAACGATCCCGATCTTAAGTAGAATCGCGTGTTGTAGTTAAATTGTAAAAAAAATATCCCTAATGTCTAGTAATTGGCCAAATATGTCCCTAAAGTCTAACAAATTGTCCATGTGGTAATAATAACGTATAAAAACTCAGTCATACATGTCTAGAGAATATGAAAAAGAGTCATTTTCTCACTAATACACTTGCCTACTATAATATATCATGTAAAAATACTTCAAATATAGTAGGATCTTACGATTTCGGCTGCGATCTTATGTTTTACGATCTTGTTACCTGCTCTCGACCTTGCAAAATTAATTGGGTAGAATCTTCCGATCTTAGCTACGATTTTATATTTTACGAACTGGTTATTCTCTCCCGATCTTATGTAAGATCTCGATCTTGACAACCTTGCATCAAAGTACTACAAAATAATATAACATGGTATGTTTAAGTTAAAACTATTTAATTATATGAGAAATATGTGTTAAATATTAAAATAACTCTTAAGTTAGAAATCCATACCTTGGACGGAATCTCTATTTGATTCGAAAGAAGAATTTCTTTCATAAACTACAACATGTAAAAACTGCAATCTACTTCATTACGCTGCCCAAGACACTACACATGGAAAGAAAATATGGATAAGGCCTAAGTTTTATCACGTATCATCACTATTTATATAATCAAAATTGTGATAATTAATTAATATACCTCCATTCGAATCCATGTGACGTTGTTGGCTTTACTCTTTGGTACTTGGCTTCCTCTTTGTGCTCGAAAAACTTGTATAACGCTAATAAAGCATAAACGCATAATTTAAAAAAATTCCCATAAATAAATAAATATACACACGAATATTTAGAACAATCTCACTTACGTATCAACCAACTTCTTCATAGCTTCGTATGTACTAACTGGATTGTGTAAGGAACCCAGAAAATATACAACTTCACTGGTAAGATTAATCGCGACCAACAACCAATGTCCACTCTAAGGCAAAACAAATGTGAGATGAAAACTTTTTTGCACAATGTAAAAATATGAAAAATTATAATAGATGAATTTAGAATTAAAGTCTAACCCGTTGTCGGTATTAAACGGTAAAAAGAACAACTTTTCTGAATTTATGTTGGCCATAAAAAGGTTGAGTACATACGCCATGACTTCATCTGGTTTAGATATGATTAACCCTAAGTTGGTATTGAAGGGAGCTAAGAAAGCGAATCTTTTCCTCAATCCACTCGGGTGCATCAATTTTTCATACAAAAACCTTAAATAAAAGACCTCATTAACATTTGAAATGAGTAAATGAATTGTTCATTCAATTAAACAAATTAGATCGGATATACCTTATGTATGTATCAATAACACCGAGGCCTAATTGCGTATGTTCAAAAATTTGTTCAAAATCCTCCATACCAATTGTTTCTTGATGCTCAATACCAAACACATCTTCCTCCATAGATACAAGACGGGTGTTTCCTTGAGGAATATCAGAGAGTTGTAAAGAAGTTAAAAGGCACGACCTAAACTTATTGGGAGTATGTTTTTTCTTATGCTCGAAGACGATTGTAAGACCTCTAGGGAACATCAAAGGCGAATAAATCCTATTATGAGCGATGTGGTTAAAAAGGAAATCCAAAAACTTCTAGAAGCCGGAATAATATATCCAATATCCGATAGTAAATGGGTCAGTCCTGTTCATGTCGTACCAAAGAAAGGAGGAGTTACTGTAATCACTAACGCAAAAGGCGAATCTGTAGCACAACGTACCCAAACTGGATGGAGAATGTGCATTGACTATAGGAAGCTAAACAAAGCCACCCGAAAAGACCATTTCCCTTTACCTTTCATAGATCAAATGCTCGAACGCCTAGCTAAACACTCACATTTTTGTTATCTAGATGGATACTCAGGATTTTTCCAAATTCCTATCCACCCTGACGAACAAGAGAAGACCACGTTTACCTGTCCTTATGGTACTTTCGCTTATAGACGAATGCCTTTTGGACTTTGCAATGCACCCGCGACCTTCCAAAGATGCATGATGGCAATATTTGCTGACTTCCTGGACGGAATAATGGAGGTCTTTATGGACGACTTCTCGGTCTGTGGAGGAAGATTTGAGAAATGCTTAGAGAACCTTGAATTGGTACTTAAACGATGCGTAAGCGTAAACCTTGTCCTTAATTGGGAAAAATGCCATTTCATGGTTCGACAAGGAATTGTACTTGGACACATCGTATCCGATAGAGGGATCGAAGTAGATAAAGCAAAAATTGAAATTATCGAAAACCTTCAACCTCCCAAAACTGTTAGAGAAATAAGAAGTTTTCTAGGACACGCTGGTTTTTACCGACGTTTCATTAAGGATTTCTCTAAAATAACCAAACCCTTAACCGAATTAGTAATGAAAGACGCCGAATTCACTTTTACTAATAAATGCACTGAAGCATTCCATACGCTTAAACAAGCATTAATCTCTGCGCCAATTATGCAACCTCCCGACTGGAATGAACCTTTCGAAATAATGTGCGACGCAAGTGATTATGCTGTAGGAGCCGTTCTAGGGCAAAGAAAGGATAAGAAACTACATGTCATATACTATGCGAGTAGAACCCTAGACGAAGCTCAGATGAATTATGCCACGACAGAAAAAGAATTATTAGCTGTCGTATTCGCGTTAGACAAGTTCCGTTCTTACCTGGTAGGAGCCAAAATAATCATATACACTGACCACGCCGCTAGTTTTATTTCTAGTTTTAGTAATTTCCATTTCCTAGTTTAGAATTTAATTTTCTGCATTTTTACATTCTGTTTCTGTCTACATTCAGTACCAGTTTTTAATTTGAAATGAAATATTTTATTCATCACTGCTACTGTGTTATAATATTCTGCTGTCTGACTGCTATATATTTATGAATGCATATAACTCACTCAGTCTGGTATTTAGCTGTTTATAGTAACATCACATGTCCCATCTGTGCTATTCTCATGATTTTGTATCTGTCAGCACGTGACTACAGCACCACATGCGAAATGGGCATGTCCCTAGGCTAGGAGACGCACGTCTCCACCTCTGTGGGAGCAGACTCTGCATGCAAAGGACAGGAGACGCCCGTCTCCATACTCTGTCCCCCATCAGACTGACTGCCTGAGACGCGCGTCTCCCAAGGGCAGCAGTCTGCATTTGACCACACAGAAGACTCTTTCACTCTCCATTTTGAATTTTGAATTTGAATTTCAAAATTCAAACTTCTTCATTCTCCCCATTATTTCTTCCATTTAAACACCATTAACCTCATTCATCCTCCATCATTCACCTCTTTAACTCCACATCATTTCCCATTTCTCCATTCCATTCAAACTTCAAACACCACCATAATTCCATTTTAATTCTCCATTAACCACACCATTTTCAAACCTCACTATAAAACCACACCACCACCACTCTTCTTCTTCACAACCTCAAAACCATTTTCTACTCTTCCACTCTCCATACTATTTTTATTTCCAAACACATCATGCCTCCACGTTCAATCATCCGTAGTGTGCGTCCAGAGAGACCACCTCCTAACCTTGAAAATATTATTTTCCGAGAAGACGACAACGATGCTCAGAGAACCAAATACCTCGCATTCTATGACATTCGGTTGTTCCCACAAAATTTGTGAACATAGAATGTCTAGAAACTCTGGGTCTCATTGATGGTGTCACCCGTTTACTAACTAAATCTAGTCTTCACCATCTTTGTACCGAACCCGTACCAACTTATGAGACGCTCGTCTTGGAGTTCTTGAGCTCTTTCAACTACGACACTTCTTCTGATCAACCGCTCTCAACCGGTAGCATCCAATTTCGGATGTTCAACCGTGAATATACTCTGGATCAAGAAGTAGTGGCTACGTATTTGCATTTTAATAATGCACCAAATGCTCACCGCACAATCTTTCAAGAACTCAATGGTCGATCTTGGGAGGAACTCGCTTTCGAATTTTGGTTTAATCTCACTGGCGAAATTCCTACCGGTTGGAGATCTCTACATGCTTCTCACATTCAAAACCCCGCTATACGTTATTTTCAACGTGTCTTAGGGCACACTATCTTTGCAAGATCCAACAACCACAAGGTAAACCAAAATGAATTATTTTTCATCTACTGTGCGCTTAACAATATCCGTTTCAATGCCGCACCTTTTATGCTCCAACACATCCAAGGCTGCATCAACGCCCCCGCCACAAACCCCTTCCTGTTTGGCGGAATTATCACTTCCTTGGCCTGTGCCTTAGGTCTTGGTGATGACCTCATCTCCCTTTCTCATCTCATGATGCCTGCTCAATCACTCGACCTCACTTACTGCAGTGACTCCCACTTGGTTTCACCCCGTCATGATGGCCACTACACCTTGGTCGTCAACAAAGTTCTGATTCCTTATGTCGTCCTTTCATGCCCAGAAAGAATCAACATCCTTATGTTCAGCGATGGAGGCTTATTGAAGACAATCCTCAAGATAACCAACCTGAACATCCTAATGAACCTGTGGATGCAATGGAAGGAGAACTCAACCAAGACCAAGCTGATGTCAACCAACCTCCTCAAAACAACCCTCCGCCTATCACTCTTGATGCCATGTATGCTGCAATTCAACGCCAAGATCAACTCGTTCAAGCTATGCAGACAAATCAAACTGAAACAATAAGGCTCATTCGAGAGATGCAACAAGAGCACCGTGACTATGCTATTAGGAACGAAGGTCAATACACTGAAATTGCTACACATTTGCATGATCTTATCATTCGTGTAAATGGCTCTCCTAGTGATAGACGTCGCCGTGTTCGTACAAGAGGCGCAAGCAGTTCTCGCAACCGCAACACTGAGGAGTAGTTCTCATGCATTGAGGACACTGCATCATCTAAGTCTGGGGGAGTCGTATTTCTTGCTTTAGTTTTATTTACTTTTAGTTTATTTCCCTTCCTTTAAGTTTTATTTCCCTTCCTTGTAATTTTTTTCTAATTCAATAAAGAATATTTATGGAATTTCAAGTCTTATATGTATAATTCCGTAGTTATTACAATTTCTTCCATTTTCTTGAGCCATAACAAAATTTTTACTCCAAAACGATAAACGCACAACCCCACACGTTCGAGAAATACGAAGCTACTCAAACACTCAACGCATAGAAATTGATTCAAGTCGATATCCTTATTGTCCCAACACTCTAAAACCCCCCAAGTATGCGTAACCGATTTGAATACCCTTTGTACCGAAACCATCGACTTTAACTTTTGAAGTAACCCTTAGTAGTTTATTCTAGCAGTCGGCACCGTCTTAGATACCAACTACGCAGAGAGTCGATGAATATAAGTGTATGATCCTCATAATAATAATTATGTGCTTAACCGTAATTAGAAGATGTGCCTACTAAGTAAGGTGATCCTCACAAGGTCATTTAACCTAACGGTCGCAAATCCCAAATACAAGAGAATTTAAAAACTCATTGTTGATTGGTTTAGAAGTCATCTGGTACTGAACTTGGTAGGAAGGACTATTGTCCGATTCCCCACAATCTACAAATGAGCGCTAAGGAGTATACCACATAATTGTGCCAAAACTCCATAAGAAGGATCATAGTCACTAACCGTCTACTCTGCTATGTGCGTGTCAAGATAAAGGGCTTAATGTGATTGCGCGCGAATGAAAAGGGTAAAACATGATGACGAGTCAAGGTCAAGCTATAATGGCATGATTCGTATTGGTATGCATGCTGGGAGTTGTCTAGTGTCGCTACTCTAAGTTTATTGCTAAGATCTGCAACATTATTTTCAAACAAAAACACTATGTAGCTGAGTATGACCGAACGACGTGGTGGAAGCGTATTTCATTTTCGCTGTCCTCCTATCTTTATCTTATTGTTTTGCTTGAGGACAAGCAAAGGTTCAAGTCTGGGGGAATTTGATAACACGATTTTATATCCTATATTTAGCTTGAAATCTGTAGATATTTATAGCATTTTCCATTTATTATGTTGATTTATTATGATATTACGCGAGTATTTGCTTTGTTTCAGGTTTTACACTCTTATTGAGACTATTTGTGAAAAGGAGAAGAAATGGAGCTAAAATGACCAATATTTATGCCTAAAAGATGAAAAAGGGGTGCTGAAGTGAAAGAGAGGTGCAAATAAGGCCCAAATGTGCAAATAAGACCCAAAGGCCCAAAGAGACAGACCAGCCCACGAAGAATCAATTGTGCGTGGCCCAAATCACACAAGAAGGTGGAGACGCACGTCTCCAACGTTCTATGCCACGTCACCAAAGAGGAGACGCCCGTCTCCAACCACTCCTAGATTCTCTCCACTTGAGACGCACGTCTCAAGTCGTGTGCTGAGTCTTCCCCAAAAAGTGGAGACGCACGTCTCCAAGGCCCAGTCTGAGAAGTCCCTATTTTCACGCATTCCTACTGCAGTTCCTCGCCTATAAATAGAGCCTGCCACTTCAGTTCTAAAGGTCCGATTTCCTGCCAACGAAGTGCTGCCGAAATTGTACCGTGAATTATATTTTCTTCCTGCTTTCATTCAAACAGTTATTTTCTCACAACGATTTCTACACCGGAAATTGTTGTGAACCTTTTATAAATCTAGCCTTACGTTAGATTTATCGTTTTTATTTCCTTGTTTTATTTTCCGTCCGTTTAAATTCCGAAGAACGATCCAGCCAACCTGTGGTGTAAGTTCAATACTCGAAGATTCAATTGCAATTTATTTAATTCAGGTTTAATATTTTACCGCCTTTATTTATATAGTTATTGCATGATATATTATATGCCAATTAACTTCCCTTTTATTATAAGCCAAATTAATTCATGCATGTTTAACCATATTAATATGTCTGGCTAATTTACTGAGGTGTCGGTATGTAAAGTAAGTTAACTGTGGGATCCGAAATTAATTGGCTTAGTTATGTTTTATTAAATATCACTTGTTTTTGGTTTGTATGTCTAATTTAATTAGTAAGTCTTAAAACCAATAGAGCGAAAGTTTGAGGTCTTAAGACGGTCAAAGGTTAAAATCAATAGAGCGAAAGTTTGAGATCTTTAACTGGATAGTAGACATAGGACATTAGTTTTAAGGATGACGAAAGCGTATTAAAACTAGTAGAACTTATTTATTTTCAAAAATTGTTTTTACACCCGAGCGGGATGGTGAAAGCGTACGTTAGGGATATTAGCATGTTTCGAGTCAACAGAGCGAAAGTTTGAGATTAGGAGATTTAAATAGAAAACAACTTCATAAAACAGGCATTTTATTAATTACGTTGTTTTCAAAAAGCTTTTCTAAAATCTAATGGGATGGCGAAAGCGTACATTAGGATTAGGATAGTAATCTAAATCAACAGAGCAAAAGTTTGAGACGAGGATTTTTAACCAATTGAATTAGTAAAGATTTTTAATGGAATTATGCACTAGCCAATGGACCTTCGGATCACCTTAAGTTAAACGAAATACATACTGATATCTGTCTTTTATTATATTTCTTACTATTCACAATCACTCTCCCTTAGGAACAATCAAAATATCAGTAGCCTTAGCTTTACATAGTAACCTTAGATAACGGTAGATCGATTCATAGTCCCTGTGGATTCGATATCTTTTAAAACTACACGTCACGACTATGCACTTGCAGTCATCCGATTAATACACACGTAAAGTCGCGATCAGTCTTCTTAGCAACAACCTTTTCAGGCTTCTTACCCTTACAAAAATCTTCAATCTCTTTAGCATGCATCTAATTAAAGATCATATAATTAGTTAGGTGAAATATAAGATCACGAATTAAAATTTTTCATGCATAAATATCATATAATTGTGATGTACCTGTTTTATTGATGCAACTGACTCGATTTTCCAGGGAGGCTCCTTGTCTTTTGCTTTGGATTTTGTTGGAGTATAATTAACATAACCATGTAAAAACAAATGTACGTAAAATGCGCGTAAAAAACTTTGAATACTCAAAGATTCATATATATGGTTTTAAGAATACCTCATCATCTACACTAATTAGGCTTGGCGGCCATGCAACAAACGAACCTATTGCATCTCCCACCAATGTGGCATCCGAAACATCGTCAGGATGCGGTAATAACGCATCCTTCTCTAAAGCAATGTCAACCGATACTTTCAAATAGCCGGTAGGGAGCGGTCTAGTGTGAAGTAATTCTCCCAAAGTGTTATGCACTTTTCCCTTGCCAACCATCCGATAAGTCGGTGACGATAAGTAGAGTTGGCAAGGTGAAATGCCCTAAAACCAATAATAAATTTCAAATTGTTATTGTGTATATATTTTAATTAAATAAATTAAGTTACTTTAATTTCATAATAATATATATAATTACCTTTGGAAGATCCGGTTGAAAATTACAACCGATACTACCTTTGTCACTAGTAGCTTTACAACTTGAAGCTTGCTCTCTTAATTCTTTTTCCCTTTTCAATTCGCGGACTTCAGCTTGTAGTGCATACAAGGTTTCCTGCAGTTCTCCATTGCTAAGAGCCTTCTGTTTTTTCATCTTCAAGGATGTTGGAGTGATTCCAAATCCCTTACCCCTCACCCGACCAGAATATTCAGGAACATCTAATGCGCGGCTAAGTATGCTCCTGCAATCATTGCCTTCATCTGGAGATATAGACTGAGATAGAGTCTCCTGAGAGTCATATGAATATTCAAATTTTGTCTTATTAATGTTACTAAACTTTTGATTTAATTAAAGAAATAATGCTATACTTACGCATTTTTCAAAAACTTTTTGAACATCTTCTTTGACAACTCCATCCATTCCCACACGGGCTTCCTTCCATAAAACATGTGGTGGAACAGATGTTTCAGAACTACTCTCCCTTGTTAACTACACATTAAGCCAAATAATATGATCAAATATAACTCACGATGAACAAGTATAACATTGAAATTTATAGATACTTACAATAGACTGTTTTAAGCGTCCATATCCCATACGCCCTTTTATATATGAATATGGGGGACCTGATGCTCTTTGCCGATTTGTTTCACTTCTACTCCGAAATTTTGGGTTTTTTCGTTTTGCTTTAAACGTTTCTGTCGCTACCGCGAAAAATGGATCAGAGTCGCCACTAATATATTCATCCCATCGCGGGAAAGGAATATCAGAAACCTAACTCGAAACAAGGACAAGGTCTTTCGACCAGAGAACAGGGCACGGGAGTCAGTTACGCAAGTGGAAGGTGCTAGCACCCCTCGCGCCCATCGTACTCGATGGTATCCACCTATGTTTGCTTCTATCTAAAGGGTGTATCTAAAACTAATGCAATGCATGATTAAACCTAAAGTTTTTTAATAATTATTGTGCTCGCTAGAGTTGCCTCTCTGCCTACGTATCCTCTTAAGAAGAATCAGAGCACCGTAGTTCTGCTCAAGATTTTCTATGCTTTTTAGGATTTGTTGGTGTTTTTTAGTGAACAGTTACAGCACACTCCGCCGCTTGACCTTTGGAGACTCACGCTGGGATTGGAGTGGAAGTAACATGCTCTTAAAAGCTAAACAAAAGTATGTCGAGCGTCTCGAGTGAACCTTAAACAAGGAAGACTCAATTAACTCTATGTTTGTGTTTTTTAGGTTTAGGAATCTCCACTCAAGTGATCCCCTTAAACAAGAGGGACGAGAGTTTCCATTCCTTTTTATTATTTTCACTATTTATTAATGTTTTATTGTGTTTTATGGATTTTTGTTTGTTATGCAAAAGGGGAACATACATTTCTAACCTAATACTAACATACAAATGGCCCTAAGGTCAAGGATAAGGGATCTCTACCTATGTTATCATGCATAGACTACAACCTAAGTTGTTCTATGTGACTAATCTTAATGAAGATTGAAGTCACCGCCCTAAGGGAACATGGTAAGCATATAGTAAGAGATAAGCGAGAGCAACAAGTAAGGTAGGTGACTTAATGAAGTCCCTAACCAAGTCTACTCCTAAGAGAGACTACACATAATGAATCCCAAAAGAGAACAATCCACAAAAGGTGGAGGAAGAACAAACAATCGTCGCCTCTTAGACTAACAACAATCAAAGTGTGAAAGGAGAGGCAAAGCATGAGAAAGAGGGAAGAGATCCCTAGGGCAGTAGCAAACCAAGGAAATTAGTGTCCTAAATCAAACACAAAAGCATCATGGAAACACACGAAAATATTCACAAGAAGTTACCAAAGTATCGCATGACTCGTCGCTTAACAAATAACGAACATGTATCAATTAGTTGAATCAAAAAAACAAATGAACACATGACCTAAGCTTGAGGTCAGTAGCATAACATTGCATTTATAGGTCTAAGACCTTATACCAATCCTTGTTAGTCAATTGGCTTGAAGCAACACAAAGTTCTAACAAAAACTAGGCAAAACTAGGTCAAACTAACTAAACGATTTCAAATTTTGAATGAAGTTAGAAAAATGTAATCAAATGATGGAAGTCAGTAGCTAATAACCTCTAAGAGGTGTCTAATCAATCATAGAATCATGTCAAGAAGTCTCATACAAAATTATAGGTCATTTGGACAAGTTATGATACAATCGCTAACTAAAAGCAAGTTATTTACATGTAAGAAAGGAAATTCGAGCAAAGCATGAAAGGATGACTTAAAATTCACAAATCAGGCACTAAAGCCTCTTAAACAGTCCTAGAAATGTCCTCAAAAAGTATTAAAAGCATTGCATAGGTGCATCAATCCTTATGGGCAAAAACAAACAACAATCGTACATAAACGCACAATAATTGAATGCTAAAGGAACTAGCCTAAAAACCATACTAAAATTTAGAATCAAAACTTTATCTTTGATACATGACATCCTATGTATCTCTACTGAATGTACACAAAAAGGAATGAAAAAAATCAGTTTGCAAGTTATTCAATCAAGCCTAAATGCATAAGGTACCTAAACCGAAACAAAATCGACTACACTTTAGAAAATAGTCCATTAAAAATACCAAGATAAGTCCTAAAATTCTTAGAAAAATATTACAATTATCTAACAACATTAAGGAATCTAAAACATATTTTTTCACATTTTTTATTTGGTGAGAAAAAGATTTAGCAAGCAAAAGTTAAAGAGGAAACAATTTGTAAAACAAAATGCAAATCTGCCTAGGACTGGGGGTAAGAAAGTAAAAAAGAATAAACTGGATTCCTTATCAAAAGCGCTTGGGCCCAAATCAGGGGTGTGAAAATCAAAAGTGGCGCTAGGGCCCAGTTCCAATTTGGTCCTCTACTCCCTTTTTTTTTATTTCATTTTTATTATGCCTGCAGCAACTAAATATTAAAATGGTTTTATTTTATAAGACGTGACATAAGGACTTGTATCAACTGGGCAGTCTTCACTTAAAACACTAAAGGACAAAATGAAAATCCTGAGTCAATCATATCATGACAACACATCAAACCAATCATTAGCACAAAGCAAAAATAAAAAAAACTGGGAAGATCCGCCAATGCTGGCGCGCCACCTAAGCGACGGAGAAAGAATGCATGGCATGAAACAGACGCCGGAGCCATGGCTCCGGTCTTCTTCTCCGATCTACCATCACCGGAGCTGCGACTAGAGTGCACAGAAACCAGAAAAGGGACCACCTTTCAACTCGGTTTTACGTGCTTAATCCGAATCCTGTGTTATTTTTCATCAGCCCTCCCTCTATCTCCCAAACCGAGGCCGTTTCTAAAACCCTAAAACTCAAGACCTTCATCGAAATCCATATTAAGCCTAGCAACATGATCCTCGCCACATATATCATTCATACACATCGTTCAGACATCCAAACAATCACCATATCAAGAAAAGCGAAGCAAATTCAATATGCATGGGAGTTGATTACTTACTTGTTAGGGCTTGGAAACAAAGAACAAGAGAACTTTAGCTGTTGTCTTCCTTGATTCTTGGTGCTGACGATGATTAGCGATAATAGTAGACGGGAGCTTGTGAAATAAACACAAGACTCGGTGCGATCCAGAAGCACTCCGTGAAGGTACGAATCCTCGGCTTTTTCACAATGACTACGAAGGTTATGGGGATGAAGATGATGACTGTCCATGGACGTTTGATAACATTATGAAAACGTGGTGATTATGGCAGTATTGGTAATTGAAAGATGAAGGAGATGGATCGTGGTTGAAGATGATGATGAAAGGTGAGAACTTTGAGTGGGGATTGTTTGTTAGAAGATGGTGGTGGAAGATTGTTAGGTTGTTATGGAGTTTGTTAGGTTGTTAAGATTGTTAGAGAAAGAGATGAGAGAAGAAAGGGTGGAGAGGAGAGTGGCGAGAGACGAGAGAGCTTGTGTGAAACTGTAAAAAAGGAAAGATGAATGGTGAGAGGGAAGTGGTGAAGATTCTGAGAATGGAGAAATGAGAAGGGAACAAGTTTTGAAAACTGAGAAAGAAAGAAAGAAAACGAAAACGGTGCCCCCCTGATTTGTGAAAGAGTTTGGTTTTTATATGATGATGATTCATGGAAGTTATGGTATGGTGTATTGTAGCTTTTTTCTAAACTTAATGCACAAGTTTTTTCATTTATAGTAACTCTCCTTTTGTATTTTATGTGTGCAGCATTATGTGTTGATATTTAGAGCAATAGACGTAGGCATGCGCTCCTGCTACTACAAATATGTCATGGTGCAACATTTTGGCTAGGAAGTTATGGTGGTCAAGTGGCAGTCTTCTAGCTCCAGTAATTTGATTTGGGATCACCTTCTGATCACGACCTCAAGAGTAAAGTGAGAGTTTTCACAAGACTAAACATGATTGGTGTTGATAAACTCTTGAAACAGTGATTGCAAATGCATGATAATTGTCTTTGAAATGCTTTGGTAGTGGTTGAACTTCGGCTGGAAAAGTTTGAACCAAGCTTGCGTCACGACAACTTCAAGTAGCGACCTTCATGATACTCTACCTTGCTACTCAATGCTTCACATTATCAATTCTTGGTTTCGTGGCAAAGATCATTTGTAGCAGAACAAGTTTCCTGTTGAACTCTTGTGGAGAAGCTCCTTGTAACATGCTCAAAATTTCTTCGGAATATGACCTCTCACAACCATTGCATATGCGCTGGCCAGCTCTGCCTAATAACGACCTTCTGTCAGTTTCGAATGTTCTACTTCAAGGATTAGAACTTGATAACCATCCAACCGAACATGGACTTATTTTGATCAACGGAGAGCAGGAAGATCATAGCACACTTTCGTTGTTGAACTTCTCCTAAATCAAAGCTTAAATCAATGTGTAATTTTCATCAAAGCCATGGTTTCATTGAGATGTAATTTCTTTCTGAATTTCTCTAAGTGCTGGAAACTCAACAATTTTGAATCCCAGTCTTTTCTCTCATATATCTTTTGATTCAAAACTCTTTTGGAGAAATTCCCAACTACAAACTTATAGTGTGCTACGATATGAACAACTTTGGTGTTTAGAGAACATTGATTTGAGGGCTGGAACTTATTCAAAAAAGTATTGGAACTCGGTCCTCCGCAACTGGACTTGCCTGCACGCGTACCCTAGTCAAGGAACCACCTTACAACAGTTTCGAGAGGATAATTTTGGGGCCTTGTATCCTTCCGACCACGCAGCCAAAATCAATGATCTTTGGCTCCTCAAATAGGAGGCATGGAATAGAACACATTGATGTTTGAATTGGATATAGAATGTGCTTGGAACTCTTTAAAAATTGAATTGAAAACGGCACGCCATGTGTTTGTGGAATTGCTTGCGCTGGCGAGAATCTGCCTGGCAAATTTGACACGCCTTCAGTTTGAATCCCTCAACTTTGTACCCTCATAACTTCTTACCCATGCTTCCAAATAAAAAACTCCTAACTACACTTTTGTTCTATGCCACAAGAGGAGTAATTTTGGTGTTGATCTTGTTTTGAATTGGAACATAAAAACACGTGTAAACCGGACCTGAAGTGAGCTGGTCAACCATTTCCAAATCTTTCAAAAATTTCTCTAAGTATAGAACTTTCCTCTTTTGGAATTTCCTATTTCAACCAACTTCCAAAAATGGCAACTTTTGATTACTTCTCGATTTTATTTATTTCTTTGACTTTTCTTGACCGATTTTCCACCACGAGTCAATATTTGACAGTTGACTTTGACTCGGACCAAAAAGTCCACTTTTCCTGATTTTTCCGATTTCAAATGAATTTCCCGATTAATCCGTTTCTGATTCCATCTCTCAATCAGTTTTCAACCAAAGAAGCTCCAATTAACAGGACAACCACATTTCACATTTTAAAATCATCTTCTGATTAAATTTTGACCAGAAAGTCAACAGGGTTGACTTTGGTCAAAACCCTAATTTGAAAGCCCTAATGAATCCGAGGATTGTATCTTTTAATCAAGCTTTGAATTGGAAAGGATGAAACCCTTATTTCAGGAGGACTTCAATGGGAATAATGCCATGCGATCAAACTTCAAAATTTCCCTTATTTTTCTATCAGGAATTTCTTCTGCAGTAGCTCTTTTCTTATCAATTATGGATAGTAACCATGATATGGATGAATGTAATGGATGAATGGCCTATATGAGGTATGCACATGAATGTAATGTGAAGGCCAAATGGGGAATAAATAAGTGGGCAAATTTTGGGGTGCAACAGCTGCCCCTATTCAATCTTCTTGAACCTGAATGTACGTACGACACAAGTTCTGGACATGAGAGGTGTAGGTGGATTGAATACCCAAAAGTACCATCAAAATTTGCATTCTGTGGCCGAGCAAAAGAGTGTTGAGTATTATCAAAGGATATCAGCCGAAGGTAGACCTTAAACAGGTTGCTAACCTCAGTTAGACTTCAAAAAAGAGACACAGTCTAAGAGTGACTTGATAAAGGATGAAACCAGCCGAAGGGGAATCCGATCCTAATTGCTAACCTCAGTTAGACTTCAAAGAGAGACACCACCGAAGGGCAACTCGATAAAGGATGTAACCAGCCGAAGGGGAAACCGATCCTATTTTGCTAACCTCAGTTAGACTTCAAAGAGAGACACCACTGAAGGGAGACTCGATAAAGGATGTAACCAGCCGAAGGGGAAACCGATCCTATTTTGCTAACCTCAGTTAGACTTTAAAGAGAGACACCACTGAAGGGCGACTCGATAAAGGATGTAACCAGCCAAAGGGGAAACCGCTCCTATTTTGCTAACCTCAGTTAGACTTCAAAGAGAGACACCACTGAAGGGCGACTCGATAAAGGATGTAACCAGCCGAAGGGGAAACCGCTCCTATTTTGCTAACCTCAATTAGACTTCAAAAAGAGACACAGCCGAAGGGTGACTCTAGATCTGAAAAGGTATGCCAATAATCATTGGACTTTATTGACGAAGACTAGTAACGACTAGACTTTATTGGGGATGTTTATGAACACTAAATTTGAAGGCGATGCCAATAACTATTGGGCTTGACCGAAAAAAAGGCTAGTGACAACTAGAACTAATCAGGGGGTGCCAGTAAATACTGGGCTTTCAAAAAGATATTGATGCTCGCGAAGCATAAGAATTACATGGATCCCTCAGGCCAAAGGCGGGGTGTAACCCTTCAAGGGTGGCAATCATTCGAATTGCCACACACATAGTATGGATTTCAAATGATTGAAAAATGAGATGGGTTGAATGCCCACCCTCATTCGCACTCTATTATGCACGCGACATGCGGGAAAATAACCAAAACAAGACTAGTAACGACTAGACTCGACACGCGGATGACAGTAACCACTGAACATTCACGGGGATGTTGATGCTTGCGAAGCATAAGAATTACGTAGATCCCTCAGGCCAAAAGGCGGGGTGTACTCTTCAATGGTGGCATTCATCGAGTTGCCACACACCAAGTATGATTACCCAAATGATTGAAAAATGAGATGGGTTGAATGCCCACCCTCACTCGCACTCTAATCTGCACGCAGCATACGGGAAAATAACCACGGCAAACTTGCAAGTAGCAAGAGATATCCCTTATGCAAAAGGCAGTAAGGGGACTCGCAGAAAGTTAGTACAAAGAGAAAACTGGTGACGACCAGACTCTATTAAATGATGCCAGTAAACACTGGTATTTGAAAGAGGTATTGTTATTCACGAAACATAAGAACTACGTGGTTCCCTCAGGCCAAAAGGCGGGGTGTAATTCTACAAGAGTGACATTCGTTCGAATTGCCACACACAAAGTATGGGTTATCCAAACGATTGAGCTCAGCAAACGGGAAATAACCATAGAGAAAATGATTATGTATCCAATCCAAACTTGAGAGAGAAAGTGAGACTTCTTTTGGGGGTATACTACCTCGTTCCTTTGGAGCACATACAAACTTGGCTTATGCATTGATGCGTGTTTGAATTTTTCATGGCGTAATGCTCCATATTAATGGAAATGCTACGCGTTTTTTCTTTTTGTAGATGCAAGGTGAATGCAATGATTACTATATGTAGAGATAACGAGGTCCCTTTAGAGAATATTCCGTTGACTTGTCGATCGAGCTTCGTCTCTGACCTCGGGAGAGGTAAACACCAGGGAGAATCCCCTTAGTGTTAAGAACTCTGTGGGGGTGCCAATAGACATTGGACTTTAACTTGCAAGACATACTTCTTATTTGACTTGAAGAATACTTCTGACTTCTCACCATGTGCTATTGCTTGGGGAATTTTTCAGCTTGAGGAGATTCCCTCAGTTCACCATGGTGAGGATTAGAAATCCGAATAAGGAACCCTTTCTGGGATGAGTAGAACAACTTCGAGGAGAAATAAACTCCTATGATCGGGGAATGGAACAACTCTCATGAGAAATAAACTCCTGTACTCGGGGAGTGATTTTTTCTAGGAGAAACAAACTCCTATGCTTGAGGAATGGAACCTTGTTGGGGAAGAGTATTATGATACTTCTCAACTTCATGATGTTCAACTGCACTTTACAGGTGAATGACGATTCTTCCATACAAACCAAAAGGTTATGCCCCAGGCTGCCTGACTTACGAAGGTATTTGCCTCGAAAGGATCCTTACACCACGCTTACTTGAGATAATTTATTCCATTACATTCAAGCATTTGAAATGGTTCCTCTTGATCAACGGGTCCTTGAAGAGATTTGTCGAATCTCGACGTAACTGCCCCAGATCGATTGAATTTCACGAGAGATTCCTCGTCGTGATTGACCTAGATTGATTGATTTTGAGATTTCAAACCTCGATTTGATTGCCCCAGATTGGCTGTACTCACGAGAGAGATTCCTCGTCGTGACTTCCCCTGATTATGTACATCTTATCAGAATCCTCAAGTTTTACTTCCCTTAAGATCAAACAAACTGTCGGAGCAACTTTATCATACTTAATGGAGTCTTCGAACTCTTCCCTTCAGGGTACTTAATCAAAATGCATCTACTCAACAGAGTATTCAGACTTCTCCCCCTGGGTAGTCAATCAATGAAGGTATCAACTTATTTGCTCAACAGAGCATCCAAACCTTTCCTTTCAGGGTAACCAATCAAGAACAGTATCAAACTGATTAGGCTCAACGGAGTCTTCAAGCACTTGTCCATTAATGATCAAACAACGAAGGCATTAAACTGCACATCCTTTAATGGAGCCTTCAGACAACTTGCTTTGATAATGATTTCTTTTTTTTTTCTCTACGAAGTTCTCAAGTCTCTTTTAATTTAACATGATCAAGCTCTTCATGGATTCTCATCATGGAAACTTCCTTGATGTTTAAGCAACTGTTTTGTATGCAAAAGAATGTTAATTCTAAGAATGATAATTCTAATGCAAAGCCTATGCTAGTCTTGAAGTTTAAAACTTTTTATGCAATGAGGTGGCCACCTCTTGTGAATGAAATGTAAAGCGGGCATACAATACCAACATAGATATGTGTTACGCTTCATTGGGAGTCAGCTAAACGCTATCTCATCGGAGTGTGTTTTCGAAATAAACCCTACTTCAATTAGGACTTTTAAGGGTTGTAACTTGGTTGGGTTCACGGTTTTCAGAAACAAAGGATTTTAGGCTCAAAATTATTTGGTCCCCACCCCCTTCATGATGTTCTCCAACCCTAATTCAGTTAACTCAACACGAGTGCTCATCCCTCACAAGGAATTTTGAGATGGTTGAGGAATCAATGAGGTTTCTTGGACATGGCAGCCGCTCACCTTTTATTCTTTTGATTCAGTATCACACGACTTTGTTCTTGATTTATTTTCACCATCATTTTTTCTTTTTTATTGCTATATTCTTTTCTTTCATCACTTTTCATATATTTTTTTTCATCATTTTTTTTCTTCCCTTTTTTTTTTGAACAAGTCGTGTGACCTTGCATTGTCTTTGATTCGTTGAAGTGATCACGACTGCCTCATTTCATGATTGATGAAGGATTTCCATTGTGGTATCGTCATCTTCTGACCTCTTGGTAGGTGAAGGATAACCATTACGGTTTTGACTCTCCTCAACCTTTTGAAAGATAACCGTTGTTGTATCCTTAGATGCATATCATTTGTGAGTTTTGAACACTTGATCAAGTTAAATGAACACTACCTTGCCCCAGGGTTAAAAATAAGGGTTTTTCTGATCAAAAAAAGAAACTCCTCCTTCAAGGCTCAAAGGGGTTAACGAGGGTCTATCTCCCTTATATTTTCGTGTGTTTAGGGATTTGAAACAATGCCTGTACATCATTAGTAGGGTTTTATTCAAAACACACAATTAGGGATTTTTGCATTTTTTTTATCATCATTCTCCCTCCGCTCGTTGCCTAAGCAAGATATTAATAAAGTTGGTATCGTAATGCCAAAAAACATTTTTATGAGTGATAACGAAAGGATTACTTCAAGACAAACATATTCTTTTATTATGATTTTCATTCGAAAATTAACAAATTTTTACATGCTAGCAATGCTTAAACAAACAAAGGAAGATTACAAATGAAAATGCAGTAAAAAACTAAATGAATGTCATTGTTGAGGAGACCTGACTCCGTCTGGACTTATTGCTCTTTAATGCTTTTTGCAGTTTTGATATCTCATAGGGACTTCAATTTATGCATAACCTCTTGGAGTGAACGTGATTGCTTTGGAATCAACAAGGTCTTGAACTTTGTCTTTGAATGGCTGACAATTCTCGGTTGAATGACCAGGTGCCCCACCATGGTAGTCACAACTGACATTTGGATCAAGTCCTAAAGGATAAGGAAAACAGACGGGATTCAGTTGCTTGGGTTCCACCAAAGAGTTCTTGAACAAAGGGGAGAACAATTCACTATAAGGCATAGGAACCTTGTCGTACACTCTTTTTGGCTTCCTGAACCTCTGTGTCGGGTACACCTCGTTCAGGCATCTTGGCCTTCTGATTAGGTTGAGGACTAGGCCAAGACGGAGAATCTTGAACCCAGGATGGTGGAGCATTCTTCTGACCTGAGGTAGACCCATGATAGAAAACAGAATCAACCTTCTCTTCAACAATTGGGATCAAATTGCCTTGCACATCCAAACCATCAGGGATGACCATAATCACCTTGGAATCGATGAGCTCTTGGACTTTATACTTCAGTGCCTTAAAATTCCCAATGTCATGACCAAGTGCCCCCGAATGGAATTCACAACGAGCGTTGGCATCATGATCAGGGGGAGCTTTTTAGGCATGGTCAAATTGCGTAGCTCAATCAATTGAAGTTCTAGCAAGCGAGGAAGTAATTGAGCATAGGGTATCGGAATCGGATCGAAAACCGTCTCGGGCATCTTAGGTCTTTGTCCATATACTTGGCCCTTCTGATTCATTTTAGGAACATGAACTGGTTGACGGGGAAGTTTTGCCACTTGAGGTCGAGAAAGAACTCCCTGAGGCATACCTTGAATGGGAAGAGATCCATATGAAGGAAAGAGATCAACAACCCTTGTTGTAGCAGGAACAGTATCACTTTCCTTTCTCAATACCGTCTTCAGAACTTCCATGATCAGGCTCACTTGAGTTTTCAATTGATCATTTTCCTCCTTCAACACACCCTGATCGTGGGTCAGAACTTGTATCTTCATCATAAGATGACCCATCTGGGCCCTCATCTCATCCATCTCATCATAGAGTTGTTCCATAGTCGATCTCGAAGTACGCGGCGGTGAGAGGTCAAATCCGTTGTTGATCTTGAAATCTGAGTAGAAAGGGTCCCATAAGTCTCTGTAAGAGCCATGAAATGCATGATAGTATGAATGCATGTTTACTTATGAGAGATCCTAAAGTCTTTTCACACACTTTCATTTCTCTTTTTTCTTTTCTCTTTTTTTGAAATTGGGGCTTTGTTTTGTATAGAATATCTTTTCTTTTCTTTTCCCCCTTTTTTTTTTTGAAGCCTCGTTCTGTATATAATATCCTTTCTTTTTTTTTTTTTTTTTTTTTGGAAATAGACTTTATGATCCCGCACAAATGAAGTGGATGAAGGAATGATGTTATGCAATGCAAAGTGGTGAAACTGAATGTCTCGCAAATCTGGATATCTGAATTATACTGATCTTTCTGAATGATACAGGTTCAAAATTCCGGCTTCAGATTGCAATATAGAAATCCGGGTATGATGAAGGCTAGTATCCTGTCCCACCCCAATCTCACGGGTATGAAGTCTAGACACGGACAGGTGGTCCCTAATGGTCACCAAGGTTAACAATTCCCATGGGGTACAATGTGTTTGAGGCACAAACGTGCGAGACACAATGTTCCATGAAAGAACCTCGCCTGGTTGTGGTACCCCATGTCAAGCTCGATCGTATCAAACGCTATGGGAGTTGACATGGGCATCCAAACTAATCCTAAGTATCACTGGCCTGGGTAGTGGGCCTTTTAACTCACACAACCCCCCACCTGCAAAACAAATCAGGAAAATATGTGGCCCCCACGGGGACCCATAATATAGTTCAGATGCATGCGGAAAGTAAACATGATATGCAAGCAGGAAATAGACATGATATGCAAACATATATACAAGATGTAAACATATAAACAAATAAACACCCAATAAAATAAACAAACAAAGGCTAGGATCGACTCACTAAGTACGGACCCGCAATAGGTCTAACAACGTCCCCAGCAGAGTCGCCAGCTGTCGCTACCGTGAAAAATGGATCAGAGTCGCCACTAATATATTCATCCCATCGCAGGAAAGGAATATCAGAAACCTAACTCGAAACAAGGACAAGGTCTTTCGACCAGAGAACAGGGCACGGGAGTCAGTTACGCAAGGGGAAGGTGCTAGCACCCCTCGCGCCCATCGTACTCGATGGTATCCACCTATGTTTGCTTCTATCTAAAGGGTGTATCTAAAACTAATGCAATGCATGATTAAACCTAAAGTTTTTTAATAATTATTGTGCTCGCTAGAGTTGCCTCTCTGCCTACGTATCCTCTTAAGAAGAATCAGAGCACCGTAGTTCTGCTCAAGATTTTCTATGTTTTTTAGGATTTGTTGGTGTTTTTTAGTGAACAGTTACAGCACACTCCGCCGCTTGACCTTTGGAGACTCACGCTGGGATTGGAGTGGAAGTAACATGCTCTTAAAAGCAAAACAAAAGTATGTCGAGCGTCTCGAGTGAACCTTAAACAAGGAAGACTCAATTAACTCTATGTTTGTGTTTTTTAGGTTTAGGAATCTCCACTCAAGTGATCCCCTTAAACAAGAGGGACGAGAGTTTCCATTCCTTTTTATTATTTTCACTATTTATTAATGTTTTATTGTGTTTTATGGATTTTTGTTTGTTATGCAAAAGGGGAACATACATTTCTAACCTAATACTAACATACAAATGGCCCTAAGGTCAAGGATAAGGGATCTCTACCTATGTTATCATGCATAGACTACAACCTAAGTTGTTCTATGTGACTAATCTTAATGAAGATTGAAGTCACCGCCCTAAGGGAACATGGTAAGCATATAGTAAGAGATAAGCGAGAGCAACAAGTAAGGTAGGTGACTTAATGAAGTCCCTAACCAAGTCTACTCCTAAGAGAGACTACACATAATGAATCCCAAAAGAGAACAATCCACAAAAGGTGGAGGAAGAACAAACAATCGTCGCCTCTTAGACTAACAACAATCAAAGTGTGAAAGGAGAGGCAAAGCATGAGAAAGAGGGAAGAGATCCCTAGGGAAGTAGCAAACCAAGGAAATTAGTGTCCTAAATCAAACACAAAAGCATCATGGAAACACACGAAAATATTCACAAGAAGTTACCAAAGTATCGCATGACTCGTCGCTTAACAAATAACGAACATGTATCAATTAGTTGAATCAAAAAAACAAATGAACACATGACCTAAGCTTGAGGTCAGTAGCATAACATTGCATTTATAGGTCTAAGACCTTATACCAATCCTTGTTAGTCAATTGGCTTGAAGCAACACAAAGTTCTAACAAAAACTAGGCAAAACTAGGTCAAACTAACTAAACGATTTCAAATTTTGAATGAAGTTAGAAAAATGTAATCAAATGATGGAAGTCAGTAGCTAATAACCTCTAAGAGGTGTCTAATCAATCATAGAATCATGTCAAGAAGTCTCATACAAAATTATAGGTCATTTGGACAAGTTATGATACAATCGCTAACTAAAAGCAAGTTATTTACATGTAAGAAAGGAAATTCGAGCAAAGCATGAAAGGATGACTTAAAATTCACAAATCAGGCACTAAAGCCTCTTAAACAGTCCTAGAAATGTCCTCAAAAAGTATTAAAAGCATTGCATAGGTGCATCATCCCTTATGGGCAAAAACAAACAACAATCGTACATAAACGCACAATAATCGAATGCTAAAGGAACTAGCCTAAAAACCATACTAAAATTTAGAATCAAAACTTTCTCTTTGATACATGACATCCTATATATCTCTACTGAATGTACACAAAAAGGAATGAAAAAAATCAGTTTTCAAGTTATTCAATCAAGCCTAAATGCATAAGGTACCTAAACCGAAACAAAATCGACTACACTTTAGAAAATAATCCATTAAAAATACCAAGATAAGTCCTAAAATTATTAGAAAAATATTACAATTATCTAACAACATTAAGGAATCTAAAACATATTTTTTCACATTTTTTATATGGTGAGAAAAAGATTTAGCAAGCAAAAGTTAAAGAGGAAACAATTTGTAAAACAAAATGCAAATCTTCCTAGGACTGGGGGTAAGAAAGTAAAAAAGAATAAACTGGATTCCTTATCAAAAGCGCTTGGGCCCAAATCAGGGGTGTGAAAATCAAAAGTGGCGCTAGGGCCTAGTTCCAATTTGGTCCACTACTCCCTTTTTTTTTATTTCATTTTTATTATGCCTGCCGCAACTATTTATTAAAATGGTTTTATTTTATAAGACGTGACATAAGGACTTGTATCAACTGTGCAGTCTTCACTTAAAACACTAAAGGACAAAATGAAAATCCTGAGTCATTCATATCATGACAACACATCAAACCAATCATTAGCACAAAGCAAAAATAAAAAAAACTAGGAAGATCCGCCAATGCTGGCGCGCCACCTAAGCGACGGAGAAAGAATGCATGGCATGAAACAGACGCCGGAGCCATGGCTCCGGTCGTCTTCTCCGATCTACCATCACCGGAGCTGCGACTAGAATGCACAGAAACCAGAAAAGGGACCACCTTTCAACTCGGTTTTCCGTGCTTTATCTGAATCCGGTGTTAATTTTCATCAGCCCTCCCTCTATCTCCCAAACCGAGGCCGTTTCTAAAACCCTAAAACTCAAGACCTTCATCGAAATCCATATTAAGCCTAGCAACATGATCCTCACCACATATATCATTCATACACATCGTTCAGACATCCAAACAATCACCATATCAAGAAAAGCGAAGCAAATTCAATATGCATGGGAGTTGATTACTTACTTGTTAGGGCTTGGAAACGAAGAACAAGAGAACTTTAGCTGTTGTCTTCCTTGATTCTTGGTGCTGACGATGATTAGCGATAACAGTAGACGGGAGCTTGTGAAATAAACACAAGACTCGGTGCGATCCAGAAGCACTCCGTGAAGGTACGGATCCTCGGCTTTTTCACAATGACTATGAAGGTTATGGGGATGAAGATGATGACTGTCCATGGACGTTTGATAACATTATGAAAACGTGGTGATTATGGCAGTATTGGTAATTGAAAGATGAAGGAGATGGATCGTGGTTGAAGATGATGATGAAAGGTGAGAACTTTGAGTGGGGATTGTTTGTTAGAAGATGGTGGTGGAAGATTGTTAGGTTGTTATGGAGTTTGTTAGGTTGTTATGATTGTTAGAGAAAGAGATGAGAGAAGAGAGGGTGGAGAGGAGAGTGGCGAGAGACGAGAGAGCTTGTGTGAAACTGTAAAAAAGGAAAGATGAATGGTGAGAGGGAAGTGGTGAAGATTCTGAGAATGGAGAAATGAGAAGGGAACAGATTTTGAAAACTGAGAAAGAAAGAAAACGAAAACGGTGCCCCCCTGATTTGTGAAAGAGTTTGGTTTTTATATGATGATGATTCATGGAAGTTATGGTATGGTGTATTGTAGCTTTTTTCTAAACTTAATGCATAATTTTTTTCATTTATAGTAACTCTCCCTTTGTATTTTATGTGTGCAGCATTATGTGTTGATATTTAGAGCAATAGACGTAGGCATGCGCTCCTGCTACTACAAATATGTCATGGTGCAACATTTTGGCTAGGAAGTTATGGTGGTCAAGTGGCAGTCTTCTAGCTCCAGTAATTTGATTTGGGATCACCTTCTGATCACGACCTCAAGAGTAAAGTGAGAGTTTTCACAAGACTGAACATGATTGGTGTTGATAAACTCTTGAAACAGTGATTGCAAATGCATGATAATTGACTTTGAAATGCTTTGGTAGTGGCTGAACTTCGGCTGGAAAAGTTTGAACCAAGCTTGCGTCACGACAACTTCAAGAAGTGACCTTCATGATACTCTACCCGTCTACTCAATGCCTCACATTATCAATTCTTGGTTTCGTGGCAAAGATCATTTGTAGCAGAACAAGTTTCCTGTTGAACTCTTGTGGAGAAGCTCCTTGTAACATGCTCAAAATTTCTTCGGAATATGACCTCTCACAACCATTGCATATGCGCTTGCCAGCTCTGCCTAATAACGACCTTCTGTCAGTTTCGAATGTTCTACTTCAAGGAATCAGAACTTGATAACCATCCAACCGAGCGTGGACTTCTTTTGATCAACGGAGAGCAGGAACATCATAGAACACTTTCGTTGTTGAACTTCTCCTAAATCAAAGCTTAAATCAATGTGTAATTTTCATCAAAGCCATGGTTTCATTGAGATTTAATTTCTTTATGAATTTCCCTAAGTGCTGGAAACTCAACAATTTTGAATCCCAGTCTTTTCTCTCATATATCTTTTGATTCAAAACTCTTTTGGAGAAATTCCCAACTACAAACTTATAGTGTGCTACGATATGAACAACTTTGGTGTTTAGAGAACATTGATTTGAGTGCTGGAACTTATTCAAAAAAGTATTGGAACTCGGTCCTCCGCAACTGGACTTGCCTGCACGCGTACCCTAGTCAAGGAACCACCTTACAACAGTTTCGAGAGGATATAGAATCAATGATCTTTGGCTCCTCAAATAGGAGGCATGGAATAGAACACATTGATGTTTGAATTGGATATAGAATGTGCTTGGAACTCTTTAAAAATTGAATTGAAAACGGCACGCCATGTGTTTGTGGAATTGCTTGCGCTGGCGAGAATCTGCCTGGCAAATTTGACACGCCTTCAGTTTGAATCCCTCAACTTTGCACCCTCATAACTTCTTACCCATGCTTCCAAATAAAAAACTCCTAACTACACTTTTGTTCTATGCCATGAGAGGAGCAATTTTGATGTTGATCTTGTTTTGAATTGGAACATAAAAACACGTGTAAACCGGACCTGAAGTGAGCTGGTCAACCATTTCCAAATCTTTCAAAAATTCCTCTAAGTATAGAACTTTCCTCTTTTGGAATTTCCTATTTCAACCAACTTCCAAAAATGGCAACTTTTGATTACTTCTCGATTTTATTTATTTCTTTGACTTTTCTTGACCGATTTTCCACCACGAGTCAATATTTGACAGTTGACTTTGACTCGGACCAAAAAGTCAACTTTTCCTGATTTTTCCGATTTCAAATGAATTTCCCGATTAATCCATTTCTGATTCCATCTCTCAATCAGTTTTCAACCAAAGAAGCTCCAATGAACAGGACAACCACATTTCACATTTTAAAATCATCTTCTGATTAAATTTTGACCAGAAAGTCAACAGGGTTGACTTTGGTCAAAACCCTAATTTGAAAGCCCTAATGAATCTGAGGATTGTATCTTTTAATCAAGCTTTGAATTGGAGAGGATGAAACCCTTATTTCAGGAGGACTTCAAGGGGAATAATACCATGCGATCAGACTTCAAATTTTCCCTTATTTTTCTATCAGGAATTTCTTCTACAGTAGCTCTTTTCTTATCAATTCTGGATAGTAACCATGATATGGATGAATGTAATGGATGAATGGCCTATATGAGGTATGCACATGAATGTAATGTGAAGGCCAAATGGGGAATAAATAAGTGGGCAAATTTTGGGGTGCAACAGTTTCCCATTCTTCAGGTGCAATCAAACTGCTATATCCTTTTTGATACTCTGCATCAACAAAACTTTTCTTCGCATCCCTAAGATATCTCCTAGTTAAAAAAGTCCTAAACCCTCTTAGTAGTCTTCCAGCCAACTTGAGACAAATTTTTCTTCTATATCCTCCATGTTGTTGAAACTCCTCTACGAAAAACATACACAGTGCGTTAGTACAAGTAATTTAAAGACGTAATTGTCATTAAAAACAAATAACATCACATATGGTACCTGTATCTCAATCCAAAGTTTTTCTTTAGCTTCTTCCAAATTTGTATCTCTCCAATGATCACAAGTAATTGGAATTGCATTCCTTACGAGTGCACCAATAAAACTTGTAATCTTTGAACCGTTAGGCTCAATTAGTAGGCCACTTTCGCTCCTATGCGCATCTAATAGTATGCCTCGGTCTCTATTCCGAATGACTTTCTTCATAAGTGTTATTCCTCTTCTAATTTCCGCTTCCTGATCAACAATGTTCTCATGATCTCCATCATCAATATCATCATCATGTGGTTGATCCTCGTTACTAGCCATTTAATTAACCTATAATAAGAAAAACATAATTAATGACACTCATAAAATTCCATAATCAATTGAATATAAAACATAAACTTATTACATCATAAGATTACACTGCACACAATAATTTATTGATTAACACATTTAGACATACTAGTAACACTCACATAGTTACATTATCAAATATTATCATATAGTAATCACAGGATAACACGATGAACAATGAAAATAAAACATAAAATAGGTACTAAATATCACTCACACAGCAGAACACGAACCAAATACGCACATAAATTTATTGACAATGACATAATATATAATATTTTATGATATTACTTCTTTCATTAACATCTCTTTCTTTTCTTGGTTGAAATACGAATTACTTGTTTCTTAGCAATGCGGACGTCAGAATTGATCTAAATTCCCTCATCATGATCCTTTCTGATATACGATTCATCCGTTATACTATTCTCATCTTGAAAATTTTGTCTAACACTTGACTGATTCTCAACATCAATATCAACTTGATCTACACCGGTATCATTAACCACTTTGTTAGATAAAAGCAGTATAGACCATTTCGTACTCGTCGGGTCAGTGACATAAAACACTTGTTTAGTTTGAGATGCTAGAATAAAAGGCTCGTCTTTGTACCCCACCCTATTAAGATCAACTTGCAGAAATCCTAACTTATCCATTCATATGCCACTACTGTTTACCCACTTGCAAACAAAGATAGGAATCTTAAACTTCTCGTAATCAAACACCCAAATGTGCTCAATAACCCCAAAATATGAAAGATTTGCATATTTGGGGTTTAAGTCCTTCCTACTTGATATGTGGATTGCTTCAGCTAGCACGGTGACACCACTATTTTGCATAGTACTTTTATCATTTTGTTCTTTGGTATAAAATGTGTATCCATTTATTGCGTATGCGCTGTGAGAAAACACATGCAAACTTGAACCATATGCCAAACATCTCAACCTTTCTGTTATTGAAGCGGGATCTGAAGAGCGCTTTGAATAAATATGATCCTTAAACCATTGTATAAAACTTTGATTGTGCTCTCGTACTATCCAATTTTCATTTCTGTTTTGATTTAACCCTCGGAGTACAACCTTGTGCATTTCAACTTATGACTCAACCTCACTGTCATTGTGTAGAACATACAAATGCTCTTGCTCCGGTTCATCCCATGATAATGTCACAATTTTATTTCCAATTAATTTTTTACCTTCCTTTTTTTCAAAAATATGAGTTTTGGGGAGCCCAACGGATTGAACATTGGACAAATATTTAGTACAAAACTCAACCGCTTCTTCAACAATGTATCGTTCAACAATACAACCCTCTAGACGACTCCGGTTTTTCACGTACTCTTTTAATATTTTCATATAACGTTCAGCAGGGTACATCCATCTCATATAAGCTGGTCTACACAACTGTGTCTCTTTCACAAGATGAACAACTAGATGTACCATTATGTCAAAAAAAGAGGGATGAAAATACATCTCAAGCTCACACGAGGTAATAACTATTTCTTTTTGCAGTGTTGGTAAGACCTCAGGATCGATCACCTTACTACAGATTGACCAAAAGAAAAAACACAATTTAGTGATGGCGCTTCTTACTTTTTCTGGCAAAATGGAACGTATACCTATTGGTAGAAAATGCTCCATTATAACATGACAATCATGTGTCTTTAAACTCTTCAACTTGAGGTCTTTCATAGACACGAGTCTTCTAATATCTGAAGAGTATCCTTCTGGAACTTTTACTTCACTTAGAAACTTGCACAATATTTTTTTCTCCTTTCTAGATAGAGTAAAAGCAGCAGGAGGTAGATATGTTCGTCTTCCTTTCATCACTGGTCCCAATTCAGTTCTTATTCCCATCTTTAACATGTCCTCCCTTGCATTAACGCCATCCTTAGACTTTCCTTTTATATTGAGTAAGGTACCAATAACAATTTCGAATACATTTTTTTCAATATGCATAACATCGAGAAAATGTCTCACATACAAAGACTTCCAATATGGCATTTCAATAAAAATCGACCTCTTCTTCCACCCACCCTTGACAACCTCATGTGCAAAAGGCTTGCCAAACTGAGTACTCACATCTTTCACCTTTTCAAAAATTTGATCACCTGTCAATATAGGTGGAGCTCTACGTTGTTCTACCTTTCCATTGAATGCTTGTCTCCACCCACGGTACTGATGTTTAGAATGTAAGAATCTATGATGACCGAGAAACACATTCTTCTGACAAAGGTCCAATCGCGTCGTATCGGTTTCATCTTCACAAACAGGACACGCTTTTTGAGCTTTAATGTTGTACCCTGATAGATTTCCGTATGCTGGAAAATCATTAATTGTGCCAAATAACATCGCCCTCAAATTGAAACTTTCTTTCCTATATCCATCATAAACCTCCACGCCGTTCTCCCACAAAATCTTTAAATCTTCGATCAATGGTGTCAAGTATACGTCTATGTCATTCCTTGGTTGTTTAGGCCCAGAAATTAACATAGATATCATCATGTACTTACGCTTCATACATAGCCATGGGTAGGTTATAAATCATAAGAATCACAGGCCATGTGGTATGTGAGATACTTTGAAGGCCACGTGGGTTCATTCCATCAGTAGATAATGCCATTCGAAGGTTTCTTGCTTCTTCTCCAAAATCAGGATAATCATCATCATTTTTCGACCATTGTGGTGAATCTGCCGGATGTCGATACTTTCCATCAATAATTCTTTCATCTCCATGCCAAGTTAAATGTATTGCATCGGTTTCACTACGAAACATGCGCCTAAATCTCGGAAATATAGGAAAATACCATAAGACTTTTGCTGGAGACAATTTTTTCTTATATCGAGATAAACCGTATTTAGGGCACTCATTTAACGATGCATATTTGTTTCGAAACAAAACACAATCGTTTGGACAAGCATGTATCTTATCATAGCTCATGCCAATAGAGCACAACATTTTTTTGGCCTCATAGGTTCGATTAGGAAGAATATTATCCTCCAGAAGCATATCTCTCATGAGGGCTAATAACTCTGTGAAACTTTTATCCGACCATCCATTGCCCTCCTTTAAGTTATACAACTTTAATACCGCAGACAGTCTTGTGAATTTACTGCAACCTTTATACAACGGTTTCTCTGCATCGCCTACCAACCTCTCAAACATTTTGGGACAGTCCTTAAGATCTTCTTCAAGTGCTTCTGCAATCTCTTCAGCTCGATCACAATCGTATGTATCCGTGTCATTGTCGTCTAGAGAATATGTAGTCGTATTACTTTTCTCCCCCGGTTCAATATTCTCGTTAATTTTCTCACCATGATATATCCAACACTTATAACTTCGATCAATCCCATGCGTCAGTAAATGCGAATTCAATCCATCTGCGTCAACCCGACCCCCATAACAACAACCCAAACAAGGACATTTCATTCGACCAGCGTCTTTGACGTGTTCAACTGCAAACTTAACAAATTCCAATACCCCATTGTCGTACTCTTTTGAAAAACGATCGGCATTCATCCATTTTTTATCCATGGAATTATCACTAATTAAAGTAAACAAAAAAACTATAATTATTCACGCAACTATTTCAAAATAAGCTAAACAAAAAATGCTAATTAGTCACGCAACTATAGCAACAGAATAACTAATTACCTGTAAAGAAAGTCAGCAACTTCTAGAAACACACACTGTAAGATTCTTGGAAACGAATCGAACTTCACTCTTCACAAGTAACCCCTAGCAAAAATATTCCTGAAAATAAAAAATAAAAAAGTTAATTGAAGAGAAAAAGAAGGAGAATTGAATTTATATTAAAACTAACTATATTTTCAAACTAGTTATAGAATTAGATTTATATTAAAATTGATTTTAAAACAATACAGTTTATGAACATTACTAAGATGCTAACACAATACCTCATCCACATGGTCTAACTTAACTTCTTGAATAACTATGAAGTCAAAGTGAAACTCTCTAATAAAATCCCTCACTAAGAGACTAAACAACTCACTGAGAGATTTAGCTTCAACATCTCTCGAACCCTGAACCAATCTGTCTAACTCTAAACAAAATTTGAAACTTATAAATTTGGGCGAAGCTATTTTAATGAAACATTCAAAACAAGTGCAGTGGCATGACAATTTTGGGCATATGACAACTAAATCTCAACATTAATTGTAACTAATTTTAGTTTGACGATTACAATAATAAGAAATAATAAATGGAGAGAGAAGAAGAGAGAAGCTATGGGAATAATATACTGTCCTCATACGAGAATGTTGGTGTTAGAATGGATCCCCATGCAAATGCAATGCATCACCAATTCACCATGCTAAGTTTTCAAAGACTTGTGTAGATAGTTTGTTACTACATTTTCTGAATTCATAAAAAAAATAAAGAAACAAACAAGGAAGAAGAAAATTCAAAGTTGACGAATTAACCAATAACCACACATAACATAGCTCAAGTCATCCACTTATCTAAGATTCTAAGGTATGTCAATAGGTGTTCTGGATTGGGCCAAGACTAGGCCCAACATGGTTTCGGCCCACCGTTAAAAGAGAAAGAGATGACAAAGATCTTCTTGAACACTCTTGGCCCATTTTATTATGAACGCATGATTGCTAGTGCTCCAAGTGATTTCACCGAAATGGTAAACATGGGGATGCGTCTAGAAGAAGGAGTCTGAACCGGACGTCTAACTAAAGAAGGTGGATCTTCAAGCAGAACCAAAAAGTTCGGAAGTGGTTTCCCAAAGAAGAAAGAACAAAGTGTTGACATGGTATCCCAAGGAAGGCCAAGAGGAAATGTCAATAGTCAACAACAGGTAGCTGCTATCGCGCCAGCCGTTAATACAACACCGAATCCAGGATTTACCCCGCAGTTTCAACAACAACAGCCTCGACAACAGGCTCAGCAGTTCAACAACAATCATAATCGTGTACAAAGAGCTCCGTAGTTTGATCCGATTCCAATGACCTACACAGAGTTGTACCCTGCTTTGATTGAAAGAGGTCTTGTTCAAACTAAAGCACCACCACCAGTACCTGAGAAACTCCCATGGTGGTACAAAGCTAAGGTCTCATGCCCTTATCATCGAGGAGCACCTGGCCATGATCTTGAGCATTGCATAGCTTTGAAATATGAAGTTCAGAGGTTGGTTAGATCTAATCTCCTCTCTTTCAGAAATTTGAATCCAAATGTGCAAGCAAATCCGCTGCCCAATCATGGAGGGCAGGTTGTAAACATGGTGCATGGATGTCCTGGTCCATACCGAATCTATGACATCAATTTCTCAAGAGCAGATTTGGTACAAATGCACGCTACTCTCTGTCAAGGGCAGAATTTTCGCCAGCATCACTACGGTTTGTGTAGCATATGTTGTGTAGATTCTCATGGATGTTTGATTGTAAGAAGAGATCTTCAAGTATTGCTAGATAATGGTACTATTCAGATCTACAGAAATAGGAATGAAGATGAAGTTAACATGATCGGATGTTATCCGCATGAGCATTTAGTCTCAGATATCAACTCGGAAATGCCTAAAGTTAACGTCATCGTTCCTCATTTCAACATGCCTGAGCGCATAGAAGTTACTTACAACAAGCCAAAGGTTCCTGTTGCTCCTCTGATCATTTGTCTACCTGGACCTGTTCCTTATGACTCTGACAAGGCAGTTCCCTACAACTACAATGCAACAATGATAAAGAATGGACAAGAAGTTCCTTTACCTACTCTTTCATCTGTCGTGAATATCGCCGATGTGAGTCGAGTAACAAGAAGTGGACGTGTGTATACTCCACTACCTTTAAAGCAGCCTGTTGCTCCTGTAACCGGGCAAAATCCTGTCAATACACCAGTGGGGAATCCTGTGGGAACTCCTGTCAGTAATACAAACACTGATGTTGGTCAATCCAGTGGAACCAATGTCAATCCTGACTTTGATGAAATTTTGAAGCTTATCAAAAGAAGTGAATACAAGATTGTGGATCAGCTTATGCAGACTCCTTCAAAGATCTCAATACTTTCATTGCTTTTAAACTCAGAAGCCCATAGGGAAGCCCTGATGAGAGTCTTGGATCAAGCTTTTGTGGATCATGATGTGACTGTTGATCATTTTGATGGGATAATAGCCAACATAACAGCTTGCAACAATTTAAGCTTCTGTGATGAAGAACTTCCCGAGGAGGGCAGAAATCACAATCTTGCTCTACACATTTCTATAAACTGTCAATCAGACTCTTTGTCAAACGTATTGGTAGACACAGGATCTTCCTTGAATGTGATGCCGAAGACGACTCTTGCTCGTTTATCTTACCAAGGAATGCCTATGAAGTTCAGTGGTGTAGTAGTCAAAGCATTTGATGGATCGCGGAAAGCTGTTATTGGCGAAGTCGACCTTCCCATGACAATTGGTCCACATACATTTCAAATCACTTTCCAGGTCATGGACATTCAAGCTGCTTATAGCTGTCTGTTAGGACGACCATGGATCCATGAAGCAGGGGCAGTAACTTCTACGCTCCATCAAAAGTTAAAATTTGTAACAAATGGAAAATTGGTAACAATAAGTGGGGAACAAGCCTTGATGGTGAGCCATTTATCCAATTTCTCTTTCATTAGTGCTGATAATGTGGAAGGAACGCAGTTTCAAGGTCTCTCTTTAGAAGACGAATCTTCTAGGAAGAAAGCATCAATCTCTTCATACAAAGAGGCAGTGAAAGTAGTGAAAGATGGAACTACCACTGGCTGGGGGCAAGTTGTGATCCCTACCAAGAATGAAACCAGAACAGGACTCGGATGTTCACCAACATTCTCAAACTGCACCAAGAAGGATGAAACCCTTCGTCCGATCAAAGAAACATTCATTAGTGGAGGATTCTTTAACCCAATTCCTCAAGAGGTTAATGTCCTTATCGAAGAATGTATCGAAGAAGGTCTACCCGATCCTGAAGAAGAATGGAAATGTTATCTCAATGACTCGGGATACATATCTCAGGAAGAACCGTATGCACCATTCTATCCTCCTTCAGAGAAAGCCAGAGGTAAAGTCAAAACAAATGATAAAGAAACTGAGCCTGTTCCTGCAGAAATTTGGGACACCTTGGGACAACCAAGTGGCAAATATGATTATATGGTGAAATATACGGCACCTGAAAGTTCAAAGATTGCGATTGAGGATATCCAACCAACTGGATGGGGAGATTCCCTTGAATATAATAGTCAACCAGAAGAGGTTTATCAGCCCTCTCAATTTTCTCAGCAGCCTGAAATTACTGAAAATTTCAACTTCACTGCATCTACCAAGATTGATAACCCTGAAGATGGTTATTATCACATAAATGCCATTTTTGAAGATGAAGGGGAAGATGGCCCCGCAGTTGACTTGGAAAGTGTCTCTGACAATGAGTCTCTTCATCCTGAGGATTGGGAATTACATCCTGAAAATTTTGAAGATTGTGATTCATCTTATGCTCTTCAAGAAGTAGAAGAAGACCGTCTCAGCTCTACAAAGAACAAGGTTGGCAAACCAGGACCTTCAAATCCTGCTCGACCAGCGGTCAATGTCAATATTGAAGATAATTCTGAGGAGAATTTTCCTGAATACATAATATACAAAGGAGTTCGTTGCTACTGGAAAGCTGTCGACATTCCGAATGTTGTTCGCCGCTCAAATTAATCACCTCGCTGTTATTTTGACCTCCTGCCTGGCCCAAAGCAGAGAGATGTTTTACAGGGCTTTGCTTTTAAATATTCCGCCCAAATAACTTTGTGTATAGGGCTTTGTTTTAAAAGTTTCCCTCTTTGTCCTGCCCAAGACAAATGAGTTTGTGTTTAGGGCTTTGTTTCAAAAATGAATCATAAATAAAGTGTCATTTTGAATTCCCTACACTATGTGTTTTATTTTTTTTCTTTTTCTGGAAATGGTAATCCTAAAAAACCAAAAAAAAACTTTTCCAAAAAAAAGCTGCATACACTCTTGCATTCATAAATTTTCTGAAATAAACATAAATCATATGTGCAGATTTACTATTGATAAACCCATTGAATGCAATAACCGTATGCCCTCTCCCAACTTTGAGTTTCCTGTGTTCGAAGCCGAAGAAGAGGAAGAAGAAGAGATCCCGGACGAGATCTCCCGATTACTTAAGCACGAGGAAAGAGCCATTCTGCCTCACAAAGAGCCTCTAGAAAAGATCAACTTGGGTTCTGAAGAAGACAAAAAAGAAGTGACCATTGGATCGCTGCTTGATACTGATATCAAGAGTAAGTTGACAGACCTTCTCAAAGAATATGTTGACGTGTTTGCCTGGTCCTACCAAGACATGCCTGGGTTGGATACCAATATTGTTCAGCATTACTTGCCATTAAAGCCAGAATGTCCGCCAGTTAAGCAGAAATTGCGAAGGACTCACCCTGATATGGCTAACAAGATCAAAACGGAAGTTCAAAAACAACTCGACGCAGCTTTTCTTGTCACCTCTGAGTATCCTCAATGGTTGGCCAACATAGTGCCAGTTCCGAAGAAAGATGGAAAAGTCAGAATGTGTGTTGACTACCGTGACTTGAACAAGGCCAGTCCAAAAGATGACTTTCCATTACCTTATATCGACATGCTGGTCGATAACACCGCTAAGTTCAACGTCTTTTCCTTCATGGACGGGTTCTCCGGTTATAATCAGAGCAAGATGGCTCCCGAAGACATGGAGAAGACATCTTTCATCACCCCATGGGGTAACTTTTTCTACAAAGTGATGCCATTTGGATTAAAGAATGCAGGCGCAACTTACCAAAGGGAAATGACTACTCTCTTTCATGACATAATGCATAAAGAAATTGAAGTTTATGTGGACGACATGATAGCCAAGTCCAGCACAGAAGAAGAACATATTGAATACCTTTTGAAGTTGTTTCAACGACTAAGGAAATATCAGCTTCGCTTGAATCCTAACAAATGTACTTTTGGGGTTAGATCTGGAAAACTCTTGGGTTTCATTGTCAGCCAAAGAGGTATTGAAGTAGATCCCGACAAAGTCAGAGCTATTCAAGTGATGCCTGCACCAAAAAGTGAAAAGCAAGTAAGAGGATTTCTCGGACGATTGAACTATATCTCCAGATTTATCTCTCAAATGACTGCTACTTATGGGCCGATTTTCAAGCTTCTCCGCAAAGATCAAGGGGTTGTATGGACTGAAGATTGCCAGAAAGCGTTCGACAGTATCAAGGAATACCTGTTAGAACCACCAATATTGATTCCTCCAGTTGAAGGAAGACCATTAATCATGTACCTTACCGTGTTAGAAGAATCCATGGGTTGTATGCTTGGACAACAAGATGAAACCGGTAAGAAGGAGCATGCTATCTATTACCTGAGTAAGAAATTCACAGATTGTGAGTCTCGTTACTCCATGCTCGAAAAAACATGTTGTGCTTTGGCTTGGGCTTCAAAACGTCTCCACCAGTACATGATCAACAATACTACTTGGTTAATCTCCAAAATGGATCCGATCAAGTATGTCTTTGAAAAGCCTGCCTTAACAGGAAGGATTGCCCGATGGCAAATGCTGTTATCTGAGTATGACATCGAGTACCGTGCTCAAAAAGCGGTCAAAGGAAGCATTCTCGCCGATCACCTGGCGCATCAACCAATTAATGAATATCAATCTCTCAAGTTTGACTTTCCTAATGAAGATGTCTTGTACTTGAAGATGAAAGATTGTGACGAACCATTACCTAAAGAAGGTCCTGATCCTAGATCAAGATGGGGCCTAATTTTTGATGGAGCAGTAAACGCTTTTGGCAATGGAATTGGGGCATTCATCATCACTCCCAAGGGTACTCATATCCCGTTCTCTGCCAGATTGCTATTTGATTGTACCAACAACGTCATAGAATATGAAGCTTGTATCATGGGTCTCGAAGAAGCCATTGACTTAAGGATCAAGATCCTAGACATATATGGAGATTCAGCTCCTGTGATCAACCAAATCAAAGACAAGTGGGAAATTTACCACCCTGGTTTGATTCCTTACAGAGATTATGCAAGACGTTTGTTGACTTTCTTCAATAAAGTTGAATTGCATCATATACCTCGAGATCAGAATCGAATGGCAGACGCCTTGGCTACTCTATCTTCCATGTTCAAAGTCAATCACTGGAATGATATGCCTAAAGTAAGAATTATGCGCCTTGAAATGCCCGCCTATGTGTTTGCAACTGAAGCAGTCATCGATGATAAACCGTGGTTTCACAACATCAAACGCTTCCTTCAAACTCAAGAGTACCCGCTTGGGGCCTCAAACAAAGATAAGAAAACTCTAAGGAGGCTTTCTGGCAGTTTCTTCTTGAACGGAGATGTGCTATACAAAAGAAATTTCGACATGGTTTTGCTCAGATGCGTGGATAGACACGAAGCAGACATGTTAATGCATGAAGTGCATGAAGGGTCCTTTGGAACTCATTCAAATGGGCATGCAATGTCCAAGAAGATACTAAGAGCAGGATACTATTGGTTGACAATGGAATCTGACTGTTATAAACACGTGAAGAGATGTCACAAGTGCCAGATCTACGCAGATAAGATCCATGTGCCACCAACTCTACTCAACATTCTCTCATCTCCATGGCCTTTTTCCATGTGGGGTATCGACATGATCGGAATGATCGAACCGAAAGCTTCAAACGGTCATCGTTTCATCTTGGTGGCAATTGATTAATTCACCAAGTGGGTCGAAGCAGCATCTTACGCCAACGTTACAAGACAAGTGATTGTGAGGTTCATCAAGAACAACATCATTTGCCGATATGGTGTTCCCAGCAAGATCATTACTAACAATGGTTCAAATTTGAACAACAAAATGATGAAAGAACTATGTGAGGAATTCAAGATTGAGCATCATATCTCTTCTCCTTACAGACCAAAAATGAACGGCGTTGTTGAAGCTGCTAACAATAACATTAAGAAGATCGTCCAGAAAATGGTCATCACTTACAAAGACTGGCACGAAATGCTGCCATTTGCTTTACATGGGTACCGTACCTCAGTGCGTACTTCAACAGGTCAACTCCCTTTTCTCTAGTATACGGCATGGAAGCTGTGCTCCCCGTAGAAGTTGAAATCCCATCAATGAGATTCCTCATGGAGACTAAGTTATCATAGGCTGAATGGTGTCAAAGCAGATACGATCAGTTAAACTTAATCGAAGAAAAACGTATGACTGCTCTATGCCATGGACAGTTATACCAAGCAAGGATGAAACAAGCTTTCAACAAAAAGGTTCGACCTCGTGAATTTCAAGAAGGCGACCTCGTGCTTAAAAAGATCTTGTCTTTTCAACCAGATTCTAGGGGCAAATGGTCTCCTAATTACGATGGCCCGTATGTTGTCAAAAGAACATTTTCTGGCGGCGCCATGACTCTTGCAACTATGGATGGTGATGAACTCCCACATCCTGTGAATGCTGATGCAGGCAAAAAATTCTTTGTCTAAAAAAGAACAAAAGAACAGCTCGGTAAGTCGAAAACCCGCAAAGGGAGACTTAGGCAAAAAAGAGCGTCTCGGTGGACTGAAAACTCGAAAGGGCGGTCCAGGCAAAAATTAGAGACAATAAACAGAAAAATTCATCCTAGTAGATTGAAAACCTGAAAGGGCAATCTAGGCAAAAATTAGGGATCTATGACAAAGTAACTGCATCAGTCCGTACTTCGTCACCTGAGGAGTCTTTTTCATCAAAGGATCTTCAATCAAATCATCGCCAATCTGAAGCAACAAGCACAGTTGGAACTCAAAGTTGTTAGGGTGAATAGTGGTTATTGCTTTCAATGTAGCCTTTTCCGCATAATTACCATTTCCAACTTTTGTAAATACTCCATGGAATCACGCCTTTAGCTGGTTACCATCCTATTAAATAAATTTGAGCCTTGTGCCCATTTGTTTGCAATTCTTGATTTCTTCTAGCTTGCAAAATGACGCTTTAATTGTGTTATTCACTTTTGAAAGAAAAAGAAAAAAATAAGTTTTAAATGAATTTACTTTTCCTTTCTTTTCAAAATAAAAGCGAAACTTTCCTTTGAGTTGTGAATAACAGAAGGAACATCAACAGTTGTCTCCATAGGATGAACAAAAAGATTATCTTTCAGAATTGTTCTTTTCCCCAAAAGAGATGATGAGACAACGGTATTCTTATCCCAGGAAAGAATTCCTGAACCAATTACCCCTCGAGGTAGGGAAGTTCTTTTATCCCCAGTGAAGAAGATCTTTCAACTCCAGTGAAGAAGTTCTTCCATCTCAATAAGAAAAGATGCTTATCTTCCCAGAGAAGTTTAAAGCACGCAGCATCATTCATCACCTGTGTTATCTACACCGTGTTGAAGAACATTCGCCAAGTATCTGGTTGTATTGCGACGTTGGTCCGTCTCCAGTATATACTTCTTTGTCTGTCAGTATCGTCAACATGCATGCGACATTCATGACATTCATCATTCGTACATACTTGCATCATTTATGTATTCTTGCATTCTTCAATGTTTGCTTTAAAATCACTTGTTTAGGATATATCTATCCTCAAAAAAAAAAAAAAAAAAAAACAAGTAGGGGCGTGTCATCTCTCCAAGTAGGTTGTCACCCATAAGCAAAAAAGAACATATTCTTTCTCCAGTTCCCCACTGAGATCATTCCTCGTGGAAGAAGGTTGCTTTAGTTTCTCCTCTCAAAATGAAGGAGGAAATCCCATTTTGAGTTCATTCCTCATTAGGTTCAAAGTCTTGTTTGACTGTTTCTTTCCAAATTCATTCATGGATAGAACCTTGTCTTTACCAGAGATTCAAATTCCGATTCCCGAAATAGAGTCATGAAAAACAGACAATAAGCTATAGCCTCATCATCCGAGCAGCTTATGTCTCTTTCAAAAGATTTTTCCTCATGAAGACCATTTGACAATCAGGGCCTTATTACTGCTCACAAGGCTGAATAACCAGTAATCACTTGGCTGATAATTGATCATGTCTTCAAAACCACTATCACGAGGCTGATAGTCGGTAACCTTTTGTTCTGGTTATATTACCATGTCAAGTATATCACCATGCTGATAGTCGGTAATATTAACCGAACCTTTGAAACTCTTTTTACTGTGTCAAGTCTATCACCATGCTGATAGTCGGTAACACAGTTTCATACCTTTCACCTTCGCATTATAAACAAGTCTATCCCTGTGTTGATAGTCGGTAATGTCGATAGGTAAGCTTTTCTTACAAAGCTATCATTCCCCGGTAAAGCATACACTTGCTTTCCCGAAGAAAAAAAAAAGAAAGAAAGAAAAACGGATTCTCTTCCTAAAACGGATTGAGACATCCTTCCCAATCTCTTGTCCCTAGTGGAGTCAGTTCTTGATATCCCCTCGGTAAAGACATCCTTGCATCATTCACAATCTTGGTATCTTAGGTCCAAAATTTACGTCTTCTGATATTTAAGTCTCTTCCACCCTATCAAAACGAAGATTTTCAATCTTCATATCTCAAGTTGAAGAAACTTAAATAGGGGCATCTATCATACCCCAATTTTTGACCTAAGATACCACCTCATATCATCTGCATATGCATCATTTGCATCTCTAACAAATTGCATAGCGTGTGTTTGCTGCTTGTGACTCAGCAGGGTTTAATCAAGAAATCACTCATCAGTACAAGTAAAAACCAATTAGGGTTTTGTTCTCCCTTCATCTCAAATGAACTATCTTCATCAACAGTCAACATTTGATCCTCAAAGGTTCACTTCCACAAGCTCAAAAGCTCTGAATCAACCAGATTAGGGTTTTGACTAAAGACAGCATACTCCTGACTTTTGCTCAGTATTTGACCTAATGACTTGGGACATGACCTCAAGACCCCAAGTACATCATTTTGACCTAATCTATTGGCTCAAGACATCTCCTACACAAGGATTGATCAATAGTGAAATTTTAAATCATCAGATTAGGGTTTTGAGCTATCAGGGACTGAAATCAGGGATCACATTTGGGAAACCCTAAAAAGCTCCAGGGCATCACTCAAAGGTTTCAATCATCTTCAAATAATCCCTATGGCAATATCCAATGGAAATTGTATCTCAATTCAAGATCCACAGTCATCAATCTCATCAGGTCGACAATTAGGGTTTTTGACCTAATTCACCTGAACCACTGACTTTTTAATCAGGACATGGTGCCACAACTAAAACTATGGTTAAATATCCTCCAATAACTCAAGGTGATCCATTCATACCATTTATTTGGTGAGGATAGCTTGGTTCATTTGAAATCTCCAGAAACGCGATTCGTCTGAAAAAGTCAACTGTACAAGATCACCATTGACTTTTTGAAATTTTGGTCAACCATGACTTTTGAAGTTTTAAATCATTAATATATGATATATGAAGTCATTTGATCATGGAAAATCAAGAAAATCAATTAAGAATAAAAAAGTCAAAAGTTTGACTTTCATACTTAGAAAATTTTCTAAGTGTTTTTCAATGGTTTTTTCCAAACTTTGGAAGGGAATAACTCAAAATTTCACCTACAAACTGAAAAAGACTTCCAACATGAAAGTTGTAGATTTTGATCCAATGAACAACTTTGTCACATAAAATATTTTTCCAAAAGATCAACCATTTAAGAGATATGGAGCTTCAAAGTTTGTATCTTTTGAAAATTTCACTTAAAATCTCACTTTCTTCAAAGTTCATGGATCTTTTTCACCCATTTCCTTAAAGTTCTTGAAGAAACTTTCAACTAGGGTTTTGAAGTACATAACATGAGCTTTCCAAAATGTCCAAGAGCATGAAAAAATATGGAGCATAGCTATGGTTTTGAATTTTGACATTAGTGACCATTATGCTTGAATTTTCACCATTTTTCACTAAGTTTCAACACTATATGACCTATAATGCAAGTAATGATACATCAATGCAATAATTGAGAGATATTTTCTGATTTGAAGATCAGAATGGAAGGAGATAAGAAGCTTGGAAGATTAACCATGGTTAAGTCATTTTAACCATTTGCATTTAATGTGAAAGATTCCACTTTATCTCCAAATGCCAAATCACCATTCTTTGATCAACTTGCAAGGCTTTGTATTCAGAATCCTTGGCCTATAAATAGAGGTCCAAACCTCATTCAAAATCACACCAAAACCTCACAAATCATAGGTTTTCTCTTTCTTTCTTAGAATGCAAGTTTCATAGTTTTCAAAGAGGTAGAAATCTCAACCTCTAAACCATTGAAGTTCTGGCCAAGATGGTGGTTCCAACAACTCATAAACATCATATTGGATGTGTTTGATCCCCTCATACACCCCAAAATTACTACCTCACTTCCATATATGCACATAATGAACCTTATCATGCCAAAATCCACACCAGGCTAATTCTGTCCAAACTAACCTTCCAAACATCATCCATATACTTCATATGAATTATCCCAACACTCATCATCAACCTGAAACCTCAGAATCATCAAGCTCGATTCACACTTGGTCCTACTGCAGATCGGGTTCCATGGAGTGATCCAGATGAATTCAATCCATTCCAAGCATCCAGTCACCTTCCATAAGGTCCATTGAAGCTATCCAGATCATCAAACAACATCTGTAACACCTCTTTTGCAGAATTCAATTTCCAGTTTTGCCAACTTTAACGGTAAGTGCTTTGAACTTCAAACTCCATCATTCATGCATCATAAATGAAAAACTGGTTTACCATCATGTTTTTGCATACATATGGATCATTAACCCTCAATCAATTGCATCATAACTTGCACATACACGATTTCAGATTGAATCATAGAATTAGGGTTCTTCACGATTTCCAGAAAATTGATGATCTTAGAGTGAAAATAAATGAAATTAAATGGTACCATCATGTTCCTTGTGAAAAATCGAGCAAGATAGGCTATTCACTTGATCAAATTGGTTCAGTTTCAGAAAAATTCAAAATCAAAATAGGGATGTCTTCTTGGCGCCATGGTCCAGTTGGCTAAGTTTTTGAATGGTAACCTCAAGGTCACGAGTTCAACACTCCTAGGGACCAAACCTTCTTTTTTAGCACTATTTTTCTTTCATTTTTTACACAACTTCATTAATTGATTTAACCAATCAAATTAATTCATTTTTGCTTCATTTTTTGTACACTTCTTAGTTAATATATATATATATATATTTTATGAATATAAAAAAAAATCACAAAAATATATATATTTTGGTATATTTTTAATGGGTTTAAAATGACTTGTTTTTAAGTGGTTTTAATACTTTAAATATTATTTTCATTTGATTTTTTAACCTAATCACTTGTAAATATTTTTTGTGATCAAACCCTAATTATTTAGGTATTAATTAAGTATAATCTTTGTTTTTATCTTAATTAAGTGGACTTTTTTTCAAAATTTCAAACCGTTTTAAAACGAACGATCACAGTTTTTCAAAACAATAAACCATTTCTTTTTGATTTTTCTTTTCAAAAGAAACTATTGATTAAATCTTTTTGCATTGATCAACTCATTTTCAAAACATGGGCCTCTCGAATATTAGAGAGTATAAGTCCCATTCCTTTTTCTTTGTACAATTTTTCTTTAAACAGAAAATGTTTTTTTCAAAAACAAAACTTTCAAACTGTTTTCAAACGACGAAACCTCGCGTCTTTTAAACAAAACAATCAACCATGTTTTATAAAATAAAACATGGGCCTCCACATAGGTATAAGTCCCATTCCCTTACATGAAATTAGGTATTTCATTGTACATACACCTTTTTGTACATACCTCGATCAATTTGATTTTTAACCTCGAATAACAAATCAAAAATGAAGGTTTTCTTTAAATCTTCCCAAAAATACTATGGGCCTCCATGTAGGTATAAGTCCCGAGCCCTTGTAAATACTTGTTTACATAACTTCTGAATAAACTCAATGGGCCTCTCCCGAGTATAAGTCCCGAGCCCCGTGTACACAAACGGATCATCCTTACAGGTATATTTCCTTCATAAACTCCATTGTATTCACACACCTTGTTATATATAACTGTTCATATTTGTTCATATTTGTTCATGTACTTGTCCATATTTGTTCGTACTTGTTCATATTTGTGATCGTATTATATATACTTGTTCAACTTAGTACAACACTAGGTTCCCCATAGCCTCCTATTGGGCTTCGTGCAAAGAATCTCCCTAGTTAATGTTACGACATAGAGTATGGTTTCCCGGTGAAATCGCTCTAAGAGCTCAAACCATCTATACCATGCCTCCTCTTGGGCTTCGTACAAACGACTTGTCCCTCCCATAGCCTCCTCTTGGGCTTACAATGCAAGGACCCTCGATTGTCCCTCCCATAGCCTCCTCTTGGGCTTACAATGCAAGGACCCTCGGATAGCCTCCTCTTGGGCTTCGTACAAGGACCCACGGGCTTCTTATAAGCATCCCCAATATCCAAAACAAATACCCTAGGAGATTAGACATTTATCATCTCTATGATAGGAGTATCTCATCTATATCATCACAAACAATCAATCAATCAAATTTCTCTTTTGCCACAAGGCTGGCTAATCAATCAAACCTTTTGCCACCAGGCTGGCTGATTAATCAATGTTTTTGCCACAAGGATGGCTTCGTCGAAACTTTTGCCACAAGGCTGGCTGATTAATCAAAACTTTTTGTCACAAGGATGACTTCATTGAATGTTTTTGCCACAAGGCTGGCTAATCAACTTGTTTTTGCCACAAGGCTGGCTAAACAAAAAACATCTTTATCATTCTAAGCGCCATAAGTGGCACAGCCCAGGGCTTATAATGAAAAGATTTCAAACAAAAATCAAACAGATGTAAGTGATGATATATATTAGATACATCGAACATTGAGATGACATTTGTCTCTTTTCCTTTGCTTCCACTAGCATAAGTGGGAACTACGATTGCTCTGACTTTCTCAACATCCCTTTGAGAATACGTAGGCACAAGGTCGTATCCTTGGCGAGCAAAAATTCCCCTCAAACCACTCAAACTTTAGCACCCTTAGACCCCGAGCTACAAATGCTCTGATTCCCTCTAAGGGATATGTATGCAGAGGATCGCGATGATCTTTGCGAGCATAATCAAACAAACACCTTAGGTCCCACCTATTTCACAATAGAAAACCTCCACCATAACATAGAATGAAAAACATAACAAAGAAGCCTATAGAGTACTATAGATACGTTGGGTGCTAATACCTTCCCTTCGTATAACCAACCCTCTTACCCAAGATCTCTCCCCCACTTTTAAGGTTATTGCAGCTTTTTTCCTTTTCCTACTTTGGAAATAATAAAAAGTTTGGTCGTGACAAAAACAAAGAAAAATCTTTTTCTTGAGCACTCGAGCCCAAAGAAGGCATCAGGTGTCTCATCCCACAAAACGATGATTTTTACCCGCGACAACAGGTCCAGACAAGATTCTTGGTGATCGACTGCAAGACCCTCTATAAGTGCATCATCGGGCGCCCTACTCTGGCTGAACTCACTGCCGTCCCCTCAATCGTGCATTTGAAGATGAAATTCTACACGAAAAGGGGACGAGTAGCCACCATCAACACCGACATCGAAGCTGCCAGAAGGATCTTCGACGCCTCTGTGAAAGGGTTGCAACTAATCACCCCTCCATCCAACTCCGACAAGAAACCAAGGGCCGAAGAAAAGTCTCCTCGGGAAGATCAGCATCAGCCGACCAACGTCAGATCAGTCGACCTCGAATCTCGTTTCACAGAAGAAGAACTGAAGAGCGGCGAAGAGACGCGACCAAAGACAGCTCACCCCGTCCGACCTGTCCCGGACGGGGTCTTCGAGCTCATCCCGTTGGGCGACACTCCGACAAAGCAGTGAAGATCGGTAAGGGCATCCTAGACCTACCGAGGAAGCAGCTCATGGCTTGCCTTCGAGCCAACGCCGACCTATTCGCTTGGAGCGCAGCGGAAATGCCCGGACTCGACCCTGAGGTCGCCTGCCACCATCTCTCCATTAATCCAGCCGCGAAGGCAGTAGTACAACGTAGGCGTCGGCAGTCTCCCGAGAAAGCGGAGGCTGCTGAGAAAGCTGTAAAAGACCTCTTAGAGGCAAATATTATTTCCGAGGCCAAGTATTCAACTTGGCTCTCAAACGTTGTACTAGTCAAAAAATCTAATGGAAAATGGAGAATGTGTGTTGATTATACTGATGTTAACCGCGCATGTCCCAAAGATGCTTACCCGTTACCTAACATTGATAGGCTGGTCGACAACTCGGCCGGCTACAAATTATTATCTTTTATGGATGCTTATTCAGGTTACAACCAAATCCCCATGGCGAGGTGCGACAAGCAGTGCACGGCATTCATGACCGAGTCGGGCAATTATTATTACAACGTAATGCCCTTCGGACTCAAAAACGCCGGAGCCACATACCAACAAATGATGAACAAGGTGTTCCATGGAGAGATCGGCGACACCCTCGAGGTATACATGGACGACATGATCGTCAAATCTCGGGAAGACTCCGATCACACCACCCATCTCGAGCGAGTATTCGAGCAGGCCAGATCCTGCAAGATGCGCTTCACCCCAGAGAAATGCACCTTCGGGGTCCGGGCAGGCAAATTCCTCGGTCTCTACTTAACCGAACAAGGAATAGAAGCCAACCCGGATAAATGCCGAGCATTCTCGGAACTCCCCACTCCGAACAATAAAAAATCCATCCAAGTCCTTAACGGGATGCTCACGGCACTATTCCATTTCGTCGCAAAATCCGCCCATCATGCTCTTATTCTTTAAGTTACTACGAAAAGAAGCGGCCTTTGAATGGTCCGAGGAATGCGAGCAAGCACTATCCCACCTTAAGCAAGTGCTCTCAAAACCGCCCGTCCTCTCCCGACCTGGTGACAACGAGACCTTATATCTCTACCTAGCCGTCTCAAACGAGGCAGTCAGCGCGGCCTTGATCCGAGAGACTGAAGACGGGCAGAAGCCCGTATACTTCACCAGCAAAGCCCTACAAGGACCCGAGGTGCGATACCAACAGATCGAGAAAGTCGCCCTGGCCCTAATAACAGCAGCCAGAAAGCTGAGGTACTACTTCCTCGCCCATACCATCGTCGTTCGAACAGATCAGCCTATCAAACAACTCCTCAACCGACCAGACATGGCCGGGAGAATGCTGAAATGGTCCCTCGAGCTATCCGAATTCGATATACAATACGAAAGCAGGAAGACACAGAAAGCTCAGGCACTGGCAGATTTCATAGCCGAGATGACCTCAATCGCTAATTCCTTGGCCCCCGCTGAGAATAAGTGGACCATCTACGTAGATGGTGCCTCAAGCAGTTCGGGAAGCGGGACCGGCATTATCTTGGAAAACGACGAGGGGCTTATCATCGAAGTATCCTTGGTTCTGTCTTTCACCACGTCGAACAACCAGGCCGAATACGAAGCTTTCCTAGCGGGCCTACGACTCGCCGAAGATGTAGGTGCTCGGGAGGTTAAGATCTACACCGACTCCCAACGCTTTGCGTCCCAAATCAGCGGCGATTACCAAGCCAAAAACGACGTGCTCGTCGAGTACCTCACGCTCGTCAAGGATAAGATGAAAAAATTCGCAAAGGCAGAAGTAGAACATATCCCCCGAGAACAGAACTCGCGAGCCGACGTCTTATCCAAACTCGCGAGCACGAGAAAGAAAGGCAGAAACAAGTCGGTGATCCAGGAAATCCTATCAAGGCCGAGCATAGACAAGGGCGCGCAACCCCTACCAATGCTCGCCATTGGCGACGACCACTGCTGGAGGACCCCGGTATACAGCTTCCTCACAAAGGACGAACTTCCGACCGACGCGAAAGAAGCTTCAGTGATCAAAAGACGAGTCTGTTCATATACTATCCTCGAGAACAAACTATACCGGCGAGGTTTCTCCATTCTACTCCTCAAATGTGTCGACGCCTCTCAAGCGCTCGAGATACTACAAGAGCTTCACGAGGGGATCAGCGGCCAACACCTCGGCGGCTGATCACTGGCGAGAAAGGTCCTCAGGGCCGGATATTACTGGCCTACCATGCGATAAATGTCAGCGTCACGCCGACATGCACTTAGCTCCCCCAAACGAGCTTAAGTCTTTGTCGTCACCCTGACCCTTCTCCACTTGGGGGATGGACCTCCTCGGACCATTCCCAGTCGGGTCATACCAAAACAAATATCTAGTGGTCGTCGTAGACTACTTCACTAAATGGATAGAAGCCGAAGTGCTCGCCAAGATCACGTTCCAAAATGTGCTCCGTTTTTATAAACGGAACATACTCGCTCGGTTCGGGGTACCACAGGCAATAATAACCGACAATGGCACCCAATTCACAGATAGGAAGTTTCAAGAGCTCGTAGCTAAGCTCGGCACGAAACAGTACTTCACCTCGGTTGAACACCCCCAAACAAACGGGCAAGCCGAAGCAGCCAACCGGGTCATCCTCCAAGGATTTAAAAGGAGACTCGGCGAAGCTAAGAAAGCTTGGGTCGAGGAGTTACACAGTGTGCTTTGGGCATATAGGACGACGCCCCACTCGAGCACGGGCGAAACCCCATTTAGGCTAACCTACGGCACCGAAGCCGTGATCCCCATGGAAATCCGAGAACCTTCTCGGCGGACCGAGTCACCTCTCGAGGAAGAACTCAACGACGAGGCTATGAGGGAGGAACTCGATATGGTCGAGGAGATCCGAGTAGGGTCTTCCCTCCGAGAAGCAAAATTAAAACAACAGATAGCTCTACGCCATAACGCCAAAGTTATCAAACGCGAATTCGAAGTCTACGCCCTAGTGCTCTACAGAAACATGAAAGACTCACGCGAGGGCAAACTCGCCCCAAACTGGGAAGGCCCATACCGAGTTTACGATAAAATCGAGAATGGCGCCTATTACCTCGAGAACCTTCTTGGCGAAAAACTTGCTCGACCCTGGAACGTTGAAAAACTCAGACGCTATTACAGTTAGACACAACCTAACACTCCCCGGCCGCTCGTCCCGAACACGAGGGGAAGCCGGGAAGGGACTCGCGTCATGGTACGAACGCGAGTACTCCACGACAGCGACAGTCGGAACTCCCTATCAAAGAGTAGAATCGGCTACACGGCGGATTCTACACCTAGACCCACCGTGGCAGTACCTGCACGGGAGAACCCCAGCTCGCGATGGGACCGTTCACGCCGCGAGCACTTGGCCCTGACCGTGGTCTCGTGCCCTCTAATGGCGCACACCTGCTCTGCGCACCCGGATCGTACACCACACGCCCGGGCAATCAACCTCGGCTGAGCACAATCCAAAAACAAAATATTCCTAAGTGTTGGAATACCTCCCCGGAACAAACACAACCCGGACCCAAAAACATGCCACAATAAAAATTCCAAAAACACACACAGGAATGATCAAAGCATAAATGCGAAATAGTAAAGCATTAACTGCCGACCAAATTGGCCAGCGATATCCAAATATTACAACAAAATGACGGGCACAATGGCCCCTAAAATCATCCGGGCATAGCCCAACATATAAATCACAAAGGCACGCAGGCCAACAAAAGACGGGCACGCAATCCCAGAATAAGGCTCCTCTTCACCGTTGAGGGACTCAAGCACCAACACCCCGTCCACAATTTTTGAGGAGAGCCCAATGTTGTCCACCTTCAGGCTCGGATTCAGAAGCTTCAGCTGACGAACTGCACAGTTGAACCCAGCTTCAACCATCTCGGCAAGGTTCATCTTGAGCCCGTCTATCTTCTCGATGAGCTCGACTCAGGACTTCAGAACAGCCACGTCCGGGAACTCGTCAGCCGAGGGTGCCCATTCAAGTTGAAGGTCGGCGAGCTTCTTCTTCTCCGCCGCGATCTCCTCCTCCTTCTGCTTCAGAATCCCATCAATTTTCTTCTTCAACTCTTCACGGTCGGCCTTCAAGGTTTTCGCCTCATCCTCGGCATGCTTCCTGGCCGACTCCGTTTTCTTCAGAGCCTCGGCAGAAACCGGGCCACCCCTAGCCAACACTTGGGCCATTCCCAAAACCCTCATCACAGCAGTAGCGTCACTCGCTAGCTGCTTGAGGAGAGCGGGGGATCCCATCTTTTCCACCCGACAGGCTTCATACGGGGAGGTTGCCAGAGGAAACTTCTCAAAATAACCCCCATCTTTGAAGCAAGGAGGCAGCACAAAGGCGCGGTTAGGCCCAAGGCTCGACGTCTCTTCACGAGCCTCCTCGGCAGGACGAGCCCTTTTGGGAGTCTTCTCTCCCTCCAAGAGTACCCGGGGGAACCAGCCGAACCTACATTATCACCGGCACCCGCCACCCGGGCCTTTTTCTCCCGGAGCTTTCTCGCATCTTGAGTCACCATCTTCAAGAGCTTGTCCTCCTTCTCCGGCATAGCATCTGAAAAGAAAACCAAACAGGTTAGCAAAGACACCAAACAGTAAAGACAATAAGATAGATAGCCCAGTCAAAACATGACTTTGGATTTTATTTATTTAAGTGTTTTCGTGTTGGTTCAGATCGACAGGTTTGTAGCTACGCCCAGGAACCGTTGCTAAAGACCTGGTTCGTTTCCAAAAGGATCGGTGAAGAAGAAGACTGATGGCGCGTAGGTTTTGTTGCTTTAAATTTCAAATTTCTATGTTTTGTATATATTATTCTGTGGCCGTGTATTCCCAGCGAACAACTCATGGCTTGGTGGTAAAGGAAGAGGCGAATAGTTTGTGCATGAGGGGGTGGGTTCGATTCCCACTCCCAACATTAATTTTTATGAAACATTAGTTTAGTGATCCTGTACATCTTGCCAACACGCGGCCATCACGCACGCGCATTCATGCGCCGTCAGATTCACTCATGACGAGATCCTACGCACCAGGAGGAGGGCATATACCATGGACCTTCAATTCACCCACATGTGATCCTTTCCAGGTTCCTTTTATTTAATTATTTAGATTAATCAATAATTAATTATATAATTGTTTAGATTAATTAGTAATTAATTATATATGACTTAATTCATTTATTTAAAATAGGATTATCATAAAAATTTGAAATTAGGGTTATAATTATTGTTTTCCTGATTATTCCTGATTATTTTGACTATTCGATCAATTTATTTAATTATTTCAACCATGAAAATCCTATAAAATATATTAAGATATTAGGATTCGCCCAATCCCATTGGCCAGTGGCCAAAGTATTAGGGTTATGTTTTTCCAACCCACTTAGGTCTTCAGCCGAATAATTTAATTTATTATTCGCTTCGATTAAATCAATTGATCGCGGTGGGTAATAATCAAATAATTAAAATAATTCAAATATATATTATTTGGCTAAAAGGTTTCAACCATCTTATTGGTTGCGATGATTAGCCTATTTTTCTATGAAAATTCGTTATTATTTGTAATCGGATCTATCGATTATGAGGGATAACGATAATTAAAATACATACATTTGCTATTCGCGGTAATCGAATCTATCGATTATAGTGGTTAGTAATCCTCCCTTTAACCCGTTAGCCATGGTAATCAAACTTATTGATTATTGCAACTAACGGTAACAAATTAAAAATCAGGGTTGTATGCCCAAACACTCAAAATACACTAAACCACGATACTACGGATTTTCATCCCTTCAAACGCTGCGATGTTCACAACTACGATAGGCCATTCAAAAAGCCTTCAAACCATTCAAATCTAATTCAAAGGCGTTCAACCCTATGCCCGATCTACGTTGACTCTGATTCTCCCTAAGGAGATACGTAGGCACTTGGCAACAAGGCGAGTCCCCTTCTTTAAAATCTCAATTTTCCCCCTATTCACTTCCTTAGCTATAAACCTCAATTTTAACCATAAACCTTTATCCTAAGATTCAAAGCCATAGGAAAGGGTTGAGGGTGCCTAACACCTTCCCTCGACCTGAATATAGTATCTTACCCTGATCTCTATACTGTGCAGGGTTTCCTATTCGCCCTTTAGAATAGGTGGCGACTCTAATAACTCAATTTTTAGGGCAGGTTGCTACAGCTGGCGACTTTGCTGGGGAGAGCTTAATAGTGAATACTATGCTCCTATAGGTTTTGGCAGGGTTTAGGTTTGGCAAGTTTTTTTTAGGGTTTGGAAAACTTGCCATTTTTAGGGTTTGGGGGAGGTCCATCTTTTCATAAATATTAAATTATTGATTTATTTATTTGTTTTTTGTTTTTCTTAAATGTTTATTTATCTTCCTTAAAATGGTTACATATATTATTATATGCATTGTTGTTTTTTATGTTGTGTTAAACCCTAAGTGTGGGAGTTAACTTTGAGATCAAAAGGGGACATGAATCACCTACGAGTCTCATTGATAACTCCACTCAGAGTGGGTTGAGTATTCGGAAATGTCCAAAACGAGGCTTGACTTTGTTGAGGGCAGGACTGGATACTTGGTTGATCTCTCCGAGAACCTACCCCAAAAATTCGAACCTCATGGATAAAATGAGTTGTTCTAAAATCCGAAGAGACAAAAAGTCTCGGAGGCTACGAACGACCCCATGAGACCTTCTAGAACCCCCCTATAAAAGGTTGGCTCCCAAGAGTCGCTACGTCGAACCTATAAACTTAAGACTTTTGTGCTTTTGTGCTTACTATATGCTTGCAATTTATATACTTCGAATATCTATGCGTTTCAATTTTGCAGGTATCCCTACGTATTCCCTAGCCTGTAGGGACTCTAACTCCTAAGACCATGTCTTTCCCACGAAGGACATCGCCATCTACGCACTCCCTAGCCTGTAGGGACTTTCCTTGTACATCCTTGTATTTCTATAACTACGCGTCCTTCCTACGAAGGACATCTTCGTTAGCATACGTCAATTGGTCTCTTGATGGCCATGAGATATAGTGATTGTCTCGAACGGTCACTCTATGCTTACTCCTACGAACTCCCTAGCCTGTAGGGATTTTCTTTTGCGTTCGTGTGTTTCTACAACAACGTGTCCTTCCCCAGAAGGACATCCTCTTTAACGCACATTGATTGGCTTCACGATAACCATGAGAGCTGGTAACTGACTTGAACGGTCAACCCATGCTTATTCCCGCTCACCCCCTAACTGGTGTAGGTTTTGGATTTCCATCCATACATCTTCGTCCCTAGCCTGTAGGGATTTCACTTCGTCTTATATCGTCCTTAGATAGGTTGTGTTCCGCATAGAGAACCTTCCCACGAGGGACATCTTCGTAAGTACACGTCGAACAATCTCTCGAAGGTCATGAGACTTGGTGATTGTCCAGAACGGTCATCAGCTGCTACTTTCCGCGTACTTCCTAATCTATTCCCAATGGCGTGTCATAATATCTAACTTACAATAATTTCATTAGGGTCTAATGTCACCCCTAAATCCGCATAGGTTATCCTTAGGATTATATTTGTCGCACGTCCGCATTGCATTACACATAAGGATTCATAATATGCAAAAAAAATAAAGAAGTCCTTTGCATACGCGTGCATTTGCATTTTAATGCATTCATACATTTACATTCACATTGGCATTTCTACCTTCGCCTGCATCCATACTTACTGTGCTAGCCGGTTTCCCGAAACTCCTAAAGAAATAAAAGGATCATCACCTATGGAGAAAGGAAGATAAATTATAGAGAATGATTTCGGCCTTAATACAAAAAGAGGATGTCTTCCACTATGCCAACCACGTGTTCATGCCTTTTCATAACAAGATTATAAATACAACAAAGGCTATCGTCGAGCAAGGATTAGTTCAACAAAAGAGTTCCCTCATAGATACACTCAAGGGGTATCTAGCCATAAAGGGGTTTATCTTAGAACACATCAAATTTACAAGGACACTCTACGATAACCTGGGGCAAAGACTAGTCCAACTGGGGCAACACCCTGAACGAAGGTGCTTAACTACGATGGAGGGAAAGCGACATATGTCAACTCCCCACCAAGGGGCGAAAAGGTCATATGTTTCCTATATCAATTTACAAACTTTGAAGATTGCAAATGGTGTGATACTATTCTTAGGAAAAAGCAAAAGAGGTTCAGTCAAAGGAAACTCGTGAAGTTCCGATACGACGAAAACCCACCGCTAACAGTTCATTCCCGACGGATCGACATGCCCTAGGAGAATTCAAGATTGCCCTTTACTTCTACAAGTCCATGAACTAAAGAGTAAAACAAAGTCGACGAATTCACAAAGGAGATTGCCCTTAGGAGTAATAGGTTTATCATTTCGAGTTGTAACCTCTACAATCACAAAGTGCTATTTGATGTAAAATGTTGTACCTTTCGAATAGTGATTCAATAAAACAATCATGCATGTTTTGAAATCAATTCATTCGCTTCATTCGCTCACTACTACGACTTTCCACTCGCACCCTTCTATTCTATTTCAATTTCGACTTTCAATTATTAACAAACTTGAGGGAGAATGACGAATACAAATAATTGAATCCAGCTAAACATGTGCTTTCAAAGTAAGACCGAACCGACGATGTACAAGCATTGTTTCAATTCCCAAACAGTGGAGACATAAGGATGTTAATCCCTCGCTACCCCCTCGAGCCAGGAGTTGGAGTTTGTTTCTACTTTTTCAATTAAACCTTGATGTCAACCCGGGGCAGGGTAGATTTCGATTAATTCAACGATGTACTTTGGTTGTCAAGAGAATCAATCACTCCAAGCGAGGATTCAAGCAAAAGTTCAGACATAAGGATCAAGCAAAGTTCCAAGCATATTTTCTTCCTCATATTCATCCAAGAACGAGGAAGTAATTGAGATAACAATAACATTCACAACAATCTTCTTCCTCATTACATCATTCAAGATCAAGGAAGTGTCAAAGTCGAAGCCTACAAATCAAAATCAACATAGCAATCACAACATTCAATATCCAAGGATCAAATCTCAAAAGGAGCTTTCAAAAGAAAAACGCCCGCTAAGTCGAAATGGAAAAATCCATGAGAACAAACCAAATGACTTAGGCAAAATTTAGGGCATCCCGATGGATCAAATTCAAGGGAATTGGTTCATGCAAAAATAAGGGATAGAAAAAACAAAGGCAAAATATCAAGGGTAATCTTGTGACTGCTAAATCATCGAAGCTTCTCATAAATGCTTGGATCTCTACAACATTTTCATCAATGCTTGCATCTATACTAAGGTTTTTGCTCAACATCAAAACTGAAACGACTCTCTTACAAACAAAGCACATTCATTGCATTAAACGAATTTTAGGATTTGGAGAACATCAAGGAGAAAGGGGTGGGCTAAATAAATTTTGAGCCTTATATCCATTGTTCTTAAACCGTGAACCAAGCCAAGTTACAACATTCAAAAGTCCTAATTGAGGCAAGGTTAACTACGAAAGCATATTAAGCAGGATTTGTTATACTGACTCCTAAGTTTGTTAAAACTATTTCTAATCACTACGCTTCTTCAAACATTCGTTTCTAATCATTCAATCCTAATTCATGACGGACTTCGATTTCAAAACTTGCATTCGCATTACATTAGAATTACTTTTCAAAGGGTACAACGCCGTCTACAAATATACACTTAGCATTGAGGAGATCTCGAAATTGGTTAATCAAAGATGACCATTTCTAATAAAGACTCTTGCATGGGGAAGCCACGTCCAGAGGGTTTTCCTAAACAGGGGCAAAACCTCAATAATTATAGGGGCATACAACCAAGGATCCTATTAACAAGGGACATTCTCCCTAAGGTCCAGTTGACTTGGGTCACATCTCGAAGCAATCTCAATCAGGGGCATGTCTAATATGGGACGAATTCAAATTCAAAAGGATAGAACACCATGGATAACCCCCCATATCGGGGAAGTCAGGGGCACACCCTTCAATCTAAACGTCAAAGCATATAACAAAGCTATTTCCTGGGGCATTTCCCTCATAAGCATCTTCTTCCACTAAAATAATGGGGCAATGGATACCAAATCCATAAAGCGCACAACAAAAGACACTTTCATACTCTGCAACTTTGAACAAATCTTCCTCCTAACTACGATCTTCAAAATTCAAACAAAACAGGTATCGGGAAATCGCGCTAGCATCACACCCTACCTTATCCAACAACCTCACAGCATTTCGTATATGCTTTGGCTATCAATAACATATCATTCGAGCATCATGCAAATACATATAAATCATGCATTACATACATTGGCTGATACATGACATACACCACATCCTTTTAGGTAGTCTTCTTTAAGACAAATCCCACGATCCTTTCTAGGAACTTCTTCAGGCAGTCTTATTTAAGGTAAATTGTCGTCATTTCCAAGAACCTTTTCAGGTGGTCTTCTTCAGGACATTCTTTTTCTAAGTGCCTTTTCAGACATTCTTCTTCCAAGTACCTTTTCAGGTAGTCTTCTTCAGGACATTCTTTTTCTAAGTGCCTTTTCAGGCGTTCTTTTTCTAAGTACCTTTTCAGGTAGTCTTCGTTAAGAAAAATCTTGCGATCCTTTCTAGGAACCTCTTCAAGTAGTCTTCTTCAAGACATTCTTTTCTAAGAACCTTTCTAGGAACCTCTTCAAGTAGTCTTCTTCAAGACATTCTTTTCTAAGAACCTTTCTAGGGCATTCATAATCATTTCCAAGAACCTTTTCAGGTAGTCTTCTTTAAGACAAATTTTCATATCCATTCCAGAAACCTTTTTCAGGTAGTCTTATAGAAGACATTATTTCGTTCCACTCATTACATCAATCAACATATGCATAAGCGTAAGCATTATCCCATGCATCAAAACATCCAATTCAAAACTCTGGTACTAAACTACGTTGTCCACCTGCTTCCCGGTAACCTTACCGATGCCAGTAACCTTACTGATGTTCATTCTCCAATCACCTGATTGATGTATCCTGGTAACCCTACCGATGATAGCAACCCTGCTGTACATTTCATAAAACATATACATACGCATTAGCATATACATATCATCTAGTGCATTCACGTACTACAAAAAACTAAGTTTCCAACCCTCGTGTTGTTATAGGTTTAGTTTCCGATCCACGTGTCGTGAGCGTCCGACCCTCGTGTTGTGATAAATGTATTTTCTCCGACCCTTGAGTCGTGAGTTTCCAAACAAGTGAATCTTTTTCATGCAGGCAAACGAGTAAGAACTTTAGCAAACAATCTTCTGCGCAGGTAATCTTGTCCGCACCGGGGCAAGTGGATCCCATTGGTCCAGGTGAGCTTGCTAAAGCTATGGCAAGTGATCCTTTTGGGGATTAATCAAACTACGATAGTAAGCAGGTATGGCTAACTGCGACGACTTACTAGAACAACAGTAAGTGGGTCATACCAACTACGATAAGCTTACTCAAACTACGATAGCAAGTAGGTATGGCTAACTGCGACGACTTACTAGAGCTATAGTAAGTGGGCCACACCATAAACTTGTTCCTACTACGATAGTGAGTAGGTATGAATAACTGCGACGATTTACTAGCATGATAGTAAGTGGGTCATACCATCTACGACAAACTCACTCCAGCTACGATAGTAAGCAGGTAAGGCTAACTGCGACGACTTACTAGAACAACAGTAAGTGGGTCATACCAACTACGATAAGCTTACTCAAACTACGATAGCAAGTAGGTATGGCTAACTGCGACGACTTACTAGAGCTATAGTAAGTGGGCCACACCATAAACTTGTTCCTACTACGATAGTGAGTAGGTATGACTAACTGCGACGACTTACTAGCATGATAGTAAGTGGGTCATACCCTCTACGACAAACTCACTCCAGCTACGATAGTAAGCAGGTATGGCTAACTGCGACGACTTACTAGAACAACAATAAGTAGGTCATACCAACTACGATAAGCTTACTCAAACTACGATAGCAAGTAGGTATGGCTAACTGCGACGACTTACTAGAGCTATAGTAAGTGGGCTACACCATAAACTTGTTCCAACTACGATAGTGAGTAGGTATGACTAACTGCGACGACTTAGTAGCATGATAGTAAGTAGGTCATACCATCTACGATAAACTCACTCCAACTACGATAACAAGGAGGTATGGCTAACTGCGACGACTTACTAGAGCTATAGTAAGTGGGCCACACCACAAACTTGTTTCCAAACTCCTATGTTCCAAATTCTATTCTCATTTCAACTTACAATTTCAAATCCTATTTCAAATCCAATTCCAATTCCAAACTCCTATTTTTTTCAGATCCTATTTCAATTCCCATTCCAATTCCAATTCCAAACTCCTATTTTCCAAAAACCTATTTCAATTCCCATTCCAATTCCAATTCCAAACTCCTATTCTTATTTCAAATCCCATTTCAATTCCAATTTCAAATACTATTCCAATTTCAATTTCAATCCAAATCGTAACCATCGCGTTACATCTTATCACGTTAGTCCGCTTACGGTGATATGGCACCGAGTTCCTTGGCTGTAGCCAAAACTCATTTCAATTTCAATTCCAATTTCAATTTCAAATCGTGACCTAGTGCGTTACGTCTTATCACGTTAGTCCCTTGGCAGTGATAATGGCACCTTCAATTTCAATCCAAATCGTAACCTATTTCGTTACGTCTTCTCACGTTAGTCCCTTGGTAGTGATAATGGCACCTTCAATTTCAAACCTAAATTGTAACCATCGCGTTACGCCTTATCACGTTAGTCCTTTTGGCAGTGATATGGCACCGAGTTCTGAAGCTACGTCTCTTTGCGAATAGGGATTTATTTTCCAAGATCACAACGCTTCTCAAACAATACTTCAATTGGGTTTATCACGTTAGTCCCTTGGCAGTGATCTTCTTCAAAACTTCACCAACAAACAAGGTTATTTTTTTTCCCAAAGTTACTACTTTCAACTAACATACTAACAATCATGCATCATTCAATTGCATATTTCATTCATACATAATGCATATACATACATCGCTCTCATTTATTTTGAGAAGCTTACAGCATCATACATCGCATGCATCATACCATTGCATAAAATTCAGGTTGCCTTTTTAGGCCGTGCTACGATCAAAACACAGTGGTTCCTTTCAAAAGCACGTGCTTCACACTCCAAAAGAAGATGGGTATTTACCTTGGATGGCATCTTTAAAGCCCATCTCCCACATAACTTCTTCCCAACAAATGCAAATTTCGGGGCATTCTCAGTGTCCAATCATCTTCCACCTTTGGATCACGATAGGCAGACGTGTCTATCTGATCCTTCAGGTTTAAGAAGATTGAACAAGGGCAGCTGTCATACCCCAAAATTTGCCCTCCTATATTCAATCAAAGGTTCCTCTATGCATCTTCAATGGCTCAAGTTTCAAAGGCTTATTCAGGTCACTCTCTCCTAATCAAAGATCTCCAAAACTAGGGTTTTCACTTTATCAAAGGATTGTGAATATTCAAGACCTCAAATGGACATCAAGGTGCCTCACATATATCAAATTATATCCATGTCAATTACCAAACTTCAATCCCAAGGATTTCCCACTCAATGGCACAGATGATCAATAATCGACTATATTGACCTAAAAGTCAACTATAGTCAAAATACAGTCAAACTTCAAGATTTTTGGTCAACCTCAAGTATGTGAGGTTATGTCCATCATTTGATCAAGGATTGATCATGATTCCATTAATGGAAACTCAGAGATGAACAAATACAAAAAGGTTCAAATTAGGGTTTCTTAGGAGAAAGTCAACCCAACTTTGACTGGGCATAACTTTCATATGGAACATCAAAACATCCCCACTCAAAGCCTATTTTGAAGGAAATTGGATTCTCTACAACTTTGTCTCTCACAAGCCAGGGCTAGAAATGCTTCATTTGAGAGATATAGTGCAAAAGATTATAGGTCATTTTCAAGCATCCTTCAAAAGCAGTTTTCTTGCAAAGAGGATATGATCAAGATAAAAGCTCCAAATGAAAAATATGTTCAAAAATGGCTTATAGAGGACCTCTTGAGGTTTCCAAAAAGTCCTAGAACTCCCTCATAGCTTAAAAATTGAGTGAGATATGATTGATCAAAGTTGGGTGATTTTTGGAGGCAAAATGTGAAATAAGAAGGTTCAAATTGGATTTCTTGCAAATAGGCCCATACTCTTATGACTTAAACTTGGCCCATAAGTTATCCAAAGCACATGCCACGAATAATAATATTTTATTGGACTTTACACAATTTTATTTCATTTAAAATTGATTTTTAATGATTTAAATAAGTAGGAAAATAAAATATTTTGTTAGAAAATATATTTTGGTGATTTCCAATCAATATTTATGACTAAAGATAATATATTTTCGTGACTAATTGATTGGGAGGAGATTTATACAAATTTGGCCAAATATAGTAGCTTAGGATTCAAGAAATAAAGTCAATTTTCATAAAATAGCAAGATTGGATTCAAGCAAGGTTTTGGACAATTTAGTTAACCTAATTTAGTCTCTATATATACCTGAACATGACCAAATGCAAAGGGGTTGAAAAAACAGGTTTGGTAGCCCTGAAAACCGTGAACAAACTCAAAATTTTCTTGAAGAAAAGTCAATTCGGTTTTGGTGTAGGAGCTTGCTTCAAAGCATTTTATGGATTCTATCATGTCCCCAGGTCCTCTCTGAAACATTTCCAATCATCCGCAAGGTGCAAAGAAGCCCGAACCACCGCTCATACACTCACAGTTTGGCATATTTAACTTTGCATCGGTTTCAAGGATTCTTGCATGGTTTGTATAATTTGATTGCATATATATGTTCCTGATGGTGTTTCAAAGCTTTCTGTATAGGTTAATCGAAGTTTTGTCACATGATTGAGAATCTGCCATTACTAGGTTTGGAAGCTCCATAATTGGGGATTCTCTGTATATGCGAAATTGGCCTAAACCGTGGCCACCATTGAACTCAGAGGATGATTTAGACTCGAAACATGACTTTGGATTTTATTTATTTAAGTGTTTTCGTGTTGGTTCAGATCGGCAGGTTTGTAGCTACGCCCAGGAACCGTTGCTAAAGACCTGGTTCGTTTCCAAAAGGATCGTTGAAGAAGAAGACTGATGGCGCGTAGGTTTTGTTGCTTTAAATTTCAAATTTCTATGTTTTGTATATATTATTCTGTGGCCGTGTATTCCCAGCAAACAACTCATGGCTTGGTGGTAAAGGAAGAGGCGAATAGTTTGTGCATGAGGGGGTGGGTTCGATTCCCACTCCCAACATTAATTTTTATGAAACATTAGTTTAGTGATCCTGTACGTCTTGCCAACACGCGACCATCACGCACGCGCATTCATGCGCCGTCAGATTCACTCATGACGAGATCCTACGCACCAGGAGGAGGGCATATACCATGGACCTTCAATTCACCCACATGTGATCCTTTCCAGGTTCCTTTTATTTAATTATTTAGATTAATCAATAATTAATTATATAATTGTTTAGATTAATTAGTAATTAATTATATATGACTTAATTCATTTATTTAAATTAGGATTATCATAAAAATTAGAAATTAGGGTTATAATTATTGTTTTCCTAATTATTCCCGATTATTTCGACTATTCGATCAATTTATTTAATTATTTCAACCATGAAAATCCTATAAAATATATTAAGATATTAGGATTCGCCCAATCCCATTGGCCAGTGGCCAAAGTATTAGGGTTATGGTTTTCCAACCCACTTAGGTCTTTAGCCGAATAATTTAATTTATTATTCGCTTCGATTAAATCAATTGATCGCGGTGGGTAATAATCAAATAATTAAAATAATTCAAATATATATTATTTGGCTAAAAGGTTTCAACCATCTTATTGGTTGCGATGATTAGCCTATTTTTCTATGAAAATTCGTTATTATTTGTAATCGGATCTATCGATTATGAGGGATAACGATAATTAAAATACATACATTTGCTATTCGCGGTAATCGAATCTATCGATTATAGTGGTTAGTAATCCGCCCTTTAACCCGTTAGCCATGGTAATCAAACCTATTGATTATTGCAACTAACGGTAACAAACTAAAAATCAGGGTTGTACGCCCAAACACTCAAAATACACTAAACCACGATACTACGGATTTTCATCCCTTCAAACGCTGCGATGTTCACAACTACGATAGGCCATTCAAAAAGCCTTCAAACCATTCAAATCTAATTCAAAGGCGTACAACCCTGTGCCCGAACTACGTTGACTCTGATTCTCCTTAAGGAGATACGTAGGCACTTGGCAACAAGGCGAGTCCCCTTCCTTAAAATCTCAATTTTCCCCCTATTCACTTCCTTAGCTATAAACCTCAATTTTAACCATAAACCTTTATCCTTAGATTCAAAGCCATAGGAAAGGGTTGAGGGTGCCTAACACCTTCCCTCGACCTGAATATAGTATCTTACCCTGTTCTCTATATTGCGCAGGGTTTCCTATTCGCCCTTCAGAATAGGTGGCGACTCTAATAACTCAATTTTTAGGGCAGGTTGCTACACTATGCTCAGGAAAATGGACAAGTCAAAGCAGCGAATAAGATAATTATTGGTCTTATAAAGAAGCATGTAGGGAAAAAACCCAAGAACTGGGTTAAGACTTTGGACCAAGCGCTTTGGGCCTGTCGAACATCTCCAAAAGAAGCTACAAACACTACGCCTTTCCAATTAACGTTTGGACACGACGCAGTGCTTCCAATTGAAATATACTTACAATCAGTCAGAATCCAAAGGCAAGCAGAAATCCCTCCAAATACTTACTGGGAATTTATGATGAATGAATTAGTAGATTTGGACGAGGACAGACTTCGAGCATTGGAGATGATAAAAATACAAAAAGAAAGAGTGTCCAGAGCATACAATAAGAAGGTGAAAGGTAAAACATTTATTAGTAATGACTTAGATTGCAAAGCTATTTTACCTATAGATCGAAAGAATCAGGCGTTAGGTAAATGGTCCCCACATTGGGAAGGCCCTTTTCGAATCTTGAAAGTGTTTTCAAATAACGCTTATGAAATAGAAGAATTGGCAGAAGATTGTAGGATTCTTAGGGTAAATGGGAAGTATCTGAAAAGATACAAACCTAGCATGCATGAAGTAAAGATTCTTGCAAAAACGTAGATATTCGAAGTACGTTACGTAGGCCAAAATGGTTGAACTAACACCAAAATGGTTGTATGTTCAAACAAACATGCATGGTAAGTACAGTAAGAAGACTAAAGAAACGTCAAAATATTTTTCATTAATATCAAAGGAGTACATTCTTTATAGAGAAGTTGGTTTCCAAAAAAGCTGCCAGAATTTTTTAAGTCAGGTATCTGTTATTTTGAAAATTATTTTGAATGTGTTAAATCAGGTATCTGTTAACCGGATTAAGAGGTCCTTTACAAAATTCAAAATTGTGTATTTTCATGAACCATTGTCATTCTAAACAATTATAAATCTTCATGAAAATGTCTCAAACTTTTGCTTCAATTGATAGACATTTTTAGAATATATTTAAGGCAAAATATATTAATTTTCAAAGAATCTCTTTCATACATCATTTTTACATAATTCAAACAACTTTTTCAAGTTTTCATATTTTGATTAAAAATGAAACTTTGTGCATAACTTTCATTTAATTGAAAAGAGTTTCATTCATATTATTTTGACCACTTAAGTATATAGTTTGGATTGTGATAAAGAAAAAGAGAAGATCAATTCGTCATATTCTTGGAATTCGAGCCAAGTCTTTTAAATAATCAGATTCTATACTTTGTTTGTATTACAAAGTTCACCATTGTTGTTTGGTGTGGCCATCAAGTTGTTGGTGATTGTTCTAAAAAGTTCATTTGAATTGGTTTGATTTAGAGTCCACCATAGTTGTTGGTTTTTTAGAAAATCAAGGAAGTAATGTGCTTCTTTGTTGTTGTTAGAAGATTGTAGGAGATGTCTTGTGTCACTTGTACAAAGATCTAACAATAGTGAAAATGTTTGACAGGGCATGAGGGGACTAGATGTATCCTTGGTTGGAAAGGGGAACCAATATACATGTTTGTGTTCTTTACATTGTATATTTATTTTTTGTGCACTTAAATTTTCAAAAATCATCGAAAAACGTTTTTTTTATCAAACCTAATTCACCACTCTTAGGTTGCATGCCTTTAAACATATACCTAGGATCAAAGAAGGTTATAGGTAACCTATTCCTAAAGATTTAGAATGACTTCTGCAAATCACGTTTTTAGAAATGGTGGTAGAAATAACAAGCCTCCATTATTTTATGGTGAATACTTTAAAATTTGGAAAATCCAAATGAAGGAACATATAGAGGCACGAGGAAATGAAATATGGAAAGCAGTGGTAAATGATCCATTCATCCTTACAAGTGTTGTAATTGGTGTAGGCACACCTAAAATTGAAAGTTCATGGGATGAAGATGATAAGAAAAAGGTTCTCGACGACAAGAAATCAATCGACCTACTTCAATGTGCACTTAGCATGGATGAGTTCTTTTGTATTTCCCAATGCAGTATGGTAATATATATATATATATATATATATATATATATATATATATGGGATACATTATTGGAAACACATAAAGGAATCTTTGAAGTAAAAAGATCAAGATTAAATACTCAGAGTCAAGAGTATGAGTTATTGAGAATGCAACCTCAAGAATCATTTCTTGACTTGCAGAAAAGATTTGTGGACTTGACCAATCACTTGATCTCTCTTGGTAAAACTTTTAGTAATGATGAGCTTAATCTTAAGGTGCTTAGATCCTTGATTGGGGAATGGCAACTGAAAATGACGGCGATATCGGAAAATATGAGTCTATTCAATATGACATCCGCAACATTTTTTTGAAAACCCAATACTAAGAAATAGAACTTTAAAGGTTGGAGAAGCATGAAATTCATGTAAAAGACTCAAAAGATACTGCCTTAAATATTAGAGTAAAAAATCATGAGAGCAATCAAGAGGATGAGTCCACTAATGATGAAGATGATAATATTATCAAAAGGCTTGAAAAGTTCTTAAGAAAAGAAAGGAAAACAGAAATCACGTAGAAGGTAGGAACAACAAGAAATATTACATGCTCTGAATATGGAGAACGAGGACACGTTCAGAGTGAATTCCCCATACTTGAAAAGAAGAATAAGTACTTCAAAACCTAGAATGATAAAAGGCCAGCGAAAAATATATGTAGCATGCGATGACAATGAGATAGGAACATCTTCAAATTAAGAACATGCAAACAAGGCATTGATAGCATCACATCATTCAAGTGATGAAGAACATGAGGTTAGTGATTTTGAAATTGATGATAGATCTTCATATGATTTATTACAAAATGATTTTAAAGAATTACATGATGATTTTTGAAACTTTATAGAAAATTTTCAAAATAAAAGAAAACTATTTTAAATCTAGAAAGTGAGGATAGTAACACAAAAGTGGAGTAGGACTTAATCAAAAATTCCGCATGCAACAATTACTCATCTCTCGAGTCTAAAATTGTTGAATTAAAACAAGTCATCATGAAATATGAAAAATGTCAAATTTGTTTAGAAAATGTGTTAAGTAGTCAAATATTTTGAAATAATAAATATGGACTTGGCTTTACTAATTTTGATAATCTTAGTACAAGTCAAACTATCTTTGTAAAGGCTACTAGCAAATTCAACAATAAGGAATCAAAGAAAGAACATGTTGTAAGTCATCATAAAAGGTCTTATGATAGAAGTAATTCTCTTGTAAATAAAATTAATCATGTTTTTAGACCTATTTGTTTTTATTGTAATGCAAAATGTCATACTTCTAATGCTTGCTGCATAAGAAATTATGGCATTCCTTATGATGAGTATGTTGAGTGAGGAAGGTATTTGATCCAAGAGGACCAAAATAAAATTGGATACCTAAGTATTACTAACTTTTTTGTAGGTACTTGAAGATCATATGCTAATATTGTCAAATCATGATTGATTCTTCAAGATACAAGACCATATAATATTGAAGTTATAAATGTTTTATTGAATGAAAGATGAATAGAAGAAGCATCAAATATTATATCAACTTTAACATCAAATCACTATTAAGAAAATAAGTATTCTTACATGTCTTATCCCTTATACTATTTTACTATGGATTTTATTCTTTTTCTTTTTGAAAATGTCAAAAAGGGGAGAAGAGATGGTTGTTTTTATTGTTTTTAAAAATACCAAAGACAATGCATAAAAACCAAAGATAATGGAAGATATCCAAGATACATGGAGATCTCAAGTTTATCAAGTGTCGGACAAAAACTTCCTGATAACTGCAATTTTGTCGTGTTTTTGTATATAAAGTTTTGTGGCACTTATCGTGTTTTTGTGTAAATTCCATTGAATAATCCCCTGTTTAGTGTATAAATACATTTTGTTTGCTTATACTCGTATTTTGATTCTTTTATGTACAATTTGATCGTCTTCTATTCATTTTGTAGGCATTGATGCGTATTTGGAGCATGGGCAATAAAGTGTCGAAGACACCGCTTCAAACGCGTGATTTTGAGCAATTCATCGATGAATAAGGCTAAAAAAATGAGAAACTTCATCAATTTTGTTGATATTTAGTCATTTTTAAATATAAAATTGAATAAGCTTTCCAACAATTCAAACCGGGCGCAAATCAGAGTTACGGTTCTCAAGTTATGGCTGAAATAGTGCAAAATTTACTGGTGTAGTTCGCCCGGCGAATCCGGCAGGACAGAAATACGTTAAAAGGGGAAAAATCACATTCTTAGGTTATTTTTTGGGATTTTTTATCCCAATCCATCAAACCTTCATTTTTTGGTAGAGAGAGCCTAGAAAACAACTTTGGATCTTGCATACGGATGATCCGGGATGGATTGATCATCAATCGGCTTTGACAAACCGGGTGATTTTTGGTTCATTTCTCTTCCTCTTTGTGTATTCTTTTTATTTGAGTTTTTTATATGTATTTACTTTGAACTCGTGTATATTTGTCGCCATGTCGCTATATTTAAGTTGCTTTACAAATTTTTGTCGATTGTTATCTTAGATTTTTGCTCTGTGCTCGGGGTTTGGGTTGTTATAGACATATACTGCTCGAAGTCTTATCTAGGATGAATATCTTTTAGTTTTTGTATTCTAGAGATAGATTTAGAGCTAACAATCTTTATGGGTATCGAAGCTTAATGCTTCTGTGTTGGTTGTGTCGGTTGAGAGATCGTCGATACAATTAATATGGATGTTTGTTGTGTTGTTGAGGTTGGCTGAGGGATTTTCGCCGAGATGATATAGTAATTCTCTACACTCTGGTTTTGAAATGACTTAGGGTGTGAGCGATGCTTGATGATATTGATGAGTATTGTAGGTTGAGTATAACTGGTCGATAAGTTTAAGTTTGTGAGAAGTAGATTATATGCATGCTTGATAAGTTTCTTCTTTCTGAAAAATGATTTTTTTTTTGTTGATATTTACTTTTCTATTTTTTGTGCTTTATGCAATTCAATTCAAACTCATAACTTTGGAAACTGCTGAATGGCAGTTTGATATCACTAGTCCTTGTGGATACGATAATTTCCCGGATAATTATTTCCAAAGGTTTTGTTACTTGCCGCTATACAGCAACAACACTTCCCATCAATATATTTTGTCATCATCAAAAAGGGGGAGATTATGAAGAAGAATTTAATCATCTATTTTAGTTTAGTTTTGATAAAGACAAAATCTTATCAAAGAAGATATATCAAAAAGGAAAAAGTTTGGAATCAAGAATCCATAAGCTTATGGATATTATAGAAGTATAGGAATTTGATCTTAATGCTAAGGTAATCAGTTGCAATTCATTATGTATACACTTTAGATGCTAAAAATATTTTATACATTTTCATCTCTAAAGTTTCTAAATTATCATGCATAAAAACCTTTGAAGTTCGAATATTATTTTGAACATGTTAAATCAGGTATTTTTTAACCGACTTAAGAAGTCTTGTACAAAATTCAAAATTGTGTATTTTCATGAACCATTGTCATTCTAAACAATTGCAAATCTTTATGAAAAACTTTTACATTAATTCATAGAGATTTATTAGAACGTATTTAAGGTAAAATACATTAATTTTCAAAGAATCTATTTCATACAACATTTTCACATAATTCAAACAACGTTTTCAAGTTTTCATATTTCCATTTAAAATGAAACTTTGTGCATAACTTTCATTTCACTAAAAAGAGTTTCATTAATATTATTTTTAGAACTTAAGTATATATGTTTGGATTTTGATTAAGAGAAAGATAAGATTAATTATTCATATTCTTGGAATTAAAGTCAAGTCTTCAAAATACTCAAATTTAATACTTTGTTTGTATTGATTAGTTCACCATTTTTGTTTGTTATGGTCATCAAGTTGTTGGTGATGGTTGTAAAAAGGTCATTTGAATTAGTTTGATTCAAAGTCCACCATAGCTGTTGGTGTTATTGAAAATTAAGGAAGTGGTGTGCTTCTTTGTTGTTGTTATAAGATTGTAGGAGATGTCTTGGTGTGAAGCTTGTACAAAGTTCTAACAATAATAAAAATCTCTTACAGGGTGTGAGGGGACTAGATGAACCTTTGGTTGGAATGAGGAACTAGTATGCATCTTTGTGATCTTATCATTCTGTATTTATTTTTTGAGCACTTCATTTTTGAAAGTTCATCCAAAGTTCAAGAAAAATAAGAACACACAAACCGTCATCTAAATATGAGAAAAATTCGTCAAACTTAAATCACCCCTTCTTAAACTTACAAAATTCACATCAATAATTTCAACGGTATAAACTAGAAGGTAGAACATCTAAAATTACACATAGTTCACAATAATCACACAATTACATTCACACACCCCACTCAACATCTTATACAGTCATGATTAAGCATACAAATCATTATGCAATGTGACTCAACTATGCAACTCGATGCATATGCATGTGGTACAAACTCAATAAATGGTTCCTCATTCGAACCAGGTCCCGCATCAAACCCCGAACCCCGCACTGAGCTTTATGCCCCAACATTGAGCTTGGGAAAGTCACAAAAAAACAGTCTCAAAGAGTAGCTAACAGTAGCCAAACAACAAACAAAACTCATGAAATTGACAATTGCAACTTTCATAAAAAACATTTCTATATAAATATCTGATGTATCTACAACAATCAATGAATTATCAAATAACTCAATGTTAATACATCATATTCAGCCTATTAAGGCTTCACCATGAGATACTACCATATGTTAGCTATCCAATGCTTCAATCTACGCGTCAAACGGGGTTACGGAGCCCAAGTTATCTCATTTTCAATTTTGCAATTTTCCACCCGAAATAGTGATAACAAGTTACACTCAATGGTTAACCGATTATAGGCTCGAAAAGTAGTCGAGAAACATATTTTGCACCATTGTGTTAGAACAAGATTGAGAATCTATGTTTAGAATCTGGTTTTGATGATAACAAGCATATATTTTATGGGAAACAATTTTATTACTAATCATTTCATTGAGTATGCAGATACTATGTTATAAAGCCTTATACAACAACATCAGAAAGACACAGCATCAAAAGTTCTGGTACAAAGAGCAAGAATTCAACAAGACAAGCTTCAAGGAGTTAAACATAAATATCAATATACGAGGAGATTCATTACAACAAGAATATCACATGATTAGAACATCAGAAGTTCTGATAAGAGCAACGCAATGACATACAAAAAGCTACAACAGCAAAGGAATGCGTGGACAAGAAAAGAAAATACGATTTCAGCATACAAAAGTTCAGAATCAAAAGAAAAGTCGTTACAAACATCATCATTAGCCAAACGGTTGCAACAAGTTAATGGAACAACTTCCAAGAATGATTGAAGGAGCAACCCACATGCACCGCTTTGAAAAAGACAAGCTTAATCAAGGAAACACGCTACCAACTGTCATCATCATGCTAAGGATAAGATTCTTCCAAGAACAACACTTGTCATTCATGATTTAATCAAGACGAAGCATTCAAAGCAATATTCAAATAAATCTCAACGGATAGATTCCAACGGTAACTCATCAAGCTATATATATAAATCAAACTTCAAATTTGAATGCGTGTTCATTCGTACACCAAAATGCATTGAATGTGCATCCAAAGTGTGAATTCATGGTACAACTACAGAGTGCAGCAAAAGAGAAATCTTTAGAGAAAATCTATAGAGAGAAGCTGATCATGAAAGTATAAATAAAGAAATGTGAAACCATGCATCAGAAGTTACACAAGAGGCAACACATACTCAATATGTGATGAATCAATCCATAGTGTTGTTATACACTAACTATAAGCCTATCTGAAGTAATCATAAAAGAGTGAAAAGGAAATCTCTGCTGTTAAGTAGTATTCTCCACTAGAGTCATTAGAAGTTCACTAATGCTTGATCAGTTCATACATTGCTCACATTGAATGACTTGAGAAACTGAATACACTGAGTTGTTTCTCAAGAGTGTTTCATGTTTGCTTATGATCATTAAATGTGTTATTAGATGTAACAAGCTTCATGATCAGTATTCAAGAAGAAGATGAACATTGGAAGAAGCAATTTAAGACATAGTTGTTGCTCTAAATCTGCTTGAAGAGGAAATGAAGATGGTGTTACAAGAAGGAATTAATTTCAAGAGTTAAAGCTCTAATCTCCTTATTCAGATAAGAAAATACCAAACTGAGAGAAACAATTAATACAAGAACTGCTGCTCTTAATCTGCTTTCAGAAGAAGATAAAGATCACTTGAAGAAGCACCTCAAAATAGAGTTGTTGCTCTAAGTCTTCTTCCAGAAGATGAAGATCAAATAAGAAATAATCAACAATAGAGTTGTTGCTCTAAATCAGCTCAAGAAGATTTAAAGGCAAAAATCAGCATGAAGAAGCACTTAACATTTGGAGCTGATGCTCATATTCTGCTTACCCACAAGACATGCAAAGATCTCACCCTGAAGTTGAAGATAAGAATACTACAAGATATTTTGTTTCTTGTAATAATATGTAAAAACACATAGAGTTGTTGCTCGTAGTGTGTTATATCTTAGAAACCTCTAATAGGATGTTTAGGTACCAGAAGTGACTTCTAGTCAGTGTGTCGTAAATACATGTACTTAAGAATAGGAGAAATCAGCTTGTCTAAGAAGCACACTTGTAATCTCCGGAAGATCGATGGACATTATATCCTGAGGGGATCCCTGAACGATTCATCATCTATTGTTAGTCACGAGCAGTTGGCTTGTGTGGGGTTAGTCACAACAGGTTGGTTGTGCAGGGTTAGTCACAGTAGTTGGTTGTGGAGGAGTCAATGGATGTTATATCTGTGGATCAGATCACTGAACAATCCATTGCAGTTAGTCACGAGCAGTTGGCTTGTGCAGGGTTACTAGATTGATGAACGTTATATCTCGCTGAGATCACTGAACGATCCAGTCATCTAGGGGTTAGTCACTCGCGGGTAGCTTGTGCAGAGTTAGTCACAACAATTGGCTTGGCAGGTTGTGAGTCACGACGGATGATCGTGTAGGTGTAATCTAGTTTGGTTATAGTGGATTAAGACCTCTGTTGAGAGGCAAATCACCTGAGAAAGGTGGAATGGAGGTAGTCTTATTCAGAAGGTGAACAAGGATAAAAAAAATGTGTCTTTTACTTTCTGCACAATTCATTTAACTCATAACATTCATGGAGAACATCCTTAGAACTGTATTGAGACAAGTCAGAAGTTATGATGATATAAAGTATTTAAAATGAATATCTCATTGGTTATGCAACTTCATTCCAAGCATGATTCCGCAACATTAAAGCATATCCAGAAGATGAGATACTAAGAGAAAGAAAAAAATTTGGAGAAAAGGAATTTTAATTGATAAAGAACATAATTCATTCCCCCCTTTCTTGTGTTTTTCTCCACCTTCACATTGAAGGTGATTCCGTAAAAACCCTCGATCTATGAATATCTCATTTTTTATGCAATTCCAATCCAAGCATGCTTCCGCAACATTAAAGCATATCCAGAAGATGAGATACTAAGAAAAGAATTTGGAGAAAAGGAATTTTAATTGATAAAGAACACAATTCAATCCCCCATTTCTTGTGTTTTTCTCCACCTTCACATTGAAGGTGATTCCGTAAAAACCCTCGATCTATGAATTTGACATACTACAAATATCCAATCATTAAAACAACAAGTTCACAATATATCACAGGTTAGCAACAACAAAATCATCACTTTTCAAGGTTTTCAACATGTATAATAAAATCATTTATTTTTACAAATTTCACCCAAACACTCTCTAACATGTCGAAACAACTTATTTTAAAAATCTATCATTATGGATCATTTACCTACTGTTATTAAATCCTCAACCCCTCAATTAACATCTTATGCATGTTATCATCATCAATATCATATCAAATCATTAAATTACACATAAAATCCATCAATCCTTGAAAATCAAGTTTGCCATAAAACCTTTAAAACCCTCATCAATAGTGGAAACATATCAATAACAAAAAATAGAATTGTCACACATATAGGCACCCAAAATTGCTCATCTTTGATAGCATGTAACATCAAAACATAATTAAAATTTTAGATTTAAGCAAAATCCCAATGCCCTATTGGAGGTTAAGGACTCCTCAAGTCTATCACTTATGCATATACGCGTTTATTGTATCATTATCCTCATTACCTTGTTCTCCTAGCACCAATGGTTGGTTCTGTTCTTCGTTCTCTTCTCCTTCTACTCTAGATCTCCTCTTGTTCTTCTCTTGGCCCTAGTGTCGCGTGAAAATTGGGATGAGACACCGGATGCCTTCTTTGGGCTCGATGCTCAAGAAAATGATTTTTTGTTTTTGTCACGACCAAACTTTTTATTGTTTCCAAAGAAGGAAAAGGAAAAAGTTGCATAAACCTTAAAAGATATGCAATGCAAATAATACAAAATTAAAAGCAATGCAAAAAGGGGGAGAGATTTCGGGTAAGGGGTTGGTTATACGAAGGGAAGGTATTAGCACCCTACGTATCTATAGTACTCTATAGGTTTCTTTGTTATATTTGTCTGTTTATTTCTTTTTATGCTATTGGGGAGGTTTTCTGTTGTGAGATAGGTGGGACCTTAGGTGTTTGTTTGAATATGCTCGCAAATATCATCGCAATCTTCTGCATACATATCCCTTAGAGGGAATCAAAGCATCTGTAGCTCGAGGTCTACGGGGTGCTAAGGTTTGAGTGGTTTGAGGGAGATAGAAGTTTTGCTCGCCAAGGAATAAGACCTTGTGCCTACGTATTCTCAAAGGGATGTTGAGAAAGTCAGAGCAATCATAGTTCCCACTTATGCTAGTGGAAGTAAAGGATAAGAGACAAATGTCATCTCAATGATCGATGTATCTAATCTATTTCATCACATACATCTGTTAATTTTTGTTTGAATCTTTTCATTATAAGACCTGGGTTGTGCCACTTATGGTTCTTAGAATGATAAAGATGTTTTGTTTAGCCAACCATGTGGCAAAAACAAGTTTGATTAGCCAGCCTTGTGGCAAAAACTTTTGATAAGCTAGCCTTGTGGCAAAAACTTTTGATTAATTAGCCATCCTTGTGGTAAAAAGAAAGTTTGACTGTGATGATATAGAAGAGATACTCCTATCATAGAGATGATAAATGTCTAATCTCCTAGGGTATTTGATTTGGATATGAGGATGCTTTTAAGAAGCCCGTGGGTCCTTGTACGAAGCTCAAGAGGAGGCTATCCGAGGGTCCTTGCATTGTAAGCCCAAGTGGAGGCTAAGGGAGGGACAATCAAGGGTCCTTGTATTGTAAGCCCAAGAGGAGGCTATCAGAGGCACAATCGTTTGTTTGAAGCCCAAGAGGAGGCATGGTATAGTTGGTTTGAGCTCTTAGAGCGATTTCACCGGGAAACCATACTCTATGTCCTAACCTAGCTTAGGGGAGATTCTTTGCACGAAGCCCGATAGGAGGCTATGGGGAACCTAGTGTTGTACTAAGTTGAACAAGTATATATAACATGAACATGTATATGAACAAGTATGAACAAGTATATGAACAAATATGAACAAGTATGAACAGGTATATATGATAAAGTGTATGTGTACATTGGAGTGTATGAAGGAAATATACCTTTAAGGATGAACGGTTTATCAAACAAGGTTATGTACACGGGAGTTGGGACTTATACTCGGGGAAAGGCCCAATGAGTTTATTTAAAGCTATGTAAACAAATTTTTTAAAGGGGGTTGGGACTTATACCTTGAGGGAAGCCCAGGAAGATTTTGAAGAAAACCCTAATTTTTGAAGAAATACCTAATTTTATACAAGGGAATGGGACTTATACCTTAAGGGATGCCCATGTTTTATTTATAGAACATGGTCAACTGATTTATTAACAAACGCGAGGTTTCGTCATTTGAAAACTTCGATCGTTTGTTGAAAACAATTTGAATTTTGACAAAAGTCAATTTAATTAAGATAAAGACAACGTTTATACCTAATTAAGACCTAAGTGATTAGGGTTTGATCACAAAATATTTACAAGTGATTAGGTTTTGAAAATCAAATGAAAAAACTATTTTTTAAAGTATTAAAGACACTTAAAAATAAGTCATTTTAAACCTAATAAAAATGCATCAAATAAATATTATTTTTGTGATTTTTTTGGACATTCATAAAATATACATATTAAATGAGAAGTGTACTAAAAAAGAAGTTAAAATGATGAGTTTTGATTGGTTAAATGAATGGTTGAAGTTGTGTAAAAAACCAAAGAAAAAGAGTGATAAAAAAAGAGGTTTTGGTCCCTAAGGGTGTTGAACTCGTGACCTTGAGGTCGCTACTCAAAAACTCGGCCAAATGGACCACATGCGTGGTGTGTTTAACGTTTGCAATGAATTGATTATATTTTGAATCAATTTTCTAAGTTCAGTTTCAAAAATATGGTGCCAAGAACACAAACCCCATTTGAATTTGAAAATTCTTAAAACTGAATTGTTTGGATCAAGTGAATAGCCTATCTTGCTCGATTTTTCACGAGGAGCATGATAGTACCATTTAATTTCATTTATTTTCACTCTAAGATCATTGATTTTCTGATGAACACGAAGAACCCTAATTCTATGATTCAATCTGAAATCGTGTATGATTGATGAATTATGAAATTGATTGAGGGTTAATGATCTATATGTGTGCAGAAACATGATGGCAAATCAATTTCTCATTTATGATGCATGAATGATGGAGTTTGAAGTTCATAGGACATACCTTAAAAGGTTGCAAAACTGGAAATCGAATTCCACAAAAGAGAGGTTCCAGATGTTGTTTCTTGATCTGGACAGCTTCAATGGACCTTATGGAAGGTTTTTTAATGCTTGGAATGGATTGAATTCACCTGAGTGAGGCCACGGTGCCCGATCTGCAGTTGCTTGGAGTGAGAATCGAATTCAATGATTCTGGTGTTACAGGTCATGGATGATGATTGGGATAGTTCATATGTGATATATGGATGATGTTTGAAGTGTTAGTTTGGACAGAAATGAGCTAGAATGGAATTTGGCATGATAAGGCTCAATATGTGTTCATATGGAAGTGAGGTAGTGATTTTGAGTTTTGGAGTGTTTTGGGGTGTATGAGTGGATCAAACACATCCCATATGATGTTTATGAGTTGCTAGAACCATCACATTGGCCATAACTTCACGGATTTGGAGGTTGAAATTTCTACCTCTTTGAAACTTAAGAAAATTGCAACTTAAGAAAGAAAGAGAAAACAAATGCTTGGAAAGGTTTTGGTGTGATTTTGAATGAAGTTTGAACCTCTATTTATAGGCCAAGAATTCTGAACTCCAAGCTTTGCAAGTTGAGATATCTTTGGAAATTTGGCATTAGGAGATAAAATGGAATCTTTCACATTTAATGCATAAGGTTAAAAACCTAAACCATGGTTAAAAATCTCAAGTTCTTCCTATCTTCTTCCAATCTTATCTCAAGTGGTATATATCTTGCATTGATTACTTGTTTATGTCATTGCTTGCATCATTTGCCAAAAAGTGTTCATAATTTGTGAAAATGGCTTGAAATTTTAAGCATTATGGTCACTAATGTCAAAATTCAAAACCATGGTATCATACCCTAATTTTGACCCCCCTGAGATGTCATACTTTCAGGCTTTTCATCAGAATCAAAACAGATACTCAGAACAGTCACTTGTTCATCTAGTGCTTAATCAAGGGTGTTCAGAAACAAAAGAGCTCAGGAAAAGGATCATTCAATAAAAGGGATGGTCTCCAACACAAACATATGACTCAAAAAGTTCATTCTATTCACCAATGATTGATTAGACACACATCACCTAGACCCAAATTTGCTTACTTCACCAGTCTAGGGTTTTGAGCCCATCAAGGACTAAAATCAGGGATCTCATTTGGGAAACCCTAGAAAGCTCCAAGGCATCACTCAAATGCTTCAATCATCTTCAATTAGCTCATATGACAATATCCCTAAGACATTACACTTCAATTCAAGGTCTACAGTCATCAATTTTATCTGGTCGACAATTAGGGTTTTTACCCTAATTCACCTGGATAGTTGATTTTTAATCAGGACATGGGTCCACAACTCAAAACATGACTCAAGGGCTTCTATTACCTCAATATAATCCATTCATATCATTCATTTAAGACGAAGAACTTGATTCATTGCCAAAGCCCAAGAATTCACTTCATCTGGAAAAAAGTCAACTGTATAGGACCACCTTTGACTTTTAGGGTTTTGGGTCAAGACTTGACTTTTAAGGATCAATATCATCAATATATGATTATTGAAGTCATTTGACCAAAGAAAATCAAGAAAATCAATCAAGAATCAAAAAGTCAAAGACTGACTTTTGATACTTAGAAATTTTTCTAAGTGTTTAAAGGTCTTTTTTTTTCAAAACTTTGGAAGGAAATATCTCAAAATTTCAAGTACAAACTGAAAAAAAATTCCAACATCAAAGTTGTAGATTTTGATCCAATGAACAACTTTGTCACATATTATTTTTTGGCTAGAAATCAACCATTGAAGAGTTATGGAGCTTCAAAGTGACTGCCTTGACAAAACTAGCAAAGAAACCCTAGTTTTCTTCAAACTTTATGGGACTTTTTCACAAATTTCCCAAAGGATTTTGAAGAAACTCCAAACTAATGGATTTAATTACATGCCAAGAGATTTCCAAATTGTGTTCAACCTTCTCCAAATTCATTTTGAGCTAGGAGTTATGCTTGTTCAAAGTTAGGCCCATGGAGTGAAGTTTTAAGGCATAACCAATTTTAGTTTTGGTCATTTTCGTGCAAGGACCTATACTAAATGGTGCATATACACTTCAAATATATCAGAAGAGATTGGAGAGAATCATTTGAATCATTTGCATCAAGATTCCAAAACATCCAAAAATCAAAGCCATGTGATTAAGTAATCATTACATTTAGGAATTTATGGCAAATGGTGATTCATCAATTGGAATCTTTTCGAAGCCAATTAGAGAGTTCTACACTTCATGTCTGTCCCCTAAGATCAGAAAAGATCAATGGATGGGGGGCTAGCTCGAAAACACCATCATTGCATCTTGGAGATTCCTTGAATTCCTTCATGGCCAAGAACCCAAAACTCTCTCATTAGGCAAGCTCACTCCCTCAATCTGTACATAACTCTTTGCCTATAAATACATGTGCCATCCTTCATATTAATCACACCAAAGCAACTCCAGTTCTTGCTTTCTCTTTCCCTCCCTCATGCTTATGGTTTTTCAAAGTTCTTTGGCAAGAAGATTCGATTTCTTCAAACCAGAGCTCTTCTTTAAGAAGTAAGCATTCTAACATCTCAAGGAGGTTCATTAGAGGTGATCCAAGCACCTGGATCACTTCTGTAAGTAGAGTAACACCATAGTCACTCTCACTTTGGAGCTTAAGCAAGTGGAGGTCTGTAGAAGAATTCGGAAGGTGTCAAGCCAAGATAAGCACATCAACATGTTCCTAGAGGTGTAGTGAAGCTATTCAGATGCCTGCAGCACATATGTAACTACAAATTCATCACCCTCCATGTTCACTTGAAGCTCAATTTGAAGGAGTCGAGTTGGACGATTCAGAGGGATTCAAGTCATAATAAGTATTCAGTTAGCATCACAGAGTCCCCAGGAAGCTTTTAGGATCACTCACACAAGCCCAGGTGTTCCTCATCATCCTCACGACGTCCATTTTCAGAGGTATTTTTTCAAACTCTAACCCACTTATTCAAGTACTCTTTCTCATATATCACGATACCAGTTTGTTCAGCATCATAAGAGGATTAAAAACCCTCTATCATCATTCATTTATCTTTCGGTATGGCCATTTAATTTGATTTTCAAATTTTAGGGTTCTTCACGTTTTTTAGTAAATTCATTAGACGTAGTTAATATAAATCCGTATTAGTTACATATTTGAGTTCGTGAGGAAATTTAGAGTGAAATCCATGTTTACATCACCCTATTTGGTTGAGAAACGAGCAAGTTCACAAATTCAAAATTTGAGAGCTTGAGGAAGAAGACGACCATGGCTGTGGCGCGTAAAATTCAAATCTCTGGGTCAGGTTGATTTTATTTTGAATGGTATGCGTTTTACAAACAAATTCATTGCTTGCCCTAGTGGCCTCACATGCACTCTTAGTCTCCTCATGCCCATAGTCTGGGGTTTGAATCCCCCTCGCCACAGACTTTTTGATTCTTTTATTTTTTAAGCATTTCGAACTCATTATGAAACAAAACCAACTACGCGCGTATTATAGTCACCAACTGGGGCTTGGCCCAGTGGTATTATTTTGAACATGTGACCATAAGGGCGTGGGTTCAAGCCATGGTGGAGACAAACCTTTTTTTACCACTAATTTCCTTTATTTTCTTCACAACTTCATATAATTAATTCACCTATCAAATTAAATCATTTTTACTTCATTTTTCACACACTTCTCATTTAATATATCTATTTTGAGTATATACAAAAAATCATAAATAATATATTATTTTAGTATGTTTAAATTAGGTTTAAAATCATATATTTTAAGTATGTTTTAATACTTAGAAAATATAAATTTCACTTGGTTTTCAAAACATAATCTCTTGTAAATATTTTTGTGATAAAACCCTAATCATTTAGGTCTTAATTAGGTATAGACTTTGTCTTTACCCTAACTAAGTTGACATTTGTCAATTTTCAAAACTGTTTTCAATCTTCGATCCAACAGACGATCCAGGTTTTCTGACAACAAAACCTTGTATTATTTCAATCATCCTTCAACTGTTTTTCATAAACCGGAAATAATTTCTTTGGGCCTCTAATAGAGTGTAATTCCCAACCCCCTCTTTTATTTTTACAGATAATCAACTGTTTTCATAACAGTAATCATTTCAAATTGCAAATCTTTTTCAACTTTTCTCATAACAGTCAACCAGTACTATAAAGTACTGGGCCTCTAATAGAGTGTAAGACCCAACACCTTCTTTCTTTTACTAGTTTGTTTTCAAAAACTGTATTTACAAAATCTCCTTTCTGTTTTCAAAACATTCTTCTGGTATTTGAAGGGCATTATTCCCGGTGAAACTCTTCAGATACCTATGTGACCTTTGTCCATCTTCACTTCTTCTGTTTTCAAAAACCTTTTAACTGTTTATTATAAATATTCAACTGTTATCAATAAAACAACAAAAAATTGCTGGTAAGGCTTTGTACATACATCTTCAAAGGCCTCCACTCCATCCAGGTTAGGCTTTATAGCTTTCAAATTTACAGTCTTTATTTAAATTACTGTCAAATATAGAATTGTTTATATATTGTTAGAACTACGTCTGAGTGTAAACTTTAGGACAGTTAAACTATATATATTATAGGACTATGGCCTAGGATTGAGAATGCCTTCCCGGTGAAGGCTCTTTCCTAATTAGAGATCTTTAGTTCAAACCCTCAAGATGAATTCTCGGTGAAACATTTCGAAAAAGCCTTAGAACCCAAACTAGGACACATCCACCCAAAGAGGAATTATTCCCGGTGAAACCTCTTACCCATTTGCTTAAAGCCAAAATAAGTTCAAAAACCACATAGCTTTCTCTTGTGCTATAACAAGGAGCCTCGATGACCCTCAATTAGCCTCCTGTTGGGCTTTGTACAAGGACCCACAGGCTTCTTAAAAGTATTTCCAGCTTACTCTTGAGCTTGTATACAAGGACCCATCAGGTTTCTTATAAACATAGGAACAGGTCTTTAGTCACCTTTTAGCCTATCCTGGTGAGTTTCTTCCACTTTAAACCAGACTTTAAACAAGCTAAGATTGTCTCAATCTCATATTGAGTACACCTTTTCGAATGAGAGACATGGACAGTCTCTGTCACCCTTATCTTCATTAATTTACTTAGCAGAGTCTAGGATCTATAGTTATCTATCCTCATTCAATGTCAGCCTTAATCTTGGGCTTTAAACAAGAAGTCTCAATTAGATAATATCTCTGCTATCATTCAAAATCCCTGGAAAAGGTTAGCCTCCAAAAAATCAGTCTTTTAATAGATAAACCAGCAGAGTAAAACTCCCCAAAGAGTCAGCCTCAACCTTGGGCTTCATACAAGGCATGAAATAATGATTTCCCCAGTTAAGAGTCAGCCACAACCTTGGGCTTCATACAAGGAACAAAATAGAGTCTCCCTAAATAGAGTCAGCCACAATTCTGGGCTTTGTACAGGACACCAAATAAAATCCATCAAATAAATACTCTCCAGCTAGAGTCAGCCTCAATTCTGGGCTTTGTACAGAACACAAAAACTCTTTAGTTTAAATACATCCCCAATAAAATTATTTCCCAAAGTAAGTAATGAAAAACAATCAAAAAAGCCTCAAGCTTGGGCCTCATACAAGCCAGCAAAATATCAAATCTTTTATACAGTAGGTAGACATAGCTTATCTCTATAGAGAGGTATTTCTCCTATCTCACCACATTCAAACAAACAAACATTCCAATTTCAATTTCAATTTCAATTTCAAACAAACATTCCAATTTTAATTTCAATTTTAATTTCAAACATTCTCCCATTTAGGACTTTGAAAGGCATGCTCTGAGGCAAACAAACCCAGACTTGTACACTTTCCCTAATTTGGATGAGAATCCTTCTTTCATTTAAGAGACACGCGACTGGCATACTTGCAAACATACAAGTAAGGTCCCTATCTTAATGAAATGAATTCAGCTTTTCTGTCACTTTAAAAATGTTTGTGGTGAAATAGTAGAAATACCTCTCTGTAAAGATAATTTCATGTCTCTTTACTGTAAACAGAGATTTAATTAAAGCTTCAACCTTGAGCTTCAAGCAAGGCACCAAAAAAACATTAATTTCCCTAATTAGTTCCCCGAACTACATTAAGCTCTGACTTCCATTAGGATTATGTAGGCATGAGGTTCACAAGGAATCTCAGCGAGCTAACAAAATACCAAAAATAGTTAGTTTGTCTATCTTTCTTTTCAATTCAATTTAATTCTCTCTCCTAACACAAAGGAGAAACTTTCCCATTAATAAGCAACAAACACAATCACATTGACACAGAGAAGGTTCCTGTAAAGTACTACGGATATGTAGGGTGCTTAAACTCTTCCCTATGTATAACCGACCCCCCGGACTCCTGAATTTCTAGTCTAGGTGAATCCCCACACTTAGCAAACTCATAGGGTTTATTTGAGATCTTTTTCCCCTCTCCTACTCGTAGGATAATTAAAAAAGTTCGTGTGATATCGTAGGAAGAACTGAAACAAAATTCATCCCGCCACGGGCGCTTCCTCCTTCCAAATTTTGCGTGAAGGGTCTAGCGTGCCGTTCTCCCAAGTGAAACGAGGAGGTAAAGAAAACGACACCATACATAGCTCCACTCCATATTTTTTCATGCTCTTGGTCATTTTGGAAAGCTCTTGTTATGTACTTCAAATCCCTAGTTGAAAGCTTCTTTAAGATCATTAAGGAAATGGGTGAAAAGACCTATAAAGTTTGAAGAAAATGAGGTCTTTTGTGAATTTTTCAAAAGATACCAACTTTGAAGCTCCATATCTCTTAAATGGTTAATCTCTTGCAAAAAAATTAGATGTGAAAAAGTTGTTCATTGGATCAAAATCTACGACTTTCATGTTGGAAGTTTTTTTCTGCTTGTAGGTGAAATTTTGAGATATTCCCTTTCAAAGTTTGGAAAAAAACCCTTGAAAACACTTAGCAAAATTTTCGAAGTATGAAAAGCCAAACTTTGACTTTTTGATTCTTGATTGATTTTCTTGATTTCCCTTAATCAAATGACTTCAAATATCATATATTGATGATTTAAAACTTCAAAAGTCATGGTTGACCAAATTTTCCAAAAAGTCAATGGTGATCTTGTACAGTTGACTTTTTCAAGCGGATCGCGTTTCTGGAGATTTCAAGTGAATTAAGCTATCCTCACCAAATGAATGATATGAATGGATCATATTGAGTTATTGGAGGACCTTGAGCCATGTTTTGAGTTGTGGCACCATGTTCTGATTAAAAAGTCAGTTGTTCAGGTGAATTAGGTTAAAAACCCTAATTGTGAGCCAGATGAAATTGATGACTGTGGCTCTTGAATTGAAGTACAATTTCCATTGGATATTGAGATAGGTATTATTTGAAGATGATTGAACCCTTTGAGTGATGCCCTGGAGCCTTTTAAAGTTTACCAAATGTGATCCCTGATTTCAGTCCCTGATAGTTCAAAATTCCAGTGTGATGACCTGAAATTTCACTGTTGATCAATCCTTGTGTGGGATATGTCTTGAGCCAATAGATTAGGTCAAGATGATACTTTTGGGGTCTTGAGGTCATGTCCCAAGCCATTAGGTCAAATCCTGAGAAAAAGTCAGGAGTATGCTGTCTTTAGTCAAAACCCTAATTTGGTTGATTCAAGGCCTTTGAGCTTGTTGAAATGAATCTTTGAGGACCAAATGTTGATTGTTGATGAAGATGGTTCATTTGAGATGAAGGAAGAACAAAACCTTGATTGATTGTTACTTGTACTGATGAGTGATTTCTTGATTAAACCCTGCTGAGTCACAAGTAGCAAACACAAGCTATGCAATTTGTTAGTGATGCAAATGATGCACATGATATGATATGAGGTGGTCTCTTAGGTCAAAAATTGGGGTATGACACCTAGCTCTTTCCCTCTTCCAGTTCATGCACTGTCAAAATCCCCTCTAACCCCCTAACTTTCTTTTTATAATAATAAATCTCTTAAATTTTGGTTTTACCTTTCTATCCTCACTTACTCACAAAAATCCAACAATGCCCTTCCTCTTTTATCTACTATATTTAATCATTCTATTCTTATTATTTTATCTCTAATAATAAAACAAAATAATTAAATTTCCTCAAAATGCTAGTACTCATATTATTTCATTTAATAATTAAAACAATATAATTTTAATTTTTCTGTCTCTTCTACATTATAACCGTTATATTATATTCTTTTTAACCATATTACTATACCTACACACACAAAAAAATTATATAATTTAAATCAATTAAAATATGTAAAATCTTATACACACGCTAAAAAACTCAAATACACAAAATAATTTAATTAAGGTTAAATTACTCTCAAGGTCCTTTAAGTTATTTAATTGTAACAGTTTGGTCCTTCAAGTTTTTTTTGTAACAACTAGGTCCTTTTGGGTGATATCTGCCTCCTTTTATCTCTCATTTTAATCATTTAGAAATGTTGATTGTTGTGTTTTTGGAAACACTTCATCATTTTCACATCCTTAAAATAATTGCATCCACAATTAACACATTTTCTCGGATAAAAAAGGATAATGATGCACACATTTGATAACATAAAGGATCTAGTTGTAGCGAAAATAACATGAAGGACCAACCTGTTACAATTAAATAACTTAAAGAACCTTGGGAGTAATTTAACCTTTAATTAAATAATTAAACAAAAAATAGGAATGTTACAAATCTCCCACACTTAAAAAAATTCCCTCGAAAATTACCTAAAGCGAACAGAGTTGGATATAACTCCTTAATATAACTCTCAAGCTCCTAAGTTATGTTTCCACCAACTAGTCCTCCCCAAACTACCTTCACCAAGATAATCTCTTTAGCACACAACTGCTTCACTTCCCGATACTTTATGTGCTTGGGTGATGCCTCAACAACCAGGTTATCTCTCACGTGCACATCATCTACTTGGATCACATGAGACAACTACGAAATGTATCTCCTCAACTGAGACACATGAAACACATCATGAAGATTTGCAAGCAACGATGGCAAAGGAATCCAATAGGCCACTTCTTATATCCTTTACAAAATCTACTACAGACCAATGAAACATGGCGTGAGTTTTTGAGACTTCAAAGCTCGACTGTAATACGGTGAATTGACTTTTAAAGAAATGTTGCGGTAAGCAAGAGTCGCCACCGACTTTTATTTTATCCAATTTTAGGAAAGGATAAAAGAACAGGAAAAGACCTTTTAAAAGGATTTTAATTTCGGGGGGTAAGTTATACAAAGGGAAGGTGTAAAGCACCCTTTGCATCCATGGTTATCCATGGGCTCTTAATTGCTTAGCTCACTTTGTTTTCAAAATATTTGAATTGTTTGAAAAGTAGTGTGTGAATAGAAATTTGAATAAGAACTTTAGCTTGTAAATAAGCGTAGCCATTTTGAATTTGATTTTGAAAAGTGTGGGAAAGATTTTGAATTTTAGAGCAAGCAATTAGTAGCAACTACCCTAAGTTTGAAAGATCGTTCTTTTAGCTTTTCGGGCGAAAGGGTCTATCCATACCATGAGAGGGCATGAAGTCTTTCAATTGGATGTGAAGGGTCATCGAGATATCGTTCGCCATAAGACTGTCCCTTGCCTTAGAGAGGGCAGGTAGTCTAAGGGAAGGATATAATAGTCATTTTATCTTCTTAGGCATCATGCGAGGATACCTTAGCAATTGGGACAATCACTCTGTATAAGGCAACCTCGGGGGAGTTTCAATAACTTTGAAGGTGTCATACCCCAAATTTGCCCATCACATTTCTAACAGTCGAATTGTTTTAAACTCGAGTATCATAATTTTCAGTTTATTTTTACTAATATTTTGACATTAATTTATTTGGCATATTCCAAAATATACAGCGTATTTTAAATTACTTGTAACAAATATTTACTTGCCCTTCATATAATTTCAAATGTATTTATATTTCAAATAAATCAAACAGTGCAATTGGTAAGAGGTAAGACTCCCAAGCATAGGGTCGCAAGTTCGATCCCTTTGTATGAATTTTTAAATTTTCTTTACTTCTAAAATCTTAAATTAATTTTACTATTATAATTATTTTTGGTTCAAATTACCTTTTTTATTAAACTTTATAAAAAATCATTAGCCTTACTATTCAGTTACTATTTTAAATGAAAGTAATAAAAAAAATTATTGTTATTTAAATTTTATTTCTAATTATGGTATTAGGAATTAGTATAGTTATTGTAACAATTTTCTTAAAAAAAAGGAATGAGTCGTTATTATTTTGTGGTTTTACGATTTCTAGATTAAAATTAGTTGCTATACTCTAGATTAATTCGGTATTAGAATTTTTTTTTTATATTTTATGAGATAGGTGCTATATTGTAGATTAAGTTAGCAAGATTAGAATTCTTTTTTTTAAATAGTAATATTAAAATTTATTTTCATTGGCTCTCGTTAATAGTTGTATATATTTATATTTTATTTTAGTACATTATTAATATTATTACATATATTTAGGGGTGGGAATAGGCCAGGCCGGCCTACAGGGGCCTATAGCCTAGCCTACTTAAGGCCAGGTCAGGCCAGGCTTATTTGATAAATAGATCAGGCTTGGGCTTTTTTAAAAGCCTATTTAATAAAATAGGCCAAACCTAGGCTATTTAAAAAGCCTATAAAGCCTTGTAGGCCGGCCTATATTTTCATATATATTAAAATTACTCTAAATAGGTTGGCCTATATATGCATATATATTAGAAAAAGTGTTAAATAGATTGGTCTATATATGCATATATATTAGAAAAAAATGCTAAATAGGTCGGTATAGATGTTCGTGTATATGCGACCTATAAGACTTCTTAAGTAATATGAATTAATTGAAAATATTAATATGAAAGAGGCTTTTAAATAGGCTTTCAGGCCAGGTCAGACTTTTAAAAAGGCCAGGCCGAACTGGAAAAACGAGCCTATAGTAGGCCATAGGCCAGGCTCAGGCCTTGTAACTTTATCGTAGGCCAGGCCCAGGCCTTATAAAGCCTAGTCTAGCCTAGCCTATTCCCAACCAGATGATATATTAGAAAACAAACCAGAAATTAGACTTTAATTTTAGTCATCCTTTTAAAATAAATAAAATTTAGTTTAATCCGTATTAATTTATTTTAATATCATTGTTTTAGCTAAAATAAACTCTTAATCATAATTATTTACATATTATTATAACAATTATTAATATATTTTATGTCACTACTATTAACCATTATCACTAATCGTATATTCATTTAGTGGCCATAAGGCTTTAATAATCCTTTTAATATATGTCATTTACTATCATTACTCATCATTTCTTAAAATTGATTATTAATTAGTGGTACAGATTATCTATTAAATTATGTTAAATATTGGCTTTTAAGAAAAGTTATTTGTGAAGATTATTGACCGAGGCCAACTAATGGTTGGCTTGATGCTATTAATGTCATTAATATCAAATATTATTGATAATTATTATTAACTATCATTAATTAAAAATACAAACAATTATTAGTGGAATTGTTGACTTTGGTCAACTAGGGATTTTTTTGAACCCTTTCTCTTCTCTAACCAACAGCGTCCGTTCCACCAAATCCCACCTGCAAACCTTCAACCCTAATTACAAACTTTAAAATATGAATTAAGACCAATAAACAGTAAATCCAAACAAATCAAGACAGAAAAGGAAAAGATTTTATCAAAGAATCCATACGATTTCAACACATAATCAATTTTTAAAATTAATTTCCTAAATCAGAAAACTCCAAATATCAAATCAAATCTGAAATTAATTTACTCATAAACAACAATCAAATCTATTTCCTAATTGATTCATCTCTTAAAAAGTATGTAAACCTATGTAACACCCCATACATAACTGACTAGTATATTATGCATGAAACGTTAAAACTGGTATTGAGTACATACAAAAGCCAAATATATAAGAAGATCTACATTGAATACTACATGGAAAAATTACTAAGAAGCATAATACACGAGTCTTCAATGGATCTTGCACAGCGGAAATGACAAACCAACAAGGTCTTCGAGCCAACACCACTTCTCTGTCTTCAGTCCAAACCTGTTACTGACCAAACGCTACTAAACTGCACCTGAAAAAATATAAGTTGATTGGGGTGAGATTACTAAATCTCAGTGAGTCCTCCTATCCTATGGGTCCACTCGGATCTACAGGGTACATGTATCAAACCGAATCCACCATTGATCCGGGGTTTATCCTCACGTCCGGTACAAGTACGGAGAAAACAGAGACTCGTCCACCATTGGACTTGCCTTTAAACAATTACACATTGTATAGCAAACAAGTATGCAAACCCGCATCCATATACGGGGAATCCAGAAGTGTAATAAAACCTAGGCTAGATTATGGAATAAATGCATCCTCGATGAGTAACCTCCTGCCTATTGTCAAGGGACTTGTACAAGCATACTGCACGATGGTTAAACGGGTTCGCATAAGCCTAAATGGCCGCGAGATGACTTTAGCCTAATTGGCGTCATTGTGCCATTAACCTTCTTCACACTAGTGAGTTACGCTGAGTACAAACCGCCACCTTGACGCCTGAGCCCATCGGGCGAAAGCCTAGTATTAGTCTACGTGACTTTACTAGAGGTGAGTTACCTCATTATGCATTAGCCTACATGTCCGCATAACCCCACCATACCGAGCACGCAAGTGTGTTAACGCCAAGTGAGTAAAAACCCCGTACGGAAACTCATGAGCACACTGCAACGGTAGCTCAGATGCACACCTTATCGAACAATACACATGAACGGGCTACTCCATTGGACTACACGGTCCGGGAAGACTCATTGACCACATAGTCGGAGTAGCATCCCAATCTAGCCTTCCGGCCACTTCGATTCAAGCATACGGAAATATGACATAATGTCAAAGTCACAAACAATACAATCAATACCGATCGTTTAACCAAAACGACGGTGTCCATAGATTTTCATGTATAAAACATAATGGCATAACGCTTTCAAATATGGGTATCACAATCATAATAATCAATAAACAAACTATGCCATGCTTAATAAGAATTATTAATCAATTGGTAGAGACATAAGTTCTCATACTAATTCATTGATTCACTAAGTGGGGTTCCACTATTGTTAAATCAAACATTCTGGTTTGGGGACCGATTTTATTAGAAAGTAGACGTCGCTAGCTTTCCAACGATATAAAGTTTGCGCAATTCTGATACCCGAGCCGAAAGTTATGAATTTCCGAAGTTTGCTGATTTTTCCCTTTTAACCCAGCGTAACGGGTTACGCCAAATCCTTAACCGGTTACGGGAACGAAAAAATAGCCCAAAATTTCATTTTCAGCAGTGTAACCGGTTACACACAACCCCGTAACCGATTACACTGTATCAGAAACGAATTTTCTGCATTTTGAGGGTTCCAAACCAATTCCAACTCTAATCCAAACACTTCTAACATCCCAATATCATTCCAAAAGAGTGCATTATCAATTATTAGTAGAATTAACATGGAACACAAGCATACTATCAACATGCAATATAGTTTTATCATCAAAGAACATATATCATGCATCAAGTGTATCTCACCATAGCCCCAAAACATGCAATTTCCCAATTTCTACCCAAGTTGCTATCTAAGGACTCACCTCGCTAAAAAGGAGGTTGAGAGGATGATCATGCAGCCATTGAACTCCCACTATAGTCAAAGTTTCACTTCATCTTCATCAAACCCGTAATCACACTTTAACACATATTCAGCTTCTGCCCCTTAACTTCAATTGCAATTATCTCCTTCAATAAACGAGCTATAAGCATGGACCTTATATGCAAATTGAAGAGAATTTCGTTAGCTATCCAACGGGACCAGAATCGTTACAATCGGAGTTACGAGCTGAAAGTTATTACCTTTTTAGTGGAGCTGCACCATGGAATACGAAAATGGAGATATGAACTTCTTCCTCCTCTTGCTCTTAAGTGATTCTTCATTTCTTTCTCCACAAATTCTGATTTAGAAAGTCCAACACCAAACAAGGCCTTAAGTTCTCATGCAAGTGATGCTTATTGTCCAATTTGCCCCTTCAACTAATCTTTATTCACAACAATGCCATTATGTTCATATCCAACCAAATCCCTTAAATTCTAACTAGTCCACTTGTTCTTACAATAATCCTAAGTAAATTAACATAAGCCAATACTAATGTGCCTTCTAACCACCACTTAACCAACTAAATGATAATTAGATTGTGTTGGAGAATCGAGGTATTACAACCTAATTCTAAAACTAATAGAGGACCGAAAAAATTCTGAAGAAGGAGGAGAAGAGGAAATTCTCGCGAAAATACCCTAAATCAAAAGCTTCAAAGAAGTCCGCCGCCGTTCTCGATTTGGGTTTCATGTCTGAAACCCCAAATCACCGCCAATCCGCCGTACTTGTGATTCATAGCAAAGAAGGAAGATCAGTGACGGAGAGGAAAGCTATACGAAAAAAAATTCTGGATCAAGGTAACCACTTCGAAAATCTAGCTTATATTGGTTGAAATCGCTATTGTGTTGTTATAGATTTCTGAAATTTGGAGGGTTTGGGTTCTTGTGTATCTAGGTTTAAGGGTTGAAGGTTGTATGAATATGGATGAGTTTCTGTTTTTTTCTTCTAAATTTGCATGTTGTTGTTGTTTAAGACGAAAGAGTAAGAGAGAGATAGGAGAACGATAAAAGTGAAAATAAAATGGAAAAAAACAACTAAAATACTCCCTCCGCGTTCCTATGTGCGCACTTTGTCGTGGTCCCTCAGTCAATATATAATCATAACCTTCCGTTTTGTGTACCTCAATCTAACGCCCCAGGATTAAATCTTGGGAGCTCTTTGATCAAATCAATGGTCTAGACTTATTGGGTCCTGACTTACGTCTGGGCCTGATTCCTTATACAATTTGCACTCTGATTTTTACTATCATAGGATAAAATGCACCCCCTAACTTATTAGGTTCAAATTGACATTTGGACCTAATTATTTTTCTTAACCAAATATTTATTTCAATATTATTATCTCCTCTATTTAATTAATATATTATTTCATTAACATATAGTTTTTATTTTAATTTAATTTTTACAAATTACTAATAATCTAATTTATTTACTATAATTCATAGGAGATAATATTTAAAATATATCTATTTTTTAACTTAAACTTTCTATTGGAATATATTCTTAATACTTATTTTACTAAATTTTAATTCAATTATTATAGATACATCCAATTAAAAATCTCAAAACATCTAAAACTTTTTTACTAATACCAAATCAATATTAATTTCATGAAAAAAGGATTGTACAATTGTTTTTTTTTTACTAAACTTCGAACTACGCCCACAATTACCTTATTTTCTAAACTGGACGAAATTCAAAGGAGAACCTGAAAGTAATTATACAATCATATAAGAAAACACAAACCAAACCCGAACTACGAATTGGGACTCTAATTCTCCATAAGGAGATACGTAGGCACTCAATCGAAAATTGAAGCGAGTCCCCTAATAAATAAATAAATCCCGTTTCTTTTATAAGTATGAAAATAATGCTTTAGAAACCTTAGAAAAAAACCTAGATCTAGAGGGGGTCCCCTTAAGTACAAGGGAAATAAAGGGTGTCTAACACCTTCCCTTTATTTAATTAACTCGCAAACTTAGAATCTCTAAAAATATAGGGTTATCAATTTAATTCCCTTCCATTAAGATAAAAATAACGGTGGCGACTCGAAAAATTTTAAGCCGGTTGCTACAGAAGGCAACCTTGCTTTAGGTATCCTCAGAATCGAGGGACTTGACTATTTTTAGGGAACAAAATTAAGGCAACAAGGCAGCAATTAATAAGGCAACAGGCAACGAGAGTGATTACCCTAAAGGTGTGTGTGTGCAACAATCACGTGATTAAGTTCGATTATTTATCTTGTAATTAGTTATGCTAATTCTATTAAAGGCTTGCACTCCCTAAGATTACTAACCACACATTTTAAAATTGCAGAAATTAAAGGCAGGAAAATAAAAATCCTATGCTAGTACAATAAACACCTGCGGGGATGGGGGAAATTAAAAGACAGAAGATAATAGGGCACAATAATTAGCATAAAATTCTTGAATGCCTTGATCTTCCTCGAATCTTCGATTGACTCTGATCATCTGAGAATTAAATGGACAATAATAGGGATGAATGTAAGAGAAATTCCTTAACAGATGAAGTAAACCCTAATTGAACCTACAAGGCAAAAGTAAAAATTAAATTTAAATAAGAAAAGGATCGGAACTTATCTTTTTGATTGGCATGGCGCGTAATCGGAGAATCTTGATAAATCCTGAAAATTTGAACAAAGAAAGAAAAAGGCATGTTAGTGCATGAGTGATCTCAACAATTATAACGTGGTAGATAAAAATAATGATGATTTAGGCAAACAAAAAGGGCATGGCAAAAGGCAAGCCCTAAATGAGCCAAAAGTTAAACAGGGTTAATGGGCAACACCTACCAGTAAACCTAAGGCTAACAGGGTTTATAAATGGATCGAAGTTAACAAAATTTAAAGGTATATACAAAAATAATAGTTTTTATTGTTTTTAAAAAAACAATTATGAAAAAAAATTGTGGAAAAATCGAGTTTACGATTAAATAGTAAATGATTAAATAATAAATGACTATAAAATTATCATAAAAAACTAATTTGTTAAATAAATAAAAATAAATAAAAAAAAGAAATTATAATAGAAGAAGAGAAAAAGAAAATAAAAAAAACCTTCATGTAATGAAAAAATAAATAAAAAAAAGGTAGCAACACTTAGCTCTGTTCCAGTGTGGCTGCCTTATGGATGTCCACCGTGGGCTTGCGTTTTTGTCCTTCAGATGCGTCTGAGTGGAGATCCAATGATAATGGTGCGAGGGTGTACCGTATCCAGCGTGGAGTGCAGCAGGGGATCTATGGACAGCACATAACAGCATGTTACAAAAAAATTAAAGGGGATTATGTACGCACCTGGGGATCGAACCCCACCCCCTTAAGTCACACGCCAGTCTCCTTTGCCATCTGAGCTGTATTAAGTGATTCGTTAATACTACGCGTTGGATAAACAAATATGAAGCTGTGTGGATAATGGGAAAGTCAAAAACAATAGCGTGCGTGGGTCCTAGGGGTATTGACTGGCCAATTGGTTTTGGAGAGAGGAAAGCCAATAGTTGACCGACCAATCATGGAACGAGGAGAGGCCACGCGAGCATCATCTTCTTCCTCCCAAAACCTGCAATATCATTGGCTACCAATTTGCTAGCATTTTGCTGCGATTTTACTACAAACCTTCATAGCAAATTATGGAAAAACAAAATACCTGCAAAAACACTCAAACAACGAAAACTAACAATCCAAATTTACATAAAAACATGTCCTGAGTTCGAATATGGGGATCATTTGGGCTGAAACCCCATGGAAATACGAAACCAATTATGTTCTTGATCCATGCCCTAATCATGGTGAATCTCAATCCACGCGTTATGGCTCATGCTTAACGGTCTAGACCTTCTCTAAATCATCTTTAAAACTCAAAGCAATCATCAAATCTCATTAAATATAGCCATATGCAACAAAACGAATTTCAAGAAGCACATAAACATGATGAACATGGCATACGAATTATGGGTGCTTTCACAGGCTATACATCACGTGAACTTACCTCATGTTACCATAGGATGTGAATGGAAGGGTTTGTTAGCTTTGAAAGTGGATGCTTTTCGAAAACAACGTGAGCCCTAGTTTTGAAATTTTTTGAGAGTTTGAGGGGTCTTGGAGGCTGCCTCAAGTCAGATTTTCCGTCCCCTATTCCTTGCAACATACTTGCATATTTATAAGAAGAATTAAGTTAAAATGATGGGCTTGGACCTCATGCTTAAAGAGAAAATATTTTGATTTGAAAAATAATGTGAAAACTTGCTAATTTTGGATTTTATTATTTTCAATCTTTTCCAATCCCTTTTGCACGAAATTTAATCCATATTAATCATGTTTGGATGATTGGATTTGATTGGGAACTCCATCTTTTGATAAAATCTAATTATTTCATATTTTACTTAATTTATTTAACATTTAAATGAATAAAATTCAAATAAATGAAATAGATATCATAAAAATAAAATAAATAGGTTTATAAGTCTTGGTATGGTCCATGGATATGTTTGAAATCCAAAAGTTAGGCCCATTAGTCCAAAAACACCAAACTATGCAATTAGGTTTTTATGTTTTTCTTGAAAATTGACCAACTTGTGCAAGCCATAACTCATTCAATTTTGATCATATGGATATGATCTATGACTTTTTGGAAATCTCAATATGTCCTCTACAAGCCACTTTGGAACATATTTTTCCTTTGGAGATTTTATCTTGATGATATGGCTCCTGACAAAAAAACAGCATTTTTTGCGATTTTCTAGAAGGACATGTAATGTATTGATCCATATCTCTCAAATGAAGCATTTTTGGGCATAGCATGTGAGATAAAAAGTTGTAGAGAATTGAATTTCCTTCAAATTGAGATTTGAATGGAAAATTTCTGATGTTCCATGTGAAAGTTATGGCTGGTCAAAGTTCAGTTGACTTTCTCCTATGTAAACCCTAATTTAGAACCTTTTGAATTTGTTGATTTTGGAATTTTCCTTGATGAATCATGATCAACCTTTGATCAAATGATGAATATAACATTAAAATGTTGATGTTCACCAAAAATCAGAAGTTTTGACTGTATTTTGACCATAGTTTGACTTTTAGGTCAACTAGTCGACTATTGATCGTTTGGACCATTGAGTGAGCAATCTTTTGAATCAGAGCTTGAAAATTGGTATGATAAATCTATGAGGCATTTGAGAGGCCATGAAGTCCATTTGAAATGTCAGAAGTTGATTATACTTGGAGAGAATCAAAACCCTAGTTGAAGGCTTGTTGCTTAGGAGACAGGTAAGTGAGCCTAATTATGATATAACCTTGAGTAATTAAAGATCATGTGAATCAAAATCCATTGAAATATGATGGGAAAATTTTGGGGTATGACATCGACCAACACTAGTTATTGGTTATTGGAATAACTATAAGAAATACACGATCCCCCCTCTTGGAACTCAAGTGTTTTCCTATTACTGTCATGGTAACTCTTCTTGCAACTTTGAGAGGCTCTCATATTCTCTTGAATCCCTTTGATCTTATTTGTCATCTATTATATAATCTCAGGTCCAATCACTACACTCTCTCTTGACTCATACTGACACAAAGTTTTCCTACACCTTCTACCATACAACGCCTCTAACACTACCATTCCAATAATTGAATGGAAACTGTTGTTGGAAGTAAACTCTACCAATGGTAAAAAATCATCCTAAACACGTCATTTCTCGAACACACAAGGTCTCAACAATTCTTCTAAGGATTAACAAGTCCTCTTTGTCTAACTATCTGTCTGTGGATGATAAGTAGAACTCAAATGAAGCTTCATACCCAAAGCCTTATGTTTACTCTCCTAGAACCTCAACATAAACCTCAAATCTCTGTCTGACTTATTATTGGAAGGAATAAAATGTAGACTTGAAATCGTCTCAATTTACATCTCTACTAGCTGATGCAAGGAACCATTGATATTCATCAGTATAAAATGAGCCAATTTGGCCACTCTATCAACAACCACCCAAATGGAATCACCTCCCTTCAAAGTATTTGGAAAACATGTTACAAAATCCATGGAAACACTATCTAATTTCCATTCAAGAATATTCAACGGTTGCATCAGATCCAACGACTTCTGATTTTCAATCTTTGACTTCTGGTAAGTCAAACATGTATACACAAACTCAGTTAAATCTTTCTTCATCCCTTGCCACCAAAACATCTTCTTTAAGTCTTGATACATTTTGATCGCACTTGGATTGATACTCATCTTACCTCGATGTCCTTACTCAAGAATAATCTTCTTAAGTTCGGAACATATAGAACATAAATTCTATATCTAAATCTCATCACACCATTCTCGGCATTCCTGAAGTCATCACCTTCGCCTCGATTGATCAACACTAACCACTCAATCAATCCTAATCAATCTTCTATTCTTTTTTGATCTCATCAAGAATACTATTGGTCAGCTTCAACACACCTAACTTCATAATACTAGGAGTCCTTTCACATACTAAACTCTTATCTTATAATTGCTCAATCAATTCCAACTCTCAAACCATAAGCTACGACATTTGCCTTACCACAATGGTAACTTAAGCTAAAAGACTCATCACCTTCATCTTTGACACATCACAATACACCACAAAAGACTCATTTGGATTCAGAAAAATTAACACTGGAGGTGTCATCAGCTTCATCCTAAGATCTACAAAATTCTCTTCACGCGCAGCATGTCACACATAAGCTCGACCCTTTCGAGTTAACCGAGTCAAAGGAGTTTTCATCTTCGAGAAGCCTTCTATAAACCTGCGATAATAACAAGCTAAACCAAGGAAACTTCTAATATCAATAACAGACTTCTGAGCCTCCCACTGCAATATAACATCAACCTTCGACGGATCAACAATAATACCACTAGAAATCACATGCCCATGAAACTCACTTCTTTCAGGCAAAATTTACACTTGGATAATTTGGCATACAACTTGTTAGCTTTCAACGTTTACAATAACCCTCATATGTTCTTTATGCTCTTCATCAAACTTTGAATACATAAGGATATAATCAATAAACACCACAACAAATTGATCTAAGTACAAATGGAATATTCTATTCATATACTCCATGAACACTCCATACGCATTATACACTCCAAACGACATTACAAAATATTCATAGTGACCATACCTCGTTGTAAACGCAGTCTTCAGAATATCTTCTGGTTTCACTCAAATCTGATGAAAACCTGACTGTAAGTCAATCTTACTAAACAAACGAGCATCAACTAATTGATCCATCAAATCATCGATTCTCGAAAGAGGATACTTATTCTTAATTAGTAGCTTGTTCAGTTGTCGATAGTTAACACACATCTCCCGCTACTATCTTTGTTCTTCACTAACAATACTTGCGTACCCCAAGGAGAAACACATGGTCGAAAAAACCTCTTCTCAAGTAACTCTTCCAACTATTTCTTCAAATCACTCAACTTTGAAGCAAACATTCTATACGAAGCCATTGACACTGGACTTGTAATTGGTACTACGTCAATGGGAAACTCCACCTCGCGGTCTAGTGGTAAATCACTGATATCATTTAATAACACATCCGGAAAATCACACACTACAGGTAAATAAACATTTGAAGCTTTAATGTCGACATGCAAAGATGCGAGCATTGCAAACATCCGAGCCTCAACATCTAAGAGCTTTACTACTTTCTTAAAAGATATAAACATTAACTATTCACCCTTGTTGAACATAGATTCACACTCTAAAGGCAAGTTGCAGATATATTCTCAAGAAAAACATCTGGAAATTACAAACCACTAGAATATCACTACCATTCACATTGTCCTCTACTCTCCAAGAAGCAAACATCAACATTACCTGATCGTTCTCCCTCAAAGACATCTCAACTTGATCGGCAAATAGGAATCTCGAATCCACATTCTCTTCGGGTTTGGGAAACAATACAACTTTGACACTACCTGAATTTATGCAATCAGTGGAACACTGAACCAACACTCCACACCTGAAACCTCTTAGAGAAGTAGAAGCTTCTCCCCCACCTGTTTTAATCCCGCTCCTGCTGGTAAGCGAGTAGAAATACAAGCAAGCACCTACCGTGTTTCACAAATATATCGCGTACTAAGTAACAAACAACATTATACACCCTTGTGGGACAAACCAACCTACTCTAATACCACAATGTAACACCATAATTTCCTACGCGCAATAATACAATAAAATATAAGTAAAACACTCAAAATATTAGGATGTCACCCACATCACAATTCATACCTATTCTATAACACATGATTTAAAATAAAACATTCAACACTTGTCATCGCATGCTCACCTTCACTTAGGGTATCGTTGCAGCGAAAATTCATCAACTAAGCATGCTTCACAATAAAAATTAGTTTCATGAAACACTTTATTGAATTTGAAAATAATTAGGAAAGGCCTCCACATTTAACAACACTAAATCATCGAGAGTATATCATCTAACTCTCACTAACAAAACATAAATACCAAAATAATAGCGTTCATCGGCCCAATGTTACAGATCAGAGCACATATTCTAAAATGAAAAATAAAAGGAAAGAAGAACAACTTTATGCCATCCTCCCGCTCTAAGCAGCTACTCAGTTACCTATTTATTTGTAGTCTGAAGAGGATCACAACCTACACGTCAATAAATTAAACAGTATAAACTACAAGATAGAACATATACAAATACACATAGTTCACAACAATCACACAAACACTAAACTTAACATCATACACGATCATAATTAAGCATACAACTCATTATGCAATGTGACTCCACTATGTAACTCGATGCATATGCATGTGGCACGAACTCAAAAATTGGTTTCTCGTTCGAACCGGGTCTCGCATCGAACCCCAAGCCCTGCACTAAGCTCCAAGTCCCAGCATCGAGTTTGGGACAAGTCACAAATCCCACATCGAACCTGTGAACTTGCATCTTCCACAACAACGACGCCATATGATGCATGTCATACAAGTCAATGCAACTTAACAACAACTATAACGTTTAAGGTACACACCAACCGTAAACAACATGCATTGACAACAAAAAAATAATACCGCACCGAATCATTATTCAATAATCAACAACAAAAAAAACATGACATAACTATGCTCACACAACAGCAGGTACTCAACATTACAAATAACAACTCAACACGACATTATCAACACATTTTCACCTACTCCCCATATGTAGAATATTTCACAAAATTGATTAAGTTACTTTTTAATCATCAATTCATCAAAACAATCCCAAACAGTAGCTAACAATAGCAAAACAACCAAGAAAACTCGGGAAATCGACAATTAGAACTTTGATATATCAACAAATCCCATATAAACAACTAAGGCATCTAAAAGAATCAATGCATTATCAAATAATTCAATGTTAGTGCATCACTTTCAGCTTCTTAAGGCAACAACATGAGATAGTACCACGCGTTAATATTCCAACGCTTTGAATCGTACATCAAACAAAGTTACAAATCCCAAGTTACGTCATTTTCAATTATGCTATTTTCCACCTGAAACGACGGTAACTAGTTACACTCAGTGGTTAACCAGTTACATGCATGAAAATAGTCTAGAAACTTATTTTTCAACGATGGATATTTTCTGGACTTCCGATTTTGATTCCGTAAAAATCTTCGATCTCAGAATTTGACATACTACAATTTCCAATGATTAAACCAACAAGTTAACAATATATCACATATTTGAATCAACAAAATCATCACCTTTCAAGGTTTTCAACACGTATAATAAAATCACTTATTTCCCAAACACTGCCTAACCTGTCGAAACAACTTATTTCAAAAATCTATCAATATAGGTAATTTACCTACTATTATTACATCCTTAACCCCTCAATTGACATCTTATACATGCTATCATCACTGTGGTTTCGTTTTTTTTACCTCCCCGTTTCACTTGGGAGTACGGCACACTAGACCCTTCACGCGGAATTTGGAAGGAGAATACGCCCGTGGCGGGATGAATTTTATTTCAGTTCTTCCTACAATAAAACACGAACTTTTTAATTATCCTACGAGGAGGAAGGGGAAAAAGATCTCAAATAAACCCAAGGAGTTTGCTAAGTGTGGGGATTCACCTAGACTAGAAATTCTAGAGTCCGGGAGGTCAGTTATACATAGGGAAGGTTTTAAGCACCCTACATATCCGTAGTACTCTACGGGAACCTTCTCTGTGTCTATGTGTTTGTGTTTGTTGCTTAATGATTGGGAAATTTTCTCCTTTCTGTTAGGAGAAGGAATTGAATTGATTTGAAAAAGACAGACAAACTGACTATTTTTGGTTTTTTATTAGCTCGCTGAGATTCCTTGTGAACTCATGCCTACATATCCCTAATGGAAGTCAGAGCTTTTTGTAGTTCGGGGAACTAATTAGGGAAATTAATTATTTTTGGTGCCTTGCTTGAAGCTCAAGGTTGAAGCTTGAATTAAATCTGTGTTTACAGTAAAGAGACATGAAATCATCTTTACAGAGAGGTATTTCTACTATTCCACCATAAACATTAAAAGAGTGACAGAAAAGCTGAATTCATCTCATTAAAGAGAGGGACCTTACTTGTGTGTTTGCAAGTATGCCCGTCGCGTGTCTCTTGAATGAAAGAAAGATTCTCAACCAAATTAGGGAAAGTGTACAAGTCTGGGTGTGTTTTCCTCAGAGCATGCCTTTCAAAGTCCTAAATGGGAGAATGTTTGAAATTGAAATTGAAATTGAAATGTTTGTTTGAATGCGGTGAGATAGGAGAAATATCTCTCTATAGAGATAAGCTATGTCTATCTACTGTTTGAAAGATTTGATTTTTAGCTGGCTTGTATGAGGCCCAATCTTGAGGCTTTTGATTGTTTTTTTTAATGACTCTAGGAGACGACTTTACTGGGGATTAACTTAAACTAAGAAGTTTTTGTGTTCTCTACGAAGCCCAGAATTGAGGCTGACTCTAGATGGAGAGTTGTTAATTTGTGCCTTGTATGAAGCCCAAGGTTGTGGCTGACTCTTAGCTAGGGAAGACATTATTTTCTGCCTTGTATGAAGCCCAAGGTTGTGGCTGACTGTTGAGGAAACTGAGTATGGATGACTCTATGGGGAAAAGATCCTAAAGGTTAGGAATCTTTTGACACAAGAACTGCAGTTTATCTACCTTGTACAAAGCCCAAGGTTGTGGCTACTTGATGGTAAAGGACTCACTGGGGAGACTCAATTATATGCCTTGTACAAAGCCCGAGGTTGTGGATGACTCTCTAGGGGAATACCTATAATGAGGTAATGACTCTAAAGGTTTTTTTTTGTTGAGGATTGTGCTTTTGTTAAACAGGAATTGATGAATGAAAGACCCAGGTTTGAAGATGGACTCTACTGGGGAATCTGTTTGGATGATTGACCTAAAGTAGACTCTACCGGGGAATTGTTTTTTTTATTGACTGAGACTGACCTTAAGTGAAATTTATCTTTTAAAAGTTGAATTTTTGGAAGCTAACCCTTTCCAGGGAATTATGACTTTAGAGGACTGATTTTGGAGGCTAACACTTTCTAGGGGTTTTACTCTGCTGGAGAGTTTATCTTTTGAAAGTTTAATTTTTGGAAGCTAACCCTTTCAAGGGAATTTGGATTTGAGGGAATGATTTTGGAGGCTGACCCTTTCTAGGGGTGATGGCAAAATGATTAACTAGTCGAGACTTCTTGTTTAAAGCCCAAGATTAAGGCTGACACTAACTGAGGATACACAGCTATGGAACCTAGACTCTGCTAAGGAGAAAATTATTGAAGATTAAGAACTAGGGTGACAGAGACTGTCCATGTCTCTCATTCCAAAAGGTGTACTCAATACTGAGATTGAGACATTCTTAGCTTATGTAAAAGTCTGGTTTTAATAATAGAAGAAACTCACCAGGGTAGGCTAAAAGGTGACTAAAGACATGTTCCTATGTTTATAAGAAACATGATGGGTCCTTGTATACAGGCTCAAGAGTAAGCTGGGAATATGCTTTTAAGAAGCCTATGAGTCCTTGTACAAAGCCCAAGAGGAGGCTAATCGAGGGTCATCGAGGGTCCTTGTTATAGCACAAGAGAAAGCTATGTGGTTTTGAACTTATTTTCGCTCTAAGCAAATGGGTAAGAGGTTTTACCGGGAATAATTCCTCTTGGGTGGATGTGTCCTAATTTGGGTTCTAAGGCTTTTTTCAAGATGTTTCACCGGGAATAATTCATCTTGAGGGTTTGAACTATAGATCTCTAATTAGGAAAGAGCCTTCACCGGGAAGACATTCTCAATCCTAGGCCATAGTCCTATAATATATATATAGTTTAACTGTCCTAAGGTTGTACTCAGACGTAGTTCTAAACAATATATATACACTTTATATTTGACAATAATTTAAATAAAGACTGTAAATTGAAAGCTTGTAAGGCCTAACCTGGATGGAGTGGAGGCCTTTGAAGATGTATGTACAAAGCCTTACCAGTAGCTTGGTTGTTTATTGATAACAGTTGAATATTTATTATAAACAGTTAAAGGTTTTTGAAAACAGAAGAAGTGAAGATGGACATAAGTCACATAGGTATCTGAAGAGTTTCACCGGGAATAATGCCCTTAAAATACTAGAAGAATGTTTTGAAAACAGAGTGAAAGTTTTGTAAATACGGTTTTTGGAAATTGATAGCAAATAAACTTAATCAGAGTAAAGACAAAGTCTATACCTGATTGAGTCCTAAATAATTAGGGTTCTAACTCAAATTTTTTTACAAGAGATTAGGTTTTGAAAACCAAGTGAAAATTATATTTTTAAAGTACTAAAACATACTTAAAGATATGTGATTTTAAACCTAATTAAAACATATTAAAATAATATATTTTTTTATGATTTTTTGGTATATTCTCAAAATAGATATATTAAATGGGAAGTGTGTGAAAAATCAAGTAAAAATGACTTAATTTGATAGGTGAATTAATTGTGTGAAGTTGTGAATAAAATGGAATGAACAAGTGATAAAAAAAAGGTTTTTGTCTCCACCATGGTTTGAACCCACACCCTTATGGTCATCACACAAAACAAAGCCAACTGAGCTACATGTTAGACGCTGGCCTAAGGATCTAGAGGGGGGGTGAATAGATCTCTCACAGTTTTTCGGAATTAATTGAACTTTAAGCGAAAGCGGTTCTGAATCGACTCGCGTCTATTCTGGACCACTATTGAAACGATTGTATATGTGTTAAAACCACTAAACAGCTTGAGATAAACGATAAGAGAATACCCTATAGAATCAATATGTCGCTCTAATGAAAATCGATTAACTTCTTATATGATGAACGATGTTTGCAATGCAGTAATAGTGAAAGAAGCAAAAACACAAACACTTGGTGATAATGATCAAATTGATAGTAATTCAATGTGTGATGAATTGTGATGTTTATACAAGTTCTTAATTCACAATTTTAACACTCGAATCGTTGATCAATTTGCAATTATAACCAAATATGAACAGAACTTAAATGAAAAGATAAAAGCGACAAGAACACGATATTTGTTCAGGCAGTTCATCGATCGTCCTCGCTACGACTACGTCTGCCCCCAATTCCAAACTGAAATTGGGAAATCTTCCATTAATGTTGAAAGCAGTTTATACAAAGAAGAAAGCAAAGTGATAAACAATAAACCAAATTTGTCGATCCTTTGAATCTTCTTCCCCCTTAATCTTGAGCCAGATCAAGGTATCCCAAGAGCTTCACTTGATCCCTTTTCTGCAGTGTCTTGAATTGCCTTGAACCCTTGTTCTTCAATCTTCACACTCAGCTGGATCCGTGATGAAACCTCTTGATAAAAACCCCCAAAATTCACCAATCTTGGAGGACAAAACCCTCAGATTTTATTCACCAAAAACCCCACAAATCTTCACCCACTAGGAATCTTCAATTCCGTTCCATGGACGTTATCGAACTCGATCACTAACCCTCAACGCAAGAATGATTATGTGTAATTGTGTTGGAGATGATGAAGAACGAAGATGAGAAGCCTTTGTGTATCTTTCAGTTGTTGGTGTTGATGAGTAATTAACATGGAATGATATATATATATATATAGTTGCTGGTATGTTGGAGCAGAGAAAACACATAATTTGGGAAGTTTTCAGCAAATAGGTTGACCTACTTTAGTGCTTAGGTCGACCTAACAGAAGCAGAGTTGAAATTGTCCCAGTTAGGTTGATCTGTTAGGTTGGCCTAAAATCTGGTAGGTTGACCTGCTGAAGGTTTAGGTCGACCTAAAGTCAGTTAGGTTGACCTGTTGAAGGTTTAGGTCGACCTAAAGTCAGTTATTTCCAGTTAGGTCGACCTGTTGAAGGTTTAGGTCGACCTAAAGTCAGTTGAAATGCATTTTTGTGACTTTTCTTCAGTTTAGGTCGACCTAGGAGTGTGGGTAGGTCGACCTAACAGTGACATGTGTAAATCCCTTCAGTTTAGGTCGACCTGGGAGTGTGGGTAGGTCGACCTAACAGTGACCTTGTCAGTTTTGCTGAGTTTGCTCTGGTTTTTAGTCGACCTAGGGCTTTGCTTGGTCGACCTAACAGATGCAATACCATTTTCTGAGTGATTTGAGCTTCATAATCTTCCATTGTCTTGAGTCATTCATTTATGCTTTTGTATTTGGTTGCTTGTGATGTTTGCCATGAATCAAAAACTCATTTGTGAGTGTATGCTTGTTCTTACAAACTCCCCCTTTTTGAGGATGGCAAACATTTGATTAAATGACGAAAGCTCCCCCGGTCTTGTATGTGTAAGCTCCCCCGTACTAAGCTCCCCCGTACTCTCAACTCATCTCCCCCTCTGACAACATCAAAAGAAAGAAACCAGGAGAATAGTAGAAGAGAATAACAAAATAATCTAAACAAAACAATGTCTTACATAACACAATAGTAAAAAAATAGAGCATAATATCCAAACATATTTAAATGTACAAACCAAGCTTAAGTTCAAGTAATAAAAGACATAATAACATGACAGAAATGATATGCAATGCAATGAAATGAACTAATGCAATGCTCGCTAACGTTTGCCCAAACATGTTAAATGTATGCTTATTCTACTATTTTTATGTCCAAACATGATATGTTATGAGTAATGATGAACAACATATACATGTAAATGAGATAGGTGGAGAAGCATATAAGAAGTCACTATAAACATGTTAATTGATAGCATATTATAGCATCAATAATATTTTTGGAAGTGAACAACAAACATGTTACCACTTTCTCAATTGTAGGTATCTCGTCATCATTTCGTAGAATGAAGTATATTCCTCTAGTCAATGTGGAATGATGCTTGATTTGATGATGAACTACCTTCATACTGAGAGAGATGTTAGCTTGAGCATAATCAATATATATAAAGTAAAGGAATAAAATTAAGAAAACAAACGCATTTAGCTCAAAATTAGAGATATCTAATATCCCTAATTCCCTATGAATGTTGAAGAACTGCTCCGTTGCAAGAGGTTTGGTGAAGATGTCAGCTAGTTGCTTCTTGCTCTTCAAGTTTATGGCACTTGTGTTGTCGCACATGATAGGTATACGATCAAGCTTAATAGCAAAGTCAAGAAGTTGTTGCTTGAGCCATAATATCTGCGCACAGCAGCTTCCGGCAGCTACATATTCTGCCTCAGCAGTAGATAATGCAACCGATACTTGTTTCTTGCTATGCCAACTTATCAATGAATTTGAGAATAGATGACATGTTCCACTGGTGCTCTTTCTATCGGATTTGCAGCCAGCAAAATCTGAGTCGGAGAATCCTACCAAATAACACTCATTTCCCTTCGGATACCATAGGCCATATGTAGGAGATCCACGTAGATATCACAGAATTCTTTTGACAGCTTTTAAGTGAGATTCCTTTGGACAAGATTGATATCTTTCTCATCTTTGTCTAGGTTAGTATTTGTTGCCATAGGTGTGTCAATCTCCTTCGCTTCACTCATTCCAAATCTTTTGAGCAGCTCCATGAGACTCATCTCAAATTCACTCTGCATAAGCTTAGAAAATTCTTTGACAAGTTTTGCATTAGTCGACCCAAATATAATATCATCTACATAAACTTGGACTAAGATTACATCTTTATCTTTTCTTTTAATAAAGAGAGTAGTATCAACTTTATCCCTAGAGTACCCTTGGCTAAGAAGAAATTTGCTCAAACGTTCGTACCAGGCCCAAGGGGCTTGTTTAAGACCGTATAGAGCACGTTTCAGCTTATAAACATGAGTTGGATACATGTAATTCTCAATGCCGGGTGGCTGAGCAACATAGACTTCTTCATTTATATAGCCATTTAGAAAGGCACTTTTAACATCCATTTGGAATAGTTTGAAGTCTTTTGAAAAAGCATAGGCAAGTAAGAGGGGAATAGCTTCGAGACGTGCTACAGGAGCGTATGTCTCTTCATAATCAATACCTTCCTATTGATTGTAACCTTGAGCAACTAATATAGCTTTGTTTCTAGTGATAACTCCGTTTTTATCAAGTTTGTTACGAAAAACCCATCTAGTACCGATTACTTGATGATCTCCCGGATGAGAGACAAAGTCCCAAACACCATTTCGTTGAAATTGGTTTAATTCTTCTTGCATGGCCATTAGCCAATGCTCATCAAGTAATGCGTCCTTCACGTTTTTCGGTTCAACTTGTGAAACAAAAGCAAAATGATGACAAAAGTTACTTATCTTGGAGCGTGTTGTCACGTCCTTTGAGATGTCCCCTATTATGTTGTCGATTGGATGATCTTTTACATCTGTCCAGGCCTTAGGAAGTTCTTCATTGTTTGAGATGCTTTCTTTCTCAACACTATCATGAGACTCATCTTTCTCTTTCTTAGCATCTTCCTTTGCAACACTTTCACTTTCGTCTTCCTTATCTTTGACAAATGTCTTCAGTAGATGGGCCTGCACTATTAAAAGATATACCTTTCTCGACACATTTTGCATAAGATTCATCAAAAGGACACATGAACTGACTCTTCAACAATAAGTAGTAATCGAATTGAGAGAACCTATATGCCTATATGCCTTACTAGATTGAGAGTAACCAAAAAAAAATATGCCTTCGTCCAAGTTTTAGCATATAAATGTGGTTTACTCATGTGCCATTAAACATGATCTCTCTTTTCTTAATATGTTCTATTGTGCAGCTAGAATTTGTAAAAGTTACTTTGAAGTCTTTGTCGCACAATTGACTAATACTTAGGAGATTATGTTTAAGACCTTCTACTAGTAACACATCAGTTATTGTTGTGGTAGATGGGTTACCTACACTTCCTTTACCAAGTATAGCTCCCCGATTGTTGTCTCCATAGGTGACATACCCCTTTTTCTTTGCGTGGAACTCAACAAAGAGTGATATGTCTCCCGTCATGTGTCTTGAACATCCGCTATCAAGGAACCACAACCTTTCGGCAATGTCAAGACACTTTTCCTGCAAAATTAATTTAGAGTGGAAGGTCCCCAATCTTCATTGGGTCCTAGGTGGTGAGTACAGAAATTGTTGCACTTAGGCAACCATTGAAATACTCCTTTAGGAACTAAAATCCTCCTAAATTTGCATTTTTCAATGGTATGTCCCTTTTTGCAACAATAGTGACAAGTAATATGATGAGAGTATGCTATTTTGCTAGTTGATACTCTTGGTACAAAAGTGTATTTACTATATAAAGGAGTATACGATCTTTTGAACTTATTTGGATAAACCGCAAAAGTCACTTTTGGTTGTAGAGCCTTATCTAATTTGGCCTTTAGATCTCTTACTTCTTTTTGCCAAATATGACATGTCTCACAACCAAACCATGATGTAGGATCTTCCTCAATTTTATCCTTTTGAATATCTAGCATAGATTGTTTCAAAGCTTCCATGTCCTTTTCGGTCTTCTCAACTTTTGGTTCGAGATACGAAAAAAATTTCTTATTTGAGGCCAAAAGTTTGAAAGCTTCAATTGCATCTCTATGTAGTTCTTCAAAGGCTAATTTTAATTGAGCATGAGATACCTTATCTACAAGTTCAGGTTTAAGATGACTTACACGTTTCTTTTTCTTGTGTTGATGAGCCGTAAGACATAGGTTTGCCGATTCTTCTTCATCGCTTGATGAGTCTTCACTTGAGGAATCACTTTCCCATGCTATGTAGGCTCTTCTAGACTTGTTGTGACTTTTGCTTTGATTCTTGTCTTTCTCCTTCTTGAGATATGGATAATCCGGTTTGTAATGACCATCTTTGCCGCAATTGAAACAAGGGCCTTTGGATTTTCTTTTATTGTTATCATCTTTTTTGGACTTGTCTAATTGCTTCCTATGATTAATCAAGCTTTTTCCGGAGAGTTTTTCTCTATTTTTCTTTATGTACTTGTTGTATCTTCGCACAAACAGTCTCATTTCCTCATCATCGGAGTCTTCCTCATCACTAGTATCACTATCCTCTAGCTCTTGTCTTGAGGTCTTGGAGCTTGAAGCTTTTAGAGCTATTGACTTCTTCTCTACCTCTTTCTCCATGTTCTTCTCTTTCTTTGCCCTTTTCTCATGCATGTCAAGGCATTTAAGGTGTTGTTCATGTTCCTCTATTTTACCAAAGAGAGTGGTAATGTCTAAGGTGTTTAGATCATTTGCTTCCTTTATTGCTGTAACCTTGGGTTGCCATTCCCTGTTCAAACATCTTAAGATTTTGTTAGTAGCAACTGCATTGGAAACAGGTCTATCAAGAGAATTTAAACGATTTTTCAAGTGAACGAATCTCTTCTGCATGTTTTCGATGGATTCACCATCTTCCATGTGGAAGATTCGAATTCTTGAGTTAACGTATTGATTCTAGCTAGTTTGACATCATCCGTTCCCTCGTGGGCAACTTGCAATGTGTCCCACATAGCTTTAGCGGATCTACAATGGGAAACGCGATAGTATTCATCAACTCCTAGAGCTGAGATTAGAATGTTTCTCGCTTTCCAATCGTATCCATATCTCTTTTCATCTTCAGCATCCCAAGTATTTTCTGGTTTTGGAACAACTGCACCAGCTGCATTTGTCATGGTGATCTGAAAGGGACCATTGACAATAGCTATCCAGATGTTCCTATCAATTGCATTGATGTGGACACACATACAATCCTTCCAATAGCCATAGTTTTCACCGTTGAAAACTGGAGCTCTATTGTGAGCCCCTTTAGGTCCGGAAGCCATCTTTCCAATAAGTGTTTCACGTAGCACGGAATAAACCAGAGCTCTGATACCACTTGTTAGACGCTGGCCTAAGGATCTAGAGGGGGGGTGAATAGATCTCTCATAGTTTTTCGGAATTAATTGAACTTTAAGCGAAAGCGGTTCTGAATGGACTCGCGTCTATTCCGGACCACTATTGAAACGATTGTATATGTGTTAAAACCACTAAACAGCTTGAGATAAACAATAAGAGAATACCCTATAGAATCAATATGTCGCTCTAATGAAAATCGATTAACTTCTTATATGATGAACGATGTTTGCAATGCAGTAATAGTGAAAGAAGCAAAAACACAAACACTTGGTGATAATGATCAAATTGATAGTAATTCAATGTGTGATGAATTGTGATGTTTATACAAGTTCTTAATTCACAATTTTAACACTCGAATCGTTGATCAATTTGCAATTATAACCAAATATGAACAGAACTTAAATGAAAAGATAAAAGCTACAAGAACACAATATTTGTTCAGGCAGTTCGTCGATCGTCCTTGCTACGACTACGTCTGCCCCCAATTCCAAACTGAAATTGGGAAATCTTCCATTAATGTTGAAATCAGTTTATACAAAGAAGAAAGCAAAGTGATAAACAATAAACCAAATTTGTCGATCCTTTGAATCTTCTTCCCCCTTAATCTTGAGCCAGATCAAGGTATCCCAAGAGCTTCACTTGATCCCTTTTCTGCAGTGTCTTGAATTGCCTTGAACCCTTGTTCTTCAATCTTCACACTCAGCTGGATACTTGATGAAACCTCTTGATAAAAACCCCCAAAATTCACCAATCTTGGAGGACAAAACCCTCAGATTTTATTCACCAAAAACCCCACAAATCTTCACCCACTAGGAATCTTCAATTCCGTTCCATGGACGTTGTCGAACTCGATCACTAACCCTCAACGCAAGAATGATTATGTGTAATTGTGTTTGAGGTGATGAAGAACGAAGATGAGAAGCCTTGGTGTATCTTTCAGTTGTTGGTGTTGATGAGTAATTAACATGGAATGATATATATATATATATAGTTGCTGGTATGTTGGAGCAGAGAAAACACATAATTTGGGAAGTTTTCAGCAAATAGGTTGACCTACTTTAGTGCTTAGGTCGACCTAACAGAAGCAGAGTTGAAATTGTCCCAGTTAGGTTGACCTGTTAGGTTGGCCTAAAATCTGTTAGGTTGACCTGCTGAAGGTTTAGGTCGACCCAAAGTCAGTTAGGTTGACCTGTCGAAGGTTTAGGTCGACCTAAAGTCAGTTGTTTCCAGTTAGGTCGACCTGTTGAAGGTTTAGGTCGACCTAAAGTCAGTCGAAATGCATTTTTGTGACTTTTCTTCAGTTTAGGTCGACCTAGGAGTGTGGGTAGGTCGACCTAACAGTGACATGTGTAAATCCCTTCAGTTTAGGTCGACCTGGGAGTGTGGGTAGGTCGACCTAACAGTGACCTTGTCAGTTTTGCTGAGTTTGCTCTGGTTTTGAGTCGACCTAGGGCTTTGCTTGGTTTTCCTAACAGATGCAATACCATTTTCTAAGTGATTTGAGCTTCATAATCTTCCATTTTCTTGAGTCATTCATTTATGCTTTTGTATTTGGTTGCTTGTGATGTTTGCCATGAATCAAAAACTCATTTGTGAGTGTATGCTTGTTCTTACACTACACGCTTAGTGTGACTAAAGATGGGCGTTGTTTGGTTATATGTGAAAACCAAAGTTTATTTTGAAAAAAATGAAATAAAAAGGTCTAAGGGGGGATCGAACCCCAGACCTTATGGCAAGAGAGGCAAGGAGCGCATGTGACCAAGTGAGCCAAACGATGTATTCGTATAGAATACACCTTGCAATAAATATATTTTAAACTCGCCCCAAAGAGTTTGAAAATGGCGCGCTTCACCATCTTCGTCTTCAACCTCAAGCTCCACCATTTTTGAATTTCCAACTCTCTCAAATCTCAACCATTTTCAAAGATGTAAAGAGAAAACTTGCTCCAAATTCACTCATGGTTCCAGATATATAACTAACATGAATTAATATTAACTATATCTACTGAATTAATCAAAATACGTGAAGAACCCTAAAATTTGAAAATAAAATTAAATGATGATGCTGAAGAATAAATGAATGGTGATAGAGGGTTTTTGATCCTCTAATGATGCTTAATGGATTGGTATTGACTTTTAACACAAAGGATACACGAATTAAAGAGATGGAGTTCAGAAACTTACCTCTGAAACTGAAGGTCGTGGTGATGGTGGAGAGCTTCTGGCTTTGAATGAATGATTGCAAAAGCTTCCTGGGACCTTGTTGATGCTATCTGTGCACTTAAATTGCTCTGAATACCTCTGAATTAATCTACTCGACCCCTCTTGCTTGAGCTTCAAGTAGAAATGGAAGATGGTGATTCTGCACTTACAGATGAGCTGCGACCATCTGGATAGCTTCACTACACCCTAAGGAATGTGTTTGAATGCTTAGACTTGCTTGACACCCTCTAATTTGTTCTACAGACCTCCAACTGCTCGAGCTCCAAAATGAAAGTGACTATGGTGTTCTTGAACTTACAAAAGTGATCCAGGTGCTTGGATCACCTCTAATGAACCTCCTTTAGATGTTAGAAGGCTTACTTTCAAAAGAAGAGCTCTGGTTTGAAGAATTCGATTCTTATTGCCAAAGAACTTTTGAAAACTATAAGCAAGAGGGAGAGAAGGAGAAAGCAAGAATTAGAGTTGCTTTGGTGTGTCTATTACTGAGGTATCCACTTCTATTTATAGGAAAATGATGCAGAGTAATTATGGAGAGTTAGCTTGCCCAGTGAAGTAGTTTTGATTTCTTGGCGATGAAGAAATTCAAAGAATATCCCAAGTGCAATGATGAGCTCTTTGATACCACTCCCTAGCCATCGGTTTTGCTTGATCTTAGGGGAAAATTTTGATGCGGAAATGAGCTCCTATTGGTTGGGAAGAGATCCCTTTGGTGATTCACCACTTGGCCATAAATTCTTAAAATGTAATCATTACATAGTCACATGTTTTGGTTTTGGAATATTCCCTTCAAATATTTGTGTAATGATGCAAACGATTCTCTCCTATCCTTGCAATGTTTATGAGGTTTAGAGGCACCAATTAGTGTAAGCACTTGCATAAAATTGCAAATTTCAAACTTAGGCATGACCTATAATTTCACTTCAAATGCCTAACTTTGATCAATCATATCTCTTAGATCAAGATGAATTTGGAGAAGGTTGAGCATAATTTGGAAAGCCCTTAACATGTACTTCAATTAGTTAGTTTGGAGTTTCTTCAAAATCAATTGGGAAATTTGTGAAAAATGGGCTTGAAGTTTGAAGAAAACTAGGGTTTTTGCTAGTTTTATGAAGGCAACAACTTTGAAGCTCCATATCTCTTCAATGGTTGATTTCTAGCCAAAAAATCATATTTGACAAATTTGTTCATTGGATCAAAATCTACAACTTTGATGTTGGAAGTTTTTTTCAGTTTGTACTTGAAATTTTGAGATATTCCCTTCCATAGTTTTGAAAAAAAAGACCTTTAAATACTTAGAAAAATTTCTAAGTATGAAAAGTCAATCTTTGACTTTTTGATTCTTGATTGATTTTCTTGATTTCTCTTGGTCAAATGACTTCAATAATCATATATTGATGATATTGATCCTCAAAAGTCATGTTTTGATCCAAAACCCTAAAAGTCAAAAGTGATCTTGTACAATTGACTTTTTCCAAATGAAGTGAAAACTTGGACTTTGGTAATGAATCAAGTCCTCCTCCTCAAATGAGTGATATGAATGGATTATATTGAGGTATTAGAAGCTCTTGAGTCATGTTTTGAGTTGTGGACCCATGTCTTGATTAAAAGTCAACTATCCAGGTGAATTAGGTCTGAAACCCTAATTGTTGACCAGATGAAATTGATAACTGTAGATCTTGAATTGAAGTTCAATGCTTAGTGGATATTGTTATATGGATCATTTGAAGATGATTGAATCCTTTGAGTGATGCCCTGGGGCTTTTTATAGTTTCCCAAATGTGGTCCCTGATCTTAGTCTTTGATGGGCCCAAAACCCTAGTCTGGTGATCTGAGCAAACCTGAGCCCTGATGAATGATGTTTAATCAACATAGGTGGATAAATGAATCATTTGAGTCCCATGATTGTATTAGAAGTAATTCTCATATTGATTGATCCTTTGCCTGATCTCCTTTGTCCTTGAGCACCCTTGATTGGGTATCAGACAAACAAGTGACTGCTCAGGGGGGTCAAAATTAGGGTATAAAAATCACCAATATCTCATCAAATCATCAAATTAATACATAAAACACACCAATATCTCAGAGTCTTCCAACTTTTGAAATTCTCAAAAGTTTCATCCTTAGTCCTCTGGATAATTGTTGCACCCCAAATTTTCCCATCTAATTTTATTTCTAATTGGCTTAAACTTCACATTCATATGCATCTCTCCAATAGGTCATGTAACATCTTATGCATTGATTCATCAATAATTCTATCACACGATAAACGAGTTTGAAAGGCTGGGATTCTGTTAGTATGATGCAACTGAGGTAGATTTGTGTCAGTGTTGGATTCTCAACTGGTTGTATCTCAAAGGCTTGGCTTTGAATCATCAAGGGTTATTTCTTATTAATACTTTGATCCCACTCATTATATATTTGCGCTTCTCACCATCACTTGATTAAGGTTTATTTCCCTAATCAAGTATTACTCAAGAAGGATTTCTTTATGAAAATATTCATCCTGGAATGTTATTAGTCAAGAAGTCTCACTTGAAATCATTTAGAGACATTTGCAAGGGATTCATAAAGCCTCATTCATTTAATCTGACATTTGGACTTATTCGTTTGGTAATTGTTTGGATTCTAAGAAAAAGTGAAAAGGGCAATATTATGGAAAAAGAGAAACAATTGACCAATTCATGGATCATTCAATCAAGAGGATTCAATTGGTTCGATATTCATTCAAGGGTACAAGGGTTCTCTTATCATAACTTATTCTGGCTGCAAATTCAAGAAAGCATATGTTTGAAATTCAACTTCAAAAGAATTGGAGGGAAAAGCAAATGAATTTAAACTTGAAGAAAGAAAACTCTACATTATATTTCAAGCTCAAAGGCCATCAAAACCAATTCCTTATTATAAAATCCAAGAGTCCATTACATATTCTCCATTTTCAACCACAAAAATTCAAAATAATTTGTACATTGAATTCCGAATCTGTCGAAGAGTGAGTCTATTCAATATCAATATAGGTTCATTACACGAGCTATGTTAAGTAAATTACAAAAGAAAGAAAGATCCATTACATTGGAAAACCAAAAAAAGAGAAATTCTCGCGGATGTTAACTCCCGAAGTGAGAGTGACTTGGGAGTATTTATGCTTCAACAATGTGACAATGCCAAACCTCATTCAAACAATCGAAAACCTGCAAGGAATGCACTCATATCAGCATACATACACATACACAAATCCAGTTCAGCACAAGTATACAATTACTCACCTACATTAACACCAATCTAACCATCCTATAGCCTTGCTAACATTGCCAATTCATCAACACTCATCATCATGTAGCTTGTTTAAAGTCAGCAGCAATCCCATTCAAACCAGTCCTGCACTTATTCATTCATAACAAAAATTAACCTCCTCATAACTAACTCATAGCCAATTTCATAACAGAAAGAACAGTTACTAACTAACTTTATAAACTCTGCATAACAGAATTTCAAACAATCCCTAACCAAATTACAACTAATTCTCCAATTGACTCAAACAGAATCCAACCTAAAACTAACTTCCACAAACCCTAACCAACTATCAAACAATTTTCTAACAGCCACATAACCTTTTTTTTAAAACCAAAAACAGAGATAACAGATTATAACTAATTTATAACTTCCTGACTAACTTCATACAAACTTAACAACCTAACTTCTAACAGATTTGTAACAAAATACCAACCTATAACAGATTTCCAACTAACATTTAACAGAAAGATCAGAGATATAACTAACCTCTCATCTATATAACAAAGTTCCCTCCAATTCATAAACCTCTCCACGCCATTTCTCCAATCACCTCCACTCTCTTCAATCAGATTCTTCAATCTTCTCCAATCATCTTCAATCGACCCAATCTTCACCTCTCTTCACTCTTCAATTTTCATCGATAATTCCTCAGTTCTGTAAACACCTTCTTCATCTCTCTTTGAACTTCTCCCTAATACCTTCACCTTAAGCTCTATCCACCATTGAAGGAGCTTCAGCATTTGAAGCTCCACTCAATCGAGCTCAACCTCTGCAAATATCACTCCATAACTTCTGTCAATCATCATCGCTCTCCCTCACGGAACAACAATGCAACGCTATCATATTACCGTAAAAGATTCAGAATTTGAAAGTAGAAGAAGAAAAGAAGAAAAACGAATAACGAAAAGCGGAAATGATGGGTCTGTAACGTATAGCCTAAATATAGTACTGCAAATGCACATCCTATCGAAGTAATATATATGATTATCGAACCACAGAGACCAATCGTCAATCTATCAACACTATTGTTAAGATGCTTATCTAAGGTGAACACGAATATTGTTGTGAGTGCAGTGCAACAAGGTAAGTGAGCGAAGTGATTAACAGATTTCAAGCGATAGGTTGGAATGTAAATCATGAAACCAGACTATGATCCAGACATGCATAAGTGAAACGACTCATGGGGCAATATTTTCTATTTGTAGCAAAGAACCAATTTAACAGGAAGTTGTAGCTTTTGGCTACTAAGAACCGAATTTACCCTTTAATTTAACTTCCTTTATTGTCACATATAAAGGGTGCCTTCCGCGTTAAAGAAGTAAATCTGTTTTTAAGAAATTGTTAGTTTTGACTTAACAGAAAAGTGATTTTTACTGGGAAAGATTACCCTAAAGAGACTCTTGGCTCTTGACCAAGAGTCAGATTTAGCCAGACATAGTAATTGCGAGTCTATAACACATGTAGACTATGGTAAGTGCGAGTAATAAAAAAGGGTGCGAGTCTATAAAACATGTAGACTATAGTAAGAGCATTTAGAGTCTATAAAACTTGTAGACTATGGTAAGAGCAAGAAAATAAATAAAGCAAGTAAATTGAACCTTACTCCGATCGGAGATTGAATCTTGATACAAAGTGAAGGCTGGTATGTTAAACTTCAACCAAAGTGCTCCAAGACTCGATAACAACTCAATCTACACCGTAGTAACTCCCCTATGTGAAGAGGTTACTACTTTACAGAAACAGATAGTATATGGATTAAGTTTATACTAAGCATGGATGAAAAACCGAAAATGAAAAACTAAACTATATATAGTGGATTCTGGATCAGCGTAAGGACAGGACTGCCCCTCAACTCCTTTTGAGCGGGAACCTTTTGTGAAGGCCGCGGGCGCGGCAGCTCCACTGCGGGCGCGGTGATGAGTAATTGATGGGATCGTGTGATCGTGGCAGTTGGCTCCATAAAGGAGTGGGCCATGTCACGGCGTTCTCTATGGCCGGCGCGGTGCAGGACGCCATAAGTGTAAATCTACTTGAAAAGCCCTATTTTCTTGGCGTTTTGGCTCGTTTCTTCACTAAGGGCTCCGAAAGGTCAAGAATCCTGAAAACAAAGGAAATACAAGCATCATACGAGATAATGATAATAAAAATAAGGAAAACATGTGATATTCGAGACAGAAACATAGTGCGATTCAGTGCGATCAAATCCTCCCACACTTAGACTCTTGCTTGTCCTTGTTGGAAATAAATGTCACTAGAAATGGGGGTTTGAATAGTGACCTCTTTAAAATTTTAGTTTAAGTGTGTGAGAAAGATATAAAGAAATATAGGACTGGTAATAAAGAACACACAATGGTTTATACTGGTTCACCAAAAGGGTTAGTCCAGTCCTCACACACAGTGAGATTTTTTTATATCTTACACTTTTATCCTTTAAACGAGGGATAAAAATGTTATGTTTTACACAACCTCAAAAGGCTTTTACACACACTAAAGTATCACTTTAGAACTTTCTTTCTCTCTTGTTACAATCAAGATTTTATATCTCTTGAGGATATACAAAAGTATTTAATGGATGATTTGAAGATGATTAACTATTTGGCAGTGATAAGATTTCTTCCTCTTCTTGTTAATATGATAAGCTTTTTGACTTTGATTCAAAATGAGATTAAGCTTGAATGTCCAAAGTTGTTTTGTTCTTTGCAAGAGGTGCTAGTTATATAGAAGCTTGAAAGAATATGACCGTTTGTACTTGCAAGACAATAAAATATCTTTCTTAGCTGGATGTGTACTTTGAGGAGACCAGAAGACAGTCCTTTGAGTAGATGAACAATCTGTCTTAGCTGGAAGTGTACTTTGAGGATTCAGAAGATAGTCCTTTGAGTGGATGATCATTATCTTTTGAAAGGATACACGTTGGTTTATTTTGATTGGATGGGATATGATGTCATTTGAACTAAATGCTTTTGCCAATGTTTTGATAAGATCATGTTAAAGCTAAATCAAAATATATAAGATCTAACACTATGAGGACCTGCAAGAACACTTTTTAGAGGAGTTAGGATGATAACATGTTGTCCTCAAAACTCAGAAGTGTTTCAACATTCTCCCCCTTTTTTAGGATGACCAACTTACTCTAGATTTTGTTTTAGTTTAAGCTCCCCCTGCGAACATATTAACCTATTTTGTTCTAGGATCTGATGTTTTCAGATTTTTGCTCCCCCTGAATATATGTTGTCTATTTTCGGAATGTTGGAATTTTGAGTAGTCTGGTTGAGAAAAATATTTGTGACACATGTTTTGCAAATATTTGAAACAGAAAAGAATAGATACTCCTTTTGATAAAAATAGCAAACTTCTTTTTAGCACTATCTAAAACATACATTTTACCATTTTAACTTAGATAATCATTCATAAGATGTTATCATACAAATTCAAAACTAGTGATGAGATCCAAACAAAGTCATACATTTCCAAAATAAGTGGATCCAAACAAAAGCATACAGCTTCAAAAAAAGTAGAGCTAAACAATTGCTGCTACTAATTTTTTCATATGTTTGTTATGTTAAAAGCATAACCTAACATAAAGCATTAACAGACACAAAATAAAACATAAATATAGATACTCCCCCTTTGGACAGCCACAAAAAGAAGGGGGCATAGGAAACTAGCAATTATATTTAATCATCAGAGTCGTGAGGTGGAGCCTGAAGAAAAGGAAATTCAAAGTCTGGGATGTTTGGAGGTGGGATGAGTGGAAACGCTCTTGGAAGAAACACCATGGAATGCCATTCAAAAAATGCTTGATTTTGTCTGCCAATACTAACCACTGCTCTTTGAAGAGCAGACAAGTCATCCTGAGATGATCTTGAGTTAGCCTTGAGATCCTCTTTAAAAGGTTTGAACAAGTTAGGAGCAGGATCAGTAGAGGTGGTATTAAACCACGACAAATTGAGAGAGCCAAATGGTTTTTGATTTGTTTTTTGTGGAGAGTCATAAGAGTCATAGATGGGAGCTTGAGATTCAGATGGTTGGACAGAAGTATGGTCATCCATAGTTTTAGGTGGTGAGGTAAACAAGATGTCTTCAGAGGGCAGAGATTGATCAGGAGGAGTGGTGAAGGAGGGAATTGGTGAGTTGATCTCTTGTGGGATATTTGGTTCAGTGGGTTGATGGAAAGGGGAGACGGGTTCCTTGATGGGGGATTCAGTTTTTTCAATTTGTGGAGAATCAGTTTTAGAGGCTTCAGCATTAGTTGGTTTGGACATAACAAAATGACCAATTTCTGGTTCAGCTTGGTCTTTTGTGGTGAAGGTTTTAACCTTTTTCTTGACATCAGCAGTTTTGACCAAACGTTTTCGTTTTTGAAGCACAGGGATTTGAAGTACAGGGAGGTTCATCTTGGAGAGTCTACACCCATGAATGGATCCGGCATCCATGAAAGATGTGACATCATCAGTAGGGATTTGAAAGTGTTTAAACACAAGTGACAAAAACCGTCCATATGGAGCAGTTATACCCTTTTTGCATGTGTATTTCATAAAGTTTAGGATGAGTTAACCTAGGTGAAGGGGATGACGATTTAGGAGATAAAAAATCACCATAATGTCATACCTAGACAGTTTTTCTAAGCTTCCTGCTCGAGGAATGATATTATGAATGGATATTTTGTGTAAGATACGAGGGACATGGTTCAGATTTGAAGACACTAGGGGTTTTGTGGTATCAACAAGTAGTTCACGATAAACACTATCCATAGTGGTGTTGTACAATCCAACCCATTCTTTTGCAAAGAGATGAACGTCGGAATCAGGGATGTTAAGAATTTCACAAATTAGAGATGGAGTTAGGGTTATGGTTATACCTTTGAAGGTAGATTTGAGAGTCAAATCGTTGGTGTCTTGATGGATTGCTGCATAGAAGCAACGAACTAGTTTTGGGTAGGTTTTGATTTCAAGGGTTAACATCTTTCTCCAAACTTGATCGAGTAAGAGCTCTTCAATTTTGTAACCACGGGCAGTGAAGCGTTCAAAGTCCATGGGTTTTCCGTAGATCACACTTCTGTTCCTCCATTTAGAGTTGAAGAGGTCGAGAGCACGCTTGGTGGAGAAGATGACATCCTGAGTTGATTCGACTTCAACATCTTCTGGACAAGTTTCTTCATCAGAGTCATCAGATATTTCAATGGTTGATTTCATAGGTTTTGATTTTTGAAGACGAATAGACTTGCGAGTTCCAGATGTCTCAGCAGATTTTGTTTGTGGTTTGGGATTTTCTGGAAGGATGAAGGTGAATGGTTTTTCATTAAGAATGTCTTGGTTAGTTTCAGATGAAGACATTGTTGTTTGTTGTTTAGGGTTGATGTTTGGTATAGGGTGGATGTCTGAAGAAGACATAGTTTGACGTTACAAGAAGACAGGTTGAAGGTGATAACTGTTTGGAGACGAAAGGTTTGAAGAGATGAGAGGAATGAAGAATTTTGGTGGATGATAAAGAAGAGAGTTTAGGCGGGGCGGAAGATGAAGAGTACAAGTAATGATGCATGGTCCCTATTTGATTTTTAGAAAGCTGTGCAAAAAGGAATTGGAAAACGTGAAGTAGGTGAAGCTAGCATGCTTGGAGAAGATCAAAAATGGAAAAAAGATTTTTTCAATAAATGCAACAATATCCCTTTTCTCCTTTTTTCTAAAATGATTAGACATAAATGTGATGTCAATAGTGAACCATTTAATGCAAAGAACAAGACATTTGTGCCCATGTGTCACTTTTAACAACCAGACAAAAATTCACTTTTTTTTGTCCTTTTTAATGAAATGAGGCTTCAAAAAGGATTTTGAAGATTCTTTTTCATTTTGAGGATTTGATGGGACAAGCTATGATGTTTAATCTTTGTTTTAAAAAATTGAATATATCTTCTATCAATGGTTTAGTAAAGATGTCAGCTAGTTGACTTTGAGTTTGTACAAAAATTAACTCAACTTCTTCCTTTTGAACATGGTCTCTGATGAAATGATGTTTTATTTCTATGTGCTTAGACCTGGAATGTTGTATAGGATTCTTTGATAGATTTATCGCACTAGTATTATCACAATAAATTGATACCTTGGAGTAGTTTAGAGAGTAGTCTTCCAATTGATTTTTTATCCAAATGATTTGTGAGCAACAGTTAGCTGCTGACACATATTCAGCTTCTGTTGTGGAGAGCGCAATAGTACTTTGTGTTTTACATGACCAAGTTGTAAGAGCATCTCCTAGGATTTGACATGCACCACTAGTACTTTTTCTTTCTACTTTGTCTCTAGCATAGTCAGCATCATAATTTGCTTTTAAGTCAAATTCTGAACTTCTTTTGTACCAAAGACAGATGTTAGTTGTACCTATAAGATATCTGAGAATACGCTTTACAGTAGTAAGATGAGATTCCTTGGGATCTGTTTGGAATCTAGCACAAAGTCCAACTGAGAATACAATGTCAGGACGACATGCAGTTAAATTAAGTAAAGATCCAATCATACCACGATATTCCTTTTCAGATGTATTTATTCCTTGTTCATCTTTATCTAGACTAGAAGAAGGATGCATAGGTGCAGACATTATTTTTGCATTTGTCATACCATATTTTTTAAGAATATCTTTGATCTATTTTTCTTGAAAGATAAAAATGCCTTCTTCTGATTGTTTTATTTGAAGTCCTAAAAAGTATCTTAATTCTCCCATCATGCTCATTTCAAATTCACGTTTCATGAGGTTTGAGAAATCATCACACATTTGTTCATTTGTTGATCCAAAAATGATATCATCCACATGGATTTGAACAATTAAAAGATCTTTCTTAAATGATTTTTTAAACAAGGTAGTGTCAATTTTTCCTCTAGAAAAGTCATTTTTAAGTAAGAATATACCGAGTCTTTCGTACCAAGCTCTAGGGGCTTGTCTTAGACCATAGAGAGCTTTTGTTAATTTATAAACATGATTTGGAAATTTTGAATCCTCAAATCCAGGTGGTTGTTTAACAAAAACTTCTTCGTTTAAAAAACCATTTAAGAATGCACTTTTCACATCCATTTGAAAGAGTTTTATACCTTTGTGTGCTGCATATGCCAGAAGGATACGTATTGCCTCAAGTCTAGCTACTGGAGCATATGTTTCGTCATAATTGTTGCTACCGCGAAAAATGGAATCAGAGTCGCCACTAATATATTTATCCCATCGAGGGAGAGGAATATCAGAAACCTAACTCGAACAAGAACAAGGTCTTTCGACCAGAGAACAGGGTACGGGAGTCGGTTACGCAAGGGGAAGGTGCTAGCACCCCTCACGCCCATCGTACTCGATGGTATCAACCTATGTTTGTTTCTATCTAAAGGGTGTATATCTATGTCTAAACCTAAATGTGAATGCATGCAAAATAAACACGAGGAAAAGAAGGAATTATTTACAAGTGTGCTCGCTTAGGCCCCGCGACCCAATGCCTACGTATCCCTTACAAGGAATCAGAGCGATCATAGTTCGGCTCAAGATTTTCTATGTTTTGGTGTTTTTTAGGTGAACAGAGGTTAAAGTCGCACTCCACGATGCTCGACCTTGGGAGACTTACACGCCTAATTATGGAATGGATTCAACATGTTCTTAAGAATGCCACGAGGGCGAGAGATAGAAGAGAGTTTGAGCGTTTCGAGGGAATCCCTTAAGCAAGGGAAGCTCGAGTTACTCTTTGGTTTGTGTTTTTTATGATTGGGAACTTCCACTCAAGTGGGACCCTTAAGCAAGGGATACTCGAGCTTTCATTCCATATTTATTATTTTTTTAACCTTTATTAATGTTTTTTAAGTGTTTTCTTTGTATTTTTTAAAGGGATTTTATTTTGAGTATTTATTAAGTGTTTTAATGTTGTAAAAAAAAGAAATGAACAAGGGGAACTAACCTATTTTCTAATCTAATTGTTATCGTTTATGTATAAAGGGAGTCTAAATCTAAAGTTAATATGGTATGGAATAGATCCTAAAAGGAGCATACAAATGGTAATAACAAAATAAGCCAAAATATGGCTAATCAAGCAACAACAAAATCACACCACAATTATACAAAAAAAAACATGGGAATGATACAAAAGAATAAAAGAAGCAATTCAAGTACTAACACAAAATTAACCTAAAAAATACTACTATTTTTATGAGTTTTTAGTATGTTAAGGGAATTCTAATTCAAGCCAAAATTATACTAAAAAACCTAAATGCTACTAAACCTAAACTAGTATTTTTTTATGAGGTTTTTATGAGAAAATTATAAGACTAAAACTAATCCTAAAATCACCTAAATCTACCTAGAAAATCATGACTTTTATTGTTCTATCAAAAGAAATTTAGTAACCAAAAACTATGTCAATACCTAAATTTTAACAACAAAAGAAAATGTGATCAGGGGGGGTGAAAACTAAAGACGGTGGTGCAATCAGTAAACTAGGCGCAGGGCCCATGGGAGTTAGGCCCAACAAAATTTTGTTATGGCGTCTAAGAATGAAGGAGGTGCGTGGGCCAAAATGGGGTGCGGCCAGCAACAATGGCGTTTGACCCAAAGATGATTTTTTGTACAGATTTTATGATGCCAAAAAGTGTGCTATGGGCCTATGGGGGGTACGGAAGCAATCGGTGAAGGCCCAAAGCTGTTGTTTGATCCATCACCATTTTTATTCAGATTTTTATTAGTTAACAAAATTAATTAATCCAATAAAATAAAATAAAAAAAATGGAAATAGAAAGAGGAATTAGGGTAAAAACTAGGGGTGGCAAAATGGATGGATTGGATGGATATGGATTGGATTGTTAATGGATGGATCAAACCAATCCATTAATCCATTACAATCCACTAATATCTCTTAATAAAAATCCAATTCAATCCATCCATTAAAAAATAAAATCCATCCAATCCATCCATTAACATATTTCAAATGGATGGATATCCATCCATCCAAGCAAATAATTATAAAAATTCTTAATTGTTTTTTAAATTTCATTAAAAAATTAAATTTCACAAAAAAAATATTGTTAATTATTTTTTAAATTTCATAAAGAAATTATATTTCACAAAAAAAATATTGTTAATTATTTTTTAAATTTCATAAAAAAAAATGAAATTTCACAAAAAAAAATATTGTTAATTATTTTTTAAATTTCATTAAAAAATTAGATTTCACAAAAAAAATATTGTTAATTATTTTTTAAATTTCATAAAGAAATTATATTTCACAAAAAAAAATATTGTTAATTATTTTTTAAATTTCATAAAAAAAATATTGTTAATTATTTTTTAAATTTCATTAAAAAATTTAAATTTCACAAAAAAAATATTATTAATTATTTTTTAAATTTCATAAAAAAATTTAAATTTCACAATAAAAAATTTAAATATTCTTAATTGTAAAAAACCACACATTCTCTCTCTCTCTCTCTCTCTCTCTCTCTCTCTCTCTCTCTCTCTCTCTCTCTCTCTCTCTCTCTCTCTCTCCTCTCTCTCTCTCTCTCTCTCTCTCTCTCTCTCTCTCTATATATATATATATATATATATATATATATATATATATATATATATATATATATATATATATATATATATATATATATATATATATATATATATAAACAAATCTTAAAAGTAGATGGAAAAATCCATTATTCTAAGAAGTAAACTAGACATACACTAGTCTGAAATGACATAATTAATGTTAATAAGTTTAGAAAAAGTGATACAAAATTAGTACAAATCTTTCGATTTCAATTACATCAAGTTCTTGAATTACAAAAGAGAATTTCTAAGTGAAACAAGATTCAAATTCAAGATTACATACAATACTAGACTACTAGCTACATATCCCAAGTTGAAACAAGTTGAATTCGAGTTGCATAAAATCAAAGTCCTTAAGCTACAAGAGAATTCCAACTGATTTGAGCCACTCAATTTCTTCACCTTTCGACCTCTTCTTTGCATGCCATTCTCATCATTGCTCATCTTCAAGTTAAAGATTAATTCAATTTGAATTCAATTTGAATTCCAACTATCTACTACAACTAATATATCTAGAATCTACCACATGACTTTACTAAAATTAGGAAACTAACATAAAACATAATGAATAATGATGTTAATATTTCAAATCATTTCAAAATTCTTGCTAGTCAGAGTAAATATGCATATATAACTCAAACTCAAATTAAGGGCCACACATTTAAATGTCATTAAAAATTCATGTGGAGTACTATGATAGTAGTTAAGTGTAGTTGTGTTCAAATTGAGACCAGTCAATTGAATGACACCAACGTTAGTATACTTGACAATTTTCAAAATAAATTGAAATAAACTTATGTCAATTCATATCCCAACAAAAAGTAAATCTTTTCTTTCTTTTATAAACACTCAAACACAGAGTCCATACATTCCATAATACACAGACACATTTGCATATGTATTTTCTAACATAATCTTTTAACCATGTCTTATTCTTCATGGCTAACTTCTCCTTCATGCGCCCTTTGGCCTATAGATTCATCTTCCTCTACACCAAACCTCATACTTCAATGGTTAACCTTTCTTTTTCTATCTCCATGTCCTCAAAGACTTCTTCTTTCTGCTCTTGATTTCTTGTTTTTGCTCTTTCTCTTAGCTTTTGCAGCTCACAAACTCTACTCAAGGTTCAACTCAGCTACCAACTCTACCTCCTCAATCACAAAACCACTTCTGCAGGAGAAAGATTCTGACTATAGAGTCACATTTTTGTTCAAACTACCTTTGTTGGTAACTATCCTTTTGGCTATAACTTACACTGTTCTAGGAGTTTTGGCGTTTACTCAAACCAATAACTTTGCTTCATGGAAACAAATAGAATTCACGATTACTCATTATGTTTTGGCTATAACTTACACTGTTCTAGGAGTTTTGGCGTTTACTCAGAGTAAATACACTTTCTCTAGCTCATGGTTTGAGTTTGAGTTTGGCTAGAAAGCATTTGAAAGCAATTCAAGGAAGCCTTACAACTAAGGCCACTTTTAGATGTTTCACCTAAACATTTGCGATCTGTTCTTGCCACTGAGTTCCAAGCGCGAAACTAAACGCAATTTAGGGAAGCAATGGCGCCGACAACAACTGCACATTTTCTATTACTCGTGTATGCACCAGCATGTAAACACCGATTCTCTGTTGCTTTGATTTTCTATTACTCGTGTCAACCTTAATATGAATGTTTTAACTTGGCCCTTAATTGATTTTGTTTAGGGATTAATCAACACATACACTCACACATATTGATATAAACAGATCCTAAAGTAATCAGAGACATCAGAGAAACTAAGCAGTAACGAATCTTAACGTAATACAAGTAATTCAAACTTTCAAACCTTCAAAAACAGATCAACAGAAACAGCACTTTGAATGAAGCAACCCTTAACAAACATTTACCTTTTTAGCTTTGTAGAACTTGGAAATCAAAGCAATGTCAAGCGATAGCTATAAACAACCCTGAAAACACAGAAACACAAACCTTTGAATGAAGCAACCCTGAAACTTATAACATAACCATAACCACAGATCCTTTAACATGAAAAATAATAATGGGTTTCAGCATATAAATTATCTTAAATACATAGTTTTTGCGTTCGAAACGAAAATCAAACATATGAATTTCGAAACGAAAAATCAAACAATGCATACAGATCGAAGAAAAATCCGGGAAATACCAATGATATCGAGTAAGAAGCCAACGATTACGAGAATACGAAACGTTGAGTTGCGATGCTGATTTGAATTTGCGATGCTGAGATGAATTGCGATTGTAGCCCCGAAACGTTGAGTTGAATTGCGATTGTAGCACCAAAACGTTGTGTTGAATTGCTAGCTAAATGATTTCATCAAGAAATTGAGGGAAGAAGAAATTGGGGGAAAACGAAATTAGGGTTCTTTTGGAGAGAACGTGAGTGAAATTTGGAAATTGAATCTGAAATGTTTTTTTTTTCTTATTGTGTTTTAACGTTTAACAAAAGAAATTAAATGTAATATATTTTTATATTAAAAAGTTTAATTTAATAAATGATAAAATAATATCCATTGGATTTATAAAATAAGATGGATGGATTGAATCCATCCATATGATTTAATGGATGGATTGGATAAATCCATTAAATTATTTTTTTGTTTAATGGATGGATTGGATGGATAAATTATAGGATGGATCGGATGGATATTGTGTTAATGGATTTTATTGCCACCCCTAGTAAAAACCTTGTGACTCTTCAGCTTGCTCTCTCTTTTACTTCTTCACCATGAAGCGGCGCAGCTCTCTCCCTCTTCCCCAACGAATTCTCTTCCTCACCATAGTCACCGTCCGGACAGGCCTTCATCTCCTTACATCGCTTTGCCGTGCTCTCATCTCTCTCCTCTATCCATCTCCGACTAGATTCTCTCGATCTCTCTCGCTTAGGATTCATCCTTCTTGATGCCTCGTTGTGTTCTTGATGATGATGTCGATGCGTTGTTGTTGTTTGTAGAGGCGTTATCGCTTCAGTCGCAACAAGAGATGAAGAGGATGGTTTGCGGAAAGTATGAAGATCAACGCGAAGATGAAGTCAATCGCGAATTATTGTGGGAGATAACGTGAAGCTTCTGCTGAAATCTTATGGTGACTTTATGAAGATCGAAGGTTGTTTCTGGTTATAGAGATTGAATACGTTATAGGTTCGTTCGATGAAGATCAAAAAGGAAATGCTGCAGGTTTTCAAGATGTGAAGGTTGTCGAAATTGTTGAAGAACTTCTGCAGATTCGTGTATGAGATGGAGAATTTAAGATGAATCGATCATGTATATTTTTCTGGTTTTCTTGCAGGATTTGTGGAAGGTGAAGATTTAAGAGGTGGTGAAGACGTTGAATTCAGAAGATTGGAGGAGATGAAGTTTGTGAAGAGTGGAAGAAGATGGATGATGAAGATTGTGCAAAGAGAGGGTGAAGGTGGGAGAGGAAGGTTATGGTGATGAAGTGAAGAGAGTGATGATGAATGAATGGTGGAGACCGTTTGAGCAGTGGTGAAGCACCTGTTATATAGAGTTCTCAAGGTTTGCGTTCCTCTCAGTTTCTCTATTGATTTTCTGGATTCTTCTCCTTTTCTCCTTTCTGTGAATTCTGTTAGTGATGTGGTTAGGATTGTTAGAAAGTTAGTTACAAAATGATAGGTTAGTTAGATTGGGTTTGAAGTTGGTTAGAGACAGTTAGGATTGGTTAGCAATTCTGTTATATGCAGTTGGAGTGAAGAGAGTTAGTTGAATTGAGGGCTGAGATTTAGGTGGTTAAAGCTGAGGTTGAAATCAGTTATGAATCAATGGTGAGATTGAAGTTAGTTGAAGGGAGGGAGATTCTGTTACAAGATGTTTTTTTTGTGTAAAATGTGAGCTGGCAATTCTGTTATGGCAGTTACGATTCTTTTTGAAGGTTAGTTATGGATTTAAGAAGTTAGTTGTGAGGTTAGAAGCAATTAGGTTGTTGTTCTGACTTCTGAATATTAATGAATTTTGCTCTACTGGATTGTTTTTTTGTGTGCAGGTCTGACTCTGGTATGAGTTCGGATGTGCGACTGTTAGGAAAAGGGTTATTAGTTTAGTTAAGTGAGAACTGAAAGTTAGAGTTTGATGTTAGTTATTTTTCTGTTTCATTTGATTGTGTGCAGGGACTTAGGATAACTTTTGCATAACCTGCAGGTAGTTCACATCGAATGTCTTGCTTGAATTGTACGGTATGAATCGAATGTATGCTCTGACTTTGAAATATGTTGGAATTTTAGTTCAGAAGTTTCATTGTTTGCAAGTCTGGTTTGATGAGATTACGAATGCGATGAACGCCGTGTATCGCTTACCTTGAAGTTTGTTGTGGGGTATTAACTATTAGAACAAAACCCTTTTTTTGTATGCAGGTAGGTGTGCGGTTGATTGGCTATTGGCATGAACATGGTCAGATGGAGGTTGGGGAGTATAGCAAGTTTCAATTGTGCATTACAAGTCAGTATTTGGACCGGGGCATAAAAGTTGCAGTAGGTATTGTGAAACTATCTTGCACCGGCTTTAGTTGAATTAGTTTAGGATGTTAGGTGTGGTTTAAGAGTTGAACTTGGTTTTTCTTTCGGTTTAAAGTTGCAGGGCTGACATTATGAATTTTGAATGGGTGTTGGCTCACTAGCTGATTGCTGCTAGTTTCTTTTCGTGTTATTTGCAGATTAACAAGTGAATATGAGGAAAGTGGCAGCTTGTTTATTTTTCTATTGGTTTTGTAGGTTTGAAGTTATCAAGGCAGTGTGAACTAACTTATGCAGGGTCCAGAAACTCAGTATCACTCTGCTGGTGTGTTCCATTCATAGCCAAGTTGGTATCTGTCAACACTTTGGATGCTTCATGAAACTTTCAAATGGATGATCTTTCGAATACTCGGCAGCACGAGAATTACCATGACCGTCAAATATTCTAAATAAGCTCGCTGAACGAACGTCAATGTTTATGTCTTAGAGTCGTAGCAATCTTCCCGAATCATCCTCTTCCCCTTAAAGCTCAAATCACAATCTCCTGTTCGGTTCGACCAAAGATGGAATTCACGCACAATGGAGCAACATACCGTCTGCCTTTCACACTCAATACCAAATAATATTTGTATATATTTTGTAATGGATACTTCTTGAGTTTGAATGGTGTAATGTCTTTTGGAATTGCTATTTATGGATATTTGATTTTCAACATTGTGAAGAGTTTTACCTCTTTGAATGGATATGTTGACTTGTATAACTTTCTTTTAGATAATGAAACCAATTCCTCAATTTTGTGCACTTGAAGTTTAAGTTCTTCCTTGAATAAAGTCCTCGAACCGAAATGCCTCAAATCAATGGCCCGTGGTATTGTGAATCAAAATAACTACAAAAGTGTAACAACGACCCACCATGAAGATCCAAGTGACTTGGTCAAAGGTCAACCTCCCATGGTTGACTTTGACCAAAAAGGCAAAGTTCCGTCAAATGTTTCCCATTTCTCAAACTCTAAATCAAACTCCATGCTAAACTCCAATCATTGTCTAGATCTCATATTATTACTTGCCACAAAATTAATAATCACAAACCAAATCTCGAACAATGAATGAAATCTAAACACGAGATGAACACATTGTAACCGTAACAAGCCCTACGATCAATTGGTAACCATAAACATGTTTTTGGATCCATGTGTTACACCAGAAGGCCAAAATAGTCTGAATTGTCGTGCAAGTAATTGAGGAATTTGGATGATGAAATAGCCCCGTAGTCTGATGAAGAAGAAATTCATAATGCTCATGCTTCAAGACCTTAATTTCCCACCTTTCAACTTCGAGAAGAACTAGAGGAATCAAGCTTCTTTGATATGTACAAACCTCCAAACCAATGTTAAACACAAGCTTACATGGTGAGTGATCCTTTTTGAACCAAGGTGCCTTATTGAATGGATGCATGATATGCCAATGACCTAATGGTATGCTGATGAATCAGAAACTTGAACCAGTTAGAAATAAAATTAGGAGGGCAAATTTTGGGGTGCAACAATAATCAATTCCTTCTTGTTGATTATATCCTTGAGCAACTAGTCTAGCTTTATTTCTTATAATGTTTCAATCTTCATCTAGCTTATTTCTAAAAATTCATCTAGTTCCAATAATAATTTAATCAAGAGGATTTGGGACGAGATTCCATACCTGATTCTTTTCAAATTGTGAAAGCTCTTCATTCATGGCTTGAATCCATGAATCATCTTGTATTGCATCATTTATATGCTTGGGTTCAATTTGAGACATCATTGCTAGGTTGTTGTTTTTGTCTTTGAAGAATTGTCTTGTACGTACTTGATCAGAGGTTTCACCAATAACTACATCATGAGGATGATGAGGTACAATTTTCCATCCTTTTGGAGGAGCTGGAAGTGATTCTTCCATAGTGTCTACGTGAATTTCTTTGTTGAGGATTTCCTCCTGTTCATCTAATTCATCATCAAGACTTTCAATGGTTGAAGGATCATTAGTTTCATTAAATATAACATGCATGCTTTCTTCCATACATTGATTTTTGAGATTTTAAATTCTATATCCTTTTGAAGTTTGAGAGTATCCAATAAATATTCCTTTGTCAGATTTAGAATCAAACTTTCCTAGATTATCTTTGTTATTTAAGATGAAACAATAACATCCAAAAACATGAAAATATGAAATATTAGGAGTTCTATTTTTCCATAAGTCATAGGGAATTTTGTTTAAAATTTTTCTAATGGTAACTCTGTTTATAATGTAACAAGATGTATTAACTGCCTCAGCCCAAAAATATTTTTCTACATTTGATTCATTTATCATAGTTCTAGCCATTTCTTGAAGACTTCTATTTTTTCTTTCTACCACACCATTTTGTTAAGGTGTCCTAGGACAAGAAAAATTATGAGAAATTCCATTTTCTTCAAAGAATTATTTAAAAAGAGAGTTTTAAAATTCTCCTCCGTGATCACTTCTTTACTGATATGATTTTAGAAATTTTTTCATTTTGGACTTTTGTGAAAAATTTTTTGAAAGCCTCAAAATAGTCATCTTTGTTTTTTAGGAATAGAACCCAAGTGAATATAGAGTAATCATCTACAATTACGAACCCATATATTTTTCCACTAAGACTTTAAGTTTTGACGGGGCCAAACAAGTCCACGTGAATGAGTTCCAAAGGTTTATTTGAAGACACAATATTTTTTTATTTGAAGCTACTTTTTGCATGCTTTCCTTTGATGCAAGCTTCACACACAGCATCTTTATTAAATTTTATTTTTGGAATGCCTCTTACTAGTTCAAGTTTTATCAGGTTTGAGATAGTTCTCATGTTGGTGTGGCCACAACGTTTGTGCCAAATCCATTTTTCATTTTCATGAGATACAAAGCAAGTTTCAGATGAAATTTCATCTAGGAAAAGAGTATATAGGTTCTTGTGTCTGGTTCCACAAAAGAGAGTTTCGTTTGTGAGAGGATGTTTCACGATGCATGTATTTTGTTTAAATATAACTTCATAACCATTATCACATAGTTGGCTTATACTTAACAAATTATGTTTTAATCCATCTACAAAATGAACATCTTTAATTACAGCAGAACCATTCTTACCAATGGTTCATATACCTTTTATTTTGGCCTTTTCATTGTTGCCAAATGTGACTGATCCTCCATCCTTATTTTCTAGAGATATGAAGCAGTCCTTATCTCCAGTCATGTGACGTGAGCAACCGCTGTCCAGGTACCAAACTTTTTTCTTTATTGAGAGAAAACATTCCTGTAGAAGATGTTAGCATTTTCTTAGGTACCCAGATTTGAGTGGGTCCTTTAGGGTTAGAATTATTTTTAGAAAGTACAACCTGTATGGATTTGGAAGCTGGTACAAATTTTATGGGTTTGGAGAGAGATTTATCTTTCCATGTAGGAAATATATTGTTTTGTTTTTTTAATGGTTTTATTTAAATGGTCCTTTAAAAAAGCATTTTGACTCCTCGTGATTTGTTTTCTTACAGTAGCAGCATTTTTTTATTTGTATTAAAGTGGTGTTTCCTGGGTCTGAATTTTTTATATGAGGTGTAAAAAATGTTTCATATATTCTTTTGTTTTTTGAGAATTTGAAACCTATCCCTGCTTTATCAAAAATACCTGATTGTGATCCCATTATGTTTTGAAATGTTTCAGTAGACCTAACAAATTTTGTAATATCCTGAGTTAGATTTTCTATCTTGTTTTCTAAAGTTTCTATTTTTGGAAGATTTGATTTTTCAATTAGTACTTTTTGTTTAAAGGAGAGAGAAGAGTGAGCATTGTATAGATTAGTTATTGTGATAGATTGTTTGTTAATGGTTTTTTTAAATCTTCCTTTTCTTTGATTAAGTTTGAAATTTGTTCTTTTTGAAAAAGACATTTTTGAGTTAAGAGGTTTGAATCCTCTAGCAGATTGTCAAACCTAAAATTCATTTCATGACAAGTATTATAGGAGATAAGAGGACTTACTTCGGATTCAGAGGTTGTCATAAGGCATATATTTGATTCTTCTTCGTCAGTGTGTGAGTTTGAGTTCTCAGAGACATCCCATGAAGCCATCATTGATTTCTTTTTGAATGGTGTACCTTTGACGAACCTTTTTTGTTGAGGACACTCAGTTTTGAAGTGTCCAACTTTGTGACATCCATAACATGTGATTTTGCTTTTATCTATCTCAGCCTTTTGGGGATCTCTTCGAAATGGTCGTTTGTTTTGTCCTCTTCGAAATACCAGTTGCTGAATGCGTTTAGATATGAGTGCTAAATCATCCCCATCTTCAGAAGGTGATTCATTTGACTCCTCAATTTTTATTTGAGTTTCTTTTGAGTTTTTAGCAGCCTTGAGAGCAATTGATTTTTCTTTCTTTTGTGGTTTATCTTCTAGAATGATACATTCATGAGCACAAAGAGAACCAACAAGTTCCTCAACTGGTAGATTTGTCAGATCTTTAGCTTGGTTTATAGCAGTGACCATTGGTCTCCATACTTTAGGAAGACATCTAAGTAATTTTCTTATTCTCTCATGAGGAGAGTAAGTTTTTCCAAGAGATCTTAATTCATTAATAATAATTGTAAACCAGGAGAACATTTTGTCTATGGTTTCATCTTCTTTCATTTCAAATGTTTCAAATTTTCTTACTCCCATATCTATACTTTCTTCTTTAACATGACTTGTTCCTTCATGGTGAATTTTGAGTTTGTCCCAGATCTCGTTGGCAGTGTTACATTCCTCAATTCTATCGTATTCTTCTCTGCTAAGAGCACATGATAAAATAAATTGAGCTTTTGAGTTAAAGAGTACCTGGTTTTTCTCTTCAGGGGTCCATGACGCTTGAGGTTTAGGGGCAGCAGGAGCAGCATCAGTTGGAGCAGTCATTGGAGTGAAGTTTCTTGTTTCAATGATGGACCACATATTTATATCTTCAGATAAGAGAAAGAGTCTCATTTTACCTTTCCAGAAGTAGTAGTCAATTCCATTGAAGAGTGGAGGTCTGTGGGATGATCCTCCTTCAGCAATGAAGTTTGTTTGTTCAACCATTCTTTGGGTTGTTGTGAACGTTTTACTCTAACACGGTTAAGTGCAGTTTTCAGAGCTCGAGATTTGATACCAATTGTTGGAAATAAATTTCACTAGAAAGGGGGGTTTGAATAGTAACCTCTTTAAAATTTTAGTTTAAGTGTGTGAGAAAGATATAAAGAAATATAGGACTGGTGAAGCAACTGGAAAAACTCATCAGAAAAACAATGAAGTCGCCATCAAGTGTTTATTTATCCCAAGAGAAAGGAAAGGAAAACATCGACTAAAACCTATAAACAAACAAACAAACAAACAAACAAAGCTCTACGACCTAGAGAAAAGGGTAAGGGAGTCGGTTACGCAAGGGGAAGGGATTAGCACCCCTCACGTCTGTCGTACTCGACGGGATCCACTCTTTTTAGTTTTAATCTATGGGTGTTAAGAGTCTAAAGCTTTAAAGCTAAATGCAATGCATGAAAAAAGAAAGAAAACAAAACACGGGGAAAAGAAGGAACATTCACAAAGTGTGCTCGTTCGGACCCCGCGATCCAATGCTTACGTATCCCTTAAAGGAATCAGAGCAGCCGTAGTTCGGCTCAAAAGTTTTTGTATGTTTTTGTGTTTTTTTAGGTGGACAGAGGTTGAGATCACATCCCAACGTTGCTCGACCTTTGGAGACTCACACGCCTAAGTATGGGAAGGACTTAACATATCCTTAAAAGAAAAAGAAAATTGGTTTGTGTTTTTTGATGTAGATAGAGGTGATCTAGAGCCCAATGCAGGGATGCCCACCTTTCTCCACTTTTTTAAGTTTAAACTTTTATTAGGTGTTTTGAAGTGTTTTATTGCTTGGTGTTTTTTATGGAATGTAGATAGTGGTGAATTAAATCCCAATGCAAGGATACTCACCCTTCTCCACTTATTTGATATTTATTAAGTGTTTTTAAAGGTTGAAAAGAAAAAGACGATATAAACTAAAAAGGAGACTAAAAATGTCCTAGAAGTTATCATGCTTGAATAAGATCCTAAGGTCTAATGACTTTGAAAAGTCAAGTCTTAAGGGAGCATGGCAAAAAATAGACAAACAAGGATAAACACAAGCAATCTCAAGATAAACAATGTGTATTCAAGATACACCAAGAGATACACAAGTAATAAAAAAGACAATGTAGAGATACACTCAAACAATGTCAAGAAACAACAAACACAAATCATCAAGAAGACATGCAAGGATACATACAAGCAATGTCAATAGACAATCAACACAAATCATCGAGAAGACATGCAAGGATACACACAAGCAATGTCAATAGACAATCAACACAAGTCATAAAGAAAACATGCAAGGATACACACAAGCAATATCAATAGACAATCAACACAAATCATCAAAAAGACATGCAAGGATAAACACAAGCAATCTCAAGATAAACAAAGTGTATTCAAGATACACCAAAAGATACACAAGTTATAAAAAAGACAATGTAGAGATACACTCAAACAATGTCAAGAAACAAATAAACACAAATCATCAAGAAGACATGCAAGGATACACACAAGCAATGTCAATAGACAATCAACACAAAAAAATAAGAAAAAGGTACACAATCCACATTAAATAAATCACATAAGGAAATACTTATCAATCAAACAATGGCTCATTGATCCCTCAAAAGATCTCACCTCACAACAAAATTAGTCAAAACAAGCTATCACTAATTAAGTAAGAAGCAAATAGCACCTAAATAGCCAACAAAAATGAAAAGCAAACAAGCATACACAAACAAGAAGTAAACACTTCAAGAAAATGAGATAACCATCTAAAAAGAAAAGAAATACTACTTAAACAAGTAGAGAAATCAAAGAAGTAACCACTTTTAAAAGATAAACATCTTAAAAGAAAACTCACTACTTAAACAAGTAAAAAAAAGGAAATGGTTTAAGAACCAATTTAGGTCAAGACTTGATAGGAGAATGTAACTTATAGAATAAGTTATCTCAATATCAACAAACTCAATCATGTGAGTAGTCATAAACCATACACAAGGTAAAAGAAAGAATAGAAGCTTAAAGCACAAGTTGTGATATCATACCATTAAGGAATCATGTATCAAAAGCTTAACAAAGCAAAATGTGACCTCTAAGGATCAAAATAAAACAAATGGGGTAGTAGCAAAGTCATCCCATATGCATCAATCATGGGACACCTCTAAAGAGAGGAATTAGTCCTTATGACACAAGACTAGCTAGTCAAAATATCCAAACAAGCTCCAAGAGAAGTAAACACTTCCAACAAAGGCTTAAAACAATACTTACTTAACCAAGCAAGCAACATAAACATGTGAAATTAGGTGACCACCTAAGCAAGCACAAAGTATAAGGAAAGATGGTTACCACACATCAAAACTAAAGCATACGCGAAAGGCGACACCAATCATAGTATCATCCAATCAAGTGGAATCATGCACTCAAGGTGAAATAAGAAAGTGAGATGAGAGAAATAAATGAAATTAAAATTCAAATACAAGAAATCGGATCACCAACTCCTAAGAGTTTCACCATAAACATAAACAAGTTCAAAGAAAGAAGTGAAGTCAAATGATTCTCAAGTCACCAAAGGACTATCATTGAACATATCATTCTCAATTTTAAATCCACACAAAGATATGAGAAGTAAAGACTTACTCACAATTAAAGAAAACTTACTTAACCAAACAATTATCATGATATTAGGTAAACACCTATACAAGCAATCAAGAATAGAAGAAGAGATGAAGATTAAACAATCGAACATCACAAAACAATTCCTACTTCGAGGACTTTCAAATCAAACAATGCCTATAACGATAGGACTTAGAATCAAACATTGCCTATAACAATAGGACTTAGAATCAAACATTGCCTATAACAATAGGACTTTAAAAACAATCACAAATTGCCTACTTAAAGTAGAACTTCAAAGTCAAACAATGCCTATAACAATAGGACTTATCATAAGATTCATACAAAATGCAACAACTCATATACATCGAACATATTGTTCGGCCAGCTATATGCTTCTAAACATTGCAATTCTAACATGATGCAAATTAAGGCTCAAGGAAGCGTACCTTCAAAGTGGAAAATAAATCCACTATACCTCTGAAAATCGCATGAGCGATAAGAAATCCAAGCCGAGAGGAATGAGAAATCCAAGTTAATGCGCAATAAGAAGTCCAAGCTAAGGAGTGCACATCGAGTCCTTAAGAGATAGTCCTCAAATCGATCCAATAGTCGCAAATGAACAGGTGAAGATCAAAAGAAATTGAAAAGGAATTAGTAACAAGATTAACCATAAAATAAGGATTAAAAAAAACTCAATTAAATTATAAAAGAGAAATCCTAAAGTCAATTCTAAATATCATGTATTTTTATCAACAAAAGATTAATGGACAAATAAAATTATTGACAAAAATTAGTGCAAAGGAAATAAAATAAAACACTATGCTGAGAGGGGGTGAGTTGCTGAAACTGGTGGTGTTGGAAAGTAGTTCGCAGACCCAAATTAGAGAGGCCCAAAACAGATTTATTGGCAAAGTAAAAAGGGGAGCCGCATGGGCCTGGCGGAGGTGTATGGAAGCAAAACGGATGGGAGGCCCAACTGGCTTTTTTTTGAATCCAAACGCTAAACAAATTAACACCAAACAAACTTTCAATTAATTTTAAATAACCCAAATTAATATTTTAACAAAACAGATTAAATAAAATGACTAACAAAAAAACACGAGCGGTGGATCTCTTCAAAACGGCAGCCCAATCTTCTAGTGAGCTCTGCTTTCTCTGGTCACGTATCTTCCTTTACACCTTCTCGGTCCTCGTCTCAAATCGTTTTGATCGCGATCTCTCTCTGCTTCAACGAGTTCGGTGCTCTTCCTTTACTTGGGTGAAATCGATTTGCATGTGGAAGTTTGTTGTTGAATGTTTTTTTGGAGATGATGCGTGAATCTCTGGATTTTAAATGATTTTGTTGAATCATTTGTGCAAAGATGATGATGTTGCAAAATCGGTGACGACGTTGAAGGTTGTTCACGATTTGAACGGTGATGATGAACATTGTGTTCTGAATCGATTTGAGGATGGTGTTGTGCGTGATGTTGAACGATGATGTTCTGAACCGATTTGAAACAGTGAGATCTTTCTGAGCTTTATCTTTCGTTCTTTAATCTCTCTTCTTCTTAACGATTCTGAAGGGTTTTGGTTTGGGAAAATGACGATGAAGTTATTTGGATTTCATGTTTGAACGTTGGGTTTATGTGTTTGAGTTTGTGGCTGTGTATTGTGATTGTTGTTGGATGAATATGAACAATGTATTTACAGTTTCTGGAAAGGTTTTTCGAAGATGATGATCGGAATTTTTTTAGGGTTTTTGGTTGTTGGCTCTGCGGCTGATGTTTGCCGAGAATGAACAGTGGTCTCTTCCCTTATTACATGTGCATTGAATGTTTTTATACTGACTGAATTAGGGTTTGTTGATGTTAGAAGGCCTTATGAAATTTGTATTTGGGCTTAACCGAGCTTCATTTTCTGAATTGTTTGAATTGTGATATTTGTAATGACTTTGTTGATTTACTGCAGTAACTTGTCTTTTTATCTCTACTGCGAACCAAACATTTTGCTTTTGTGATTTGTAGTAGAAATAAACCTTGGGCCAATGATTAATATTTGAATAATGTATGAGGCCTTGCAAACATGATTGAAATCAAACCCCTTGTTTCTGATTCCTTGCATAAAACCCTAATGATGAACTTTGTATCTTCTTCTTGAAAATTTCTTGTTCATGTTCATATATTGATTGCAATGTGCTAACTAATCCTCCTCTTGTTTTCATGTACACAACAACATTGATGGCATCGGTGAGGCGACAAGCCATAGCGCTTTTGGAAGCTTCAAGAGAATTTGGAGACCAAATAGAACTTAAACTTTATTTTGTAATTTGTGAATGTAATTTGAACATGAATTTGGACATTTGAATCTTCTTGTAATGAACTTGAAATTGAACGGCAATGTTTGAAACTTTCAATGAAATAAAATATGCACCACTTGAATTCCAAGAAGGAGACGATACACGTAGGTTTCACCAGAATAATACCCTAAGGGTCACGCGAAAGGTGACAAGAATCCAGAGATAACATCAGAACTTGAGGTAAACAACCACTACTGGAGATAAAGTCTACACGAGACGCCAGTAATCAACCAAAATAAACTTATGCTTCAATGCATGCTTGAATTATTTTACTTTTGGGGTAGATGCAATGCAGATGATGAATGAAAAGAGTGCTCTGTCGGGGAACGACAGAAGTATATAAGATGGTCTTCGGGGAGAAAAACTTTGAACCATCGATTCGCTGGAGAGAAACAACTTGCCTATAATGCACTGGTTGCAAAGTTGAAGAAAAATATTGCAAAAATAAATTGCAAATCCTGAGAGTACCCTCTTGAATTGGGATTCACCGGAGAAAGTGTCAAATACATTGACTGGAAAAGAAGAGAACCAAACTCTAACTTCTAAACCGTTATTCAACTTCATTGGGGGATGACCCAGTATCCATCACTAAGGATAAAGGGATCCACATCACTGGGGAAATAGGAAACACTTGTATAGAATTTCGTCGGAAGCTTCATTGGGGAATTTCAACAATCTGTGCACAGCACGTGACAGAAACTCCACTGGGGAAATACATTCGCTGTAGATAAGGAATAAATTGTACTAAAATCGGTCGACATCTCAAACCGGGAACAAACTATAACGATCCCTTCACTGGGAACCAAAAAGTTTTCTTGTACACAAGAGAAAACCAACCAACAAACTCCATGGGGAAGAAAACTTTTACAACATCCGTTACCAAAGAACGGGAACTTCTGAACCGAAGAAAGATCTGATACAAGCCATACTTCAAACTGGGGAATTAAGGATGTCGGAAGAATCGTTTTGACAGCTCAACAACTTGAGAGATGTCTCATGAACAAACTTTGTTTGAGGGAACACTTCTTGAAAAGTTATAATTGCGCCAATTTGGATGGGGGAGAATGATCTTTTTTTGAAAAGACCTCACTGGGGAATAAGGAAATTCTCAACCAAAACTCGGATGGGGATTGGGAAAGTTCTATCAATTGGGAATCGAATTCTGATTTCCGAAGAAACATTCTCAATAATAAGCACGCCAGTCAGGTAATAAGAATTCTCGACCAAGAACTCTCAATAATCAAACTATCAGACTTGCTAGGGAATAGGAATTCTTGACGAAGAACTTCCAAGAATCAAACCTTTTCAACATATCCTGTGCAGTGGGCGGATACGAAACAACAAAACCTTGCTGAGAAACAAACCAACTGTTCTAACAATGTCCCAAGTATAACATGACTACTTTGTTTACCAACCAAAGTGAAACCGAGAGGATGCCAATAACGATTGGACTTGATTGAAGGCACTAGTGACCACTAGCGTTCCAGTTACCACCGGTCTTGGAAGCGATGCCAATAACTATTGGACTTAAAGATTCTGATCTCTGTAGGGACTAATCATCTGATTTACCACTCACCATGGTTACAACCTTTGAGGAGGAATTGAAAGTCACACTGAATTTTGAAGAGATTTGCCAATGAAGATTGGACTTTACTACTGCGGATGACCATCCGATTTATCAATCATCCTTGGTTATAAATCATACTTCTCTCTAAGGAGAGATACCAATGAAGATTGGACTTTAAGTTCTGACCATGACTGAGGATGACGATCCTGATTTCCTGACGGTCTTTGAATTCACAATTTACTTAGCTCGCAAATGAGCTTAACCTGACCAACTCTTGACTGAGGGAAAAATACCACCGCATACTTTCTTGCCCCGGCCTCTAGGGACTTTGAAGAATTTTGTCGCGTAATGCCTTCCTGAGCCTTGTGCTATCATAGCAAACTTGCCCCAGTATCATGTGAACTTTGGAACGATGCCCCTTACTAACCAATGTGGGAAGTGACTTCAATGACATATGGGTAGCAGACCCTAATTATTCGACACCTTGAGAGATTCTTCAAATCTTGACATAACTGCCCCTGCTTGGCGAAACTTTGAAGAGATTTATCGACGTGATTGCCCAGATTGGCGGAATCTACAAACTTGACTCTTTTAAAGGTAAACTGCAGTGGGAAAACAACTTGCTCAATGCTCAACAGAGTCTCTAAAAATCATGCCCTTTAGAGTACTGTGACTGCAAATCACCTAACTACTTGCGCTCAACAGAGTCTATGGGGAACATGCCCAAAATATCATCAATTTTCTAAAAAGATCCAACTGGATATTGAAGTCTTTCTTTTTTACAAGATTAAATTATTCACTGATGTTCATTGTGTAAACTCTTTTGATGTTAAACAGTTGTTTTGCATACAGAAAATGTTTATTCTGAGAATGATAATTCTAATGCAACACTTATGTAAGTCTTGAAGTTTTTTGCAAAAAGACATTGGGACCTCTGTGAATGAACCACTTTTATAGTGCAAAATTGAAACATATATTGTGTGTGAATGATGAGACGAGCATATGATACCAACACAAATATTAGCACGCATCTTAGGAGTCAGTTAAACGCCATCTCCCTGTAGTATGCTTTCGAATTAATCCCTGCTTCAATTAGGACTTTTTCAGGGTTGTAATGTGGTCAGGTTCACGGGTTTTTTAGAAAAAAGATTTTAAGGCTCAAAATTATTTGGTGCCCACCCCTTCTTCATGATGTTCTCCAGTCCTAAATTCAACTAACTCGATACGAGCACAAATCTATCAAGATGATTTTTTGATGATTGAGGATTCCACAAGGTTTTTGGACACGGCAGTCACTCACCGTTGTTTTTGGTGTTTGATCACACGACTTTGTTCTTTTGCTGAGGATTCTTCATTCGTAATCCTTTTGCGCCTTTCAGGCTTTTCATTTATTTTATCACTTTTTCATTCCCTAACTTTTGCCTGGACAAATTCTTTTGAATTTTGATTTTGAAGTCCAGCGGGATGCCCTAATTTTTGCCTAAGTCACTTGTTTTTCAAGTTTTCGACTTAGCGGGCTTTCTTTTTTTTTTTTACTTTTTTTCATTCTCTTTGAACAAGTCGTGTAATCTTCAAGTCCTGTAATCTTGAGTCATTTTCAATTTTGTTGGAAGGTGATTGTGACTGCCTCATTCCTTGGTTGGTGAGGGATAACCATTGTAGTTTCTTGACTTTCTAGACCTCCTAATGTGAGAGAATAACCATTGTGGTTTTTAGATTTATTTTTCCGACCTCCTAATACGAGGGATAATGAGTGGTGATCCACTGGGTTTAAAACGAGGGTTTTTTCTGAACAAAAAGGAAACTCCTACTTCAAGGCTCAAAGGGGTTAACGAGGGTTTCACTCCCTTACATCTCCAGTGTTTAGGTATTTAAAACAATGCCTGTACATCCTCAGCAGGTTTACTCAAAAGCATACAAACCAAAGATTTTCACGTTTTTCATCTATCGTCATCCTCCCTCCAATTCTTTGCCTAAGCGAAAGACTTGGTCAAGTTGGTATAAATATGAAAATACATCATGAGTGATAACGAATGGATGAGTGATAACGAATGGATGAGTGATAACGAATGGATGAGTGATAACGAATGGATTACTTCAAGACAAGCATATTCATTGTATTAAGATTAACATTCAAAAATAAATAAATCTCTACATGTAGTCAATGTTTAAACAAACAACTGAAATACAAATGAAAATGCAGAAAAGGTACAAAAGATTGTTATCATAGAGGAGACTTGACTCCGTCTGGACTTGTTGCTTCAGAGCATGCATTATAGTCTTGATGTTCACTTGATCAAAGACAACGACAATTTCGGCTGTTTGATATGAAGATAGAGTCCTTTGAATCAAGTAGGTCTAGTGCCTTGTCTATGAATAACTGTCAATCTTCAACTGAATGGCCAGGTGCCCCAAAATAATAGTCACGTCAAGCATTGGTACCATAATCAGAAGGAAACTTTGCTGAAGTAATCAACATACAAATCTTAATCAAATGAAGCTCAAGCAAGCGTGGAAGCTACTGAGCATATGGCATGGGGATCAAACTGCTTCTCAGGCTTCTTTTGTCTTTGCGGAAAGAAAATACCTCTTTATTTCACTTGAGGGATAAAGCCTAATTGCATACGAGGAGCTTCAGAAACTCAAGGTTGTGGAGGAGATCCACGAAGCACTCCATGGCTTAAAGGAATTATCAAGGGTGAGGAGAAATAATAACTCCTTTTGCAGCAGCAGATGAACAATTGTATTCTCTTCTACATTGTTTTTAGAAATTCCATAACCAGGCTCATTAGAGTCTTCAACCGGTTGTTTTCCTCTCTTAGGAGTTCTTGACCACAAGTCAAAGCTTGCAAGTCTGCAATAAACAGCCCTATTTGAACCTTCATCTCATTCAATTCCCCACAGAGTTGCCCCATATCTGATCTCTTAACAATGGGAAGTCATGTCTTTAACTCTGAAGAGAATACCAAGTTTTAAAAAACTCCACCTCTGAACACCTGTTATGCATGAGATGTATGGAGTGCATGGTATGCCTGCAGAGACATGTTCAATCTTTACCAAGGAATCATCATGTTTTGATTTCTTTTAGCAAGAGAGAGGTGGAAAAGCTTGGCACAGGGCTCAAAGATACGATTCCTTGGTAATGAAAAGAACATGTATACTAAAATGAGATAACAATGCTTATGAATGCAAAGATATGGGATCAAGGCTCCATCACAAAGGATAACAACTCTACTATCTCTGACCTATCTGAATACTACAGAATCAAAAGCTGGCATGGCTTTAGAATACACAGAACCAAATATCATGGAGATCAACAACAACTTGGGATCAAGTCTCCCCAAAATACTAGATAATTGTTGAACTGTCTCTGAATAACCGGATGTCACAAGATCAATAACTAGCTGTCAACAGAGAAGTACCAAAGGACCAAAGAACCACGTACCAAAAGTCTGCAGCATGTACCTGTTTTAAAAATATTCCCACCCCACTCACAGGTAAATAACTGGCTCGGGTAAGGTCAAAGGTCCACAGACTACTAGCGGCTCGTGCGGACGTACTAATGTTGTAGCAGCATAATGTGCATGACAATAATATCCCACAACGGAACCTTCATCTGAGCGTGGCTCACATGACCGCACTAAAACGACCGGCACCTAAATAGCCGTCATGACTCCACTCTATCCTTAAGTTTCCTTGGTGACATCTCTGGCCGGGGTACGGGGCCTTTTACCTCATAGTAACAAACCCACCCATCAAAGAGACAGACAACAGCAGTACGATAATAATATATGGAAAGCAGTAAAATGCATGTACATATATATACAAGTAAAGCAATAAAGCAATAAACAAATAAACACCCAAGGAAAACAAAACAAAATAGAGCTAGGATCGACTCACTAAGTGCGGACTCGCAATAGGTCAACGTCCCTAGTAAAGTCGCCAACTGAAGCAACTGGAAAAACTCATCAGAAAAACAATGATGTCTCCATCGAGTGTTTATTTATCCCAAGAGAAGGGAAAGGAAAACATCGACTAAAACTTATAAACAAACAATCAAACAAACAAAGTTCTACGACCTAGAGAAAAGGGTAAGGGAGTCGGTTACGCAAGGGGAAGGGATTAGCACCCCTCACGTCTGTCGTACTCGACGGGGTCTACTCTTGTTAGTTGTAATCTATGGGTGTTAAGAGTCTAAAGCTTTAAATCTAAATGCAATGCATGACAAAAGAAAGAAAACAAAACACGGGGAAAAGAAGGAACATTCACAAAGTGTGCTCGTTCGGACCCCGCGATCCAATGCCTACGTGTCCCTTAAAGGAATCAGAGCAGCGGTAGTTCGGCTCAAAAGTTTTTGTATGTTTTCGTGTTTTTTTAGGTGGACAGAGGTTGAGATCACATCCCAACGTTGCTCGACCTTTGGAGACTCACACGCCTAAGTATGGGAAGGACTTAACATATCCTTAAAAGAAACAGAAAATTTGTTTGTGTTTTTTGATGTAGATAGAGGTGATCTAGAGCCCAATGCAGGGATGCTCACCTTTCTCCACTTATTTAATTTTTAACCTTTATTAGGTGTTTTGAAGTGTTTTATTTCTTGGTGTTTTTTATGGAATGTAGATAGTGGTGAATTAAATCCCAATGCAAGGATACTCACCCTTCTCCACTTATTTGATATTTATTAAGTGTTTTTAAAGGTTGAAAAGAAAAAGACGACCTAAACTAAAAGGGAGACTAAAAATGTCCTAGAAGTTATCATGCTTGGATAAGATCCTAAGGTCTAATGACTTTGAAAAGTAGAGTCCAAAGGGAGCATGGAAAAAAAATAGTGAAGCAAGGATAAACACAAGCAAACTCAAGATAAACAATGTGTATTCAAGATACACCAAGTGATACACAAATAAAAAAAAGACAATGTAGAGATACACTCAAATAATGTCAAGAAACAACAAACACAAATCATCAAGAAGACATGCAAGGATACACACAAGCAATGTCAATAGACATTCAACACAAATCATCGAGAAGACATGCAAGGATACAAACAAGAAATGTCAATAGACAATCAACACAAGTCATAAAGAAAACATGCAAGGATACACACAAGCAATGTCAATAGACAATCAACAAAAATCATCAAAAAGACATGCAAGGATAAACACAAGCAAACTCAAGATAAACAAAGTGTATTCAAGATACACCAAAAGATACACAATTAATAAAAAAGACATTGTAGAGATACACTCAAACAATGTCAAGAAACAAATAAACACAAATCATCAAGAAGACATGCAAGGATACACACAGGCAATGTCAATAGACAATCAACAGACAAAAAAAAAAGAAAAAGCCACACAAGCCACATTAAATAAATCACTTAAGGAAATACTTATCAATCAAACAATGGCTCATTGATCCCTCAAAAGATCTCACCTCACAACAAAATTAATCAAAACAAGCTATCACTAATTAAGTAAGAAGCAAATAGCATCTAAATGGCCAACAAAAATGAAAAGCAAACAAGCATACACAAACAAGAAGTGAACACTTCAAGAACATGAGATAACCATCTAAAAAGAAAAGAAATACTACTTAAACAAGTAGAGAACTCAAAGAAGTAACCACTTCTAAAAGATAAACATCTTAAAAGAAAACTCACTACATAAATAAGTAAAAAAAGGAAATGGTTTAAGAACCAATTTAGGTCAAGACTTGATAGGCGAATGTAACTTATAGAATAAGTTATCTCAATATCAACAAACTCAATCATGTGAGTAGTCATAGACCATACACAAGGTAAAAGAAAGAATAGAAGCTTAAAGCACAAGTTGTGATATCATACCATTAAGGAATCATGTATCAAAAGCTTAACAAAGCAAAATGTGACCTCTAAGGATCAAAATAAAACAATTGGGGCAGTAGCAAAGTCATCCCATATGCATCAATAATGGGACACCTCTAAAGAGAGGAATTAGTCCTTATGACACAAAACTAGCTAGTCAAAATATCCAAACAAGCTCCAAGAGAAGTAAACACTTCCAACAAAGCCTTAAAACAATACTTACTTAACCAAGCAAGCAACATAAACATGTGAAATTAGGTGACCACCTAAGCAAGCACAAAGTATAAGGAAAGATGGTTACCACACATCAAAACTAAAGCATACGCGAAAGGCGACACCAATCATAGTATCATCCAAAGGACTATCATTGAGCATATCATTCTTCATTTTAAATCCACACAAAGATATGAGAAGTAAAGACTTACTCACAATTAAAGAAAACTTACTTAACCAAACAAGTATCGTGATATTAGGTAAACACCTATACAAGCAATCAAGAATAGAAGAAGAGATGAAGATTAAACAATCGAACATCACAAAACAATGCCTACTTCGAGGACCTTCAAATCAAACAATGCCTATAACGATAGGACTTAGAATCAAACATTGCCTATAACAATAGGACTTAGAATCAAACATTGCCTATAACAATAGGACTTTAAAAATAATCACAAATTTGCTACTTAAAGTAGAACTTCAAAGTCAAACATTGCCTATAACAATAGGACTTATCATAAGATTAAAACCAAATGCAACAACTCATATACATCGAACATATTGTTCGGCCAGCTATATGCTTCTAAACATTGCAATTCTAACATGATGCAAATTAAGGCTCTAGGAAGCGTACCTTCAAAGTGGAAAATAAATCCACTATACCTCTGAAAATCGCATGAGCGATAAGAAATCCAAGATGAGAGGAATGAGAAATCCAAGTTAATACGCAATAAGAAGTCCAAGCTAAGGAGTGCACATCGAGTCCTCAAGAGATAGTCCTCAAATCGATCCAATAGTCGCAAATGAACAAGTAAAGATCAAAAGAAATTGAAAAGGAATTAGTAACAAGATTAACCATAAAATAAGGATTAAAAAAAAACTCAATTAAATTATAAAAGAGAAATCCTAAAATTAGTGGACAAGAAATCCAACAAAAGATTAATGGACAAATAAAATTATTGACAAAAATTAGTGCAAAAGAAATAAAATAAAACACTATGCTGAGATTGGGTGAGTTGCTGAAACTGGTGGTGTTGGAAAGTAGTTCGCAGGCCCAAATCAGAGAGGCCCAAAACAGATTTATTGGCAAAGTAAAAAGGGGAGCCGCATGGGCCTGGCGGAGGTGTATGGAAGCAAAACGGATGGGAGGCCCAACTGGCTTTTGTTTGAATCCAAACGCTAAACAAATTAACACCAAACAAACTTTCAATTAATTTTAAATAACCCAAATTAATATTTTAACAAAACAGATTAAATAAAATGATTAACAAAAAAACACGAGCGGTGGATCTCTTCAAAACGGCAGCCCAATCTTCTAGTGAGCTCTGCTTTCTCTGGTCACGTATCTTCCTTTACACCTTCTCGGTCCTCGTCTCAAATCGTTTTGATCGCGATCTCTCTCTGCTTCAACGAGTTCGGTGCTCTTCCTCTGCTTGGGTGAAATCGATTTGCATGTGGAAGTTTGTTGTTGAATGTTGTTTTGGAGATGATGCGTGAATCGTTGGATTTTAAATGATTTTGTTGAATCATTTGTGCGAAGATGATGATGTTGCAAAATCGGTGAGGATGTTGAAGGTTGTTCGCGATTAGAACGGTGTGTTGAAATATAAACTTGATTTGGGCCTAATTATTAGTGGTATTCTTGGGCTTAGTTATTTTGGGCTTAGATGATTTTGGGTAGTGTTTCTAGAGAATTCTTGTAGTGTTTGGAGTGTCTAGATATTTCTTATGGTTGTAATATTCTCTAGAATACTCTTTAGATATCTAGAGTTGAGAACTCTCTAGAATTAGTGAATCTAGAGTTCTCCTTAGAGTACTATAAATAGAGATGTAATCTCACACATTTGTATCAAGAAAAAATACAAAGTCTTCTCTTCCATAAAGAATTCTCGTACCTATCAAGTTTCTATTCAAGCCTCCAATATTTTTAAACACTTGTCCTACACACAAAAACAACCTTAATTCCAACACGGTGATGATGAACGTTGTGTTCTGAACCGATTTGAAGATGGTGTTGTGCGTGATGTTGAACGATGATGTTCTGAACCAATTTGAAACGGTGATATCTTTCTGAGCTTTATCTTTCGTTCATTAATCTCTCTTCTTCTTAACGATTCTGAAGGGTTTTGGTTTGGGAAAATGACGATGAAGTTATTTGGATTTCATGTTTGAACGTTGGGTTTCTGTGTTTGAATTTGTGGCTGTGTATTGTGATTGTTGTTGGATGAATATGAACAATGTATTTACAGTTTCCGGAAAGGTTTTTCGAAGATGATGATCAGAATTTTTTTAGGGTTTTTGGTTGTTGGCTCTGCGGCTGATGTTTGCCGAGAATGAACAGGGATCCGGCTTCAGTGACTTTCACGCGGGAAAGGCACCGTAACTTTAAGCTAATAGCTGCCATTGGATTAAATAAAGGGTTAAAAAAATTCCAAGTCACTTCTCTTTTTAATTTTAGAAACATAGAAATAATATATTTCAGTTTTATTTCTCCACAGCCTACAGTTTCTTTTCTCCACCGTTTTGGCCGCCGTCACAGCCTACCGTTCCTTTTCTCTACTGTTTTGGCCGCCATCACAGCCGTTGCCACCGTCGTACAAATTACTGTCACCTATTTCTTCTCTCTTCCTTCATACGTTATATTCCTCAGCTTTTAGCAAGGCTTTGTCAATCACGGTAAATCTCTTTGATTTTGTTTACAATTGATTCCGCCGTCGTTGTCGCCGTCCATAAATTGCTACCATTTATTTCCGTTCTCTTCTTTGCGCTGCTTTCTCACTTAGGTAAATCTCTATTACTTCGTTCATAATCGATTCCTCATCGACATCATCAAATTATAGGGTTTCTTTTGCACAATTTAATGTCTATATCTCATTACATAGAATCATTAGAAGTTGTTTTGTTTTTGTTATGGTTCTGGTTTTTCTTTGTATTTTCTATACAATTGATTCTAAACTGATTGTAACAAGTGATTTCAATTGATTTGTGTAGCAATTGATTCAAAATGTAACAAGGTACCAAATTGGTGTGGCTGCTGTAGCAAATTGTAATAAGGTAACAAGTTAGTGTGGCTGTTGCAACAAGTTGTAACAAGCTTTCAATTGATTTGAAGTTGTTACAAGCTTTTTCTTCTCTAGGTGTGGTTGCTGTAACAAATTGTGGTTGCTGTAACAAATTGAAAAGCATTCAATTGGTTCCAAGTTGTAACAAGTTAGTGTGGGTGCTGCAACAAGTTGTAAAGCTTTCAATTGGTTCCAAGTTGTTACAAGGCTGCTGCAACAATTCGTGTGGTTGCTGTAACAAATTGTAAAGCATTGAATTCCAAGTTGTTACAAGTTAGTGTGGCTGCTTTGACAAGTTTTAACAAGCTTTTTACCAAGATTGACAGCAAATACAAATGGATCAAGACAACTCTGCAGAATTAGTATAATAGGATTATAGAATAATAGAAAAATTGTAAATTAGTTGCAACACATGATGAACTTTTAGTACTGTTATTTTTGTATCTGTCATATACTATCCTTTTGTAACTTTTGTAACTTTCTTTTATGAATATAATGAAATGAGGAAACTTTCTTCCATATAATTTTCTTTGTAACATTATGCACACATTACATCATGATAAGTTCAAAAATATATCTAAAATATATCTATAATATATATATATATATATATATATATATATATATATATATTATCATGAATATAACATTTTCTACAACACTGTCATATAAGAGAATTCATGAATATATCTAATTCTGCTCCTATTGTCAAAATATATCAACATGCATTATCAAAATATATCCAATTTATGGATATAACTTTTTCTGCAACACTGTCATAACAGAATTTATCCAAATATATCCAACTTCAATAGTCAATACACACCAAACTTCAATACACACCAAAAGAGATCCAACTTCCTTTACATGACATTCATAACATTTCCAACTTCTATATACACCAAAATATACCAAAATAATATATATATATATATATATATATATATATATATATATATATATATATATATATATATATATATAGTACATGTACTAATTTACAAAAATATACCAAAATACAAACAGTACATGTACTAAAATACAAAAAATTCAACTTAATGATCTATTAACTTCGATCAGTGTAATCCTGCAACGTCTGTTTCGTCAAGTGGTGCCTACATTAAAAGAAAATTAACATCATGATAAGTTATATTTAAGGATAGTTATTTTTTCAAATGAAAGTTATATTACCATCAAAAAAGCTGTAAAATTAAATTGGTCATCTTGAGCTTGTTGAAGCTCATAAGTTGGAGGTGCCGAACATGATACTCCGTCGACCATATGACTTGTTAGTTCTTTATCCTAAAATGATTATAAAAACTTTAAAGTAATAATAATACATGTGAAATTAAAATAAACGATTTACACATCAAATTATATACCTGAGAGGCTTTACTACATGGTTGCCTTTTAGGTGCAGTTTTTTTTCCAATAGATTGCTTCTCAACCCAACCTTTATGCCGCTTTTGCGATTGTCCCTTTAAGCGAGTGCGTTTCTTGAATCCCTTTGGTAGCATAACATTAAAACTTGAAAATGTCGGGTTATCATGGCTATGATTGTCTTTGTCTTGTGATCGACGTTCATTTATTTTCTTATGCATGAGATCGACAGTGTCATCATTAATCTTGAGGTCTTCCTCTTCACATGATGCTGCCACCTTTATGAATTTTGAAACAACATGTCTGAATATTTGAGTCCTAGACAATTTTGGATCGACTTCAACATCTTTTCCCCTGGAATCTTGCACGATACCATAACGAGCTTGTCTTGTCAACCTCCTTAAAATATACTCATGAGGAATGCTCTTAACATCATTTGCTTCAAGTACTTTCAATGCATGTGAACAAAGTATGCCAAAGGTCTCAAATTTTCTACAACTACAAGTAATGGAAGTTGAAGCACGATCATATGACACCCTCCAATATCTTTCTGAATTTTCCATAGAAATGATATATTCACATAAAGTGTGAGACTCGTTTCTCTCTAATATCGACAAAGCTAAAAATTGCCTAAACTCGCTTTGAAACAATTCAAATACAGTGTGTGTGTGTGTATACGTTTCCAATTTGTATTAGAATTGGGCTCATCTCATATATTAACCTTGTAAGCTTATGTGAGGACTCATACTCACACCTTAATTCATTTCCTCTCTTCTCTTCAACAACTCGTTCAAAATGCTTAAAGAATTGTATGATATCCATATTTGGTTTCATACAAGATTTGAAGTGAGCATTCAAACTTTCACTGATTTGAGTACTTCTCATGCCAAGTGTTAATGTTTCCTTCATATAACATGAAGCCCATTTCCTTTTTATAGCATAAACTGATTTGATCCAATTATTTTCATGAACACTATAATCGTTGATCAAGTTGATCCAAGCTGTTTCAAAATCCGCTTCAATGTCAATATCATACATGCATTTTTTAAAATCTCTTAAAAAATAACTTCCTCCCTTCATCAAGTTTCCAAGGTGTTTAATCCCATTTTGCAATAAGTGCCAAGTGCATAAGCCATGGTGAGTCTCAGGCATCACTTCAGCAAGTGCTCTGGCCATTGCTTAATCTTGATCAGTGAATACAGTCTTTGGCTTCTTGTTGTTATGTGCTTGCAAGAATGTATCAAACAACCACTTAAATGACTCAATTGTCTCATCATACAATAATGCTGCACCAAAAATTATCGAACCTCTATAGTGGTTGAAGCCACAAAATAGTGCAAGGGGTCTATTCGCATGATTAGTACAATATGTAGTGTCCAAAGACACAACATCGCCAAAATGCCCGTAATCCAAAATCATATTCGCATCACACCAAAACACATTAGTAATTTGTTCTTCTATATCCATTTGATATGCATGAAAGAAAGACGGATTCTCTAATAATTGTCGTTGAAAATACTGTGAAAGAGATCCAACCTCGTCGTACTCCATACTTCTTTGCCTTCTTGCATTGATGTAATTTTTAACATCCACTCGTGTAAATCCAACATTAGCTCTATGCCCGGCATGTGTGCTCATAAGTTGAAATGTTGACTTCTGCCTTAATCCGGAGTCATCGGCTAAATCAATCTCATGTGCTTGTACTTCAGTTATTTTTCTATGACATGCAAGCATGTGTGTTGTCTCAGGAGATTGTAGAGAATGATTATGTTCCTCTACAAATTCACGAATGACCAATTTTCCGTTATTACATACAAGTGAAATTCTAGCTTTGCAATCAGTTCTAGTCTCAGCTCTGTGAGTGCTAACAAAAGCATCTATATTCTTTCTCTTTCGTAGTCCTTCCTTAGAACAAACAATCCTGCATGATGATATGGTGCCGTCTTTATTCTTGTTTGCGTAACGTTTTCTAACTCCAAAACCAACATGTGCACTATAAGAAAGCCAAAATTGACTTGCTTGTTCTATATCATCAAATTCCATACCAATCTTTGGCTTCCAATCATCATTTAAAGAAGTCATGTTTGATTACATTATCTAAATAAAACAACCTGAAAAATATTTTAAAAAATTAACATTAGTAAACATGATCATGTGATGGTGTTGTTTGCTAAAGTATTGTTTTTAAAAGTGATTTCAATCAATAAAATACTGTCACCATTTCAATAACACAAATCTATATATATACACAAGTAATATAAAACTTAGGGTTTGGATTGTGGTTGCATCAAACAAAACAAAAAATAAAGAAAGTTAGTCTAGTTTTATAAAGTGTTGTAGAGTAAACCCTTTATTCATTCTTCAGTATTTTGCCACCGAATAAAATTAATTTCTCATTGTAACAGTGTGTGTTATACATAATGTAGAGAGGGAAAAAAGTAGTGAGAACATAACTCGTATGAAGGCAGAGAGAAGAAATAGGTGGCTGCAAGTTGTACGATGGCGGCAACGGCGGTGACGGGAACAAAACGGTGGAGGAAAGAAACATTATACTGTGAAGAATAAAAACTAAAATAAAATAAAATTAGTGGTGAAACAGGTATATATTATTTGTATGTTTCTAAAATTAAAAAGAGAAGTGACTTGGAATTTTTTTAACCCTTTATTTAATCCAATGGCAGCTATTAGCTTAAAGTTACGGTGACTTTCCCGCGTGAAAGTCACTGAATTGGTTTGGGAAACGGTGATATCTTTCTGAGCTTTATCTTTAGTTCATTAATCTCTCTTCTTCTTAACGATTTTGAAGGGTTTTGGTTTGGGAAAATGACGATGAAGTTATTTGGATTTCATGTTTGAACGTTGGGTTTTTGTGTTTGAATTTGTGGCTGTGTATTGTGATTGTTGTTGGATGAATATGAACAATGTATTTACAGTTTCCGGAAAGGTTTTTCGAAGATGATGATCAGAATTTTTTTAGGGTTTTTAGTTGTTGGCTCTGCGGCTGATGTTTGCCGAGAATGAACAGTGGTCTCTTCCCTTGATATCTGTGCATTAAATGTTTTTATACTGATTGAATTAGGGTTTGCTGATGTTAGCAGGCCTTCTGAAATTTGTATTTGGGCTTAACCGAGCTTCATTTTCTAATTTGTTTGAATTGTGATATTTGTAATGACTTTGTTGATTTACTACAGTAACTTGTCTGTTTATCTCTACTGTGAACCAAACATTTTGATTTTGTGATTTGTAGTAGAAATAAACCTTGGGCCAATGATTAATCTTTGAATGATGTATGAGGCCTTGCAAACATGATTGAAATCAAACCCCTTGTTTCTGATTCCTTGCATAAAACCCTAATGATGAACTTTGTATCTTCTTCTTGAAAATTTCTTGTTTATGTTCATATATTGATTGCAATGTGCTAACTAATCCTCCTCTTATTTTCATGTACACAACAACATTGATGGCATCGGCGAGGCGACAAGCCATAGCGCTTTTGGAAGCTTCAAGAGAGAATTTGGAGACCAAATAGAACTTAAGCTTTATTTTGTAATTTGTGAATGTAATTTGAACATGAATTTGGACATTTGAATCTTCTTGTAATCAACTTGAAATTGAACGGCAATGTTTGAAACTTTCAATGAAATAAAATTTGCACCACTTGAATTCCAAGAAATCCCACACAAATGCTAAATAGATTATTCTTGAACTCAAATCCACTTTAAAGCTTAATGATCAGACTCAACCAGCTTTTAACGTCAAAGAAATGTCGAATCTACTTAATTCACCACTTTGAATTAAACTTGCATATCAACCCACAGATATTAGAATGAAAGATGCTTTGAGAAGTCCTTGAATAAGATCACACTCGAGACAAATAGAATCTTAACTTGAAGTCCAATTAATCCTCAATCAAATTAACAAACTCGAACACCATGGGTAAAGAAACCTGACTCTTTGATACGCATAGAGAAATAAACCTTAAACCTCTGGTTATCTTGACAAAATCCTTGAACAAAGAAATCTCAAATGATAAAGAGAGAGCAAAGTCTCAATGAATTGGCTCATACAAACCTTCAATGCCTCAATCAGTCAAAAACCCTAATTCAAGGTGATGCTTCAACATTTGATCCTTCAGGACAAAACTTCTCTTACCATAGATGTTGAATGCCCTTTCTCTATCTTGAGGAAAATCAGGAATACCATAATATCTTGATCCCATCCTTATGTATGAATGCACATGCTAATGAATGAGAAGTCTACAAGTGGTTGAAAATTGGGTGAGCAAATTTTGGGGTGCAACAACTGGTAATAAAGAACACACAAAGGTTTATACTGGTTCACCAAAAGGGTTAGTCCAGTCCTCACACACAGTGGGATTTTCTTATATCTTACACTTTTATCCTTTAAACGAGGGATAGAAATGTTATGCTTTACACAACCTCAAAAAGCTTTTACACACACTAAAGTATCACTTTAGAACTCTCTTTCTCTCTTGTTACAATCAAGATTTTATATCTCTTGAGGATATACAAAAGTATTTAATGGATGATTTGAAGATGATTCACTATTTGGCAGTGATAAGATTTCTTCCTCTTCTTGTGAATATGATAAGCTTTTTGACTTTGATTCAAAATGAGATTAAGCTTGAATGTCCAAAGTTGTTTTGTTCTTTGCAAGAGGTGCTAGTTATATAGAAGCTTGAAAGAATATGACCATTTGTACATGCAAGACAATAAAATATCTTTCTTAGCTGGATGTGTACTTTGAGGAGACCAGAAGACAATCCTTTGAGTAGATGAACAATCTGTCTTAGCTGGAAGTGTACTTTGAGGATTCAGAAGATAGTCCTTTGAGTGGATGATCATTATCTTTTGAAAGGATGCACGTTGGTTTATTTTGAGTGGACGGGATATGCTGTCATTTGAACTAAATGCTTTTGCCAATGTTTTGATAAGATCATGTTAAAGCTAAATCAAAATATATAAGATCTAACAATATGAGGACCTGCAAGAACACTTGTTAGAGGAGTTAGGATGATAACATGGTGTCCTTAAAACTCAGAAGTGTTTCAACAGTCCTCAAGCAACAAATCTTAAAAGTAGATGAAGGAAAATTCTGGTGTTTACGGGCTTTGGGCAAAGAGGGCTTCTAAGTTCGATTAAAGGTGTGTTTCCAGGCACTAGCTATCCGAACTAAGGGTATCGTAACAACACTAAACGCAAGAATGTGAGCATAAGCCTCATAAGTATGTAGACCGACCCCTAATATCCTACTATGCTAAGACTCTTTTTGGTACGAGGTCCTTTTTCATTCAGGTGAAATCAAATTAAGCCCGTTATCCGTATGTACTCATGGTATAGTGACCGGTTAGTGACTCTGATCTCAATTAACGGGGTTCTGGTACAATAGTTGGTGTAACCCCTTTTTATTTCACCCACATGAAGCTGTGGGGGATCGGACCGTCGTCCTCCCTACCAAGTCCAGCACCAGATACCTCTGGACCAACTACAACGGGCGTGCCTTTTATTATTTTTCTTTGTTTTTATTGATGCTTACAACAATCTCGAGTTAAGTAATCTTGTGAGGATCACCCAACTCATAGTTGCACACATATATATTTTTTACTTTTTTTAGGCAATGGAGATCATGCACTTATATTCATCGATCCTATCCTTAGAGCATGCTTAGGTCGGAGTCGACTGCTAAGATAAACTACTTAAGGACCTATATGTACAGTTTATTTACAGCCAAAGCATAATGGGAAGAAAGAGGGTCTAATCTAACTATTTCATAAAGCTTAAGGTTCTAAAACGATAACAATTTTTCGAAAAACGAGTGCCTAAGATAAAACAAACCCTATCCAGAACCTATCTCATAGCCCAAATCCTTAAAAACAACCATAATTTCCTTTGAAGAAAAATTGTGTAAGTCTAAAGATGGGGGAAATGGTATACACTACGCATAAGGACCCGTCTATCACATGCAATTTATTATTAACTAACAAAACAAAAACATACTGAAGGGAAATGAAAGCAGGAAATGAAAGCGATAAATGCTCCTCCCACACTTAAATCGGGCATTGTCCCCAATGTTCCAAGATAAGGCAGGTAGGATGTACCTGAAAATGCTAGTGAGGACCATTAGCTCCCTCACCGTCCTGGTCGGTATGGTCGGAACGACGGCTACGGCTACGACGATGGCGCTCTCTTCCCAATGCTAGCTGCTCCATCCTCTCTGTCAAAACGGAATTTACCGCTTGTAGCTACTGAGTTCTACTAAGGAGGGTACCTTGGGTAGCTTCCATCAGTCGGAAGTGAATAGCATATGTGGTCTGATGACGGTGCTGCTCATTCTAGAAAGCCCGTTGACTTTCCATAATGGTTTGTAAAGAGCGGGCATTCTGCACTTGGGAAGCTTGCATGAAGGCCATGTTATCGGCCACCTATTGTTGCATGGTAGCCAGGAGGGTATCCCTCCTGGCCTCTCGGGCCATGTGCTCACGCCACTTGTCCTCAGTGACATGGAAAATGGGTTAGAAGAGAGTGTAGTGTGTGATGGTGAAAAGTGGGGTGGTTCCTCCGTACGGTAGTCGAACTCATCATCAGTGTTGTTACCCTCATCTGTAGGTAGATTTGGGGGCAACTGGCTAATAAAATAGGGGCATTTATATTGTAGGTCCAGTTGCGCTCAAATCTGATATCAGTGCGACGGGTACAAGGCATAACAACACTTGGTACGGCGGCACCACCAACCATAAGGTAATAATCGCCTTCCCGCCTAGTCTTGCACAAACGCATATCTTTTAAAAACTTAAGATTTGCAATACGAGGGGAAGTGGGTCGAGGGTGGCAAGCTCTGTGTCCAAACCAATGGCACGAGCAATAGTGGTAACCAGGCCACCAAAGGAAATCGATCCACCTTTCCTCACAACATGGTGCATATGGGCAATCATAAACGGGACCGGATTTACTTTGGTGTCGGCTAGGCAATTTTGCATGATAATTAGTTCCTTAGCATTCACCTTGTTCGGGTTCTCCCGAGCAAAGATGGTAGATTCTAAAAGGAAATGGAAGACAGGAAGGGCAGGATTGTGGATATGCGAAGCAAGTAGGCCATCAAAAGAGTTTGCATTTTGTGTAGTGATTCTGGCCCAAAATGCTTCGAATACCAAATTTGTGTCCAGGGGTGCTTCACAAATAGCACCTTCCCCATAAGGCAACCCTAACATGGCTGCTAGACCGTCGGTAAAATAGTCATATTCAACATTAAACATTCTAAATTTGACTCCACCTACGGTGCTAGCAGTATTAGGCGAGACGTTATATATTAAGGAACTTAGAAATTCGAACGTTAGCCTAGGGTAGGTGGGTGCTTGTGTGGCAAAGATATCATGCATGCCTAGTTTGTCTAGAAGGAAGAAAACACTATGGTATATCCCTAGAGAGTAGAGAGAGTTTTCATTGATATACCTTGTAGAGTGGATAGGTGTAGTTGTCAACCTTTCGAGTAGTTGACGTTGCTTGTCGCCCGGCTTTCCTTCTTGCAAAATGTAGCCTTGATATTCCATGGGATCTTCTTAAAAATGAATGCAAAGAGAGTAGGGAGGTTATGGAGTGTAGAGGTAGAGAAGGTGTGAGAAAGAAAGTAGAAGAGAGGGGGTATTTATAGGTGGTGGAAGAAAGTGGTGGTTGATGAGTATTTATGGTGGAAATTAATGTGGTGGAGTGGTTATGGATTATAATGAGATTTATGGGGGGTAGGAATGGAAGAAAATAGGATTGGAAATGGAAAAAGGGGAAGAATGAGGAGGTTTTCGAGCAACTAGTCGTTAGGTGACCATTGCATCACCGCGGCCGCGGCAAGTTGAAAACTTGCTGGGCCGGTTCTGTCTCCCTTTTGCTTTTGAGCCTTTTCTCTTGCATCATTTCTCACAACTTGGGGGTGTACCTAGCATATATATTTTTTGTAGAATATATATGTATATTTGCATATATATATATATATATATATATATATATATATATATATATATATATATATATATATATATATATATATATATATATATATATATATATATATATATTAATATCATATTTTTTTTCTTTATTTTCGTTATGATGACCAGGAAAACAAAACATTAGTGTAACAAGTGAGTAAGAAAAACACACACACACACACACACACACACACACACACACACACATATATATATATATATATATATATATATAAGTACGAACGTCGGGTCATCACAACGTAGATAGTGCATAAAATATAAAATGCAACAAAAGTATCAACTGAAACTGAAAGGGAAAAACAACATAAGGGAAATCACACACACACACACACACACATATATATATATATATATATATATATATATAAGAGATCTCGTGAACAACATAGATCTATCACCAACCAGGAGGACGCCCTGAAGGATGGTCTGGACCACGTAACTCGGTCAACTGGCGTCGCATCTCTGCCACCTTGTGAGCTAGATCATCTAACTCACCAGCAAAGGAGGCATCATTTAGCTCCAACTGTAATTGAAGATCGGCCACCTCATTGCAGAGCGTGGCTATCTCGGTGCGCATAGCGATCAATAGAGTTCGGATGTCAGGTTCCTGCAAGTTGAGGTTGTTAGTAAGATCAATAGTGTGTGTACTCCGGGACGGGAACCTCGGGTCCAGGGGTATACTCAGGAACAGGGTCCTCAGGGTCAGGGGTGTACTCAGGAATCAGGTCCTCAGGAGTGTACTCAGGAATCGGGTCCTCAGGACCAGGGGTGTACTCAGAGATGGAGTCCTCAGGTGTAGAATATGATGTCTCGCCCCAACCCTCCACAGAATAGTTCCAGTTGGCAGGGTTGGAAACACATGTCATCAGGGGGTCTGGCAGGGTAAAGGTGTAAACTGTCTGATCATCTATGAGCAACTTGTATTGATAAGGATGGAAGGAGGCTCTCCTCATGAGTCCACGATCCATCCAGAAGTCTAGATCCAGAAAGGTATACCCACAGTAAGGAGTCAGCTGGAATAACATCCTGTCCAAGCCCAGAGCAGAAGCTATCTGTGTCACATTCCCTCTGGAATGTATAAAACCTGCAGTAGATCTGGCAGTCTGGTATAAGCTCTCTATCAGAAAACCTCCACTAGCGATGGGTCTGGACTGGCTAGCACAATATAGGAATAAGACCTCCTCAACAGTGACTAGGTGGTCACCATAGCTCCTCGCAAAGAAGGTGTGGCAAAGGATCATCTCAAAGTACCAGAAAGTTGGGTTATGGATCTTCCTCGACAGCTGGGCAAAAGGGTCAAGGCTAGCTCCATCACTAATGTCCTGCCAAAACTTGTCAATATCTCTGCTCAGAAAGTAATTAAGTGGCATCTCAGTAATGGCAGTTGGTCCAGTTTGGAAACCAAGTAAATCCCCAAACTCCTTGATGTTCAGGGTGTACTCGGTGCCAAACATCCGGAAGTTAATCCGTCCTCGGTCATCTCCTTCACTCACCCATGGGTTATAGTCTAAGGAGCTAAGGAACTCTAGAGTAAGGTTCCTGTAGGTCTTGTAGACATCATCAGCATAATCATTCCAGCCAAGTTGGTTGCACAGATACATGATACTTGGCTCAATCCCGAGTGCTCCCATGTAGCTCTAATCAGGGTACCTAGTGGGTACCATAGGTCTAGCAAATAAAGTAGTAAAACGGGCTTTCTGCGCCTCATCCCTGAAAATCACAACCATACCATCGAGGTAATTCATCCTAAAAATAAGAAAACACGAGAAATTAGTTCTGATAGTATATATATATATATATATATATATATATATATATGTACTAAAACAAAATATAAGTAAAAATAAACCATGGGTTGCCTCCCACGCAGCGCTCGTTTAACGTCATTAGCTTGACGGTTAGATCTTACTTCATGTAGGTATTAGAGGGTCTATCAAAATATGACTAGAGTAACCAATGGGCAGATCGCCCCCTTTGTACAACTTCAATCTTTGTCCATTTACCACAAACGGAGCACATGAATTATTCTTAATTTCCACTGCTCCTGACCTTAGAACTTTCGAAACATCAAATGGACCTGTCCATCGTGAGCAAAGCTTACCAGGGAAGAGTCGTAGTCTTGAATTGAATAGGAGAACTGGGTCGCCAATGTTGAAATCTTTCTTTATGATCTTCTTGTCATGCCATATCTTGGTTCTTTCCTTGTAAATGATGGCATTCTCATACGCATTTAAGCGGAGTTCTTCCAACTTATGAATGTCCAGAATACGTTTCTCTCTGACCTTTAAGTAATATAAGTTCAAGGTTTTGATTGCCCAATAGGCCTTATGTTCTAATTCGAAAGGTAACTGACAGGACTTTCCGTAGACCAATTGATAAGGGGTTGTTCCAATAGGGGTTTTATAGGCCGTTCGGTAGGCCCATAGAGCATCTCTAAGTTTTACTGACCAATCTTTTCTAGACAACGATACAGTTTTCTGTAAGATCTGCTTAATTCCCTATTCGACACTTCCACTTGGCCACTGGTTTTTGGGTGATATGGTGTTGCTACTATGTGTTTTACTCCGTACTTACTTAGAAGCTTGTCAAATATCTTAGATATAAAGTGTGATCCTCCATCACTTATGACCAACCTAGGGGTTCCAAACCTAGGGAAAATGATATTCTTGAATAGTTTGACAACTACCTTGGTATCATTTGTGGGCGATGCAATAGCTTCGATCCACTTTGAGACATAGTCAACGGCTACTAGGATGTACTTGTTACCCATTGAGGAAGGGAAAGGCCCAATGAAATCAATACCCCAAACATCAAATAATTCAACTTCTTGGATGTTACTCAAAGGCATTTCATCACGTCTTGAGATGTTCCCAGTGCGTTGGGATCGGTCACATTTTGAAATATAAGTGTGGAGATCGCGCCAAACGGTAGGCCAATAAAGACCAGCTTGGAAGATCTTAACGCATGTCTTAGACGTGCTCGCATGTCCGCCATAAGGTGCAGCATGGCAGTGTTTAATAATGTTGCCTACTTCTTCTTCTGGCACACATCGTCTGAAGATATTATCAATTCCCCTTTTAAATATGAGGGGTTCGTCCAAAAAAAAGTGTTTAACATCACTGAAAAACTTCTTTTTCTATTGGTAACTTAGGTCTGGGGGTATGATATCAGCGGCCAGATAATTTACAATATCTGCATACCATGGCGCGCTACTCAAGGTTGAGATTTCCTCAAAGGTTTCTTATCCAAAGGTATGTAGGGTGTCCTTCTCAATAGTGTTCATCCCAGCTACTAGCCTTTCATAGGTGGAGTGATCATTTATAAGTATTAGTTCAGGTTTAAGATGTTCTAACTTAGAGAGGTGGTTAACAACTAAGTTCTCTGTTCCCTTTTAATCTTTAATATCAAGGTCAAATTCTTGGAGTAAGAGAACCCATCTGAGAAATCTAGACTTAGCATCTTTCTTACTTAACAGGTATCAGATTGCAGCGTGGTCAGTGTATACTATAATCTTGGCTCCTACCAAATAAGATTGGAATTTATCGATAGCAAACACGATGGCTAGCAATTCCTTTTATGTGGTTGTATAATTAAGTTGGGCAGCGTCTAAGGTTCTACTAGCATAGTAAATGACATGCAGTTTCTTATCTTTTCTCTGCCCTAGTACGGCTCCTAAAACGAAATCACTTGCATCACACATGATTGCAAAGGGTTGCGTCCAATCAGGGGGTTGTATGATAGGCGCTGAAATCAGTGCTTGCTTTAAAACTTCAAAGGCCTCAAGACATTTCTGATCAAATTCAAACTCGACATCTTTCATCAATAGGTTTGTTAAGGGTTTAGTTATTCCAGAAAAGTTCTTGATGAAGCGTCGGTAGAACCCAACATGACCTAGAAAACTCCTCACTTCCCTAACGGTCTTAGGTGGGTTTAGGTTTTCTATAACTTCTATCTTGGCCTTGTCAACTTCTCTGCCTCTCTCGGAGATGATGTGTCCTAAGACTATCCCTTCGTTCACCATGAAATGACACTTCTCCCAATTCAGCACAAGGTTTACTTCCACACATCTTTCTAAGATTTTCTCTAAATTCGATAGGAAGTTGTTAAAATCAAACTCACACACCGAAAAATCATCCATAAATACCTCCATAATTCCATCGAGATAGTTTGCGAAAATCGACATCATACAGCGTTGGAATGTGGCGGGTGCATTATAGAGCCCAAAGGGCATTCATATGTAGGCGAATGTTCCATAAGGGCAAGTAAATGTGGTTTTCTCTTGGTCCTCAGGGTGAATAGGTATTTGGAAAAAACCAGAATATCCATCAAGATAACAGAAATACGAGTGTCTAGCTAGACGCTCAAGCATCTAATCTATAAATGGAAGAGGGAAATGGTCTTTCCTAGTCGCCTTGTTCAACTTTCTGTAATCTATACACATGTGCTATCCTCTTTTGGTTCGTTTTGCTACACGCTCACCTTTCTCATTTTCCACGACAGTGATACCTCCTTTCTTTGGTACTACATGGACGGAACTTACCCACTCACTATCCGAAATCTGGTAAATGATGCCAGCTTCTAATAACTTAAAGACCTCTTTCTTTACTACATCGCTCATGATAGGGTTTATTCTTCTCTGATGCTCTCTCGAGGGTTTTGAATTCTCCTCTAGCAAAATCCGATGCATGCATACGGGCGGGCTTATTCCTTTTAAATCAGAGACTTTGTATCCTAAAGCTAAGGGATATTTCTGCAAGGTATCTAAGAGTTGGTTTGTTTCGATTTGGTTCAGTGTGGTGCTTATTATGACATGTCGATTCATCTCCTCATCCAAAAACTCATATCTTAGATTTTTGGGTAATTCCTTAAGTTCTATGGCAGGTTTCTTGGTGCACGGCATAGGGTCGGGGGTAAGTGCTAAGCATTCAAAAAGGTTGTCGTCAATGTAAGGTTCCATACTCTTAAATCCGTCATCCTCTAAAATGGGGGTAGAACGTAATCTGATTAAGGAATCGTTGAGCTCATTTACACACTCATCGATGACGTCGATGGCATAACATGCATCTCCTATTACTGGTGCCATTAGAAATTTTGATAGAATGAACTCGATCTTTTCATCTCCTACCTCAAAAGTCAGCTTCCCTTTCTTAACATCTATTATAGCTCCAGCGGTCGATAAGAATGGTATACCTAGGAGGATTGGGATGTCATCATCTTCTTTGATATCCATAACTATGAAATCAGTCGGAATGTATAACTGACCAATCTTGACAAGTATGTCCTCTAAAATACCCATGCGGTATTTAACGGATCTATCGGCTAGTTGTAACGACATCTTAGTAGGTTGAAGCTCTCCTAGTTTTAACCTCTTACAGACAACCAAGGGCATCAGACTTACGCTTGCTCCTAGGTCTAGAAATGCTTTATCTATCATATGATTTCCTAGGACGCAAGGGATAGAAAAACTTACAGGATCTTTATCTTTCTTGGTAAGTTTATTCTCGGATATGGAATTAAAATCTAAAGGTTTGGGATCGTCGAGTCGTCGTTTGTTGGACAAAATATCCTTCAAGAACTTAGCATACGACAGTATCTGGGTTATTTCTTCGGTAAAAGGGATTTCTACGTGGAGTTTATTTATTACCTTAATGAACTTTTGGAATTGGTTTTTTGTTTTGGTATTTTTCAACCTTTGTGGAAATGGAATGGGTGGCTTGTAAGGTTGTGGTGTGTGATTCTCTACCTCTGGTTTTGATTGCTTTTCGGGTTTCTCCAGTTCCTCTACCTGGTCTTTAGGTTGAGCATCATCCTTAGGTTTTTCCGGCGTGCTTAGGTTAGGATTTTTAGGCCCTTCATAAGCGGTTCCACTTCTTAGGGTGATAGAATTTGCTGTTCCTTTGGGATTAGGTTGGGTTTATCCAGGGAACTGTCCTCCAAGTACAACTTGTGCAGAGGTAGTTTGAGCTACTTGTGAAATATGGGTTTCAAGCATCTTGGTGTGGGTCATCATCTGGTCAAACTTGGTTACCAGTTGAGTAACTAACTCGTTTGGGTGAATGTGTTGGTTCATAAAATCCTTATTTTGCTGAGTTTGACTCTGGATAAATGTGTCAATGGTTTCTTTAAGGTTCGGTCTTGGTGGCACAACTTGCATAGGTTGGTTTTGTTTTTGTGTTTGGAATCCTTGGGGTCTCGAAGATCCGGAATTTTGGATGGGGTTGTTGTTCTTGTAAGAGAAATTAGGGTGATTCCTCCATCCGGGGTTGTAGATATTCGAGAAAGGGTTTCCTTGGGTATAGTTAACTTGGTCTGTGCCAGAATCGTTCAGAAGGTTACAGTCAATCGTTTGATGTCCTTGAGTTCCACAGAGCTCGCACTCCGATTGGATTGCTGCCACTATGGTAGGGTTTTAAGACATGTTTTCGACTTTCAAGGCTAGAGCGTCCATCTTAGCATTCATCATTTCCATGCAACTTATCTCATGCTTTCCTCCATGGCTCTCCTTTTTCTCTACCATTGCTCGTTCTATCCCCCATTGGGCGTGGTTTTGGGCCATGTCCTCTATCAGGGCACAAGCGTCGGGATAAGGTTTGTTCAGTAACGCTCCGCCAGCGGCAACGTCGAATCGAAAACTCCTTGGTGAGTATAGTCTTGTACTTACATACTCCCCCTTTTTGATGATGGCAAACATTTGATTAAATGACGAAAGCTCCCCCGGTGTTGTATGCGTAAGCTTCCCCGTACTAAGCTCCCCCGTAATCTCAACTCATCTCCCCCTTTGACAACATCAAAAGAAAGATACCAGGAGAATAGTAGAAGAGAATAAAAAAATAATCTAAACAAAACAATGTCTTACATAACATAATAGTAAAGAAATAGAGCATAATATCCAAACATATTTAAAGGTACAAACCAAGCTTAAGTTCAAGTAATATAAGACATAATAACATGACAGAAATGAGATGCAATGCAATGAAATGAACTAATGCAATGCTCTCTAACGTTTTCCCAAACATGTTAGATGTATGCTTATTCTACTATTTTTATGCTCAAACATGATATGTTATGAGTAATGATGAACAACATATACATGTAAATGAGATAGGTGGAGAAGCATATAAGAAGTCACTATAAACATGTTAATTGATAGCATATTATAGCATCAATGATATTTTTGGAAGTGAACAACAAACATGTTACCATTTTCTCAACTTGCAGATATCTTGTCATCTTTGTCAATGTAGCACGATCCTTGATTGATTTCGTACTACCTTCATACTAAGAGAAGTGTTAGCTTGAGCATAATCAAAGTATAGAGTTAGAAATAATTAAATAAACAACAAAATATTGTTTAGCTCAAATTAGAGATATCTAATATCCCTAATTCTCTGCGAATGATGAAGAATTGCTTGGTTGCAAGAGGTTTGGTGAAGATATCAGCTAGTTGCTTCTTGCTTTCTATATGTTCAAAGATAAATTCTCCTTTTTCGACATGATCTCTTAGGAAGTGATGCCTTATTTCGATATGCTTGGTTCATGAGTGTAGGACGGGATTCTTTCTTAAATTGATGGAACTAGTGTTGTCGCACATGATAGGTATACGATCAAGCTTAATACCAAAGTCAATGAGCTGCTGCTTGAGCCATAATATCTGAGCACAACAGCTTCCGGCAGCTCCGTATTCTGCCTCAGCTATAGATAATGCAATTGATACTTGTTTCTTGCTGTGCCAACTTATCAATGAATTTGAGAATAGATGACATGTCCCATTGGTACTCTTTCTATCAGATTTGCACCCAGCAAAGTCAGAGTCGGAGTATCCCACCAAATAGCATTCATTTCCCTTAGGATACCATAGGCCATATGTAGTGGTTCCACGGAGATATCGCAGAATTCTTTTTACAGCTTTTAGGTGTGATTCCTTTGGGCATGATTGGTATCTTGCGCACATGCATACACTAAACATAATGTCCGGTCTTGAAGCTGTGAGGTACAGTAGTGAGCCTATCATACCTCGATACAATTTCACATCAACTTCTTTACCCTTTTCATCCTTATCTAGTTTGCCATTGGTTGCCATAGGTGTGTCAATTTCCTTTGACTCACTCATTCCAAATCTCTTAAGCAATTCCATGTAATACTTGGTTTGACTAACGAAGGTTCCTTGACTAAGTTGCTTGATTTGTAGACCAAGGAAGAAGTTCAACTCTCCCATGAGGCTCATCTCAAACTCACTCTGCATAAGCTTAGAAAATTCTTTGACAAGTTTTGCATTAGTCGACCCAAATATAATATCGTCTACATAAACTTGAACCAACAGTATATCTTTATCTTTTCTTTTAATGAAGAGAGTAGTGTCAACTTTACCTCTAAAGTATCCTTGACTAAGTAGAAATTTGCTTAAACGTTCATACCAAGCCCTAGGAGCTTGTTTAAGACCGTATAAAGCACGTTTCAACTTATAAACATGGGTTGGATACTTGTAATTTTCAAAACCGGGAGGTTGAGCTACATATACCTCTTCATTATTGTAGCCATTTAGAAAGGCACTTTTAACATCCATTTGAAAGAGCTTAAAGTCTTTTGAGAAAGCATAGGCAAGTAGGAGACGAATAGCCTCGAGACGTGCTACGGGAGCGTACGTCTCTTCATAATCAATACCTTCCTCTTGAGTGTAGCCTTGAGCTACTAATCTAGCTTTGTTTCTAGTGATAACTCCGTTTTCATCAAGTTTGTTACGAAAAAACCATCTAGTACCGATTACTTGATGATCTCCCGGATGAGGGACAAGGTCCCAAACATCATTCCGTTTAAATTGGTTTAATTCTTCTTGCATGGCCATTAGCCAATGCTCACCCAGTAACGCGTCCTTAGCGTTTTTCGGTTCAACTTGTGAAACAAAAGCAAAATGATGACAAAAGTTACTTATCTTGGAGCGTGTTGTCACGCCCTTTGAGATGTCCCTTTTTATGTTGTCGATTGGATGATCTTTTACATTTGTCCAGGCCTTAGGAAGTTCTTCATTGTTTGAGATGCTTTCTTTTTTAACATTATCATGATACTCATCTTTCTCTTTCTTAGCATCTTCCTTTGCAACGCTTTCACTTTTGTTTTCCTTATCTTTGACAATGTCTTCAGTAGATGGGCCTGCACTATCAAAAAATATACCTTTCTCGACGCATTTTGCATAAGATTCATTAAAGGACACATGAACTGACTCTTCAACAATAAGTAGTAACTGAATTGAGAGAACCTATATGCCTATATGCCTTACTAGATTGAGAGTAACCAAAAAAATATGCCTTCGTCCAAGTTTTAGCATATAAATGTGTTTTACTCATGTGCCATTAAACATGATCTCTCTTTTCTTAATATGTTCTATTGTGCAGCTAGAATTTATAAAAGTTACTTTGAAGTCTTTGTCGCACAATTGACTAATACTTAGGAGATTATGTTTAAGACTTTCTACTAGTAAGACATCAGTTATAGTTGTGGTAGACGGGTTACCTACACTTCCTTTACCAAGTATAGCTCCCCGATTGTGTTAGAACAAGATTTGTTCTGATCAATATTCTTAGTTTTGATAATAACAAGGATATGAATTTTGTGTGAGATAACGTGGTACTCTAGTACATTGCAATTTCCCTTTCAGGAAATATATAAAGAGTATGCACAAGTCAGCGCTCAGAAGCTTTGTCTCAGAAGGTTCAGCATGCAACATCAGAACATGGTCTGGCAAGACATCAGAAGATGGTCAAGGCAGAATCAGAAAATGGGTCTATGGAAGCATCAGAAGAACTTGAGATCAGAAGCAGAAGCACTGAAGTTCTCATGGTATCACGCTCAGAAGCACTTCAAGGTCAGAAGACAAGAAGATGCTATGCACCAAGCTGTTTGACTCTGATGATATTCAAACGTTGTATACACAAACATCATATCAGAAGAAAGTACAGGTGGCAGGCTACGCTGACTGACAAAAGGAACATTAGAAGCTATTAAAGGCAACGTCAGTAGACACAGCGTGAACAAGGCTCGAGGTAGTTGACAAAAGCGTGAAACATTAAATGCAATGCTGTACGGAATATGCAAAGCATTAAATGCTCCCAACGGTCATCTTCTCAAGTGCCTATAAATATGAAGTTCTGATGAGAAGCAAGGTTAATAATTCTGAACAAACTTATTCTAAAAACTTGCTGAAACGCTGTTCAACTCAAAGCTCAGAAACTTCATCTTCATCAAAGCTCACTACATTGTTGTTGTAATATATTAGTGAGATTAAGCTTAAACTTTAAGAGAAATATCACTATTGTGATTATAGCTTTTCAGAAGCATTGTAATACTCTTAGAATTGATTACATTAATTTGTAAGTAACTAGAGTGATCAAGTGTTGATCAGGATACTCTAGGAAGTCTTAGCTTGTGTCTAAGCAGTTGGAATTAGAGTGATCACGTGGTGGTCAGGATACTCTAAGTAAGTCTTAGCTTGTGTCTAAGCATTTGTTCCTAGAGTGATCAGGTTGTGATCAGGATACTCTAGAAGACTTACTCGCGGACTAAGTGGAAAACCATTGTAATCTGTTGCGATTAGTGGATTAAATCCTCAGGTGAGGTAAATCACTGCGTGGGGGTGGACTGGAGTAGTTTAGTTAACAACGAACCAAGATAAAAATAACTGTGCAAATTGTTTTTATCATTCAAGTTTTTAAACTACACTTATTCAACCCCCCCCCCCTTTCTAAGTGTTTTTCTATCTTTCAATTGGCATCAGAGCGCCGGTTCTAAGGTGCAAGCACTTAACCATGTTTAGAAAAGATTCAGGAAGAGAAAAACGCTTCAGTAAAAGATGGCTGGTGAAATTCCAACAAATACACCTACATCTACATCTGGCTCTGCTGAGGAATACAATGGTAACAATGGTTATACTAGACCACCAGTATTTGATGGTGAAAACTTTGAATACTGGAAAGATAAACTGGAAAGTTACTTTCTTGGTCTAGATGGTGAACTATGGGATCTTCTGATGGATGGTTACAAACATCCAGTGAAAGCTAGTGGCGTAAAGCTTACGAGGCAAGAAATGGATGATGATCAGAAGAAGCTTTTCAAGAATCATCATAAATGTAGGACTGTTTTGCTGAATGCTATCTCTTATGCTGAGTATGAGAAGATATCTAACAGGGAAACTGCCCATGATATATATGAGTCATTGAAAATGACCCATGAGGGAAATGCTCAAGTCAAGGAGACTAAAGCTCTTGCTCTAATCCAGAAATATGAAGCCTTCAAGATGGAGGATGATGAAGATATTGAGAAGATGTTCTCAAGATTTCAAACTCTAACTGCTGGATTGAGAGTTCTGGATAAAGGCTACACCAAGGCTGATCATGTAAAGAAGATCATCAGAAGCAAACCCAGAAGATGGGGTCCAATGGTGACTGCATTCAAGATTGCCAAGAATCTGAATGAAGTTTCGTTGGAAGAGCTTATCAGTGCTTTGAGAAGTCATGAAATAGAGCTGGATGCAAACGAGCCTGAGAATAAAGGTAAGTCTATTGCATTAAAATCAAATATTAAAAAATGTACTAACACTTTTCAGGCTAGAGAAGAAGATCCTGAAGAATCAGAATCTGAAGAAGAAGATGAACTGTCCATGATCTCCAGAAGGGTAAATCAACTCTGGAAGAGCAAGCAAAGGAAGTTCAGAAGCTTCAGAAGTTCAAAGAAATTTGAACGTGGAGAATCTTCTGGCGACAGAAGATCTGACAAGAAGAAGGCTGTCTGCTATGAGTGCAATGAGCCTAGACATTACAAGAACGAGTGTCCAAAACTTCCGAAGGAGAATCCCAAGAAGAAGTTTCATAAGAAGAAAGGTCTTATGGCAACATGGGATGATTCTGAATCAGACTCTGAAGGAGAGCAAGCCAACTTCGCGATGATGGCTACAGAAGATGATGGATCAGAATCTACATCAGAATCAGATTCTGAAGAGGTATTTTCTGAACTATCTAGAGAAGAGTTAGTTTCCAGTTTAACAGAACTTCTGGAACTCAAGGCTCATCTTAGTATCAAATACAAAAAGCTGAAGAAGCAGTTTGAATTTGAAACTAAGAAGCTGGAATGGGAAAATTCTGAACTGAAGGAAAAAGTTTTAAATCTATCCAAAGATAGTGGATCTCCTTCGGAAACAAAAAAATCCATTCCTAGCATGAATCATATTCTGAAAGAATATGACTCGAGCTTCAGAAAGTTCTTATCTAGAAGTATTGGCAGAAGTCATCTTGCTTCTATGATATATGGTGTTTCTGGAAACAAAAGGTTTGGTTTTGGCTATGAGGGTGATACCTCACATAAGTTTGAACCTATTGATGATCTGAAGATCACATACAAGCCTCTGTATGATCAGTTCAAATATGGCCATGCTCATGATATTAGGCTCACTTCACATGCACAGAAGTTTAACACTATTCACACCAAGAAGCATGTGACACATCCTAAGAAATATCATGCTGACAAACCTAAAGAATATCATGCTGTTCCTCCTGTTAAATATTTTGCTAAACCCAAGTTCAATCAGAACTTGAGGAGAACTAACAAGAAAGGACCCAAGAAATTGTGGGTACCTAAGGAGAAGATAATTTCTGTTGCAGATATCCTTGGCGGCAAAGAGGACAAAAAGCAAAATGTCATGGTACCTGGACTCTGGGTGCTCGCGACACATGACGGGAAGAAGGTCTACATTCCTAGACCTGGTGCCTAAACCAGGTGGAGAAGTCAAGTTTGGAGGAGATCTGAAGGGCAAAATCATTGGCTCTGGAACCATAAGTCTTGGTAACTCTCCTTCCATAACTAATGTACTTCTTGTAGAAGGATTGACGCATAACTTATTGTCCATAAGTCAATTAAGTGACAATGATTATGATATAATCTTCAATCAAAAGTCTTGCAAGGCTATAAGTCAGAAGGATGGCTCAATCCTATTTACAGGCAAGAGAAAGAACAACATTTATAAGATTGATCTTTCTGATCTTGAGAAGCAGAAGGTGACTTGTCTTATGTCTGTTTCTGAGGAGCAATGGGTCTGGCACAGAAGATTAGGACATGCTAGTTTGAGAAAGATATCTCAGATTAACAAACTAAATCTGGTCAGAGGACTCCCAAATCTGAAATACAAATCAGATGCTCTTTGTGAAGCATGTCAGAAGGGCAAGTTCTCCAGACCTGCATTCAAGTCTAAGTTCTTAAAACACAAGGATGAGTCTCATTCAGTGTTCTTTAAATTCTGCACTCATATCCAATCTGAGAAGGAGTGCAAGATCATAAAGGTCAGAAGTGATCATGGTGGTGAATTTGAGAACAGATTCTTTGAGGAGTTCTTCAAAGAAAATGGTATTGCCCATGATTTCTCTTGTCCTAGAACTCCACAGCAAAATGGAGTTGTAGAGCGAAAGAATAGGACTCTATAAGAAATGGCCAGAACCATGATCAATGAAATCAATATGGCTAAGCATTTCTGGGCAGAAGCAATAAACACTGCGTGTTATATTCAGAATAGAATCTCTATCAGACCTATTCTAAATAAGACTCCTTATGAATTGTGGAAGAACAGAAAGCCCAACATTTCTTATTTCCATCCTTTTGGATGTGTATGTTTTATTCTGAATACTAAATATCATCTTGGTAAGTTTGATTCTAAAGCACAAAAGTGTTTCCTTCTTGGATATTCTGAACGCTCTAAAGGCTACAGAGTATACAATACTGAAACATTGATTGTAGAAGAATCAATCAATATCAGGTTTGATGATAAGCTTGGTCTTGAAAAACCAAAGCAGATTGAGAATTTTGCAGATATAGATATTGATATATCAGAAGCTATAGAACCATGAAGCAAAGCTGCAGAAGCTGATAGTCTCAGAAGCAATGGATCAGAAGATCAAGTTGCTGCATCTTTAGAGAATCTCAGGATTTCTGAAGAGCCAACAGTCAGAAGATCACCTAGACTGGCTTCAGCTCATTCAGAAGATGTGATCCTAGGGAAGAAAGATGATCCCATCAGAACAAGGGCATTCCTTAAGAACAATGCAGAATGTCAATTATGTCTTGTTTCTTTGATCGAGCCAACTTCTGTTGATCAAGCTCTAGAAGATCCTGACTGGATAATTGCCATGCAAGAAGAACTAAATCAGTTTACAAGGAATGACGTGTGGGACTTGGTTCCTAGACCAAAAGGATTTAACATCATCGGCACTAAGTGGGTGTTCAGAAACAAGTTAAGCGAGAAGGGAGAAGTGGTAAGAAACAAAGCCAGACTGGTTGCTCAAGGTTATAGTCAGCAAGAAGGGATTGACTACACAAAAACCTTTGCACCAGTGGCCAGGTTAGAATCTATTCGTCTATTAATTTCCTTTGCCACTCAACATAACATCACTCTTTATCAGATGGATGTCAAGAGTGCCTTCTTAAAAGGTTATATAGATGAAGAAGTTTATGTCCATCAACCTCCTGGTTTTGAAGACTCCAAGTCTCCAAATCATGTTTTTAAATTAAAGAAATCATTATACGGATTGAAGCAAGCTCCTAGAGCTTGGTATGAACGCTTAAGTTCTTTCCTTCTTGAAAATGGTTTCACTAGAGGAAAAGTGGACACTACTCTCTTCTGTAAAACATTTAAAAAGGATATATTAATATGTCAAATATATGTTGATGATATCATTTTTGGAACATCTAATGCTACACTTGGAAAGGAGTTTGCTGAATCTATGCAGGCTGAATTTGAAATGAGCATGATGGGAGAACTTAAGTATTTCCTTGGGATTCAAATCAACCAAACTTCTGATGGAACTTATGTTCATCAAACGAAGTATGTGAAAGAACTTCTGAAGAAGTTTAATCTTTCTGAAAGCAAAGAAGCCAAAACTCCTATGCATCCAACATGTGTCCTAGGTAAGGATGAGGTAAGTAAGAAGGTAGATCAGAAGTTGTACAGAGGTATGATTGGATCTCTTCTATACCTAACTGCTTCTAGACCTGACATTCTCTTCAGTGTTTGTTTGTGTGCTAGATTCCAATCAGATCCGAGAGAATCACATTTAACTGCGGTTAAGAGAATTCTGAGGAATCTGAAAGGTACTACTAATGTTGGTTTAGTTTACAGGAGATCCAAAGATTGCAACTTAGTAGGATTCTGTGATGCTGACTATGCTGGAGATAGAATAGAAAGGAAGAGTACTTCTGGAAGTTGTCAATTTCTTGGAAGTCATCTGATCTCATGGTACAGCAAGAAGCAAGCTACTATTGCCCTCTCAACAACAGAAGCAGAATATGTTGCTGCTGCTGGATGTAGCACACAAATGCTCTGGATGAGAAGTCAGCTAGAAGATTATCAGATATATGAGAGTAACATTCCTATTTTCTGTGATAATACTTCTGCTATATGTTTATCTAAGAATCCTATTTTACATTCAAAAGCTAAACATATTGAGATTAAACATCATTTCATAAGGGACTATGTTCATAAGGGTGTTATATCTTTAAACTTTGTGGATACAGACCATCAATGGGCTGATATCTTTACAAAACCCCTTGCTGAAGATAGGTTTAAGTTCATTCTGAAGAATATCGGTATGGATTTATGCCCAGAATGAGAAGATGAGAAGATCTTATGTATGAATATCTTCTGAAATGAGATTGGATTAGTCTTTTATAAGAAGTTCTGATTGTGATCAATTAGAAGTAGTGACTCTGTTATTACTAATATTTTATTGTCTAAGTTGACTCAGAATCTCTTTTAATGTAAAACAGCTGTAACTGGCTATCCAGATGGTAAACACGTGTTCACTATTTCTGGACAAGCGTGCGTGCAGTTGAGGGGACGCCTACTTAGGTAACTGTGCTAATCACTTCTTTTGTCATTATTATCTCTCCTCACGTCATGTAACATTAAATGCTATCCATCATTTCCTTTTATTTTTTCTTTTAATACTCTTCAAACGTTTCTTTTCCCTCTTATATTTCTCTCTCTTGCATTCAGTTTCTTTTTCGCTCTCTCTCTCTCTCTCTCTCTTTGCATTCATATCATAAACCCTAGCAGTTTTCACTATCTGCAACTTCATCATGAATCCTTCGTCAAGTTCTGCAAACCAAGAAACTGATCGTAAACAAAAGAGAAAGGCAACTGATGAACCAAAAAACAAACCAAAAAGGGTAAGGACCACCTATGACCCTCTCAAGGTGAATCCCTTCGAAGCTATGATGTATGGAAACTACGCTAGACGCGTGTATCAACCCCTTGATGGTATCCCTCAATCACCTCCCTCTTCACAAACTTCCACCACCTCTTCCTCTTCTTTCACCTCTCTGGAAATATATAAAGAGTATGCACAAGTCAGCGCTCAGAAGCTTTGTCTCAGAAGGTTCAGCATGCAACATCAGAACATGGTCTGGCAAGACATCAGAAGATGGTCAAGGCAGAATCAGAAAATGGGTCTATGGAAGCATCAGAAGAACTTGAGATCAGAAGCAGAAGCACTGAAGTTCTCATGGTATCATGCTCAGAAGCACTTCAAGGTCAGAAGACAAGAATATGCTATGCACCAAGCTGTTTGACTCTGATGATATTCAAACGTTGTATACACAAACATCATATCAGAAGAAAGTACAGGTGGCAGGCTACGCTGACTGACAAAAGGAACATTAGAAGCTATTAAAGGCAACGTCAGTAGACACAGCGTGAACAAGGCTCGAGGTAGTTGACAAAAGCGTGAAACATTAAATGCAATGCTGTACGGAATACGCAAAGCATTAAATGCTCCCAACGGTCATCTTCTCAAGTGCCTATAAATATGAAGTTCTGATGAGAAGCAAGGTTACCAATTCTGAACAAACTTATTCTAAAAAACTTGCTGAAACGCTGTTCAACTCAAAGCTCAGAAACTTCATCTTCATCAAAGCTCACTACATTGTTGTTGTAATATATTAGTGAGATTAAGCTTAAACTTTAAGAGAAATATCACTGTTGTGATTATAGCTTTTCAGAAGCATTGTAATACTCTTAGAATTGATTACATTAATTTGTAAGTAACTAGAGTGATCAAGTGTTGATCAGGATACTCTAGGAAGTCTTAGCTTGTGTCTAAGCAGTTGGAATTAGAGTGATCACGTGGTGGTCAGGATACTCTAAGTAAGTCTTAGCTTGTGTCTAAGCATTTGTTCCTAGAGTGATCAGGTTGTGATCAGGATACTCTAGAAGACTTAGTCGCGGACTAAGTGGAAAACCATTGTAATCTGTTGCGATTAATGGATTAAATCCTCAGGTGAGGTAAATCACTCCGTGGGGGTGGACTGGAGTAGTTTAGTTAACAACGAACCAGGATAAAAATAACTGTGCAAATTGTTTTTATCATTCAAGTTTTTAAACTACACTTATTCAACCCCCCCCCCTTTCTAAGTGTTTTTCTATCCTTCAATTGGCATCAGAGCGCCGGTTCTAAGGTGCAAGCACTTAACCATGTTTAGAAAAGATTCAGGAAGAGAAAAACGCTTCAGTAAAAGATGGCTGGTGAAATTCCAACAAATACACCTACATCTACATCTGGCTCTGCTGAGCAATACAATGGTAACAATGGTTATACTAGACCACCAGTATTTGATGGTGAAAACTTTGAATACTGGAAAGATAAACTAGAAAGTTACTTTCTTGGTCTAGATGGTGAACTATGGGATCTTCTGATGGATGGTTACAAACATCCAGTGAAAGCTAGTGGCGTAAAGCTTACGAGGCAAGAAATGGATGATGATCAGAAGAAGCTTTTCAAGAATCATCATAAATGTAGGACTGTTTTGCTGAATGCTATCTCTTATGCTGAGTATGAGAAGATATCTAACAGGGAAACTGCCCATGATATATATGAGTCATTGAAAATGACCCATGAGGGAAATGCTCAAGTCAAGGAGACTAAAGCTCTTGCTCTAATCCAGAAATATGAAGCCTTCAAGATGGAGGATGATGAAGATATTGAGAAGATGTTCTCAAGATTTCAAACTCTAACTGCTGGATTGAGAGTTCTGGATAAAGGCTACACCAAGGCTGATCATGTAAAGAAGATCATCAGAAGCATACCCAGAAGATGGGGTCCAATGGTGACTGCATTCAAGATTGCCAAGAATCTGAATGAAGTTTCGTTGGAAGAGCTTATCAGTGCTTTGAGAAGTCATGAAATAGAGCTGGATGCAAACGAGCCTGAGAATAAAGGTAAGTCTATTGCATTAAAATCAAATATTAAAAAATGTACTAACACTTTTCAGGCTAGAGAAGAAGATCCTGAAGAAGAAGATGAACTGTCCATGATCTCCAGAAGGGTAAATCAACTCTGGAAGAGCAAGCAAAGGAAGTTCAGAAGCTTCAGAAGTTCAAAGAAATTTGAACGTGGAGTATCTTCTGGCGACAGAAGATCTGACAAGAAGAAGGCTGTCTGCTATGAGTGCAATGAGCCTAGACATTACAAGAACGAGTGTCCAAAACTTCAGAAGGAGAATCCCAAGAAGAAGTTTCATAAGAAGAAAGGTCTTATGGCAACATGGGATGATTCTGAATCAGACTCTGAAGGAGAGCAAGCCAACTTCGCGATGATGGCTACAGAAGATGATGGATCAGAATCTACATCAGAATCAGATTCTGAAGAGGTATTTTCTGAACTATCTAGAGAAGAGTTAGTTTCCAGTTTAACAGAACTTCTGGAACTCAAGGCTCATCTTAGTATCAAATACAAAAAGCTGAAGAAGCAGTTTGAATTTGAAACTAAGACGCTGGAATGGGAAAATTCTGAACTGAAGGAAAAAGTTTTAAATCTATCCAAAGATAGTGGATCTCCTTCGGAAACAAAAAAATCCATTCCTAGCATGAATCATATTCTGAAAGAATATGACTCGAGCTTCAGAAAGTTCTTATCTAGAAGTATTGGCAGAAGTCATCTTGCTTCTATGATATATGGTGTTTCTGGAAACAAAAGGTTTGGTTTTGGCTATGAGGGTGATACCTCACATAAGTTTGAACCTATTGATGATCTGAAGATCACATACAAGCCTCTGTATGATCAGTTCAAATATGGCCATGCTCATGATATTAGGCTCACTTCACATGCACAGAAGTTTAACACTACTCACACCAAGAAGCATGTGACACATCCTAAGAAATATCATGCTGACAAACCTAAAGAATATCATGCTGTTCCTCCTGTTAAATATTTTGCTAAACCCAAGTTCAATCAGAACTTGAGGAGAACTAACAAGAAAGGACCCAAGAAATTGTGGGTACCTAAGGAGAAGATAATTTCTGTTGCAGATATCCTTGGCGGCAAAGAGGACAAAAAGAAAAATGTCATGGTACCTGGACTCTGAGTGCTCGCGACACATGACGGGAAGAAGGTCTACATTCCTAGACCTGGTGCTTAAACCAGGTGGAGAAGTCAAGTTTGGAGGAGATGTGAAGGGCAAAATCATTGGCTCTGGAACCATAAGTCTTGGTAACTCTCCTTCCATAACTAATGTACTTCTTGTAGAAGGATTGACGCATAACTTATTGTCCATAAGTCAATTAAGTGACAATGATTATGATATAATCTTCAATCAAAAGTCTTGCAAGGCTATAAGTCAGAAGGATGGCTCAATCCTATTTACAGGCAAGAGAAAGAACAACATTTATAAGATTGATCTTTCTGATCTTGAGAAGCAGAAGGTGACTTGTCTTATGTCTGTTTCTGAGGAGCAATGGGTCTGGCACAGAAGATTAGGACATGCTAGTTTGAGAAAGATATCTCAGATTAACAAACTAAATCTGGTCAGAGGACTCCCAAATCTGAAATACAAATCAGATGCTCTTTGTGAAGCATGTCAGAAGGGCAAGTTCTCCAGACCTGCATTCAAGTCTAAGTTCTTAAAACACAAGGATGAGTCTCATTCAGTGTTCTTTAAATTCTGCACTCAGATCCAATCTGAGAAGGAGTGCAAGATCATAAAGGTCAGAAGTGATCATGGTGGTGAATTTGAGAATAGATTCTTTGAGGAGTTCTTCAAAGAAAATGGTATTGCCCATGATTTCTCTTGTCCTAGAACTCCACAGCAAAATGGAGTTGTAGAGCGAAAGAATAGGACTCTACAAGAAATGGCCAGAACCATGATCAATGAAATCAATATGGCTAAGCATTTCTGGGCAGAAGCAATAAACACTGCGTGTTATATTCAGAATAGAATCTCTATCAGACCTATTCTAAATAAGACTCCTTATGAATTGTGGAAGAACAGAAAGCCCAACATTTCTTATTTCCATCCTTTTGGATGTGTATGTTTTATTCTGAATACTAAATATCATCTTGGTAAGTTTGATTCTAAAGCACAAAAGTGTTTCCTTCTTGGATATTCTGAACGCTCTAAAGGCTACAGAGTATACAATACTGAAACATTGATTGTAGAAGAATCAATCAATATCAGGTTTGATTATAAGCTTGGTCTTGAAAAACCAAAGCAGATTGAGAATTTTGCAGATATAGATATTGATATATCAGAAGCTATAGAACCATAAAGCAAAGCTGCAGAAGCTGATAGTCTCAGAAGCAATGGATCAGAAGATCAAGTTGCTGCATCTTTAGAGAATCTCAGGATTTCTGAAGAGCCAACAGTCAGAAGATCACCTAGACTGGCTTCAGCTCATTCAGAAGATGTGATCCTAGGGAAGAAAGATGATCCCATCAGAACAAGGGCATTCCTTAAGAACAATGCAGAATATCAATTATGTCTTGTTTCTTTGATCGAGCCAACTTCTGTTGATCAAGCTCTAGAAGATCCTGACTGGATAATTGCCATGCAAGAAGAACTAAATCAGTTTACAAGGAATGACGTGTGGGACTTGGTTCCTAGACCAAAAGGATTTAACATCATCGGCACTAAGTGGGTGTTCAGAAACAAGTTAAGCGAGAAGGGAGAAGTGGTAAGAAACAAAGCCAGACTGGTTGCTCAAGGTTATAGTCAGCAAGAAGGGATTGACTACACAGAAACCTTTGCACCAGTGGCCAGGTTAGAATCTATTCGTCTATTAATTTCCTTTGGCACTCAACATAACATCACTCTTTATCAGATGGATGTCAAGAGTGCCTTCTTAAATGGTTATATAGATGAAGAAGTTTATGTCCATCAACCTCCTGGTTTTGAAGACTCCAAGTCTCCAAATCATGTTTTTAAATTAAAGAAATCATTATACGGATTGAAGCAAGCTCCTAGAGCTTGGTATAAACGCTTAAGTTCTTTCCTTCTTGAAAATGGTTTCACTAGAGGAAAAGTGGACACTACTCTCTTCTGTAAAACATTTAAAAAGGATATATTAATATGTCAAATATATGTTGATGATATCATTTTTGGAACATCTAATGCTACACTTGGAAAGGAGTTTGCTGAATCTATGCAGGCTGAATTTGAAATGAGCATGATGGGAGAACTTAAGTATTTCCTTGGGATTCAAATCAACCAAACTTCTGATGGAACTTATGTTCATCAAACGAAGTATGTGAAAGAACTTCTGAAGAAGTTTAATCTTTCTGAAAGCAAAGAAGCCAAAACTCCTATGCATCCAACATGTGTCCTAGGTAAGGATGAGGTAAGTAAGAAGGTAGATCAGAAGTTGTACAGAGGTATGATTGGATCTCTTCTATACCTAACTGCTTCTAGACCTGACATTCTCTTCAGTGTTTGTTTGTGTGCTAGATTCCGATCAGATCCGAGAGAATCACATTTAACTGCGGTTAAGAGAATTCTGAGGAATCTGAAAGGTACTACTAATGTTGGTTTAGTTTACAGGAGATCCAAAGATTACAACTTAGTAGGATTCTGTGATGCTGACTATGCTGGAGATAGAATAGAAAGGAAGAGTACTTCTGGAAGTTGTCAATTTCTTGGAAGTCATCTGATCTCATGGTACAGCAAGAAGCAAGCTACTATTGCCCTCTCAACAACAGAAGCAGAATATGTTGCTGCTGCTGGATGTAGCACACAAATGCTCTGGATGAGAAGTCAGCTAGAAGATTATCAGATATATTAGAGTAACATTCCTATTTTCTGTGATAATACTTCTGCTATATGTTTATCTAAGAATCCTATTTTACATTCAAAAGCTAAACATATTGAGATTAAACATCATTTCATAAGGGACTATGTTCATAAGGGTGTTATATCTTTAAACTTTGTGGATACAGACCATCAATGGGCTGATATCTTTACAAAACCCCTTGCTGAAGATAGGTTTAAGTTCATTCTGAAGAATATCGGTATGGATTTATGCCCAGAATGAGAAGATGAGAAGATCTTATGTATGAATATCTTCTGAAATGAGATTGGATTAGTCTTTTATAAGAAGTTCTGATTGTGATCAATTAGAAGTAGTGACTCTGTTATTACTAATATTTTATTGTCTAAGTTGACTCAGAATCTCTTTTAATGTAAAACAGCCGTAACTGGCTATCCAGATGGTAAACACGTGTTCACTATTTCTGGATAAGCGTGCGTGCAGTTGAGGGGACGCCTACTTAGGTAACTGTGCTAATCACTTCTTTTGTCATTATTATCTCTCCTCACGTCATGTAACATTAAATGCTATCCATCATTTCCTTTTATTTTTTCTTTTAATACTCTTCAAACGTTTCTTTTCCCTCTTATATTTCTCTCTCTTGCATTCAGTTTCTTTTTCGCTCTCTCTCTCTCTCTCTTTGCATTCATATCATAAACCCTAGCAGTTTTCACTATCTGCAACTTCATCATGAATCCTTCGTCAAGTTCTGCAATCCAAGAAACTGATCGTAAACAAAAGAGAAAGGCAACTGATGAACCAAAAAACAAACCAAAAAGGGTAAGGACCACCTATGACCCTCTCAAGGTGAATCCCTTCGAAGCTATGATGTATGGAAACTACGCTAGACGCGTGTATCAACCCCTTGATGGTATCCCTCAATCACCTCCCTCTTCACAAACTTCCACCACCTCTTCCTCTTCTTTCACCTCTCTGGAACCACCATCTTCACCATCTGATACCTTTTCTCCTTCAACCTATCTCACAGATATCGCCTCATCTCTTTCACACCCTTTTCCCACCAGAACACCTAACCCTTACAGTTTTGTGCTTCCTGACTCCAGATTCACTGTTAACCCTCCTACACCTACCACTCATGCTTATCTAGAGCTTTTACACTCAGATGTAAACAGCTGGTTGCAGATTCTTGGTGCTGCTCACCTTAATCATCTGGATGAGTATGCTACCTGCAACCTCTGGGAAGCCTTTCGCCAGGATTTTCTGGTTAGGGCTACGGATGTCCAGAGAAGGATCATGACTGAAGCACCTGGTGCTCGTGGTCTTCTCTTGGAAGTTGGTGAAAGCAGCTATCACCATCTCATTAGGAACAGAAGAGTTCTTGAAGAGAGGATACCTGCAGATGAGATGGTCGAAGAAAATCTCTGCAGAGACATCGTGGTATGGAGACCAAGGTATCTTGTGCTGACTGGAGATTTTAAATGGTTGTTTGATTGGTTCAGAATGAACCCTTCTGAAAGCGCTCCTCACATGGTCTTTCTTGAAGTAGTTTATCTTGCTAATGTTGCTGGCCCTACTCCTCCAACAAACCTAGCAGCTATTCTTCAGGCATTGGAAGTTGGAGCTTCTGAGTTGCCTGAACCAGAATATGCTGAGGCTGCTCCTGAGTCAGACTCAGATGTTGAGATGGAAGGTACAAAAGCTGAAAACCTTCCAGAAGATCGTCCTGCTGAGATTGTTGTCCCTGCTGGCAGAAGTTCTGGTGCTTCTTCTTCGTCTGGTGTACCCTCAGCTCTGATGGAGACCTTGGAAGCTCTGCATCAGAATCAAGCTATGCTGGCTTCTCGTTTGGACGCGCAAGAAGCAGCCAACGCTGAGTTTCGCTCCTTCATGGCAAGGCAATCTGCAAGCACTGACGGGGTTCATGACATTCTGGCGCAGATTTTGTCTAAGCTAGGGTCTTAGTCCTTGGTCCTTGTAGTTTCCCTTGATTGTTGCATCTGCTTATTCTGCATACATCTTTTGTAATTCTGTTTGATTTATCAATGAAAAAAATTATTTTGTTTCTTTCCTTTGTCGTTTTCTACATCTGAATCTTTTATATTCTTTTTGATGTTATGACAAAAAGGGGGAGAAAATATATGATAAATGATCTGATTAATATTATCAGTTACCGGGCAAAAAGGCCCCACATTACTAACAGAACTTGCAAAGTTCTATGCTTTAAGTTGTGTTGTTGCAGGAATTGAAGATTCAAGATCAATAAGCAACAAGATGAATCAAGTTCTTGGACTCTTGAAGCAAGTTGAGTGCTATGAAGCTTCAGAATCAGAAGGAAGAATGTTCAGATATTCTGATGATAGAATATGATCTGAAACATTATGTCTAGTTGTTCTGATACATTCTATATGGCTTATATGGCTCTGATACATATTATGTGTTCTGAAACATATTTTATGTTCGGATTCATTCATGCTGACTTTTGTCGTTTAGTTTTGTTCTGTAACATTTCAGGATGTAGACATGTTCTGATGATGCTCTGGTACATTCAACAATGTTCTGATACAATCTAGCATGAAGTGATGTAAGAAGAAATTCAAGCTCTGAAGCTGTCCGATGGAAGCAGGAATCAGAAGCTGTGAATGTTCTGAGGATTAAAGAAATTCAAGTTCTGAAGCTGTCCGATGGAAGCAGGAATCAGAAGCTGTGAATGTTCTGAGGATCTAAAGAAATTCAATGTTCTGAAGATGTCCTATGGAAGCAGAAATCAGAAGCAATGAATGTTCTGAAGTTCAAGTATATGTGAACGTCTCTACTGAAATACTCAGGGAAGTCTTTTATTTATAAAATTCTTCTAGTATTAATTTCAGGGGGAGATTATTCATCTCAGGGGGAGATTGTTAATCTCAGGGGGAGACATATTCACATGCTTATGATTTAGCTGTGTAATTGTCTTTAGCCGTCTGCTCTTTCTGATCGCAAATTCATATCATTTATATATGTTTTTGTCATCATCAAAAAGGGGGAGATTGTTAGAACAAGATTTGTTCTGATCAATATTCTTAGTTTTGATGATAACAAGGATATGAATTTTGTGTGAGATAACGAGGTACTCTAATACATTGCAATTTCCCTTTCAGGAAATATATAAAGAGTATGCACAAGTCAGCGCTCAGAAGCTTTGTCTCAGAAGGTTCAGCATGCAACATCAGATCATGGTCTGGCAAGACATCAGAAGATGGTCAAGGCAGAATCAGAACATGGGTCTATGTAAGCATTAGAAGAAATTGAGATCAGATGCAGAAGCACTGAAGTTCTCATGGTATCACGCTCAGAAGCACTTCAAGGTCAGAAGACAAGAAGATGCTATGCACCAAGCTGTTTGACTCTGATGATATTCAAACGTTGTATACACAAACATCAGATCAGAAGAAAGTACAGGTGGCAGGCTACGCTGACTGACAAAAGGAACGTTAGAAGCTATTAAATGCAACGTCAGTAGACACAGCGTGAACAAGGCTCGAGGTAGTTGACAAAAGCGTGAAACATTAAATGCAATGCTGTACGGAATACGCAAAGCATTAAATTCTCCCAACGGTCATCTTCTCAAGTGCCTATAAATATGAAGTTCTGATGAGAAGCAAGGTTACCAATTCTGAACAAACTTATTCTGAAAAACTTGCTGAAACGCTGTTCAACTCAAAGCTCAGAAACTTCATCTTCATCAAAGCTCACTACATTGCTGTTGTAATATATTAGTGAGATTAAGCTTAAACTTTAAGAGAAATATCACTCTTGTGATTATAGCTTTTCAGAAGCATTGTAATACTCTTAGAATTGATTACATTAATTTGTAAGTAACTAGAGTGATCAAGTGTTGATCAGGATACTCTAGGAAGTCTTAGCTTGTGTCTAAGCAGTTGTAATTAGAGTGATCACGTGGTGGTCAGGATACTCTAAGTAAGTCTTAGCTTGTGTCTAAGCATTTGTTCCTAGAGTGATCAGGTTGTGATCAGGATACTCTAAAAGACTTAGTCGCGGACTAAGTGGAAAACCATTGTAATATGTTGCAATTAGTGGATTAAATCCTCAGGCGAGGTAAATCACTCCGTGGGGGTGAACTGGAGTAGTTTAGTTAACAACGAACCAGGATAAAAATAACTGTGCAAATTGTTTTTATCATTCAAGTTTTTAAACTACACTTATTCAAACCCCCCCTTTCTAAGTGTTTTTCTATCCTTCAGATTGTTGTCTCCATAGGTGACATACCCATTTTTCTTTGCGTGGAACTCAACAAAGAGTGATATGTCTCCCGTCATGTGTCTTGAACATCCACTATCAAGGAACCACAACCTTTCGGCAATGTCCAGACACTTTTCCTGCAAAATTAATTTAGAGTGGAAGGTCCCCAATCTTCATTGGGTCCTAGGTGGTGAGTACATAAACTATTGCACTTGGGCAACCATTGAAATACTCCTTTAGGAACTAAAATCCTCCTAAATTTGCATTTTTCAATGGTATGTCCCTTTTTGCAACAATAGTGACAAGTAATATGATGAGAGTATGCTATTTTGCTAGTTGATACTTTTGGTACAAAAGTGTATTTACTATATAAAGGAGTATATGATCTTTTGAACTTATTAGGATCAACCCCAAAGGTCACTTTTTGTTGTAAAGCCTTGTCTAATTTGGCCTTTAGGTTTCTCACTTATTTTTGCCAAATATGACATGTCTCACAACCAAACCATGATGTAGGATCTTCCTCAATTTTATCCTTTTGAAAAGCTAGCATAGATTGTTTCAAAGTTTCCATGTCCTTTTCGGTCTTCTCAACTTTTGATTCAAGATATGAAATTTTTTTCTTATTTGAGGCTAAAAGTTTGAAAGCTTCAATTGCATCTCTATGTAGTTCTTCAAAGGCTATTTTTAATTGAGCATGAGATACCTTATCTACAAGTTCAGGTTTAAGATGACTTACACGTTTCTTTTTCTTGTGTTGATGAGCCGTAAGACATAAGTTTGCCGATTCTTCTTCATCTCTTGATGAGTCTTCACTTGAGGAATCACTTTCCCATGCTATATAAGCTTTTCTAGACTTGTTGTGACTTTTTGTAACACCCTTCTAAAAACCCCCGCGAAAAATATAATAAAGATCAGAGTAATTATACAACAAGGATGTTACAATTAATAAAATAAATAAAACTCCAAGTCGTTTTTCATGCTTTATTAGGAATAATCCAAAAATATCAAAACACATGTCCAGCACAGCGGAAACTCAATCAACAGTGTTATAAAACATCTTCAACGAAATCAACGGTACATAATCCAATAATGGCAAAACAGTGTATCACAAGTAGCTCTAAGACTATCGACCCCCAGTGTTACAAGATCAGAGCATGACCGACACGACTCCACATAGTCGGATAAACTCTATGAGTCATCCTCACCGATCGCTTAAACCGCTACTTCAATCTGAAATCATCAAAGGGTGAGACTACATCATAATTAAATAGCATTATAAATCATCAGATATAGAATTTCATAAGCAATTATCCACCATACTTAGCATATTCAGATTAATTAATTCATACCAATCACAAGTACAAGTCAAAGGTATGCACCAATAACACCACACAATCATAACACCGGATTTCATCCTCACATGTCACAATTTATACAAAGACCATGCAGACTCTTATGCATGTGGTACCAAAATTCGTGAATCACATTCAAAGGACTTCTCTCTTCGATACTGTCCTTTAGTCGCTCACACCCCACATGGGCACACGACTAACCTCATCGCTCACACCCCACATGGGCACACGATGACTGCCTGCTAATCTCCGCATAATGGGAATTAGCCGTCAACGATCCACTCATCAACGGGATCCAATGCAAATGATTTATGAATGAATGCACACATGTCACATACTTATATCATCATCAACCCGATGCTTAACATCGCTTTATCACATCTTACCAATAACGTCACAACAAGTATGTACATGTACAAGCATCATTCAAAACAAATCAATCATCATCATCCATCAAAACACATGATAACAACATTTACCATGAATAACATCCATCTGCATCATCATTCATCAAAACACATGATAACCATATTTACCACGAACAACATCTATTTGCATAACAAGAAGAATGCAATCACATTATAACAACACACATCCTTGCACATATCCAATTATGCAAACAACAAATCATTGCACCTCAACAACTATGCAAAACAAGAATAAACCACATTTGAAGAAAACGATACTTTTCAAAATAAAATCAAGTTATTGTTGTTTTCTTTACTTTATATCATAGAGTATTTAATTTAAGAAACAACGTCCAAAATGGCGTCTAAAACAGACTTACGGTTTGAAAATTAGAAGCTTTTAAAGTTAGAGTAGTTTTCAAAACGTGCTGCTGGAATTTGTACTGGAACCCGGTTCCTCCCACATGGGAACCGGTTCCTGGACCCAAAAATGCTTTTTTAACGCTCTAACACAGTGGAACCCGGTTCCTCCCACATGGGAATCGGTTCCCACGAACCCAGTAGCTGAAAAACATGATTTTTAAGGCTTTTATGCATCCCAAACACATACCAACTCATATCATTACGAAATTGATCACCAATAACATCAAAATACTCCAAATACATGATTCTAATGCACAAACAACATACCATAACATCATGTAACAATACTACATCATCAATTGCAGTCAATTCATCAAATCATACATGTCAGTGTTGGTATTTCACAAAACCTAACATCCCAAATAGAGATTCTAATCCCTTAATTCAATCCTATCATCATCAAAATCATAATACCATATAATTAGAGTAATCACCCCTTACCTTAGCCAAATTCTTGATTGGTCTTCTCCCTCTTTGTTCCTCTTCACGTATCAGCTTCCCAAACTCTCGTCTCTTCTGCTCTGCTTTTCACGTTCCTTCCTTCCTTTTTTCCTTTCTTCCAATTCCTTATTATTTTATAAAAATATCATTAAATTAGTAATGGGCTTTACTAACTTAACACCTCCTTCTTACTAACATCACACATGGCCCAATAACTATTTTCCAATATTTCTCAATGTTCCTCATAAAATCAATTATTCCAATTAAATAATTTTCCTACTTAAATTAAATAATTAGAAATAATTTTCGGGGTGTTACACTTTTGCTTTGATTCTTGTCTTTCTCCTTCTTGAGATATGGACAATCCGGTTTGTAATGACCATCTTTGCCGCAATTGAAACAAGGACCTTTGGTTTTTCCTTTGTTATTCTCATCTTGTTTGAACTTGTTTGATTGCTTTCTATAGTTGATCAAGCCTTTGTCGGAATGTTTTTCTGCATTTTTCTTTAGGTATTTGTTGTATCTTCGCACAAACAGTCCCATTTCCTCATCATCGGAGTCTTCATCATCACTTGTATCACTATCCTCTAGCTCTTGTCTTGAGGTCTTGGATCTTGAAGCTTTTAGATCTATTGACTTCTTCTCTACCTCTTTCTCCATCTTCTTATCTTTCTTTGCCATGAATCGAAAACTCCTTGGTGAGTATAGGTTTGTACTTACATAAACATCATAAGTGAGCAAACACAAAAGCACAAGTGGATGACTAAAGGAAAATCAAGTTTTGGCTATCTAAGACAATGTAGGTCGACCTACCCTGTGTCAAGGTCAACCTATAAATCTCAAATTACTCAACATATGGTTTTGCATCAACTAGGCCGACCCAGTGCATCATTTGGTCGACTCAAATTAAGGCAAACAAAGAAGATACAAACATGCCACTGTTAGGTCGACCCACTCACCTTCCTAGGTCGACCTAAATTGAAGGAATTTACATATGTCACTGTTAGGTCGACCTACCCACACTCCTAGGTCGACCTAAACTGAAGAAAAGTACCATGAACGTATTTCAACTGACTTTAGGTCGACCTAAACCTTCAACAGGTCGACCTAACTGGCAACAACTGACTTTAGGTCGACCTAAACCTTCAACAGGTCAACCTAACTGGGTACAATTTCAACTCAACTAAATCTGCTTCTGTTAGGTCGACCTAATCAATGAAACAGGTCATCCTACCTTCACAAAAATGCCAAAATTATATGTTTGCTCTGCATCAACACACCAGCTCCTATATATATTGTTTGCTGTCAATTATTGATTTTCGAACACCAACAACTGAAAGATACACAAAGGCTTCTCATCTTCGATCATCGACACAACTCCAACACAACTACACACAATCATTTTTGTGTTGAGGGTTTGCATTTAAGATCGATAACGTCCATGGAACGGAATTGAAGATTCCTAGTGGGTGAAGATTTGTGGGGTTTTTGGTGAATAAAATCTGCGGATTTTGTCCTCCAAGATTTGTGAATTTTGGGGGTTTTTATCAAGAGGCTTTGTCAAAGATTCAGCTGAGTGTGAAGATTGAAGAACAATGGTTCAAGGAATTCAATACACTGCAGCAAGGAAATCAAAGTGAAGCTCTTGGAAGACCTTGATCTGGCTCAAGATTAAGGGGGGAGAAGATTCAAAGGATCAACATAATTGGTTTATCGTTTATCGCTTTGTTATCTTCTTTATATGAACTGTTTTCAATAATAGTGAAATACATCCCAATTCCCGTTTGGAATTGGGGGCAGATGTAGTCGTAGCGAGGACGATCGACGAACTTCCTGAACAAATATCGTGTTGTTATCGCTTTTGTCTTTTCATTTACGTTCTGTTCGTACTTGGTTATAATTGCAAATTGATCAAGGATTCATGTGTTAAAATTGTGTATTAAGAACCTTCGTAAACATCACAAATCACCACATATTGAATCACAATCAATTTGGACATTATCACCAAGTGTTTGTGCTTTTGCTTCATCCATTATCAAAAGCATTGCAAACAAAGTTTATCAAATCAAAATTTAATTGTTTTTCATTAGAGCAACGAATTGATTCTATAATCTATCCTTTCATTGTTAATCCCAATTATCTTGTGGTTTTATCACATATACAACCTTTTCAATAGCGGTCCGCATTAGACGCGAGTCGATCCTGAACCGCTTTCGCTCAAGTTTGAAATAATTCCGAAAAACTCTAAGAGATCTATTCACCCCCCCTCTAGATCCTTAAGCCTAGCGTCTAACAAGCGTCAATAGACATTTTCGTGTTGTAATGGAGTCCATTATAGAAGGTGTGTATGGTTAACCATTGCTCTAGGCCATGGTGCGGACAGGCTCTCAAAAGTTCTTTATATCTTTCCCAGGCATGAAAGAGTGATTTGCCATGGTTTTGAGTGAAACTAGTGATTAGGTTCCTAAGGACAGCGGTCTTACTAGGTGGGAAATATCTGGCAAGAAAGGCTCTCCTAAGGTCTTCCCAAGTTGTTATTGAGTTAGCTGGAAGGGCGTCTGACCAGTCATGGGCTTTACCTCTAAGGGAGAAAGGAAACAATCTTAAGAAGATGGCTTCGGGTGTGGCTCCATTCGTCTTAAGGGTGTCAGCTAACTAGATAAACACTTTTAGGTGTTGATTCGGGTTCTCTATAGCGAGACCACCGAATTGGTTTTGTTGAAGTAGTCGAATTAATGAGGGCTTAAGTTCGAAATTGTTGGTTGTTATAGCGGGGTTTACGATACTAGAACTGGGCTCCTCATTAGATGGTTGTGAAGGATAGAAAAACACTTAGAAAGGGGGGTTTGAATAAGTGTAGCTTTAAAACTTGTAAGATAAAAACAATTTGCACAATGATTTTTATCCTGGTTCGTTGTTAACTAAACTACTCCAGTCCACCCCCTTGGAGTGATTTACCTCACCTGAGGATTTAATCCACTAATCACACAAGCTTACAATGGTTTTCTACTTAGATAACTTCTAAGTCTTCTAGAGTATATTGATCACAACCTGATCACTCTAGGAACAAACTGCTTAGATACCCTCTAAGACTTTCTAGAGTATTCTGATCACAACTTGATCACTCTAGTTCTTACAACTTAATGTAAACAAATTCTTTTAAGAGTTACAATGCTTCTCAATAAGCTATTATCACAACTGTGATTTTCTCTTAAGTTTAAGCTTAATCTCACTAAAATATTACAACAGCAATGTAGTGAGGTTGATGATGAAGTTTGAGAGCTTTTTGAATTTGACAGTGTTTCTGTAAGTTTGCGCAACTGTTCTATTCAGCTTCTCATCAGAACTTCTATTTATATGCGATTGAGAAGATGACCGTTGGGAGCATTTAATGCGTTGCGTGATCCGTACAGCATTGCATTTAATGTTTCACTCTTTTGTCAACTACCTCGAGCCTTGCTTTCGCTGTGTCTATTGACGTTGCCTTTAATAGCTTCTAACTATCCTTTTGTCAGTCAGCGTAGCCTGCCATCTTGTACTTGCTTCTGATCTGATGTTTGTGAAAACAACGTTTGAATATCATCAGAGTCAAACAGCTTGGTGCAGAGCATCTTCTTGTCTTCTCACCTTGAAGTGCTTCTTAGCGTGATACCATGAGAACTTCAGTGCTTCTGCTTCTGATCTCAAGTTCTTCTGATGCTTCCATAGACCATGTTCTGATTCTGCTTGACCATCTTCTAATGTCTTGCCAGACCATGTTTTGATGTTGCATGTTGAACCTTCTGAGTCAGTGCTTCTTGGGCTGATTTTTGTGCATACTCTTTATGTGATTCCTGAAATGGAAATTGCATAGAATTAGAGTACCACATTATCTCATACAAAATTCATATACATTGTTATCATCAAAACTAAGAATATTGATCAAAACAAATCTTGTTCTAACAATCTCCCCCTTTTTGATGATGACAAAAACATATATAAATGATATGAATTTGCAATCAGAATATCAGACGGCTAAAGACAATTACACAGTTATAGCATAAGCATATAAACATACTGTGTGAATATGTCTCCCCCTGAGATTAACTATCCCCCCTAAGATAAATAATCTCCCCCTGAAATAAATACTGGAAGAAATTTATAAATAAAGGACTTCCCTGAGTATTTTCCATTTCAGTTGAGATGATCACATATGCTTAGATCTTCAGAACATTCATAGCTTCTGCTTCTTGCTTCCGTAGGACAGCTTCAGAGCTTTGAATTTCTTCTTGAATCATTGCATGCTAGATTGTATCAGAACATTGTTGAATTTACCAGAGCATCATCCGAGCATCTCTAGATTGCTTCAAAATCCATGAGCTTGTTTCCATACAGAATTGTTTTTCCCCATGTCTTTGCTTCTCATGTTGAGCTTTTAAGATTGTCTTCAATCCTGCAAAACACTCAAACACATAGAACTTGCAAATTCTTGTTAGAAATGTGGAGACTTACTCCCAGCAACTGATAAAATAAATCAGATCATTTTTCACGGTTTCTCCCCCTTTTTGTCATAACATCAAAAACACAAAAGATTCAGATGAAAAATAAACAATATGAGAGAAAAGAAGAGAATTTTCATAGATTGCAATAGAGAATTATCAGAAGATACAAAGGGAGATGCAAGGAAAACAGATGCAAGAACAAAGAAACAACTAAGACACAAAAGACTAAGACAAGCCTAGCTTAGACATAATCTTGGTCAGCATGTCATGAATCCCAACATTGCTCTCAGTCTGCTTCACCATGAATGAGCCGGACTCATCATTGATGTCATCTTGCTTGTCCATGCGAGAAGCCAGCTCAGCTTGATTCTTCTGAATAACCTCTAGAGTCTTCACCAGAAGAGAGGGTTCACCAGAAGAAGCTTCACAACTTCTATCCAGAGGGACAACATTCTCATCGGCAGCAGCCATTGTGAGATCATCAACTTGATTTTCCTCAGCAGGAACAGTCCCAGCAGGATGAGTCTCAGCATCTGCTTCTTCCCTAGAAGCATCTTCTTCAAACTCTGGAGCAGGAAGATCAGAATCTCCATTCTCAAGTGCTTGAAGAATGGCGGCAAGATTCCTTGGAGCAGAAGGACCTTCAACTTCTGGAGGGTCAACAACTTCTGGAATGACCATATTGGGGGACTCCTCAGACGGATTTTCCCTCAGAAAGTCAAACAGCGACTTGAAGTCTCCAGTCAGAACTGGATATTTAGGTCTCCAGACCACAATATCCCTACAAGGGTTCCTGTTCAGCTCATCAGAAACTTGTGCTTCTTCGAGTTCATCAATGAATTCCTTTTCTTCAAAGAAATATCTCCCTCCAAGACGACTGAACCAGAAGTCTTCATAGTCCCTCAGAATTCCACAAGGCCGTGGAGCAAGTTCTACACAAATTTCCTGAAGTTCTTGAAAATAAGCATCTGCTTTTCTTCTGAAGATTCTCCAGAATCTTCGCATAGCAACATCATTTAATCCAGCATGATGAGCTATTCTGAGAGTATCAAAGACTCTTCTGACATTCCGCTTTACCATTTCATAAATTTCACCAATAGGGTATGCTCGGCGGGATTTTATTTTGGTTATGGCAGAATCAGGTTTCAGAACAAAATAGGGTTGAGGTTCTCTATCAAAACGGAAGGATGATTCTGCTTCATTCTTAGAATCTAACACTACCAGCTCAGCTTCAGGACGAGGCTTGGGTGTGTAATTGCAGTCACGGACCAATTGCTCATGTGATGCAGAATCTGGAAGGTCAGATACAGAATGATTATTTTGAGAGGTGGAAGGAATGGGTTCATAGTGTGCATGAGGTGGAGGTTGAGAAATGGATATATTCGTGTGAGGTGGAGGTTGAGAAATGGATATATTCGTGTGAGGTGGAAAGCGAGTTTGAAGGGGTTGGATATCAAGAACAGGGGTTTCAAGGGCCTGGTCAGAAGCAATGTTGGTTTTGGATGGAGAGGGAGGAATGGGAGTGTTTGTGATAGGTGAATGAGGAGGGGTAAGAACATTTGGTAGAGGAGAAGAAAGAGGTGTGAGAACACGGATGGTTATAGGTGATTCTGATGGGGCTGTTTCTGGTAGATTTTCTGGTTCAGGGGTTTGAGCAATATTTATTGGTGCAACTTCTGAACGTAAAGCAGGAACAGAAACAGGTTCAGAGAGATGTATACCTTTCGACACATTCTGAATCGCTTCAAACACAGCCTCAAGTTCTCTTTGCTTCTTGTTCTTCTACTCTTCCACAATCTGTGCCTTCCCAAGAGAAATTTCTCTTCTTCTGGCAGATTTCAGTCTCTCCATTTCATTATCAACAGCCTTCTGTCCTTCAACTTCTTGAGTTGTTGGTCCTTGAATAATTTCTTCTTGCTGATTCACAGCTTCTTGAACTTCTTCTTCATCCTCGGAGTCTTCAATGATGAGTTTTCTTTTTATTTTCTTCTTTTTTTCAACAACCTTTTCATCTTCCACATTCTTGTTATTCATCTTTCTCTTCTTCTTCTTCTTCTCAGCAGTCTCTTTTTCACTATTTTTATTTTCAACTAAAACAACCTGAACTTCTTCAGCAACAACATCTTCTTCAGCAGCTTTCTCAACAGCAACAGTAGCAGCAGCTACACTTTGGACAACCTTCTCCAGGTTAACAGAAGGATGATCAAATTTTCTCTTTGTCCTTCTTTCCTTCTTGACAACAGCTTCAGCGTCTTCCGAAGCAGCAGGCCTGGAAGTAGAGACTTTCTTGCGACCACCTTTAGCAGGAGCATCTTTGTCTTTTTCTTCCTTGAGTGAGTTCAGATATTTAGTTCTGACTCCTGGCAACTCACTTCTGAAGAAGGATTCAAAGTCAGTAAGAACAGTATCTCCTCTGCTTCTTGCTCCAGGAAGAGGTTGAGGGGTTTGTCTGATAGCCTCAATAACATTCATCTTTCTCAAGGTGAGAGCATTCAAGCAGCTTCCAGTATCAACAGCAAGATCTTTGATGATCCCTTGAGCTTCCAAGTCCTCAACAATCTTGGAATGAACCAGAAGGTTTGTAATAATTATTCCAAAAGGAATAATAGTACCCTTCTTTATTCTGAAGGCATTTCTAGAATCCCTTACAGCATTCCACATATGATTGAATATTATGAAGATAATATCAACCTTCTTCTGAGTAGCGATGCAATACAGAATATACTTCTGCTCATTGTTGACAAAGTCTGCAGAATGAGTTGATTTCCTGTAATAGAAACACCCCAGAAGAATCTTTGTCCAAATTTTGTAGAGATCCTTCATGTCCTTGACAAGCTCTGTTTTCTTCACGTCAGTATAAAGAGTAGCCAAAACCTCTTCCCAATCAGCCCTTTGATCAACTTCATGAACACCTTCAGGGTTTCTTAGGCCAAACATCATTCTCAGGATGTTTTCAGTAACAACCACAAACTTCCCATGAACAAAAGATAGAATTGATTTAGGGGCTACGACAGCGTGCACAGACGATGAAGCAGCCATTGAAACAGTACTGAGATTACAGGAAACTTTTCTGGGTTTGCGCTTAGGGTTTGAGAAAAGACCAAAGAGGTTGCAAAAATGCATGCAAGAAGAGAGAGAGAATGGGAGCGAAAAAGATAAACGTTATGATTTGAAATATATTTATAGAGGCGGATTTAAAAAAGAATGCAATTTATTTATGAGAATGAACAGTTACAGAATCAATTGAAATCAAATGCATTAAATGATGAGTGACGTTAGGTGAGAGAACGTGGTAATTGAAATGATTTAACACAGTTACCTAGGGCGGCGTCCCATCAGTTTCACTCACGCTTTTACCATCCGTGCAAACACGTGTTCATCATCATAAAACTCTAGATGACAGCTATGTTGCATTGAATTTGCGAATAGAACTTCTCATCTTCTGATTCTGATCAATGATTCTGACTACCATTCTTTATAAATGATCTAGTTCTGATAGGATCATCTTTCTTTCCAAGAATCACATCTTCTGAGTGAGGTGTGGTGAGTCTAGAAGATCTTCTGACTGTTGGCTCTTTAGAAATTCTGAGATTCTCTAAATATGCAGCAACTTGATCTTCTGATCCTTTGCTTCTGAGACTTTCAGCTTCTGAAACTTTGCTTCTTAGTTCTTCAGCTTTTGATATATCAATATCTATATCTGCAAAATTCTCAAACTGCTTTGGCTTTTCAAGACCAAACTTATCCTCAAATCTGATATTGATTGATTCTTCTACAACCAATGTTTTAGTATTGTATACTCTGTAGCCTTTAGAGCGTTCAGAATATCTAAGAAGGAAACAATTTTGTGGCTTAGAAACAAACTTACCAAGATGATCTTTAGTATTCAGAATAAAACAAACACATCCAAAAGGATGAAAATATGAAATGTTGGGCTTTCTGTTCTTCCACAATTCATAAGGAGTCTTGTTTAGAATAGGTCTTATAGAGATTCTATTCTGAATATAACGTGCAGTGTTTATTGCTTCTGCCCAGAAGTGCTTAGCCATATTGGTTTCATTGATCATGGTTCTTGCCATTTCTTGTAGAGTCCTATTCTTTCGCTCTACAACTCCATTTTGCTGTGGAGTTCTAGGGCAAGAGAAATCATGGGCAATACCATTTTCTTTGAAGAACTCCTCAAAGAATCTGTTCTCAAATTCACCACCATGATCACTTCTGACCTTTATGATTTTGCACTCCTTCTCATATTGAATTTGAGTGCAGAGTTCAAAGAACACTGAATGAGACTCATCCTCGTGTTTTAAGAAATTTACCCATGTCCAGCGGCTAATCATCTACGATGACTAATCCATATTTCTTCCCTCTGACAGATGTTGTTTTGACTGGGCCAAACAGATCAATGTGCAGAAGTTCTAACGGCCTAGAGGAAGAGAACTTGCCCTTCTGACATGCTTCACAAAGAGCATCTGATTTGTATTTCAGATTTGGGAGTCCTCTAACCAGATTTAGTTTGTTAATCTGAGAAATCTTTATCAAGCTAGCATGTCCTAATCTTCTGTGTCAGACCCATTGCTCTTCAGAAACAGACATAAGGCAAGTCACCTTCTGCTTCTCAAGATCAGAAAGATCAATCTTATAAATGTTGTTCTTTCTCTTGCCTGTAAATAGGATTGCGCCATCCTTCTGACTTACAGCCCTTGCAAGACTTTTGATTGAAGATTATATCATAACCATTGTCACTTAATTGACTTATGGACAATAAGTTGTGCGTTAATCCTTCTGGTCTTCTGATCTTCTTCAAACTTGACTTCTCCACCAGACTTAAGCACCAGGTCTTGGAACATAGACCTTCTTCCCGTCATGTGTCGCGAGCACCCAGAGTCCAGGTACCATGACATTTTGTGCTTTGTCTTCTTTGCTGCCAAGGATATCTGCAACAGAAATTATCTTCTCTTTAGGTACCCACAATTTCTTGGGTCCTTTCTTGTTAGTTTTCCTCAAGTTCTGATTGAACTTGGGTTTAGCATAATAAGTAACAGGAGGAACAGCATGATATTCTTTAGGTTTGGCAGCATGATATTTTTTAGGTTGTGTCACATGCTTCTTGGTGTGTGTAGTGTGAAAGCTTAGTGCATATGAAGTGAGCCTAATATCATGTGAGTGGCCATATTTGAACTGCTCATACAATGGCTTGTATGTGATTTTCATATCATCAACAGGTTCAAATTTACGTGGGGTATCACCTTCATAGCCAACGTCAATCCTTTTGTTTCCAGAAGCTCCATATATCATAGAAGCAAGATGACTTCTGCCAATACTTCTAGATAAAAACTTTCTGAAGCTCGAGTCATATTCTTTCAGAATATGATTGAGGCTAGGAATGGATTTTTCTGATTCAGAAGGAGATCCAATGTCTTTGGATAATTTTAAAACTCTTTCCTTCAGTTCAGAATTTTCCACTTCCAGCTTCTTAGTTTCAGATTCAAATAACTTTTTCAGCTTTTTGTATTTGATACTAAGATGAGCCTTGAGTTCCAGAAGTTCAGTTAAACTGGAAACTAACTCTTCTCTAGATAGTTCAGAAAATACCTCTTCAGAATCTGATTCTGATGTAGATTCTGATCCATCATCCACTGTGGCCATCAGTGCAAGGTTTGCTTGCTCGCCTTTAGAGTCTGATTCTGATTCTGATTCAGAATCATCCCATGTTGCCATAAGACCTTTCTTCTTATGAACCTTCTTATTGGGATTCTCCTTTTGAAGTTTTGGACATTCATTCTTGAAGTGTCCAGACTCATTGCACTCATAGAAGATGACCTTCTTCTTGTCAGATCTTCTGCCTCCAGAAGATTTTCCTCTTTCAGGCTTCTTTGAACTTCTGAAGTTCTTGAACTTCCTTTGCTTGCTCTTCCAGAGTTGGTTTACCCTTCTGTAGATCATGGACAGTTCATCTTTTTCTTCTGATTCTGATTCTTCAGAATCTTCTTCAGCCTGAAAAGCGTTAGTGCATTTTTTATAACTAGATTTTAATGCAATAGACTTACCTTTCTTCTGAGGTTCATTTGCATCCAGCTCTATCTCATGGCTTCTTAAGGCACTAATTAGCTCTTCCAAAGAGACTTCATTCAGATTCTTTGCTATCTTGAATGAAGTCACCATTGGACCCCATCTTCTGGGCAAGCTTCTGATGATCTTCTTTACATGATCAGCCTTGGTGTAGCCTTTGTCCAGAACTCTTAATCCAGCAGTTAGCGTTTGAAATCTTGAGAACATCTTCTCAATATTTTCATCATCCTCCATCTTGAAGGCTTCATATCTCTGGATTAGGGCAAGAGCTTTGGTCTCCTTGACTTGAGCATTCCCTTCATGGGTCATTTTCAATGACTCATATATATCATAGGCAGTTTCCCTGTTAGATATCTTCTCATACTCAGCATGAGAGATAGCATTTAGCAAAACGGTCCTACATTTATGATGATTTTTGAATAGCTTCTTTTGATCATCATTCTTTTCTTGTCTGGAGAGCTTTACACCACTAGCTTTCACCGGATGTTTGTAACCATCCATCAGAAGATCCCATAAGTCACCATCTAGACCAAGAAAGTAACTTTCAAGTTTATCTTTCCAGTATTCAAAGTTCTCACCATCAAATATTGGTGGTCTCGTATAACCGTTGTTACCATTTCCATTATGTTGCTCAGCAGAGCCAGATGTAGATTTAGGTGTTGGATCTTCACCAGCCATCTTGTACTGAAGCGTGTTTCTCTTCCTGAATCTTTTCTAAACACGGTTAAGTGCTTGCACCTTAGAACCGGCGCTCTGATGCCAATTGAAGGATCGAAAAACACATAGAAAGGGGGGGTTTGAGTAAGTGTAGCTTTAAAACTTGTAAGATAAAAACAATTTGCACAATGATTTTTATCCTGGTTCGTTGTTAACTAAACTACTCCAGTCCACCCCCTTGGAGTGATTTACCTCACCTGAGGATTTAATCCACTAATCACACAAGATTACAATGGTTTTCCACTTAGATAACTTCTAAGTCTTCTAGAGTATACTGATCACAACCTGATCACTCTAGGAACAAACTGCTTAGATACCCTCTAAGACTTTCTAGAGTATTCTGATCACAACTTGATCACTCTAGTTCTTACAACTTAATGTAAACAAATTTTTTTAAGAGTTACAATGCTTCTTAATAAGCTATTATCACAATTGTTATTTTCTCTTAAGTTTAAGCTTAATCTCACTAAAATATTACAACAGCAATGTAGTGAGGTTGATGATGATGTTTGAGAGCTTTTTGAATTTGACAGCGTTTCTGTAAGTTTGCGCAAGTGTTCTATTCAGCTTCTCATCATAACTTCTATTTATAGGCGATTGAGAAGATGACCGTTGGGAGCATTTAATGCGTTGCGTGATCCGTACATCATTGCATTTAATGTTTCACTCTTTTGTCAACTACCTCGAGCCTTGCTTTCCCTGTGTCTACTTACGTTGCCTTTAATAGCTTCTAACGTTCCTTTTGTCAGTCAGCGTAGCATGCCATCTTGTATTTGCTTCTGATCTGATGTTTGTGAAAACAACGTTTGAATATCATCAGAGTTAAACAGCTTGGTGCAGAGCATCTTCTTGTCTTCTCACCTTGAAGTGCTTCTTAGCGTGATACCATGAGAACTTCAGTGCTTCTGCTTCTGATCTCAAGTTCTTCTGATGCTTCCATGGACCATGTTCTGATTCTGCTTGACCATCTTCTGATGTCTTGCCAGACCATGTTCTGATGTTGCATGCTGAACCTTCTGAGTCAGTGCTTCTTGCGCTGATTTTTGTGCATACTCTTTATGTGATTCCTGAAATGGAAATTGCATAGAATTAGAGTACCACATTATCTTATACAAAATTCATATACATTGTTATCATCAAAACTAAGAATATTGATCAGAACAAATCTTGTTCTAACAGGTTGAGCAAACTCTTTAAGCGGTCTTTGGTTACAGTCTTCAGCCATAGCTTTCCTTATTTTAAGGATAAACAGACGTGCTCGGGCGTAACGTTCGGGTTCCACTAAAGGGTTTAATAGGTTACCGGTGCTACAAGTTCTATGCATATACCGGATAGAATAGCCATAGTCTAAACGGGATAACAATAGGGTACGAAATTTGACGAAGTTGGTCCCCGACAACGACGCCAAAAACTTGATGGGTCTGTAACGTATAACCTAAATATAGTACAGCAAGTGCACAGGCTATCGAAGTAATATATAATATTATCGAACCACAGAGACCAATCGTCAATCTATCAACACTATTGTTAAGGTGCTTATCTAAGGTGAACAGGAATATTGTTGTGAGTGCAGTGCAACAAGGTAAGTTAGCGAAGTGAATAACAGATTTCAAGCGATAGGTTGGAATGTAAATGATGAAACCAGACTATGATCCATACATGCATAAGTGAAACGACTCATGGGGCAATATTTTCTATTTGTAGCAAAGAACCAATTTAACTGGAAGTTGTAGCTTTTGGCTACTAAGAACCGAATTTACCCTTTAATTTAACTTCCTTTATTGTCACATATAAAGGGTGCCTTCCGCGTTAAAGAAGTAAATCTATTTTTAAGAAATTGATAGTTTTGACTTAATAGAAAAGTGATTTTTACTTGGAAAGATTACCCTAAAGAGACTCTTGGCTTTTGACCAAGAGTCAGATTTCAAACCTACAAACGCGTCCGAAAATAGTTTCAAAATTGTTTTCTAAAAAGAGTTAATGATTCCTATTTAACCAACCAAATCGCTTTCGCTTCTTTTGTTTGGTTAAATAATAATCAAGTCATATCTTTGATATGGACGGCTTTCGATCTTACCCAATAAACATTTAAGCACAATTTTACTTAAGTTAAAAGTAAATCATCCCCAGAGTATTTTCACTAACATGACAATTAGAACACAGACATGATCATAATCATTACTTTCAAACCTTTATAATTTAGCCAGAAATAGTAATTGCGAGTCTATAAGACATGTAGACTATGGTAAGTGCGAGTAATAAAAAAGGGTGCGAGTCTATAAAACATGTATACTATGGTAAGAGAATTTAGAGTCTATAAAATTTGTAGACTATGGTAAGAGCAAGAAAATAAATAAAGCAAGTAAATTGAACCTTACTCCTATCGGAGATTGAATCTTGATACAAAGTGAAGGCTGGTATGATAAACTTCAACCAAAGTGCTCCAAGACTCGACTACAACTCAATCTATACCGTAGTAACTCCCCGATGTGAAGAGGTTACTACTTTACAGAAACTGATAGTATATGGCTTAAGTCTGTACTAAGCTTGGATGAAAAACCGAAAATGAAAAACTAAACTATATATAGTGGATTCTGGATCAGCGTAAGGACAGGAGTGCCCCTCAACTCCTTTTGAGCGGGAACCTTTTTGTGAAGGCCGCGGGCGCAGCAGCTCCACCGCGGGCGCGGGAACCTTCGTGTGATTGTGGCAGTTGGCTCCATGAAGGAGTGGGCCATGTCACGGCGTTCTCTATGGCCGGCACGGTGCAGGACGCCATAAGTGTAAATCTACTTGAAAAGCCCTATTTTCCTGGCGTTTTGGCTCGTTTCTTCACTAAGGGCTCCGAAAGGTCAAGAATCTTGAAAACAAAGGAAATACAAGCATAATACGAGACAATGATAATAAAAACTAAGGAAAGCATGTGATATTCGAGCCAGAAACATAGTGTGATTCAGTGCGATTAGTGAAATCAAGATTACCTAAAGAAACTCTCTGCTTGTGGCGTTTATTTTGCACAAGTTTGCATCAGATCCTCCTCTCTGGTATTCTCGGCATTTCGCGTTTGTTCTTCACTCGAGGTATGTCCAATTTTCTTCCTTCTTCAACCATTTCTTGATTCTTGCTGTTTGCTTGTTTGAGAGACGCGAAAACGACACACGATTTGTTTCGTTGTGATTCACAGCGGAGGGAGATCGATGGGGTTTTTCAGGTTGGGAGGCTGAGATGTTTCGATCGAAGACAGAGAGGATGCTGCCGCGAGATTCTTGAGAGAAGGAATTGAGATCGTCGTTCTTTATTTGACCAAAGTTCCTTTTCCTTTTTTATTCATTTCATTTAATATGATGACAATTTAATTAATTATATAAATTGAAATCAAACGAGATTAACATGTGAGCATGATTAGGCTTTGGTTAGCATAATATTTGGTAAGAATCTGGATCATTGGAGTCTGAAATTATTGAATACAAAAATTCATCTTAGGCCACGGAAATTGCTTCTAGTCCATCTACTCCTTAAGCCCATTTACTCCATGTTTTTGCTGGCTGGTTTATTCACAAAAAAAAAATAACAATATCTTGGGCTTGAACGAATTGTTGAGTATACACCCCCTGTCTGGCCCAATTCCACTCTTTGTGGCAATAACAAAAATCTGTAACCAAAAAACGCCCTTTGGGCTCCATTGGGCCCTGCTGCTTATAGCACCCCTGATTTCAATATTCACCCCCTGGCTCTATATTTAAATAGTGCAATTTAGGTTTTTACTTAGATTTTTCCATTTCATTTTAAGCAATAAATCATTATAATTTTGTGAAGCTTTGATACATTTTTTGACATAGAAAATATACGATAAAAATGTTAGTTTTTTAGGCTAATCATCTTAGTTCTTTTTGCTTGATTAAAACTCATTTTTTCACATAAAAAGCTCATAAAAATAATAGTCTTTTTTAATCAATTTTTGTACTATATTTTGACTTGTCCCTTCAAAAATTACAAAGAAAAAACCTTAAAAAACTCTAATAAAGGTCAAATCAATTTTCGTCCACTAAAAAACACAAACAAACAAAAATATGTGAGCCGAACTACGACGCTCTGATTTCTGAAAAGGATACGTAGGCATTGGATCGCGGGGCCTAAGCGAGCATAACTATTTATAAACCTTATTTTCCCCGTATTTCCTTTTCTTTATTTTTCATGCACCCCCTTCGTATTAAGCTTTAGATTTATAGATAACACACCCTTTAGATAGAAACAAACATAGGTGGATACCATCGAGTACGATGGGCGTGAGGGGTGCTAGTACCTTCCCCTCGCGTAACCGACTTCCATACCCTACCTTTGGTCGTAAGACCTTGTTCTTATTTCTTTTAGGTGTGCTAGCATTCCTTTCCTTTTAGGGATAAATATGTTAGTGGCGACTCTGTTGTTCATCATCTCGTGAGCGTGTGACAATAATACCCATAATTTTCTGGAATAATCATCTACTATGGATAGAAAATACCTCGCTCCTGAATGTGATGGACACCTTGCAGGCCCCCAAAGATCAGCATGGATATAATCAAGGAATCCATGTGTTCTTTGTTTTCCTTTATTGAACTTCACTCTGCAATATTTTCCAAGTACACAGGGTTCACAAAACTTCATCTTTTCAACTTTGTCTCCAACAAGCAGATTTTGTTTCCCTAATTCGACCAGACCCCTTTAACTGACATGGCCCAATCACGTGTGCCAAATTTCCGTCTTCAACAAAGGTTTCTTGGATGCTACATTAGTCGAACCACTTACAACTTCAGCCTCAAGGGTATACAAGCCTTGTTTCTTCACACCTCTCAAGACTTCCTTTGACCCCTTCATGACTCTTAGAATACTTTTCTCTCCTTGGAAAACATATCCTTTCTTGTCAAATTCACCAAGAGAAAGCAAATTTCTCTTCAAATCAGGAACATACCTGACTTCAATCAACAACCTTATTGACTCATCATAGAGCTTGAATCTCACAGATCCAACACCTGCAATCTTCCAAGATTTGTTGTTTCCCAGCAATACAGGTCCACCATCTTGATCACATAATTCCTCAAACAAGTGTTTTTTTGGAGTCATGCGCCAAGTGCAACCTGAATCCATGATCCACTCCTTCCTGAAGTCACTTCTCGAAACCACAACATCAGATGATTCGAAATTATCATGAACAATGGATGTGTTGCCATTATCCTTACCTCCATGATCTTTCAGGCGTTTAGGGCACACTTCTCTTGTGTGACCCTCCTTCTTACAATGATAGCATTGAATACCAGATGCTTTGCCACTATAAGACTTTTGTGGACTTTTTCCTTTCTTCTTGTCGAACTTACCATCCTTTCAAAAGAATTTTTCCTTAACGGCCAAACCATCACCAATAGTCGAAGGTTTATGCGCCTTTCGTTCGTTTAAGTCCTTAGAATACAGGGCTGATTGAACCTCTTTAAAGGTAAGGGACTCCCTTCCATTCAAGAGAGTTTCTTTGAAGTGAGCATGTGATCGAAGCAAAGCGCATAATAGTAACAGCGCTTAATCTTCATCATCAATCTTCACATCAATATTTTCAAGATCAAGAATCAGCTTGTTAAACATATCCAACTGCTCAACCAACACTTTGTCTTCAATCATCTTGAATGAATACAAAGTTTGCTTTACCTGGAGTCGATTTACCAGCGATTTGGTCATGTACAAACTTTCAAGTTTCACCCATAACCCTGATGTTGTCGTCTCCTTTGATACCTGCTGGAGAACCTTATCACCAAGGCTCAACAAAATTGCGTTGTGTGCTTTCTCGATCATGGATGGTTTCTCTCTTTCTGTTAATGCAGCGTCCATAGTCGCCGCTTGTAACACTCTTCTAAACCCCCGCGGAAATATAATATAATCAGAGTAAATAAACAGCAAGGATGCTACAATTATTAAATAAATAAAAACATCAAGACGATTGTCATGCTTTATTAGAAATTAACCAATATCAAACAGGTGTTTAGCACAGCGGAACTTAATTCAACAGTATTAGGAAACATCCCACACAAATACTCAATACATAAATCCATAGCCAAAATGGCAACAATGTATAACAAGTAACGCTAAGACTAGTCGATCCCAGTGTTACAATATCAGAGCATGACCGACACGACTCCACATAACCGGATAAACTCTACGAGTCATCCTCACCGATCGCTTAAATCGCTACTTCAATCTGAAATCATCAAAGTAAGGGTGAGACTACATCATAATTAAATAGCATTATAAATCATCAGATATAGAATTTCATAAGCAATTATCCACCCTACTTAGCATATTCAGATTTATCAATTCATACCAATCACAAGCACAAATCATTAGTATGCACCAATAACACAACACAATCATAACACCGAATTTCATCCTGACATGTCACAATTTATACAAAGACCATGCAGACTCTTATGCATGTGGTACCAAAATTTGTGAATCACATCACAGGACTTCTCTCTTTGATACTGCCCTCTAGTCGCTCACACCCCACATGGGCACACGACTACTGCCTCATCGCTCACACCCCACATGGGCACACGATGACTTCCCGCTAATCTCCGCACAATGGGAATTAGCCTTCCAATGCAAATGATTCATGAATGAATGCACACATGTCACATACTTATAACATCATATATCATCATCAATCCGATGCTTAACATCGCTTATCACATCTTACCAAAAACGTCACGACAAGTATGTACATGTGCATGCATCATTCAAAACAAATCAATCATCATCGATCATCAAAACACATGATAACAACATTTACCATGAATAACATCCATCTGCATCATCATTCATCAAAACACATGATAACCATATTTACCACGAACAACATCCATTTGTATAACAAGCAGAAGAAATCACATTATAACAACACACATCATTGCACATATTCAATTATGCAAACAACAATTCATTGCACCTCATCAACTATGCAAAACAAGAATAAACCACATTTTGAAGAAAACGATACTTTTCAAAATAAAATCAAGTTATTGTTGTTTTTCTTTATTTCATATGGTAGAGCATTTAATTTAAGAAACAACGTCCAAAACGGCGTATAAAACGGACTTACGGTTTGAAAATTAGAAGCTTTTAAAGTTAGGACAGTTTTCAAAACGTGCTGCTGGAAATTGTACTGGAACCCGGTTCGTCCCACATGGGAACCGGTTCCTGGACCCAAAAATGCCATTTTTAACGTTCTAACACAGTGGAACCCGGTTCCTCCCACATGGGAACCGGTTCCCACGAACCCAGAAGCTGAAAAACATGATTTTTAAGGCTTTTATGCATCCCAAACACATACCAACTTATACCATTACGAAATTGATCATCAATAACATCAGAATACTCCAAATATATGATTTTAATGCACAAACAACGTACCATAACACCATGTAACAATACTACATCATCAATTGCAAGCAATTCATCAAATCATACATGTCAGTGTTGGAATTTCACAAAACCTAACATCCCAAATAGAGATTCTAATTCCTTAATTCAATCCTATCATCATCAAAATCATAATACCATATAATTAGAGTAATCACCCCTTACCTTGATGGAGATTCTTGAATTGATCCTTGAACTTTGGGGTTTTCCTCCTTCCTTTGCTCTTCTCACTTCTACGATCAAAATCTTTTCTCCCAACTCTGCTTTTCACGTTCCTTTTTCCTTTCTCCCAATTCCTCAATATTTTATAAAATAACTTTTAATTAGTAATGGGCTTTACTAACTTAACACCCCCATACTACTAACCTCACCATCCGGCCCAATGGCCCTAAAATCCATAATTTTACAATAATTCAACCAATTACCAAAATAATTTCTAATTAATAATTTAATTTCCAATTAAATTAAAATTAGAAAATATGGGGTGTTACAACTCTCCCCCACTAAAAGAGTTTTCGTCCTCGAAAACATACTTCAAGTGAAAAGTTCCGGATAAGAGTCCTTCATCTGACCCTCCCGTTCTCAGTTAACATTTTCCTAGTCGATCCTCAAGAATCATCCGACATAACCAACAGGAAGCACATCTCACGCTTTCAATCTTAGCTCTTACGTCGCATTTGACCACTCAAAGGTGTACCACTCGCTATATCTCCATAGGTTAACAACGATAGAACATTGAGGTACACCCAAACAATACGCCCAATCACTGAATAATATAATTACACAACCATGGTATGACCACCCCGATCAACACTGCAGTAAAGCATTCCATCTGCCGAACGTACCAACCTTAGACACACCTTTCCATATGAGCGATAAAATAATACTTACACTTTTCACCAACTGCTTCCTTCAAGAAACTCAATACTCTTATTCCTATACCATTGAATTCCAATTGTCTGACTCCTCTTAAGTCACACCATCAATTATCCAACATGTTACATTCTGCTTTTGCTGTACTATTCTGATTACTCATTGCAACCATCATTACCAATTAAACTTCTGAGTTATACCCCAACTCTGGCCCTCTTTACTCATTCGTTCAAGAATCATTCTTTACCATCCATGGTACTAATCCACCACTCGTCAATACTTACTCGCACTCAAAAACAAATTCCTGATTTACTTCATCTATTAAACATTCTAACCATGGAAATGAGCGCACACGAGTTGTTATAATCACACTCATCGGCCTCGATGTACCATTTCTTACATAATAGCTCAAACTGAATCCCACTCTTCTTTAAGAATTAAATCAACTTTGTCCTTCATAGAGTATAATTCCTCATTATATCTGGAAATCTACAATAATACCTTACAATAGTATAAAATCATTATAGCATCATATAGTATACACTCATCGCCTTAACTTCGCTGAATACATACTCGTTAACTAAGTACATCCACAATAACATACTCATCATTCTCGGCAATTATCCAAAAGAGTTCTAATTCTTCGATACGACATCATTACCTCCACTAGATTCTAAATCCAACATATAAATCAATACATATCTTCTATGTAGACTCTTGACATATTAATTCCTCACTTTCCACGAGTAATACTCATAACACTACTCCACATCACACTTTCGCTGCGCGATTCTGATTACCCGTCTTAAGTCATCATCCAATATATTGCACTCTTTCGTATTCACTTCCTCATAAGTTCACACAACATGGTGAGTGATTATTCTTACGGCTTAGTATTCATCATATCCTAAACCATTAAGGTAACAAACAAGCTCATCCTATCTATATGATTTCGTCTACTATCAACAAGAGATTAAGGGTGATCAAGTCCTCAATTTGTCAATAGATAGCCGACAACCATATTTAAGCATAAATCGTCGTTACTACATAATAGTGTCCTTTTCCGAGTTTGCACTCAAACTCATTAACATTGTCTTAGCTCGATAATTCACCTTGAGTCTTTACAACTTGCACTCTTCCCTCTCATTGGACTTGGCAGTGAGATACCAACATCCAAACATTTTACACAATCCGCTTCGTAGTCACTTAGCATCACACACTTGTTAAGTACTTCCAAACTTTATAATCACTAGTATACTCGTACATTACTATTCATCTCGTTCCAAATCAAAATCCTCATCTTAGCAAAAGACCGCGACAACATTCATAACTCGTGGTTTTACTCCCAATCCCATGACGTCTTTTGCACCCAAATATCATTCCACTCGGAATTTCAACAAAGTCTTCCTCACATCAATAGGTGTAAGAAGTCCTCTACAATTCTCCTTCTATACATTTCGTTGCTTTGGCATCACCAATACGACTTCAACCGTACTAAAACTTATTTCACCTTTTACCTTTTCTACTAATTCACTCCTCACTAAAATCCATCGGTACTCAAATCATCTTTATTACCGAACATCTCATCAACTTATTCCTCAACAACATATTCTACTCAATTTTGTTTCAAACAATTACGGTAGTAGGCATTCTTATACAACAAGTTTTACGCTTCCTTAACCGACTTCAGAATATCTCCTCATAGGATCAAAAGTTATGGGTTTTTAAAATAAAAACAATTTCTCCAAAAACACGCAGTAGAACCCGGTTCCTCCCACACAGGAACCGGTTCCTGGATGCTTCCCATAACTCCTCTCTGATTTTTACTATGGGGAACCGGGTTGTCTCTATCTGGGAACCGGTTCCCAGCAACCCAGAATTCCCACGCCTCTGTTTTTATAATGGGAACACATTTCAAACAAGTTTAAAACATCAAATAACAACATATATCATGGTCATTAAGTCAGCTTCGCAATGCCCCAAACGACACTTAAATAAGATACCCGGATCTCAAGATATGAATTTTCCAATCGTTGTCAGAAATTGCAACACCGACGCCATGCAGCGACACTTTAAATGATATTTCCAAAACTCCTCAAATGGTACACTTAATTCCTAAAATTTCTTCTCAAAAAACATTTTTAATTATTCCTTCAATCCGTTCAACTCTGACACTGACCTCCTGTGTCGTACCAACAAACAAGTCTAGTTCTATGAGCAAGCGTAACCGCAACTGCACCTCTTTCCAACATCATCCTGTCATAATTAAATATGTTACAGCTGCTGCAACCATTTTTATAACAAATTTCATCTCTTTAGCTTTCCGACGCTTCAAACGGAACTCAAATCGGATGTCCAGAACTCCAGTTATGAATTTTCGAAGTTCTGCAACTATTCAGCAATTTTCCTGCGTTTTGCTTATGAAAATCTCATTCCAAAACTCATTCTCTTCAACTCGGTCACATTCCAAACAGCCCCTTATCATATCTCTTCACTTCCAAACATTATTATAACTTAAGCAACACATCCCATTGCCGAAATGAGATTTCTAAAACATTACGACAGCAATCCTCTTTGCAAACTTGCAGCTAAACCTCTTCCGAGACGCACGGCTACTCAACTGACAACTTCGCAGCCCATTAGAAAAGCTGATACATTTCAACTTCTTAATTTCCCTCTCTTACAAATAATCATCAATTTCCTCTAATCATTTTCCTTCCAGATGTTCCAACTTAACTACCAGTCAAGTCCTAATTTTAAGTCACCTTCGATTCGAAAAACAACAACTCCAACAACGCTTGCACGGTTGGCAACAACAGCCTACTGAATCGATCGTCTTACAACCGAAACATAACTGAGAAGCGAAGCTTCTCCCCCACTTGTTTCAAACCAACTTCCGCAACAAACAACCAAGTACCGATAGTGATTCACTCACATGTCGCGTACCAAGGGATAATATGCCGACAGTATTCAACTGTCGTGCAACTTAACTGACTCAACAATTGGCCGGACGGACCGACCTGCTCTGATACCACTATTGTAACACCCTTCTAAACCCCCGCGGAAATATAATATAATCAGAGTAAATAAACAGCAAGGATGCTACAATTATTAAATAAATAAAAACATCAAGACGATTGTCATGCTTTATTAGAAATTAACCAATATCAAACAGGTGTTTAGCACAGCGGAACTTAATTCAACAGTATTAGGAAACATCCCACACAAATACTCAATACATAAATCCATAGCCAAAATGGCAACAATGTATAACAAGTAACGCTAAGACTAGTCGATCCCAGTGTTACAATATCAGAGCATGACCGATACGACTCCACATAACCGGATAAACTCTACGAGTCATCCTCACCGATCGCTTAAATCGCTACTTCAATCTGAAATCATCAAAGTAAGGGTGAGACTACATCATAATTAAATAGCATTATAAATCATCAGATATAGAATTTCATAAGCAATTATCCACCCTACTTAGCATATTCAGATTTATCAATTCATACCAATCACAAGCACAAATCATTAGTATGCACCAATAACACAACACAATCATAACACCAGATTTCATCCTGACATGTCACAATTTATACAAAGACCATGCAGACTCTTATGCATGTGGTACCAAAATTTGTGAATCACATCACAGGACTTCTCTCTTTGATACTGCCCTCTAGTCGCTCACACCCCACATGGGCACACGACTACTGCCTCATCGCTCACACCCCACATGGGCACACGATGACTTCCCGCTAATCTCCGCACAATGGGAATTAGCCTTCCAATGCAAATGATTCATGAATGAATGCACACATGTCACATACTTATAACATCATATATCATCATCAATCCGATGCTTAACATCGCTTATCACATCTTACCAACAACGTCACGACAAGTATGTACATGTACATGCATCATTCAAAACAAATCAATCATCATCAATCATCAAAACACATGATAACAACATTTACCATGAATAACATCCATCTGCATCATCATTCATCAAAACACATGATAACCATATTTACCACGAACAACATCCATTTGTATAACAAGCAGAAGCAATCACATTATAACAACACACATCATTGCACATATTCAATTATGCAAACAACAATTCATTGCACCTCATCAACTATGCAAAACAAGAATAAACCACATTTTGAAGAAAACGATACTTTTCAAAATAAAATCAAGTTATTGTTGTTTTTCTTTATTTCATATGGTAGAGCATTTAATTTAAGAAACAACGTCCAAAACGGCGTATAAAACGGACTTACGGTTTGAAAATTAGAAGCTTTTAAAGTTAGGACAGTTTTCAAAACGTGCTGCTGGAAATTGTACTGGAACCCGGTTCGTCCCACATGGGAACCGGTTCCTGGACCCAAAAATGCCATTTTTAACGTTCTAACACAGTGGAACCCGGTTCCTCCCACATGGGAACCGGTTCCCACGAACCCAGAAGCTGAAAAACATGATTTTTAAGGCTTTTATGCATCCCAAACACATACCAACTTATACCATTACGAAATTGATCATCAATAACATCAGAATACTCCAAATATATGATTCTAATGCACAAACAACGTACCATAACACCATGTAACAATACTACATCATCAATTGCAAGCAATTCATCAAATCATACATGTCAGTGTTGGAATTTCACAAAACCTAACATCCCAAATAGAGATTCTAATTCCTTAATTCAATCCTATCATCATCAAAATCATAATACCATATAATTAGAGTAATCACCCCTTACCTTGATGGAGATTCTTGAATTGATCCTTGAACTTTGGGGTTTTCCTCCTTCCTTTGCTCTTCTCACTTCTACGATCAAAATCTTTTCTCCCAACTCTGCTTTTCACGTTCCTTTTTCCTTTCTCCCAATTCCTCAATATTTTATAAAATAACTTTTAATTAGTAATGGGCTTTACTAACTTAACACCCCCATACTACTAACCTCACCATCCGGCCCAATGGCCCTTAAATCCATAATTTTACAATAATTCAACCAATTACCAAAATAATTTCTAATTAATAATTTAATTTCCAATTAAATTAAAATTAGAAAATATGGGGTGTTACACCGCTCCCTTTAACGTTTCCAAACAATCCTACTGAACCAGTAAGGCTTTCATTTTCAAGCGCCACAGACCGAAATCGTTCACTCAGATGAACTTTTCAATCTCATACTTTGTTGAAGGCATCTTCTCCACGCTCACCGCACTAATTTGTTGTGAAAAGGATGCCTTGATGAACAAAGGATAAACTGTTTCTTTGTGATCAAGAAACACACAAGGGTAGAAAAGAGGATAAACAAGAAGAACAACAAGGATTGGTTATAACTACTATTCTTTCCTTTCTCTTTAAAACAAGATTACAAGTTACAAGAATAACAAATAACCTTCTCACCCTAAATTAAGATTTGCAGTATGCAATGATGAGAGACTAGTATGCTATTTATCATAAAACCTAACCTACTAAACTAATAGTTTTTTTCACAAATACCCATTACAAGCATACTTAGGGTACAAGCTAACTTAAACAATTGGACATAACAAACAAGCCCAATTTGAAATACTAACAACCCTAGCATTTCAACACCTACATACTAGAACACATGATCGGTAAAATAGCAAGTGTACTATTTTGCCTCTTGTAAATAATAGGGAAAATTCCCTGAATATCGATCTCAGGGTCTGCGTAGGAATAATGAGTTCAATTCAAGGTTCAATTAAACAAAAAGTCAATTGGGTTTTGTTTGGTGATTATCACTTAGCGTAAAGTAGAATAAGCAGTAAATGAAATTGACTCTTTAACAAATTTGAGTAACATGCTAGGGATAGTGGATGATTGACTCTGTAACAACTCTGGAATTTCTATTGTAACAACTTATTTTCAACAATCAATTATCGGTTCTTAAGGTTGTTTGATCCTAAGTCCTTAGTGAAAAAACCTTTGATCCTTAATCCTAAACCCTAAGTCCTTAGAAGTTTACAATGAAATCAAGCAATTAAGTTATCAAGAATATCCGATTTCTATAAGGTATTCCTAGTCCTAGGTAATATCTATTATAACATATTCTCATGAAAGCATTATCAATGGTGGTCTAATCTAAACGATAATCATACATCAATTCCAATTTGTCCGAAAGGAAAAGCATTAGAAACATCAAGAGAATAAATGAACAACGAGAAAACATGATAGTTATTGCAATTACAAACTCAGAGTCATTACAGATTAAAATCAGAGCCACCCCCATAGCATTGGGGGGTTTAGCTACTCATAGTATTCAAAGAAAACACAATAATGAATAAAGGCATTACAATAAATTGGAGGAGATTGAATCTTCAATTGCTTCCGTTCATGAAGATCTTCTTCTCTCCCAAACCCTTGCGTTCTTCAATCTTCTATTGTATTCTCTTCTCTCCTCTGTCAAAAGTCCCCTTCTCCTTACATAAACTTCGTTTAAGTAGCGTCAGTATCAGTCTCAGTGTCACCAAAAAGTCCAAAGTACCCTTAATACAAGACAGAGTAAAACAGATCAAAAGTGAAGTTTCTGTCCGCATCCATTTACACGGGCCGTGTTGATTTACACGGGTGCCTGTGTCGATTTTCTGATTCACGTGGCTTGAATTCTGCATCAGGCCCAAAAACACGGGCAATATTGTTGATTCACCTGGGTGCCCGTGTTAATTCACACGGGCAGTGTTGATTCACACGGGTGCCCGTGTTTATCCACTGTATTGATGTCTTTTTGTGCTTTCCATTGGCTTTTCCACAATGGCCGTGTTGATTCACACGGGTGCCCGTGTTGACCTCCTGATTCTTCAGAAACTTCCATCTCTCCGCCTTCCAAAGTCCCCAAATTGCGTCCATTGTTTCCTCTGATCAAACACATCAACCTGAAACACTAACACTACCAAACAAAGACATAAAGATGCTCTTTTGACATAAACTTTAAACAAAATGCTATGCAATACTATAAATTAATAAACATGATAAACTTAATATAAAAGCAATAAAACAACCGAATGTGTTACCGAAATGATGAATTTGTGCCAGATAAACGACGGAAACTTAATAGAAATGGTGACCGATCAACACGCTTCGACTATAGTATGTAGGTCTTCGACACAATCTCTTTCGAAGTAGAAGCTATCCTTCGACACACTAGAATTCGATCCAAATCTCACATTCTTTATTAAAATAATACCATTTAATCATCTTAAGTTAATTACATGCTATTACGGTTTCTTTAATATCAAAACATAATAAATAATCATGGCAAAAGATGATCAAATCAAGTTCACCAACTAGGACTAAAGGAGAATGGAGAACACAAGAGGTTAGTGGGGATTACGCCCTGGCCATAACAAACATTATGGACCTTAATCCCCCAAAACTACCATCCCCGTAGAAAAGCCCATGAGCATTACGGCCACCTCGTAATTGGAATTACCAGTCGTAATGGCTTCAAGACTTGGAGGCTCCCACTTTTTCATCTGAATGAGCCATATAAGTCCATTCCAAACTCATCCTAAACAACAAAAATGCATAGAAATCCAAGGGTACACACATACAACAACAATTTACAAGAAATATGTTCAAACATGCAATCATATCATGTGCTTAAGTGAGACGTGGATCAATACTTGATGTGAATTCCGAAACCAGTGTTTTAAAAACCAGACCAGATCGGCCGGTCAGACCGGTTGAATCAGGAATTGGTCAGGTAACCGGCCTGGTTCAATTGTTGGATCGGATATGTCATTGAACCGGTGTGAACTAGTCAAAACTGGTGTGAATCCGTGAAACCAGAAAAACCAGCGGTTTTCAAAAACCGGTGGTTTGATGCAATTTTTAATTTTTTTTAATTTAAAAAATTTTAAACAACATCATTTTAATTATTTCAATTAAAATTAAAATAAAAAATAGAATAAAAATTAAATAAAAAATAAAGATGTTTCGGATGCGGTTGATTTTGTTGCAGATGATTTTGATATTGAAGAAGCAGATACCAACATTGAAATAATTTTTATTTTTTTTTAAATTAAATTTAGTAGATAATAAAATTATTTATTATAATTTATTCAAATGGATTATGTTATGATTAAATTTTTTTACAAATATATACATTATAATTTTGTACTATTTTATTATGGGTGATATCTATGTTTAAAATTTGAATTTAAATTAAGAACTTGTGTATTTATTTAGGATATGATATTTTTTTAAAAATTTAAGTGCCAGTTATATATTGTAGAGACTGAATCATCATGTTCAACATATTTTATACCTATATAGTTTTGTTACAACGACCGGTCCATTCAACCGAGTTATCCAGTTTAATCTGGTTTAGTCATGCGGTTCGACCAGTGACCTAGTGGTTCGACTAATAAATCAGTGACCCAATATCCTCACCGATTTGATGTCCAGTCCGGTTTTTAAAACATTTCCCGAAACAAATTTGGAGATACGTAGGAGAAAGTATCAAATATTTTCAAGCACATTAATAAAAATAATTCTAAAACAAATATTCTAAAAACCCAACATGCTTTGCCTAATGATTTATCCCAATTAAACACTATGGCTTTGTTTCTGAGTTTGGAAGAGAAGAGAGGAGGGGGTTTTGAAAAATAGGAGGGTTTGATTTTATTCATAACACCAAAAATCCCACAAAATGGAGGAACTTAAAAATTGTATTGAGGGTTTTAGAGGGCTTACATAAAATTTCCAAATATCGTTTAGGTTGTTATACTACTCTGAAAATTAAATATTTAGTAATGATAATGAATTTTTTTTTATCATTTTAAACAAAATTATTTTTTCAAAAAATGTCAAATATTTTCCTATTAATTATTAAAATTTCGTTTTCAAAAGTCTTTCCCTCCCCTCCGCTCCAAATTCGCAAACATAGCCTAAGACTATGCTTGGGAGTTTGAAGGGGAAGGGAGGGGAGGACTTTAAAAAATAGGAATGATTGGGGGAAAAGAATAAAGAGATTTTAGTTGGGAGGATTTAGGAGGTTTGGTTTTTTTCATAACACCAAAAACCTTCTCATTTTGGGAAACTCAAAATTTGTATTAAAAGAGTGTTTTGGACGGTTTAGACAAAATGTTCAAAATTAATTTTTGTTGTTATAGTATTTAAAGAAATAAAAATATATTGATGATAAATATTATTTTATCATTCTAAATAAAATCTTTTTTTTCAAAAAATATTAAATTTCTTTTATATTTTAAAAAGGGTGCAGTTACCGTGCATAGATAAAAATCTATATACCGTGCATAGATTATTATGGACCCTTGGATCATTGGATCAAATTCTAGACATCAATTGTTATTACTCAATACTCAATATTCACCACTCAATACTCTTTACTCAATACTCAATACTGGATTAAAAACATGATCCAATGGTTTATGTAGGGTTATGCATGGTGCATAAGGAAAATCCTTATGCATATTAGCTAAAGCCTTTTAAAAATATCAATTTTTGAAACCCTCATTTCTCCTCCCCTCCAAATTTTCAAACATAACTTAAAAGGAAACTCCACCAATTAAAGAAGAAAATATGAGGTGAAACGTGGAGATGATAATGTTTTTTTTATGATCAACTTACTTCAACTTTTATTCTTTAAGGATAACAAGAACTTTCTCATATGCGCGAAATTCTTCAAGTTGATGTAGAAAATTCTCCTTTTCTCTCCATTCCCTCTCTTGCTCACCTCACTCTCTCCTCCACTTTCTCTCAAATTCAGACTTTCTACAAGGATATAATGATTCCAAAAATGTGAATTCCTTTTGAGTTTTTGGTTTAAATGCCTACTGGGCGAAATGACCTGAATGGCCTTGCACTCTAAGCAAAGTTACTAACCATGTCTTCGCCTCTAATTATGTTTTACAATTTCAACTACCTTACTATAAATCATTACTAACTAATAACTAATCAAGATTAGACGAAGGTAGGTAATACAATAATTTATCATAAGATTAAGATGATCATAATTTCATTGGTATTCTTTGTGAGGTATATTTTTTGGACAAGTTACTTCAATCACAGGAGAAGAGGGGGTAAGTGTGATATTTAAAATTCATAATTACTTTTATTTTTTTCTAGAATATCCATGAAATTATGTTAGTAGTTTTTTAAGAGTAAAAAGGAGTGAAAATAGAGTCGTAAATAGAAAAAATAAAAAAGAATATGGTTAAAGAGATTGTACCAAAGATTTATACAGGTTTGACCGAATGTTGGCTTAGTCTTGTTCCTAAGAGATCCTCTTGAGAGTTTGAAGGTTATTCCCTCAAACCTTTATAAAATATGATCTTGAGAATTTTATAAGCTTATCCCATACCAAAGATAGCTTTTACCACTTGCTAAGCTAACAAACCTTTTTAGATATTTTCCAACTAATCTTAATAACCAAAAACATAACCTTTTTTTTCCGGCAAAGCTCAGTAAACATAAACAAAGATTTCTTAATTGGTTTATCTCAAAAACCAAACTCAATCTTCTCAAGAGTATCACACTCTTAATAATAAAACAAATAACACAGTCACTTACAATCTCTTCCTCGCAAGAAAAGTTTAACTCAAAAATACTATGACAACTTTAAATGAATAAAGAATGCTTTTAGTGAGGGAAATAGAGACATAAATTAAAATAAGCAAAGATTTAGAAAGTGGGGTAAAATGAAGAGGAGGCGAACCTCCTCTATATAGGAGTTGGAACACCCAAAAAAGAAAATAATCCATAGATATAACTGATGAGCCAATCGATTGGAATAATGCACTAATCGATTAGCTAAGTCATTTTAATCGGTTAGCCTTCCCAAAATGTAAATAATTGATACATAGTTGTTACAAGTCATTAAGGTGATGTCCTAATTGTTTGGTTAATCGTGTATGCTCTCTCCAATCGATTAGCTTAATGCTCTAATCCATTGGGTGACTCTGAAGCATTTTTCCAATTTATTGGATTAAGTATCAATTAGTTTTAGAAAGAGATTGGACAAATTCTTAATTTCTTGGCTTGACCTGAAAAAAATTTCAAGAAAAAATGTTTGAAAAATGTACTTTAAGGTGCGTGTGTATGAGTAAGTTTCCTTAGTACTAAGAAGTCATTTTCCTACTTTTACAAAACTCGGGACTCTAAGACAGACGTACACGACTTGGTGAGCTTTCACATTTTATCCAGGGCCCTAAGATTCTTTAATGGATGCTCCAATCATATAAACACTTTAATCACTACTAGAAAAATTGCTTTTAGTGACTGAATTAGAGACTGAAAAAGCTTTAAAATCGGTCACTAAAACGTTTAGCGACCGATTGAGCAACCATTACTTTTAGGTTGAAAAGGTGCTAGTCGCTAAGCTTTTGCGATGAATTTAGTGACCGAATTTAAAGACCGAATTTGGGACCGAATTTAGTGATAGATTTTAGAGATCTGTTTTAGTGTTCTTTTTCATAAAATAAAATTAGAAGTTGAGGTACCTAGGAATCAAACTTGTTACCTTCGCATATTTTACTAAGAACTTACCACTACACCACCTACCATCTATTGTTATATTGAATATTTAAACATATATACATATAGTTTTATATAAATATATTACATGTTAAATCAATAAAAAATATGTAAATTTTAGTAAAAATTTAAAATTGAAAGAGAATTAAAATCTTTAAAAAAATAGAAAGTGTGAGAAATTGGATCGAACTCTAGTATGGTCGAAGGATAGCTTCTTCGTTCGACAAGATTAAGCATGAAGTCGAAGGTTGTTCACATGCTTGTGTCGAAGATGCTAGGGTTGTTAGCATGTTAAATTAGGTTTAGTGTTTAAACCCTAATTTGTTAAGTTAACTTGTTTATTAAGTTGGCTTGTGTAATGGGCCTTGTGGAAAAATCCCATTAGTTAGTATGTTAGGTTTTATTATAAATAGCATACTAGTCTCTCATCATTGCTAAGCTGCAAATCCTAATTTACGGTGAGAGAGGTTATTTGTTATTCTTGTAAACTTGTAATCTTGTTTTCTAAGAGAAAGTGAAAGAATAGCAGTTATAACCAATTCTTGTGTTCCTCTTCTTCCTTGTCCTTTATTCTTCCCTTGCATTATACTTTGTTCTTGGTATTGAATTCACAACAAATTGGTGCGGTGAGCATGGAGAAGATGCCTTCAGCAAAGTATGAGATTGAAAAGTTCACCGGAGTGAATGATTTCGGTCTGTGGCGCTTGAAGATGAAAGCCCTACTGGTTCAGCAGGGTTGTTTGGAAGCGTTGAAGGGAGAGGCAGCCATGAATGCTGCATTAACGGTAGCGGAGAAGACAACTATGATCGAGAAGGCACACAGCGCAATTTTGTTGAGCCTTGGTGATAAGGTTCTCAGACAGGTATCAAAGGAGACGACGGCATCAGGGTTATGGGCGAAACTTGATAGTTTGTATATGACCAAATCGCTGGTAAATCGACCCTACCTGAAGCAGGCTTTGTATTCATTCAAGATGGTTGAAGACAAATTGTTGGCTGAGCAGTTGGATATGTTCAACAAGCTGATTTTTGATCTTGAAAATATTGATGTGAAGATCGATGATAAAGATCAAGCGCTGTTACTATTGTGTTATTTGCCTCGATCACATGCTCACTTCAAAGAAACTCTCCTGTATGGAAGGGAGTCCCTGACGTTTGAAGAAGTTCAATCAGCCTTGTATTCTAAAGACTTGAACGAACGAAAGGAGCATAAACCTTCGATTGTTGGCAAAGGTTTGGCCGTTAAAGGAAAACTCTTACGAAAGGATGGTAAGTTTGACAAGAAGAAGGGCAGAAGCCAGTCGAAGTCTTACAGTGGCGAAGCATCTGGCATTCGATGCTATCATTGTAAGAAGGAGGGTCACACAAGAAAGGTGTGCCCTGAACGCCTGAAATATCATGGAGGTAAGGATAATGGTAATGCAGCCATTGTTCAATATGATTTCGAATCATCTGATGTCCTTGTGGTTTCGAGCAGTGACTCTAGGAAGGAGTGGATTATGGATTCAGATTGCACATGGCACATGACTCCAAACAAAGACTTGTTTGAGGAATTATGTGATCAAGATGGTGGATCAGTACTGTTGGGAAACAATAAAGCTTGCAAAATTGCAGGTTACGGATCTGTGAGATTCAAACTCCATGATGAGTCAATAAGGTTGTTGACTGAAATCAGGTATGTTCCTGATTTGAAGAGAAATCTACTTTCTCTTGGTGAATTCGACAAGAAAGGATATGTTTTCCAAGGAGAGAAAAATATCATAAGAGTCATGAAGGGGTCGAAGGAAGTCTTGAGAGGCATGATGAAACAAGGCTTGTATACCCTTGAGGCTGAAGTTGTAAGTGGTTTGACAAATGTTGCATCCAAGAAACCTTTGTCGAAGACAGAAATCTGGCACATGAGATTGGGCCATGTCAGTGAAAGGGGTCTGGTCAAATTAGGGAAACAAAATCTACTTGGTGGAGACAAAGTCGAAAAGCTGAAGTTTTGTGAACCCTGTGTACTTGGAAAATCTTGCAGAGTGAAGTTCAACAAAGGCAAACAAAGAACACATGGATCCCTTGATTACATCCATGCTGATCTTTGGGGGACTGCAAGGTGTCCATCACATTCAGGAGCAAGGTATTTTCTATCCATAATAGATGATTATTCCAGAAAATTATGGGTATTCCTCCATAAGACTAAGGATGAAACTTTTGAGAATTTCAAAAGTTGGAAGACTCTGGTAGAAAATCAGACTGGCAGGAAGGTCAAGAGGTTGAGAACCGACAATGGCCTTGAATTTTGCAATGAGGCATTCGACAGTTTTTGTGCGGTCTCTGGTATTGCAAGACATAGAACTACTGCAGGTACTCCACAACAAAATGGTTTGGCTGAAAGGTTTAATCGAACTATTTTGGAGAGAGTCAGATGCATGTTGACTAGTGCGGGGTTAAAGAAGGTGTTCTGGGCTGAGGCTGTTTCGACAGCAACATATCTGATAAACAGATGTCCTTCGACGGCGTTAGATATGAAGACACCTGAAGAAGTTTGGTCGGGACATCCACCCGATCTCGACAAACAAAGAGTATTTGGTTGCGTAGCCTATGCTCACATTAGGCAAGACAAGGTTGAACCTAGAGCTCTGAAATGCATGTTCATGGGATACCCTGAAGGAGTCAAAGCTTATAGGCTATGGTGCCTAGAGCCAGGTCACAGGAGGTGTATCACCAATCGAGATGTAGTTTTCAATGAAGCTGAAATGGATTTCAAGAAAACTGATGATGGTTGAAGTGCAGAAGAGCTGGAACAGGTAGAGATTCCTGTTGAGGTGGAGCATGTAGATGCTGAATTGCATATCCATGATGAAGTCGAAGAAGAAGTAGAAGATGCTGAGGTAGTTGAGGAAACTGACGATGACTACCTATTATCGAGAGATAGGTCGAGAAGAGTCATCAAACTACCTCAGAGACTTGGGTATGTAGATCTTATAACTTATGCATTAATCTCTGCCAGTGAGGTTCTTGATGATGAACCTAGAGATTATAAGGAAGTTATGAGGAGTCGAAATAAGACTGAATGGCTGAAGGCCATGGATGATGAGATGAAATCTCTTCATGATAATCACACTTGGGAACTGATCAAGAAACCTGCTGGGGCAAGGTTAGTCAGTTGTAAATGGATTTTCAAAGTTAAGGAAGGAATTGAAGGAGTGACATCTAAAAGATACAAGGAAAGGTTGGTCGCAAGGGGTTTCACTCAGAAAGAAGGTGTCGACTTCAATGATGTGTTCTCTCCTGTTGTGAAGCATAGGTCCATTCAAATGTTGCTTGCCATGGTGGCACAGTTCGACCTTGAACTGGAACAGATGGATGTGAAGACTGCGTTCTTGTATGGTGATTTAGATTAAACGATCCTGATGAGGCAACCTCAAGGGTATATCGAAAAGGGAAAGGAAGATTATGTGTGCAAGCTAAAAGGATCTTTATATGGGCTGAAACAATCTCCTCGACAGTGGAATAGGAGATTCGACAAGTTCATGGCACACATAAGTTTCATTAGAAGTCAGTTCGACCACTGTGTTTACTTCAGATTTCGACCTCGTAATTCATTTGTTATTTTGTTGCTTTATGTGGATGATATTCTCATAGCAAGCAACAATGTCGAAGATGTGATGAGGGTGAAGGCTGAACTCAATAAGGAGTTCGATATGAAGGATCTGGGAGCTGCTTCCAGGATTCTTGGAATTGACATTCGAAGAGATAGAAAGAAGTCGAAGTTATGCCTATCTCAAGAGGCATATCTACGAAAGATTCTTGAAAAGTTTGGTATGTCGAATTCGAAGCCATTTGTGACTCCAACAAACCCTCAATTCAAGCTGAGTATTGATCAATGTCCCAGTACTGATGTCGAAAGAGCCTATATAAATAGCATCCCATATGCTAATATAGTCGGTTCTTTGATGTATGCTATGGTCTGTACTAGACCCGACATAGCATACGCAGTAAGTCTTGTAAGCAGGTGCATGGCGAATCCTGGAGAGGCTCACTGACAAGCATTGAAGTGGATTTTAAGGTACATAAATGGGTCTCTGAATAGAGTCCTAATTTATGGTGGAGCCTTAGGTGAAGATAGTAAAGCAGTAATCGAAGGATATGTCGACTATGATTATGCAGGTTGTATGGATTCCAGAAAATCTATTTCTGGTTATGTTTTCACTATGTTTGGCACTGCAATTAGTTGGAAAGCAACACTTCAGAAGTTTGTTGCTCTATCAACCACTGAAGTGGAGTATATTGCCTTAACTGAAGCTGTGAAAGAAGCATTGTGGCTTGAAGGTTTTGCAAAGGAGCTGAAACTTCAAGGTCGAAGTATCACTGTTAAATGTGATAGTCAGAGTGCAATACACCTGTCGAAGAATTCAGCCTATCATGAGCGAACTAAGCACATTGATGTGAGACTGCATTTCGTCAGGGGAGTAATCGAGCGTGGAGAAGTTTAAGTGCTGAAGGTTTCGACTAAAGACAATGTTGTTGATATGATCACCAAGACATTGCCAAGTTGCAAGTTTTTCAACTGTATGCAGTTGATAAGGCTGCATGAAGAAAGCTAGTTGTTCCCTTGATGTTGTAGAGTTAGGTCCAAGGTTGAGATTTGTGAGAAATTTGATCGAACTCTAGTATGGCCGAAGGGTAGCTTCTTTGTTCGACAAGATTAAGCATGAAGTCGAAGGTTGTTCACATGCTTGTGTCGAAGATGCTAGGGTTGTTAGCATGTTAAATTAGGTTTAGTGTTTAAACCCTAATTTGTTAAGTTAACTTGTTTATTAAGTTGGCTTGTGTAATGGGCCTAGTGGAAAAAGCCCATTAGTTAGTATGTTAGGTTTTATTATAAATAGCATACTAGTCTCTCATCATTCCTAAGCTGCAAATCCTAATTTAGGGTGAGAGAGGTTATTTGTTATTCTTGTAAACTTGTAATCTTGTTTTCTAAGAGAAAGTGAAAGAATAGCAGTTATAACCAGTTCTTGTGTTCCTCTTCTTCCTTGTCCTTTATTCTTCCCTTGCATTATACTTTGTTCTTAGTATTGAATTCACAACAGAAAGGAAATAGTAACATGTAATAAAGAGTATTAAAAATAGAAAAAGAAAACAAAAAATAATAGTGACCGAAATTTTTCGATTACTAAAAGCGAACTTTTTAGTAATGAATCTTGAGTCTCTTTTTCAAATTAAGTATTGAAATGTTATAGTAGTTGGTTCATCGTCATCAGAGTGTTGAAAGTTATTTTCTACTGGCTTTAACATCATAACTATTTACATTTTTGCCATCAAAATATCAAAGAGGATCTTTTGCGGAGTCATCAACTTTATACCTACAAGCACATAGATCTACATTCTCTGTCTTTCTAATGATGACAACGCATCTCTCAATGAGCTGGTAAAAGAGATAAATATATATACTTAGAGTAATTAATCTCCCATTTAATTAGGTAGAAAGTATTTTATACTCCCCCTAAGTGTATACTTCACCCTTTTTGGGATAATTAGAAAGGTGAAAAAGGATAACATATATATATCACATGTTTGGTTGGGTAAAAGGAACAAGTTACCTGACAAAGAGATGAGCAAGGGTATTCTAGAGTGAGCATGAGATTGTGCTTCTCCCTACAGATGGTAGCATTTAGCTTTACGATAAATTGGTAAGTAAGCTTTGAAGGACTCACCCTTGATCCTTTATAGAAAGGCTTTGAAGCCTCAGATTCCATCCAAGGGATAACCAGTTTCCCTAGGAAATCTTTTGGACACCCTTTGTTCAATCTCTTTGGGCCTTAGACTAATATTTGCTCTAGGCATACTAAGTTTGACACCCCTTTGCTCCAAAAGCACTTAAAACTCAAACATGGGTTAGTAGAAAATAAATTTAATCAATTGATCAATTAATAAATCACTTACTAGAGAATTAATCAATGTTTTGTGATTTCCCAATGTAACTTTTGAAGTTTCCCTTTTCAAGTGAACGATTGACCACTCTCAATTTTCCTTCTCTACGAATCGTTTGATATGAGATTTAGTCCAACTATACGACTGATAAATCCATGATAAATATATCATCTTATCCTTTTAATAGTTTCCATGATCGCATTAGTTTAATGATACTATCAATGTCAACACCTAATATTATACATAATGATATCCCATCTTTCGATTTATTTTGAATCATATAGAAGCTTCCTTGCACAAAGAAACATGCACAATAAGGAAACGCTTGGTTTGAAAAATGTTGTATTATTCCACCTTCTTAAAAACTTATTTTCATGCAGAAAATCGTAGAGAGACCTCTTAATGAGAAAGAAGAGCTTTTTAAAATTGAGAAAATGATCAACATACACTTCCTTATAGATGTAACAGTTCAAGAGTGCACTCTTTATATCCATTTGAAATATTTTAGGAAAACATAATGCATGATAAAGTTAGAAACATCCTTAAGGCTTATATGCGAGCTACAACAGCATATGTTTCATTAAAATCCAGGTTCTGATGTTGATTACAACCTTTCGCAACAAGTTTTTATTTTATTCTTTAAACAAAAAAACGTAAAGCTTGTTGTGAAAGATCCACTAAGGTTCACATCACTCAATTTTTTTGGGAACGACTTCCCAAACATTGTTTCTCTCAAATTGATTTAACCTTTCTTGTATAGCAAGAGACCATTGTTCTTTGATGATAGGTTTTATCAATTTCTTTTGGCTCAGTTTGTGTAACAAAAGCCACAAGTTTACATAACTTATTAATGGAGTGTTGATATATATTCTCTTAGAAATATATTTATTAATATTTTGATTAGGATGATCCTCAATTCTTAAGATAAACATTGTACATCTAAGTTAACTTATTCAACTTGAGTTTCTGCATTTGGACTTTGAAGTTCCTCTTCCTCTTTCTTTGATCATTTTCCAAGGATGTTTTTTCAAGTATACCTACATAATTAAAAACTTCTACTTCTGTCTATTAGAGGCTAGTTCACCAAAGGTAATATGTACGAGTTCTTATATAGTCATACTCTTTTCAATAGGAAGTTTAAACTATTATCTTTTTTTGAAGACCACGCATATAAAAAAATTGAACATACTCTATTACCTTTGTTACACAACTAAATTAATACTAAGTAACTTGTGCAATAACACTTTAAACACATAGACTAAATAAAGGGAAATTAGGGATCTTATAAAAAAAATATTCAATGTGATTGTCTTTTATTATAATGTGAAGGGTGTAACATCCCGAATTTAATTAAATTGGTTAATTAAATTATTGAATGATTTAAATATTTGATTTAGTCGAATTTGGATTGTCGGTGTTATTTAAGGGCGTATTTGGAATTATATAAATTGAAGTCGGATAGTTGGAAAATAATATTAAAAATAATATTAGTTATAAGTCGGAATTATTATATTAAAGGAATTATTATTATAAGTGATATAATTGATTTTTTTGAGTTATATATCTTATTGGGCCTAAATTGATTTTGGAGAATATTAAATAAAGAGAGGATTTAAACACTAAGTCCAATTGGTTTTATATTAGGTTTTTAGAGATTTGCGAAAGAGAGAGAGTTGTCATAATGAAGAAACAAGAATAGAGGAGAAAGAGGCAAGACTATAGAGAAGAAGAAGAAGAAGCTTGAAAATTTTTCATCCATGGTGTCAAGTAAAGATGCAATTAGAGACCCATTGAGTTGCTTCCATTGATAAGGTAAGGGTGGGGTTCTTTTCCTATAATGGGGCTTATGAACAATTGTATGTTATGGATGAGAGATTTAGATTATTACATATGCTAGTGTTAGTCTATTGCTGGAAATAGAGATTTTCTATGAAACCGATTGAAATCTAAGCTGCTATACTCCTAATTTACTGTCTGATGAAATGGCTTATGTGTTATGACAGTATAGCATGAAAACCTAGAAAGTTGGAATTGTGATGAATGACTTTCAATTTTTCTTCTATTCTCATTTTGCTGGATATGGTTATATATAACTCTGGTGTTTTCCCCTTCTCATATACCCTATTTATACCTATCACTGTACATTTATGTGACTATTTTAAAAAGTGATATTTTTGTAACTTAGTAACTTGATTTAAGATTGTGGTCAACATAAATTCAATGACTTAAATTTGGTCATAATCTTGTTCTCAACTAAGAAGTTCGGGGTGAATGAGTTCGTGAACTCAAAAGATTATGAAACATGTGCTACAAGTTAGTTCACTAACAATTTAGTATATAGTTTAAAGTAGTAACCGTTCGGACTATGATCTCAGCTTTTGAATGTGTATATGATGCAAGTAGAACATATTTTTTTATTAAGTTATTGCTAAAACATTTATATTGATATACTGCTTAGTGATGCTGAACCTAACATGTTATTATTCTAAGGGTTGGGATATTGATGTACTTGTTGGAGTGCCAAACAGAGATGATGCATTCAACACTCATTCTAAAAATACATTGGCATCCAAATATATCTTAACATTAGACATTTCTAGAGAATATAGATATTTTAAGATATAATATGATCAAGTAACATCATAGTATGGTTTGATTAGATGCTTAACGTACTACTCAAAAAGAGGTAAGAATTCTCTTCAATTGTGTTGTGTTGCTTACTCATTAACCAATGTAGAGACATTTGATCTTCTTCTAGGCACACATGTAACATAATTGAATCCCTATAAGAATCTTTTGTAACACTATATTCCCGATTTTAAATATTGGTTGTGTTATTTTGTTGAAATTGTGATATTTACGGATCGACCGAAATTGTGTTTAAATTAAATATTCTTTATAAATAAATATTGGTTTTGTGATGGAAATTGACACACATTTTAGGAATAGAATATAATGGATTTGGAATTAATATTATTTATAATAATTTTAGGAGTTTTGGAATTAGAGATAAATAATTAGAGTAATAGGCTAATTTGAGTTATTTTAATTTGAATAGAGTTGTTAGAGTTGCTAATAGAGTTGTCAATAGAGTTATTAAAGTTGTCAATAGAGTTGTTAGAGTTGACAATAAAGTTGTTAGAGTTGTTTTGAATTACTAAGAGTCATACTTTTGTTTGTTATGAGTAATTCTGACATGTTTAGAGTTGTCGGTGTATAATGACGGTGTTTGCTTTTTCATTGGAACTTTAACAATTCATATCTTTTAAACCGTAACTCCGTTTGAGTCCCCGTTCGAAGCGTTAGAAAGCTAGCGCGATATTCTTTTCAATAAAAACGGTCTTGAGCAATAGAATGCTAGAAATTGGAAATGGAGTAGAAATAAAAGTGAATTAAATTAATATAGTGTGATTATTAATTGGTTGATTAAATTAATAGTTGAATTAATTTCAATGTGTTTAATTGATTGGAATATAGTTTTGAATTAGATCAACTATTTGGTTTGTCGATAAATTATGATATTTTGAAAATTTATTTGTAATTTGTTTTGGCTTGAGTATGTATGTTGAGAAATATATATTGATATGCCAATGATGTTGTTTTGATATTGATTCTCTGTGGATAGTTGGATAGCATTAATTTTAATGATTAATTGCTTGATTTTAAAAGTGTATGTTCATATATAATTGGCAAAATGAGAATTAACATGAGATAGTATGGTTACTAGTGTTAATTGGATTTTGTGAATCGTAATGGATTAATTGGCCTTTTATATGTGAATAATATCTATGTATTGTGAATGTTGTGTACAATTGGTGGATAATTCATAGAGTTGGATTATTGTGGTATGCGGTAAGTTAAGATTGAAGAGATAATCTTAATTGCATATATTGTTGTTAATTGTACATTCATTCATAACATAGTCAGCTTTATTGTGGAAGCGGTGAAACTGTGGGTTCACATGGTATTAGACGGTGATCCTTGAATGGAAATAGACGTAGATTACGTTGATCCTTAATTGGAAACATGCATAGTAGCTTTGATCTTGTCCGGATCGGAAGCGGCTTGGATTCTAGAGTGAATTCGGAAAGCGGTAAACTATATGTTTACATTTGGTGGCTTCAATCTTGTCCGGATCTGAAGCGTGGCTAGATTCTATATGAATCAGAAGCGGTGGAACTTTGGGTCCACATTGGGTACCACATGCATAGAGTCACGTGTCTTGCATTGAGTCACATTGAGGTTATGTGATGTTTGAATATATGCATTTATGTGATTGTTATGTGCACATGAGATGTGATAATTGAAATTGGTGATGTTTTGATACATAATTGGTTAAATGTGTGAATATGTGATAATGATGGATTGTGCATATATTTGGGATAATAGTATTGAATCTTTGAAGTATTATACTATTGAATTTTGTGTATACTTGAATATGTGAAATTTATTGGATGATATTATTTACATGATTATGACTTGTTGTGTGATGAAAAGTATGTGAGACTAATGAACTGTAGAAGTATGGTGTGTATAGTAGCTATTGATACTTGTGATGTGATGATTTTATATGTCTGAATTCTAGCATGCAATTTATCATACGCCCACTTATATGATTTGATATCTCGCCCTTTTCTCCTGTTTCGCCGTTGCCTTTATATTGGTAACGTGCAGGTATTCAAGTATGAAGATTTAGTTGACGTTACTCGAGTCGGTTGTCGCTCTGATACGTAGCACTCTGGGGGGACGATTTATGTCATTCATGATGTTGCTGTTTAATTGTGTTATCTTGGTTGAAAAAATGATAAGTTAACTGAAGATATTTTATTGAATACTTGTTTAAGTGATTCCGCTGTGTTTTAATAAAATAAGTTATTCTGTTTTAAAGGTGTTATGTATCCGCTTTATGCGACGAGTTGATTTTGTTTTGTTTTGATTATGTGACGCTTCATTTGTTTATTGAGAAATTTTGAAAACTCTGATTTATATATATTTGCCGGGTAAAAATGGGGTGTTACAAAGGGATTTATTCCATCGTAGGAGTGGAAGAAGAAAACATATTTATTTCTTCTGTATCACAATTTGACCTATGTACATTTGGTACCCACATCTTTTTAGGTCCTTTAATGTTAGTGAATACATATTATGAGCATATATCTTTCCATTTTTACGCTAAAAATGCTCTTTATAAAAGTATGAAGGTGGATGTATTTCTTTTCTCTCATGGATTTTCTTAATAAAACTGAATATAGAAATAAGACTATCTTTATTACAATAATCACATTTCAGGGTTTTGCATTTAGATGTTGGTTGGACATTGAAAATTATTGATAAAACTTTTACTATTGTTATTTGGTTCATAACCAAGACCAGACTTAATGTAAGTTGCCCATTGTTTTCCTAACAAAAGATTCAAGTTGTCTCTACATTTAGTGAATTTATCAAGTGTGTTTTGAAGAACATCAATTTTATTTTTCAAAATGTTTCATTGATCACAGTTAATAAATTCATTTGAGTCTTTGTGAGAAGATGAAATTTTTTGAATTAGATCATCTTGTCTTTTTCTAAGACATTTTACTTCTTCCAGCATGCTTTCATTTGATAATTCAAGGGAAGAGATAGTGTTTTTGAAGGTAGATATAATTGTTTTTCTCATTTACTTGTTTCTATTGTTAGATTCTTATAAATGAAAAATAAATCTTGATAAGAAAAGTGAGAGGTTACCTCATCGTTTTGCTGATTTGCCATGAGACAAATGTTTCACGTCATTTTGCTGATTTTCCATGAGAAAATTGTCAGCTTCTTCCATATTTCAGAATTCTATATCATCGTTATCCTAGGATATGTATGCTTTCTTTTCTTTTTTTTAGGTTTTCTTGAACTTATTTTGGTTTCTTCTCTTTTTTTAGGGCTGTTTGGTCTTATGTTCCTTTTCTCTCCGCATTGATGGAATGTAGGAATGGAGGAGGAACTTTCTTCACTTTGCTTCTGGATTTGGAGCTTTAGGAATTCCATGAATTTTAAAAACATAAACTCCATGAATTCACTACTTTTAGTTTTTTATTCTTTATCTTCTACATCCATATCTTTAATGTTTGTGACTTTTATTGCAATACTTTTCTTCTTCTTCTTGTGATCTTCTTCGTCAATATCTAGTCTCTTGAGCTCTATATCATGTTCCTTCAATTTACCAAAAAGGGTGTGTGTGTCCATAGTTTCTAAATCATGAAATTCATAAACCATAGTGACTTTTAGTTTCCAGCAACAATTTAGGCTTTTAAGAATTTTTACAACTAGTTCCTCATTTGAAAATGTTTTTCCCAGAGTACAAATATGAATCACGGTATTGATCAATCGTGTTTTCATTCTTAAGTGTTCATAATATTGGGTTAATGTACCTAACCTTGCACTCTTTATCTCAGTAGTTCCTTCATGGGTAATTTCGAGGATTTCCCACATCTCTTTTGCAGTCTCCCAGTAAGAAAATTGCAAAAACTCATTAAGACTAAGAGCACTAGTGATGATAGATTTTTCCTTCAAACTCCACTACACAGTTTCTTTATTGTTTTTGGTCCAATCCTTTTCAGGTTTGTTTCCTAAACCACCTTTAACTATATGGGTAGGAACAAATGTACCTTCAAATGCAACAATCCATCTCTTCCATGAAAAATATCATTTCTCTTTCCACAAACTATACTCTTCCCCATTAAAGAATGAGGATTTGTTTAGTGAATAACTTGAAGGCATATTTCCTCCTAAGATGATTACTCCTTAGCAAGAGTTAGGCTTTGATGCCACTTGTTGGACAAGTGACTTCAAGCACAAGAGGGATTAAATTGTTGTATTTAAATTTTGTGATTACTTTTATATTTTACTCAATTAATCTTGAAACTGTGTTAGGAGTTTATTAAGAGTAAATAGCTATGGAAATAAAATAGTAAATAGCATAAATTAAAAAGGATAGGATTAGAGGGATTCGACTAGAGATTTATACAGGTTTTCTCGAACGTTAGCCAAGTCATGTCCCCAAGAGATCTTCTCAAGTGTTTGACTATAACTTTGATATTTTTGAAGGTTGCTCCCACAAATATTTATACAGCTCGATCTTTATACTTTTACATGCTCATCTACCACCAAAGATAGCTTCTAGCACAAGCTAGGCTAGCAAACCTTCTTAACGATTTTCTAGTTGATCTCAATAACCAAAAACAAAACTTATTAACGATAAATTTCAATAAACTAAAAAAAATATTTTATGACCCGTTTACCTCAAGAACAAAACTTAATTCTCAAGAGTATCACACTCTTAAGAATTAAGCAGACAACACGACAACTTACAAAACCTCCCTCACGAGCAAATTTTCACCCTAAAACACTGACAACTTTAAGTTAAAAAGAATGTTTATATAGAGAGAAAATAGAGAGATAAATTCCATATAAAATGTAAAGCTTTGGAAAGTGTCATGAAATGAAGAGGAGGCGAGCCTTCTTTAAATAAGAGTTAGAAAAACCAAAAAAAGAAACGATTCCTGGGCAAGATTGATGAGTCAATCAATTGGCATATCCACCAACCAATTAACTAAATTATTTTTAATCAAATTCCTTGCCCATCATGTAAATATCTGATATAGAGTCATTACAAGTCATTAATGTGTTGTTCTAATCATTTTCTTAATCATTTAGGCTCTCTCCAATCGATTGGGAAAATACTTCAATTGATTAGTTTGCTCAGAAACATTTTGCAAATTGATTGTCTTAAGTATCAAATCGTTTGGTTAGTTTAAAAAAGGTTTAGAAAGAGATTGGACAACTTCTTAATTACTTATAGCTTGACCTTGAAAACAATTTTCAAAATAAAATCCTTTGAAATTTTTTTTAAGGTGTTTGTGTGTGTTGCCTTGGTACTAAGAAGTTACTTCCTTAATTTTACAAAACTCGGTTCAATCAGTCAGACAGACACGATCTAGAGATCTTTCACACTTTATTCGAGATTTCAAGATTCTTTGTTAGATGCTCTGGTCATATAAGTACTTTAATCTTGAGTCTCCTTTTCCTTTGAAATGTTTTAATAGTTGGCTCACCATCACCACAATGTTTAGAGCTATTTGTTATCAACTTCAACATCACAACTATTAAGGTCGTGGTCATCAAAATTTCAAAGAAGATCTTTTGCAGAATCATCTACTTTATACCCATAAGCAAATAGACCTATAATATTTTATTCACTCTATTACTCTTGTTTTTATGTAAGAAATTTAATATTTAAATTTGAGATGTGATTTGTATTGAGAGCAGGGCCGGCCCTGGGCCAGGGCAACCAGGCCTACGGCCCAGGGCCTCAAAAAATCGAGGGCCTCAAAAATCGGGTGAAGAGGTAAAAAATTATAATAAATATTAACTAATAAATAAATTGTTCACTGATTACATGTTAACTAAGCAGCATTAGCCTAGCGGTATTGGTGATAACTTGAAATTAAATGGTCTTCGGTTCGAGGCCTTACAGCACTTGCTTTTTGACTTCTATATTTTTTTTTCTATAACACAGCATCTACATTCTACAACAACACTTGTTTTTTTGACTTCTATATTTCTTTTTCTATAACACAGCATCTACATTCTACAAAGAGTTTTCAACTTGAACTTCCAACAATAAATGTATAAATTTAATAAAAAAAAATCATATATATATTACATGGACCTTTTAAATTTTTTAAAATAAATTTTGAATAATATATATATATATATATATATATATATATATATATATATATATATATATATATATATATATATATATATATATATATATATACATATAAAATTTAGATTTTCAAAACCCATCATATAATAAATTCATTTATTATTAAATTTATATCATAAAATATAACACATTTTAATTTCTTTATGTTTAGTTCTATTAATTTTTTTATTTTATAAAAAATACATTATTAAATTTTATTTTATAATAGTAACTTAAAATATAAAAAATTTAATATTTGTCCAGGGCCTCTAAAATGTCGGGACCGGCCCTGATTGAGAGTGAGTGTAGTTCAGGATTTCATTAAAGTTAAGATTGTTGTATGATTTAGACTATAAGAAAAAGTTGTGGGATATAAGTATATTATGCATGAAATTGCTCGGGTCTGGAGACAAGGAAATTTTATAAACAAAAAAAGTAAAATCATGGCCTAGATTATTAAATTGAAATCCACTCATTCGTCAATTAATGGAGTTATGAGAACAAGAGAACAAAGTAATTTTCTCCCAAAGGATATTTTGGTTAATTATTAGTGGTCTAACATGATATATTAAGTCAAGAAAGTATTTAAGAGTATTGAGTTATTGGTTACACTAATCAAAATGGTAGATTGGAGATTTCATTAGTTAAGTAAAGGGGCGTTATGGTCATATAGCAAAGGCCATTGTATACACTTATAATGGGAGACTTAGAATGTAAAAGAATTTAAATTAAAATTTAAAAAAAAATTAAAATTTAAAGTAATTCAAATGACTCAGTTGAAATTCATTCATTTTTAAATTATTTTATTTGGATAGAGTATTAAAATAATTCATTGTTAGATTTTTGAGGTTATTTTTTATAAAATTTAGTTTTTTGGACCAAATTAAAAAATTGAAAAGTAGGGACCAATTTGCAATTTTAAAAAAATTTAAGGACCAAATTATAAACTTTAAAAATTATTAAGGATCAATTTGCAATATTTTTAAAATTTTTGGGGTCAAATTTTTAATTTTGGAAAATATGATGACCAATTTATAAAATTTGAAGAAATAATAGTAACAAATACCTTTTATGGAGTATTAGAGAAATTTCAAATTTTTTAGTTTTTGGTGTCATTTCAAAATGATTAAATTTAACTTACATATAATACTCCATAAATTTCCATCATTTTAACAATTCTTTATTTTTATATCCAAATAACAAATTTTGTGCAAATCATTTTAAATTTCCTCAAAATATTACATTACCTCATTAAAATGCTTCATACAAACACACTCTCAAGAACAATATTCAGAGTTTGGACTCTCCTCTAAATATGAAGGCTTCAAAAGATAGTTGAGAAAAGAGAAATAGGAAAAGCTCTCAATTTAATGGGAGAAGCCAGACATGTTCCTCCTTTATTTTAAGTTCATCAGCAGTGTTTTGATTATTATTATTATTTTTATCAAAAATCACATGTATTAAATATTCTACGTATTGAGCTTGGTCGCCTATATCTAAGCAAGTAAAAGCCATGAGATTATGATGAAAAAATCCATTGATGGAGAAAGATGAAAAACTCCATTGAGCTTAGTGTTGCACCCCAAAATTTGCCCATTTATTTATTCCTAGCTGGCTTAGACTTCTCGTTTCATCTGCATACCTCCATTAGGACATTAACATGACTTTGCATTCATTCATTTGATAAAGCATATAAAAGCATGGGATCAATGTCCGTGGAGCAAACTGGGATTTCATCTAAGCCTTGGCATAAGGTTATTTATTCACTCAAAGATGGTATCTGGTACTGAATCAAGGTGGCAATCGGTTCAGGTATTTTGGCAGGCACTTGATCATGCGGTCGTTGTATACATGGGTCTCTTGACCTAGGGTTTATTTCCCTAGGCGCTGGGTGGTCATGAAATCCATTAAATTCAGGGTTCTCTACGCTTGATTGATTAGTCAGTCAATGGATGGACTTCATCTATGAGCAAAAGTATTAACGTGGATTCAACATGCTCTTATTGTTTGTAATTCAATTGTATCTCAACGCCAAAGACATATATGGATTGATCAAATGGATGCGATTGATTTTCCTTTTGATATTCATGATACAAGAATTATGGTGTTTAAGACCTCACGATCCTTTCATGTGCTCGCTGCTTGTATTGAGAATCATTCATGGTCTGAGCATTAAAGTTAAAGTTATCCAAAAAATTGAAGATTATGGTGGAGTACTCATCCAAGTTTCCTAAGGTGTTCAAGTGGCATCAAGAGTTCTAAGTTCATGATTGGTCAAGAACTAATTTCAAGCAAAGGCGTCAAATCCATTCATCCTTAACTCAACCTCGTTTACATTCATCCAAAGTTCGATGTTTAAACATTATACAAATATCCAAAAAATTCCATTAATGTTCATTCAAATTTCATTCATAAGTTCATACAAAACTACAAAAATTACACAAACCATTTTCTTCACCCAAAAGGTCCAAATTCAATATCCATTACAAAATTTCAAAAAAAAAAATCATAAGCTAATCCAAGCTCCATGCACTTTACCATAAATCTTCTCCATGTCTCCAATGCCCCATATGTCATCACAGCTTTGTCAATCATACTTGCAGCATTTTAAACATGTCCAGGCCTTCTACAAGAACCGGACCTGCATAAACCATATTCTCGCACATATTCCGTAGCCATTCACACCAACGTATACCTTCACAATCTGTTCTCTTTCCACCATAAAACCTGCATACATACATATGTGCAAAAGTCAAATACCACACAACCATGAATTAGTACAAATCTCAAGCAAAGTAGAACAAATAAACCAGCAAAACGAACCGCATTGAGCCTACTGCAGCTATAACAAGACCACCGCAGCAGAGTAAGAGTTAACTGAACCATGCTGTACTTGAAATCAAACACAAACAAATTTGTTAGATTTTTAGGTAATTGTTGACATCAAAAAAATCAATAAAAAATACTTAGACTTCTTAATTAGTTTTTAGGCTAGTATTAATTTTGAAGTTTAATTGGTAATTTTCCCACATTAAAAAAGCTCATAAAAATAGTAGTATTTTTAGGTTAATTTTTTGAATTGCTTCTTTTATTTCTTTCGTACCATTTCCATGTTATTTTCGTATAATTGTTGTGTGACTTTGTTACTTTTTTTTGCCATATTTTTGGCGTATTTTGTTGTTATCATTTGTGTGCTCCTTTTAGAATATATTCCATTAGTATGTTAACATTAGGATTTAGGCTTTCATAAACAATAACAACTAGGTTAGAAAATAGGTTAGTTCCCCTTGTTCATTCTTTTTCTTTTTCAACCGTAAAAAAACCTAATAAATATCGATGAGGATCATACCGCCACTTTTCATCGTAGGAAAGAAATGATTGGGGTGTAGGCCCCGGTGTATTTTTTTTCTACTTAGCGGAAGAGAAATGATTGAGGCGTAGGCCTCGGTGTATTTCTTAACCGGTATTTAGAGAAATGATTGAGGTGTAGGCCTTGGTGTATTTCGCTAAATACATAAACTTTTTTGGTATGATCCAAGTCACAAATAAATTCCCCTTAAAAAATACCCAAGCAAAAACACTTAAAACACTTAATAAATGATCAGATTTAAAACAAAGTAAGGAAGTGATGCGAAGCCTTGTAGTGGGTTTTGGCATCATGGAATTACAATAAAAGACACAAACCCAAGTTTATTTTGCTACTAAGAACAAGTTAAGTCCTTTCCAAAAATAGGCGTGTAAGTCTCCAAATGTCGAGCATCGTGGATTGTGACCTTAACCTCTGTTCAACTAAAAAACAGAAAACAAATGGAAACTATTGAGCCGAACTACGGTAGCTTTGATTCCTTGTAAGGGATAGGTAGGCATTGGGTCGCGGGGCCTAAGCGAGCACAATTGTAAATAATTCCTTCTTTTCCCCGTATTTCATTTGCATTCATTCGCATTTAATCTTAGACATAGATTACATCCTTTAGATAGAAACAAACATAGGTGGATACCATCGAGTACGATGGGCGTGAGGGGTGCTAGAACCTTCCTCTCGCGTAACCGACTCCCGTACCCTGTTCTCTGGTCGAAAGACCTTGTTCTTATACGAGTTAGATTTCCTGGTATTCATTTCCCTCGATGGGATCAATATATTAGTGGTGACTCTGATCCATTTTTCGCGGTAGCAACACTTGGTCGCCTATAATATGTTATTTTGGTGATTTAAGTAACGCTTCGATGAATTTTGGTGGGGCATATGTGTTGTAAATATTACTGAGGATTAGATGTATTTTGGAATAACTAGTTGGGACTATTTTAATTAGATAAATGGGATAATATTGGTGTTAAAAGTAATAAGGGAGAGATGGTTAAATCAAGAGAGTTAAGTGGAACAAAAAGAGAAAAGAAGAAAAAAGGGTTTCCATTCGTACGTGAAAAAAGGGTTTTCTTGTCGTAAGTTGTAATTGGTGGATAATTTCTTCTCGGGGTGTTTTGTTTATCGCCCTTGCTCTTTTTTGTAAGTTCGTGTGAGAACTTGGGCTCTCTTTCATCAATGAATTTCTTGCTTAAAAAAAAAAAATTGTTAAACTTTTTAAACTTAATCTTTCAAGAAATATTATTCATGAAGTAATTTAGAATATTTTAAAACTATAATTCAATTTGGAACTTAAGCCTTAAAATAATACACATTTCCTACCGTTGTTAATGTAATTAAATACGTAAATAAAATATTTAAACATGCATTTCCATCAATCAAATTACCAATCCAAAACTTTTCATGATGTCTTGAGGAATTTTTTATCAATATAATGTCCGAATTCGTATTACTAATAACATAAAAGTCACATTTAAAGAAATCAAAGTTAATGAAGTATGCAACATTTGAAAGTTAAATTTTATCCTACAAAATTAATTTAGATGATTTGGTTTGAAATATCAAATTGTTGGTGTGGAGGTGGTCTTTTTGTGGAGAAATTACTCATTCTAATTATTCTTATTATGACTTTGTCAAAGAACCGTTGTGGTTTTTGTCGTAATATTAATTGGTATGTAATTTCTTTGTCGGGCTTGCGCCTCTCTTTTGTAAATAAGTTGGAAAACCCTTAATTCTCCAGTTTAATATAACTTGTTTAATTAAAAAAAAAAAAAATTGTGTTTTACTCTTTCATATCATGAAAGGTTTGCACTATTTAATAAAATTCCTTATTTTCTTAATCTAAGATGACTATTAAATGTGCTAGAGGGGCAAATCTATTTGAATTTTTTTAAATAATTATTTTAATTTTAAGAAAGATTTTTTAAAAATTTATAAATATAATGTACAATATTATTTTAATTTATATAAAGAGAGTTGGAACTTTAAAAATATAAATTGATATAACCATATCTATATTACAGAGAAAACAAATATGGCTGAAGTTATGAAATTTGTTTATATTATAATTCTCTTTATTTCTATATTTTTGGTGCAATTCAACCATGGAAGTAATAGATTTGGACGTAATACATTTATTAATACTTACAATTTCTTTGTTACTTTGTGCACAAGGTTTATCAACTATTATCTAATATTTTCTCTCATTTTTCGATATAGAAACTGGTAAATGTGTAAAAGATGCTGATTGTACAAGTTTTTTTGTGCGGTGCCCACCACCACGGGTAGTGAAGTGTAATACTAAACGATGCAGATGTGTTAGATTGGTGTCTCTTATTAATAATGTTCACATATGATTCTAAATTTAATTTGGTATTCAAGAGAGTATACAAATTCTCTTCAAGAATAATTAACACTCTTCAAAAATAAACTAGGAAGGTTCATGATTCACTGAAACAAATTATATTTATGATTCTGTTTAATTTACAATAATGACTTCAATAAAAATTTAGTTAGCTATTAAAATGGTTTTCATTTGATTTAAAATTAGTTTAAAATCAATTTATATTTACAACTTAATCTTTCAAGAAATCTTATTCATCAAATAATTTATTATAAAATTATAATTCAATTCAATTCAATTTAGAATTTAACCCTTAATTTGTGTATTCATTTGCTAATATATGTAATGTATTGAACATAAAATTCTTAAATAATGAATAATATTTTTAATATTACATGATTATTAATCAGTATATGATTTGATGGATTTGAGGGCATTGTTTTTCTTTATTGAATGGTACTGTTTTTGCTTCATTTTTCACTTGTGAAGATGTTCAAAATTTGGCTATTAAGATGGTTCATACTAAGAACATTTGGTATTTTCATAGATTTATAAATTTATTGAGTTAGTTTTGATATTACCGGTGTCGACAACATTCGTTGAAACAGTCTTTTCAGCAATGAAGTTTAGCAAGTCTAAATTGTGCAATAAGATCATTCACCGTAAAAAAATCAAATCACTTGAAGATATTGATATTATTCGAACATTCACCGAAAAAAATCTCGGAAAAGATATTTTCCTCGTAATTTTATTTAACACCCTATTATAAAGTTATCTTTCATCTCTTTTATTTTTTTATAATTATTTATATATTATATACAATAATTTACTATATTTAAATTTTTATTTAAACTTTATAACTTTTCTGACTTCGTCACAATATATAAAGAAATAAAAACTAATGAAGTATGCAATATTTGAAAGTTAAATTTTATCCAACAAAACACTCCATTAATAATTAATTTATAAAATGTCTTCTTACAACATTATTTAAATTTCTTTCACATCATGAAAGGTTTGCACTATTTAGAAAAATCGGTTATTTTCTTAATCTAAAAAGATTATTAAATATGCTAGAGGGACAAATGTATTTGAATTTTTTTTAATAATTATTCTAATTTTAAGAACGGCTTTTTAAAAGCTTATAAACATAATGTACAATATTATTTTAATTTATGTAAAGAGAGTTGGAATTTTAAAAGATATAAATTGATAAGAACCATTTCTGTATTACAAAGAAAAAAATATGGCTCAAGTTATGAAGTTTTTTTATATTATAATGATTTTTATTTCTATATTTCTGGTGCAATTCAACCATGGAAGTAATAGCTTTGGAAGTAATACTTTTATTAATACTACAAATTTTTTTGTTACTTTGTGCCCAATGTTTACCAACTTTATCTAATATTTTCTCTCATTTTTTGATATAGGAGCTGGTAAATGTGAAAAAGATTCTGATTGTACAAGTTATTTTGTGCAGTGCCCACCACCACGGGTAGTGAAGTGTAATAATAAACAATGCAAATGTGATAGTATTATATCTCTTATTAGAAATGTTCACATATAATTCTAAATTTAATTTGGTAATCAAGAGAGTATACAAATTCTCTTCAAGAATAATGAATACTTTTTGAGAGTAAACTTTTTGAGAGTAAACCATAATTTCCTCGACTTAAGGCGAATAAAACCTTCTTTTTTATGAAGATTGTCCCAAAACGCCGAGGCCGCCTTAGTTGTTTGCTTTATTACCTCCTCCGGAACTTTACCTGAAAATGAGCAAACTTGTTATCTAGAAAATGCATTTCTTTTCCCGCCTCCTCAATGTTAAGGTCAATCCAACCAAACACCTCCTTATTCCAAGACCTAATTTTGCCTTTGAGAACCTTCATTTTTTCAACCATACAATAGTCCCCGCGACCCTTAACTTCCACCTTTCTCCACTCCTCCTCAACAAAGGTGAAAAGTCCTTATGACCAAACCAAAGATTGTTGAATCTAAACGGTTTAGGTCCCCAATTCCTCCTATTGTCTTTTATATATATGGGAGCATGATCCGAAACGTCCCTCTCGCATATGTATTGACCTTCTATCTTCCACTCATCAATAAAAGAAGACGATAAAAGAAATCTATCCAATCTACTCAAGGCACTACCACTTTTATTGGACCAAGTGAACTTTCCTCCTATAGTAGGAGGATCCTCCAACTCCATCTCTTTTATAAATTCTTTGAAATCTTCGATTTCCCTTTTGTAATTCCTTTTGGATAATCCAATTCTCTCCTCCAAAGACATAACAAGATTGAAGTCTCCACCAATGCACCACGACCCGACAATGCTCCTCCCCTTCACTCCCACAAGCCTCCCCCAAGAATTCAATCTAGCATTGTGGTCGCAAGAAGCATAGATATTAACAAAATACATTCTCTTATTCTCTTTTTCCACACAAACACCTAAGAAACCCTCACCTCAAAAGCTATAAATGAGATCGAAAAGATCTTTCCTCCACATGATTAAGATACCTCCCGATGCCCCAACGGCATCCAAATGCGACCAATCCACCCTCTCATCCCCCCATAATTCTGTCACAAGAGAATGATGAATATTCTTCAGTTTAGTTTCTTGGAGAAAAGCAATGTCCACCTTTCCTCTTTGAATGTTAAAACCTATCCTCTTTCTCTTAACCCTCGAGCCTCCTCCTCTGATGTTTAGAGAAAAAATAATCATATCAACTCGTTAATGGTCTCCTTCAATTCCACGTCCCCTTTGTGATCCCGCTTCTCCATCTCTTCAATCTTTGTAACGGGATTGAAAAGTATTGAAGCATTTGATATCCCCAACTTGTTCATAGAATTCCACAAACCCACTGATGAGTTACCTAAACCCCTTTTGATCACTCTAGCGTTACAGTTTCTCACCTCAGAATGAGTTAGAGAATCATCTGAGAGAGACCTGTCCTACGAATTGCACCCCACCACTGACTTTGTGTCGTTGCCCGAATGCAAAGGGAAGACCATCTCAGCAGGATAAGAAAAGTTCTCCACTCTGTCTCCCAAATTCAAAATGTCACGCATTTGTTCTCTAACTTTTTTGGAATTCTTCAGTCTAGCACAATGATCATCGAAGCACTGAAGCTTCCCCTCCCCTTTTACGTTTCTAACGTTCTGCATGGCACCTTCCTTAAAATCCACGTTAAAAAAATCATTTTCATTACCGGACCCCACCTTATCAGCTTTAAATTTAATATGTAAATCCTTCCTTAAAGGATCTGCCAGCTGTAACAAGTTACTAGAAATAAAATTGGGCTTTGTGAAAGAAAGGCCCACACCCTCTTCCTTCTCTGGCCCACAAGAAGTGGGTCCTCCTATACTGCTGCTCCTATCAAAAAGTACCTTCTGTTTCTCCTCATTAGCTATCTTCTTCTCATCTTCCCTGCTTTTGAAAATCACCTTTTTAATGAAATCCTCTTTAACAGTGTCCTCCACCCTAGAAAAGCTTGAAATACTCTCTGATGTGGTCTGCAGCACATTGCCTGTCACAAAATCGTTCCCTTTGTAACCTAAATCCTTATCACCTTTCGCTTCAAACTTGTCTCCCTGCTCCACTGAGCACCGCTTCTCCGTGCTCCTGACACCACTCGAACAATCCCCATCCATAGCACCGAAACCCGCGCCCCCTACCTGCTCCAGATTTTCCGCCGGTGTTTCTCTCTCCAACAAACAATCAGCGTCGTCCGGTGCCTCCGAAGAGTATTCCGATGCCGACCATGCTTCCGCCTCCGATCCCGCCGTAGATCCGTCCAGATCAGCCACCCTCACCGTCGCATCCTCCTTCACCAAACATTGGAACCACTCCCCGTCAATGGAGACATCCACTTTCATATTAATCGTTTCCACTTTGGCAGTAAAAATCATCAACTTAGTGACATCCATCCTGATCTGTTTGTCCTCTAAAACATCCCCGTTGGCCACCACCCAAATGTCTGAGAGGAGAAGTTCGCAGAATCTTCTATTCCTCACAAAGCATGGGATACCGAAAAATGGACACCCACACAGATGTGAAACATTCAACATCATTCTTCTGCCATTTCCGGACCTCCTTGAACCATCTATCTTTCCACTCCCCAGCGTTCCTCATCAACCTACCTAAATCTCCATCCACGTTTTCCTCTAACAAGCAGAGATTTGGTCCCAGAGGAGTTGCAACGACTGTGAAGATGCCCTCAGCCAAGAGGCTGTTACCTACGCCAAAGGCCATCCCAGGTGATCTAACAATCCCCACAATGGCATTTCGATATTTGTTTTGCTCATCTATACTAGATCTATAGAAAAGGGTTTTATTAGTTTCCTCCTTAGTACTGACCTCCCCTGTTTTTAAGGTCTGTTTATGATACTTCTCATCGATCCCCATGTGTTTGTTTAAAAACCCTGAAGAATCTATGTTTTTCACTGAATCCGCATACGTTTTGAATTGCTCTTTGTTTCCTATGTTCCTTGCTCCCCCTATTGACTCACCCAGCTTCTGTACTCCCACCTTGATGCCCCTTGAAAACCCTACTTCATTTCCTTTAGGCAAATCTTGTCTCAGCTCCTTCCTTTTGAACTTAGACACATTAGCCTTCAATTTCCTTCCCTCAAGCCAGAGATTGTCCAGTTTAACCTCCAGCAATCTAACATCTTCAACATTAACGAATCTCACGAACCCATATTTCTCGCCTCTCCAGTCCTTCTTTGGTGGGATAACAATCTCATCCACCACACCAAGTTCCTTAAATTCAAAAAAAATGTCTCTTGCTCTCCATGAATGATTAAAGTTCATTATGAAGAACGAGGTAATTTCGCCCTTGGCTCCTTCTAAAGAATTTTTCAAGATGTCCCATCTGCTTCTACCTCTGTCAAAACTCCCCTTCCTTCTAACCTCTTGCCACCCCCCATTAGCAGGAATCCCTTGAGAAGTCATAGTAGCACAGCAGCATTCAGACTAGCAGTACTTATGTTTAGCTTTGGTTTAATATATCTTATTTACTAAAATAAAATAAAATTGTGTTTTACTCTTTCATATCAAGAAAGGTTTGCATCATTTAATAAAATTCCTTATTTTCTTAATCTAAAATGACTATTAAATGTGCTAGAGGGACAAATGTATTTGAATTTTTTTTAATAATTATTCTAATTTTAAAAACGATTTTTTTAAAATTTATAAATATAATGTACAATATTATTTTAATTTATATAAAGAGAGTTGGAACTTTAAAAGATATAAATTGATATAACCATATCTATATTACAAAGAAAACAAATATGGCTGAAGTTATGAAATTTGTTTATATTATAATTATCTTTATTTCTATATTTCTGGTTCAATTCAACTATGGAGGCAATAGATTTAGACGTAATACATTTATTAATACTTACAATTTCTTTGTTACTTTGTGCACAAAGTTTATCAACTATTATCTAATATTTTCTCTCATTTTTCGATATAGAACGGGATGGATGTGTAAAAGATGCTGATTGTACAAGTTTTTTTATGCGGTGCCCATCACCACTGGTAGTGAAGTGTAATAATAAACGATGCAGATGTGATAGTATTATATCTCTTATTAGAAATGTTCACATATAATTCTAATAAATTTAATTTGGTAATCAAGAGAGTATACAAATTCTCTTCAAGAATAATTAATACTCTTCAAAAATAAACTAGGAAGGTTCATGATTCACTTAAACAAATTATATTTATGATTCTGTTTAATTTACAATAATGACTTCAATAAAAAATTAGTTAGCTATTAAAATAGTTTTCATTTGATTTAAAATTAGTTTAAAATCAATTTATATTTACAACTTAATCTTTCAAGAAATCTTATTCATCTTAGAATTATAATTCAATTCAATTCAATTTAGAATTATAATTCAATTCAATACAATTTAGAATTTATAATTCAATTCAATTCAATTTAGAATTTAGAATTATATTTACAACATTATTTAAATTTATTTTATATCACGAAAGGTTTGCACTATTTAGAAAAATCGGTTATTTTCTTTGGGTTTTTCTAACCTATGCAACATTGAATAGGATAAGGGGAATTATAACATTATTTATTTTTATATAAATTATCATATTAATTATTTTTCTTTTAAAAAGTAATATTTTATATTTTCTCTCTGCTATCCAATTAATGGATCAACATAAATAATAATAAATATGGTAATTTATATTTAAAAATAGTGTATTAATTGTCTCTTATCCTATGCAAGGTTGTATAGGTTTGAAAAATCCTTTTTCTTAATCTAAAATGATAATTAAATATGCTAGAGGGATTAATTTATAAACATGTCTTCTTACAACATTATTTACATTTCTTTCATATCATGAAAGGTTTGCACTATTTAGAAAAATCGATTATTTTCTTAATCTAGAATGATTATTAAATATGCTAGAGGGACAAATGTATTTGAATTTTTTTTTTTTTAATAATTATTCTAATTTTAAGAACGACTTCTTAAAAGTTTATAAACATAATGTACAATATTATTTTAATTTATGTAAAGAGAGTTGGAACTTAAAAAGATATAAATTGATATATCATGAAAGGTTTGCACTATTTAAAAAAATCGGTTATTTTCTTAATCTAAAATGATTATTAAATATGCTAGAGGGACAAATGTATTTGAATTTTTTGAATAATTATTCTAATTTTAAGAACGACTTTTTAAAAGTTTATAAACATAATATACAATATTATTTTAATTTATGTAAAGAGAGTTGGAACTTTAAAAGATATAAATTGATAAGAACCATTTCTGTATTACAAACAAAAAAATATGGCTCAAGTTATGAAGTTTGTTTATATTATAATGATTTTTATTTCTATATTTCTGGTGCAATTCAACCATGGAAGTAATAGCTTGGGAAGTAATACTTTCAATAATACTACAATTTTTTTGTTACTTTGTGCACAACGTTTACCAACTATTATCTAATATTTTCTCTCATATTTTGATATAGGAGCTGATAAATGTGAAAAAGATTCTGATTGTACAAGTTATTTTGTGCGGTGCCCACCACCACGGATAGTGAAGTGTAATAATAAACGATGCAGATGTGATAGTATTATATCTCTTATTAGAAATGTTCACATATAATTCTAATAAATTTAATTTGGTAATCAAGAGAGTATACAAATTCTCTTCAAGAATAATGAATACTTTTTGAGAGTAAACTATTGTCATACCCGTGCGAAAGCACGAATACCTATTTTGTCACGTTTATTTTGTTTAATATTGTATTTTTTTTAATAGAAAAAGGTTATTTTGATTCATCAATCAATAACTTCATATTCTCATTATCATTTGATATTTTGATCAATAATTTTAAATTACCGTTAATATCCAATATTTTGATCTCTAACTTCTATTCCCGTTAATATTTAATATTATGATTAATAAACATCACTTTTCCATTAATATTCATTATTTCGATCAATAACTTTATGTTCCCGTTAATATTCAATATTTTGATCAATAATTCATGTTCTCGTTAATATTCAACATTTTATTCAGTAACTTCTTGTTTTCGTTAATATTCAATATTTTTATCAGTAATTTCATATTTTGCTAATATTCATTATTTTGAGCAGTAATTTCGTATTCCAGTTAATATTTCAAATTTGTTCACGTTAATATTCAATATTTTGATCAGTAACTTCATGTTCCCGTTAACATTCATTATTTTGACCAGTAACTCCGTGTTCCCGTTAATATTCATTATTTTGATCAATAACTTTGTGTTCCCGTTAATATTCCAAATTTGTTTCCGTTAATATTCAAAAAAATTATCTTTAACTTAATGTTTATGTTAATATTCAAAATAATTATCAGTAACTTCGTGTTCTCGTTAATATTCAATATTTGTCAATAACTCCGTGTTCCCGTTATATTTATTATTTTGATCAGTAACTTCGTGCTCCCGTTAATATTCAAAATTTGTTCCCATTAATATTCAAATTTTGGATCAGTAACTTAATGTTTCCGATAATATTCAAAATTTTGATCAATAACTTCGTGCTCTCGTTATATTTAATATTTTAATCAATAAATTTAAAAATGTTGATTAGTAAATTTCAAAATGTTGTAGTGTAACATTCAATATTTTGATCAGTAAATTTCAAAATATTGTAGTGTAACTTAAAATGTTTATTGTCTTGTTGTTTAAATATACATAGACAATTCCACCGAAAACTCTCATACAACCTCCACTTAAAAAAAACTACCACTGTTAAGAACAAAAGTAAAAGAAATTCTATACGTGCCACGATGATGACTAAGTGATCAAAATCCCATGAAAAAGGTGTTAGATACTCGATTAATTTTTGTTCAAGAATTGATAGGGTTTACGGTGAAAATGTTGTTAGTTTTAGGAGTTATGTGGCTATACAAGGTAGAAATAAATTTAACATTTTCATAGATGATTGGAGTGAAGTTTCTTGTGAATTAAAAGCTCAATATGGACCAATATTACAACTTTTTTTTTAAATTTTATGATTTGTTTAACAAGTATATATGGCCATTTAATTTTTTGGTTTAATACTATCAATTTTATTATGTAAACATAATAAGTGTCATTGTTATAGACAATGATAAGTTGAAAAAGAAATGGATTGCATGTGCTAGTGAGTAAGCAGGGGCGGAGCTATAGCCCAGCGAGCCCGGGCACGCGCCCAGGCTCAACCCCTTCTTTCGTTGTATACTTCCTATCTAATAATTGATTTTTTAGACAAAACTAGGGTCAAAATTAGTAATTTTTAGACAAAATTAAGGGCAAAATTAGTAAAAACAGGGTGTAAAATTTTTGGACAAAATTAAGGGCAAAATTTTTAGACAAAATTAAAGGTAAAATTAGTAGAAACAAGTTGTAAAATTAGTAAAAAAAATCTGCCCGGTCTCCTTAAAATTTCTGGCTCCGCCACTGTGAGTAAGAGATATGAACAAATGTGTCGCACTCGTATCAATGATAAAAATCAAAGAGACATCATTATTGAAATACATACCTCAAATAAAATCATCGGATCCCGAGACACCCATGCCACTAAGGGCAAAAACTTTTCCATTATCCGTCGCTTTATTGGGCTTCTGATATTGTGTATTAATATGAATTGGCTCTCCACAGTTGAAATAAGCCACAACTGCTTTTTTGCATTTCGTAGCACAATGTCTTGATTTTCCATACTTGAATCACTTCAGAATTCTAGTGTGTAAAGAAGAGGAGAGGCGCTTGCTTTATGTAGGAGAATAATTTGCTAAAAAAGTAAACGATAGATGCACAAAACTATTTGTCCAATCAATTGGACAAGAGATATGTTCAAATTTTGGTAAGTTTGGATACAAAATTTTTACCAATCATTAAGACACTATTGAAAACTGATAATATAATCATTTTTCTTTGTCCACTAGATTGGCTTTAGGCCCCAATCGATCGGAGAGCTCAAAATATGCTTTAAATGAAGTTGATATTTTTCTAATCAAATGGCTAAGACTTGAAATTATTTTAGGTGTTTTGTTCATTAAGAAGGAGGTTAAAAAGGCTTTTATGTGTTTGTGTGAGTTTCTTTAATTATTGTCTTAGGAGTTACTTCATCTCTTTCACAACTTGAAGGGTTTCAAAAACCTTTGTCAAATACATCAATCATATAATCAATTAAATTGAATCTTGAGCTTCATAATAAACATTAACTTTAATTCTAAAAATATTTCCATTATCATTTGACTTATTCTTGTAAATTATTTTGTGCCAATGATATTTGTAGAAGTCGGTTTAAGAACAATTTACCACACTTCATTTATATTATCTCTTTATAATTAACTAATTCTTCATGATCTTAATAGGATAATTATTCTCAATCCTTCATGATGGTTCCTTCTTCTGAAACAAAATCTTCATCATCATATGAATATCCATTTTCTTAAGCAGAATGCAAGTTGTATTTCTTATTGTCTGGAACATCTTCCTCAACACTTTTACTAGTGAGAGCAAAATCTTTGTCTTCTTGAGGAATCCCTTCAATTTTGTCATCATTAACAATGAAATTTATTGATTCCATTATAGGTTGGTATGCTACATAAGTAATCTATATGCCTTATTTTTAATGTAATACCTTAGAAAGATGCCTTCAGTTTCTTAGGATCAAGCTTCTATCGTTGTTCCATATCAGCAAGAATATAACAAATACTGCCAAACACATAAAAATATTTAACATTTGTCTTCCTCCCTCTCCATAGTTCGTAATTAATATGTTGCCTCAACAACATTGGTGAAATTAGTATGAAATCAAAATTTACACCTTCCTTTAACTTTGAATGAGGGACAACACTTTAGACTCACTCAAGTATTCTTATAATACTTAGAATCAAATATATATATATATATATATATATATATATATATATATATATATATAAAATAATTGGTTAACATTATAATTATATATATTAGTTGGATGATTGGCAAGTCACTGTCAGTTTGGGTAAATAAAATTAATCTATTTGTTTAATGCTATAAAAACATATTAAGAAAAAACATATGTTTAATGGTTATAATTGATATAAAACATATTTAGAAAAAACTATAACAAACAAATATGTTCCTTAAAATACAATTATTATTAGATATTTGTTTAACGGTTATAATTGATAATTTTCTTTTCTCATAAAATTCAAATTCAAACTAAAAGAAAAAATATTTCATAAAAACTTTGAGAAATATAATGATGCTATAAAAACATATTTAGAAAAAACTATAACAAACAAATATGTTTCTTAAAATACAATTATTATTAGATATTTGTTTAACCGTTATAATTGATAGTTTTCTTTTCTCATAAAATTCAAATTCAAATTAAAAGAAAAAATATTTCATAAAAACTTTGAGAAATATAATGATGCTATAAAAATATATTTAGAAAAGACTAAAACAAACAAATATGTTCCTTAAAATACAATTATTATTAGATATTTGTTTAATGGTTATAATTGATAGTTTTTTTTTCTCATAAAATTCAAATTCAAACTAAAAGAAAAAATATTCATAAAAATTTTGAAAAATATTATTTTGTTGGAACTAAATCATCACTCAAATAGAGTAATGAAAAATATTATTTTGTTGGAACTAAATCATCACCCAAATAGAGTAAAAACACTAGGATACTTCTTTTAGGTTTGAATTTAGTAGTAGACTAGATTCGAATATAGCCTAATAATCTGAGTCGATCAAATTAAAATTAGGAAATAAAAATAAAAATTGAGTTTTAATAACTACTAATAGATTCATCATCTTGGTATCAAATGAAAAAAAATTACTACATAGTCACTATTAGATTCATCATCTTGGTATCAAATGAAGAAAAATCAAAATCACTACTAATATCTAATGAAGCTTACCGGAGTGGAAGTCTGGCCGCGGAGGAGGAAGAATGCCCGTGAAATCAGTGGTGGCGGACGGCAACGGCGGCTGGGCGCAAAATTAGTGGAGGCGTGGCGGCTGATGACGAAAACGTTAAAAGGCAGACGACAACGGCGGCTGGGAGCAAAAATCCGTGAAGGCGGACAACAGCGGCGGCTTAGAGCGAAATTCTATGGAGGCGGACAGCGGCTGGTCGCGAGAACGACGAGGAAGGACGGAGGCTGGTCGCGGGTTGAAGGAAGGAGAAACTGTCGCGTGAGAGAGAGGCTACACGTGGGAACGGAGAAGAGAAAAGAAATATTATGTTTTGTGTGGAAAAGGGGGGCTAGGGTTTTAGTGGGGAATGACACTTTTCCCATCGGGTTTGTACATGGGCTGATGGAAAAGTTCCAGTTAGTGCACTACTTTTCTCCCATCGGTGCCTTTATGGCTCGATGTAAAAACACATTTAGTAAATCTTTTCCCATTGGTGACTACTTGTGCCAATGTAAAAGCCCATTTAGTTCACCTTTTCCCATCGGTTCTAAATTACACCGATGTAAAAGCCCTTATAAACCATTTTCGTTTTAATTACAAGTTTGCCACCGTGATTTTTTTCCATCATTTGAATTAAATGTCTGATGTAAAATTACTAAATTAAATCTTTTTTCACATCAGTTTGTTATAAAATCTGATGTAAAATCCTTTGACAAATATTTTTCACATCAGTTATCTTGATACTTGATGTAAAATCTTGAAACCAAATGTCTTATTTTTAGTAGTGATAACCTTAATACCTAATTGAATTGTTATTCGATTGAGTATAATAACCCGATCACTTCTAAAAGATGGAAAAAGTGATGTGTTCTTTATAGTTTTGAAAATACAAAAATATTGTATATTGAGATCAAACCCATGACCATTTCAAAATTTTCCCATGATTGGCAAATAAATTGAAGGAAAAAGTAATGCACTTTTTATGAAAGAGTTATTACACTACTAGAAATACTCAAATTTCCTGTAGATTTACCTGCGAATTTTAGTTAAATTTCCGCAGGAAACACTTTACCTGCGGATTTTCCTGCGGTTTCTTGTCCCCAGCTAAAACCTTCGTGGGTAATATCTTCGGCAGGAAGTTCCGCAGGTAACTCCGCATCTAAATCCGTAGGTAAATCCGCAGGTACATTATTTAAAAAATAAAAAAAAATAATTTTATTCAGTCTCTAGATATGTATTGCTTCTACTAAATACTAAACAATATATATAATCACGAAAAGGAAATTTAATCCTTTTAAAAGTGCTAAAAAGTCCAAATAAAAAACAAAAAGGTTAGTAAGAAACCATTTTCACAATAAGCAGTGCTAGCTCAGTCCAAATTCATCAATAGTCAGTGACTCAATATAAAAATCTATAAGCATGCTTACTTTGGTATCTAGTATGAAGTATCAATTTATATAAGATCCAAAATTGGTCAAAGAGTATATGTTGGCAATGGCATCTAGTATGTGACATCAATTTTTAAAAGAATTTGGAAGAGATATTCAGCTGGTCAGGAGTTATGATTTCTTCTTCCTTCATATAAAATTTAGCTTGGAACAGCATTTTACATAGGCTATATCACATATACAGCTTGCTAATTCTTGAACTAGTGTGTATCATTAAATTGATCATTTTCATCACCATTAATTAAAGCAGCCTAAAAGTGACTAAAATAAACCATATGATTGATTGTAATATAAAGTCAGTGTATAACTCCCGAGAGTTTTTAGTCGGGCCTAAGAAAATCTGAACCCTACATGGGCCGGGCACGACAGAAGCCCACTCCAGCTTTGGTTATTCTTGTAGTTCTTTCTGACATATTCCTATGTATAGTTTTGTCATTTTGTTATAAAACATCACTATTGATATTGGTTATTCCACATAGATTTCAGTTACACTAACAATTCTCCAATCTAATAGACTAATAAATTAGAAGCAACTAACTAACTAACCCAATCGTTGCGCCTCCTGTATTTCTTAACGCCACAGCATCACCAACGAATTATTCTGTTTGGCGATTCATTGATACTTACATGTAGCATTAATAAGAGAATCAGTTTGTATGGCTGGTTACGCATCATTTGTGCATTAATAAGAAAATCAAAAGATCCTTTAAGTTCCCTCGATTCTTCTTTTGAGAAATTTGGTAGCCTTTTTCCCACCAAAGTTTGCATGCATTTTGGATATTTGCCTCTTGTGAGTGGATTCATATACCTGAGGTAAAATGTAGATGTAGATTTTAGTAGCCTTTTTCCCACCAAAGATTGCAAATTTCATATGTTAATCATTTATATATATAGTCATTAACAATCTATTTGATCTATGATCTATCATGCATGATTTATATCAAGTTTCTACTTCCTACAATTTCATTATTAGACAATCCTTGTTATAAGAAAGCTTCCTACAATTTCATTATTAGACAATCATTATTAGAGAAAAATGATTAAAAATAATATGTAATTCATTCAGAATATTCAATGCAATTTATCCAAAAATGAAGATAACAAATGAAAAACAGAAGTAGAAGAATCAGTGGATAAACCTGAAATGACGTGCAGAAACGGAATCACAAAACGGAGAAACTGAAAGGCGGCGACTGTGAAACAGTGAGCGAGACCGGGCTAGTAGTTAACAGCGGTAATTGAAGGTTCCTACGAAACTCACCATTCACTATCACAATGCCTAAAAGTATATTAACAAGTTAGAGAGTTACTTGTGATGTAGAAGCACACCATACATCCCATCAGGCCTCATAGCATGAGATAATATGTATCTTGAATGTTAAAATAAAGTACAGGCAAGATGTGGGGATGGGGAAAGCAATCAAATGGGAACATCTTCATGTAGACGGTAAACCAACTGATAATTTTCTTACTTTATCTTTGAGTTGAAGTGATGACTAGTAAATTCAGATTGTGCTCCAACAGAATTCTGAATGTACACATCAAATTGTTTGCACTCAATTCCTCAACAAAATGCACAAGTATTCAAAACCAACATACTGTAACAGTAAACAGCCAGCAAAAACATTTCACTTACAGCCCATGTGAAAAGCAAGGTGACATCTGTTGTTGTTTTGCCCAAATTATTCAGCTGTATCAAATAAAATTGACTGATTACCATTAACTTTATATATTTAAAGCTATAACCTAGATTCTAATGAAGTGACTTTTGCCTACCGTGAAAGTAAAAACTGACACAGGATAGTTACTCTCCTTGTAGTTATGGGGTATCACAGGCGAAATCTGGCGACAAACTATTTTCAATGTTGGATCAGGTTCTGCATTTGAACAATAGAGATGATCAATGTAAGAGATGCAATGCAGTATAATTCATAAATCTTGTAATGGACTTGGAAGTGAGCCAATTAACGTAGCTTACGCTCATATATTGTCCAAGCTCTTGGGTATAATGCGTGATATGTGGAACTTGTTCCATTCAAATTCCAATCCCATGATTTAATCCCTGATGCTGGATTTTCTCTAAATATAAATAAGATTTCTTATTTAAAATTAAATTTAGAGATTCTAAATCTGGCATTAACAGTGATGAATTAGTGAGTGTAAAATTAAAAGACAATCTATAATAACTCACTTCAATATATTCGGATTCCCTGAGCATAGTACAATTGAATATTTTTCAGCATTTGAATAGGAAAGCGATAAATAGCGAACTAAATTTATCATATATATAGACAAGGGTGGATTGCAGTGGTCATACATTGTGGCATACCTATCAAATAATGGACCTAACATTGTATCCATGCATCATCTCAACATGGAACAACTCACAAAGACATTATCTTCTTTATTTAATATGAGCAAACTTGTTTTATATAATTTAATTCAACCAATTATCATCAATAATAATCCATTCAATAATTTAATAGATTCTACCCAAATTAACATCATAGTAGAATATCAAATTAGTTGTAATCATGCATGACCAATGTAAAAAGAAAAATCAATGTCACTTTGACCCCTGTTTTTTTGCCAATTTCCCTATCGTAATTTATTTTCTTATACATCTTTTTTCCTCCATTTAATATATCATTATCTCTCCTATTTTACTTCAAAGTCATACATCTAATCCAATTAGTCCATGGAAAAAGAATAAATAAAAAATTGCAGCTGGTCATTTGGTACAGGAAAGCTGCGATAGACTTTCACATGAGACCAAACCGTTTCAACTTTGTATGCGATTAACATCAATATTGGAGTACTCTAAATGTTTAGCAGCTGTTGTAGGCATAGTTTATCATATAATAGGAAAGCGATAAAGAGCGAACTAAATTTATCATATGCTAAAATACTTGCAAGACAAGTGATCAAGTGGTATATTATGGGTTCATCAACCTAAAATACAGTTAATAGGAACAAAAGGTTTTGCAATATCACCTTTGCCACTATTTTTGAATCTTTCTTTCCTTTGAGAATCTTTTCCAATATGATGTGAAAGTAGTGTCCAAACTCCAAAGGGTCCAAGATAAGCCTCTCCAAGAAATTGCATGCAATAGAATATTTATAAATAAGACTCCTATAGTGATATATATAGTATATAACAGAAGACAAAAGACAATCAAAACTGCAGTAGCAAAATCGTGTGAAAAAGTCAAAGCTCAAAAGAGCTCAAAAAATGACCTTCAACATATTTATAAGTTCAACAATAAATAAATGATCTCTTACTTTTAAACCCTTTATAAAAATGATTCCAAATGCAACCATTTGTTTTCAAAGGTTGTTTTAGTAATTAACGAATTATAAGCTCTTTTGCTCTCCCACCATCCAAAGCATTGCAAGGTAATTAACGAGATAATAAGAAAAACATATAGTGCGGGCATGTAGTAGAAAATTCGAAGATTTAAAAGCTTCCATGCTGGTTTTTCTTATGCAGAATTCCAAACACAAATGCTGACAACAATATGAAAGAAAATGTGTTATGAGTTATGACGAATATGCTTTTTGAATTCATGTGTGTGAAAACATTAACACTAAATCTTCCTAAAAACAGAATAGTAAGGGAAAGCTCAAATCTTCAAGTGTTCCATCACAGGTCCTAAAACTACATCAACAATAGTAAGCAAAATTGAAAAAGATAGCAATACTCAAACTACCATGTTCACGACCGGTTCAAGAGTGGACATGTTTAAATATCAACCAAAATAACACTAAATTTGAAAAACATAATGATAAGTAAACTAACTTCTAATAACTGGCTTGTCAAATAGCATGATCAGGATCTCATGCAGTATCACCAAAACTCATCAATGAACAAACATAACTTCACATGTGTCATACCCCAATTTTTGACCCCCCTGAGATGTCACATCCCAGGCGTCAAATTCAAAAATATTTCTTGATCGGTTTGGAAGCCGTGATCAAGATTCCATTCATTCACTCATTCATTGCAAAATAATTTCATGTCCATGGAGTTTTTTCAAATAAAGTGCGCCATTTCCAATTTGTGGATTCAAGAGGATGTTTGGAATTGATTTCATGCTTTTTGGCCTATGGATTCATCATAATAAAGAAGATTGGCTCATGTGAATTATTTGGAATTTTGAAACAAGATCAAGATCATTCATGGGAATTTCTTCAAGTTTTGCAAGAGGATATCTTTTAGTTTATTTGTTGAAAGATAAATTCAAGTGATTATTCAAGATCATGAATTTAAGGATTGTGAATCCAATATCATTTCAAAATTCATGGTACAAGAACACTTTTCAAGACTTGAAATTTAAATTTCTCACTAGCCCAAAGGTATTCTACCATTCCTATTCAAGAACTACCATGGATCATTCAAATTTGCAAAATTCAAAGTTCACTCAAGAATATTCAAACTTCATGTTTGAATAACAATTTCATTCAAAGTTCTAAAAGGAGATTCAAGCATTACAAGTGAAGTTCTTTTACATGAACCAATTTCTAAATTCCAAATGAATTACAAAATGGACTTCATTCAAAATTCATGTTACAACATTCAAAGTTCCATTGATTCTCAAGAATACAAGGTCCAAATTCATACAATTCTAAGGTGGAATGAATTGGAATTACAACAAGCGAAAATACAAAGTTTTCTTGAATTCATTCTTCAACCTTCAAGCTTCCATTCTTCAAGTCCAAGTTTCTTCATTCTTTCTTCAAGTCCTCATGTGACATGAAAAAGAAACAAAAAAGGTGGAATTAGCAAGTCTCACAAAAAATAATTCAAGAGGGCCCAAAAGCCCAATTAAAGTCAAAAAGTCAAAAAAAGTCAAAGAAAGTCAAAGAAATATATTTTATGTCATACTACTACACTTAGAAGTTACCAACTTTGACATAAAATGAAGCATTGTCGTGGAACTACAAGAGTTGTGAAGGGAATCTTTCCCTCCCATGTGCATGTTCCTCCCATGTGCACAAATTTGTGAGCTTTGCCATTAAGCAAACTTAGCATGAAAGAAACTTTTGCAATGATTATTTTGGGAAAGAATATTCTTTGCAATGATGACAACTTAGTAACTAAGTGAGCTTAAGGACTAAGCTTTGGTTCCAAAATGACCAAAATTATCCCTCACTTTTTCCTCTATAAATAGAGGAGAGACACACAAATGAAGGAAACGAAAAAAAAGAGGGGAAGAGTAACACATAGAATTCTCATACTTCTAAGTGTTATTCTACAAAAAAAGAGAGAAAGAGTGAAAAGGTAGTGGTTCTTCATACCTTACTTGAAGATCTTCATCTTCAAGCTTTCAACAACTTGAAGTTCCATCTTCAAGTTCTCCCACAATCCAAAGAGGTGTTATGGCATCACCTTCATCAAAAGCCTACAACAATTTAAAAGAAAGAAAGGTTGTTAGTAACAACAATTCAAAGTTGTTTCATCATCAACAACCACACGGTTTCAATTCAACAAACCGCAAGGAGGGAGAAAAGAGAGCAACTCACGGTTTTGTTCATCTTCATATCACCTTCAATCAAACTGCAGCAACAACATAATCACTTCAACACAAAAATTCAGCAACAACAACAGTTGCAATAACAACATCACCGAAGGTTCTTGCTCACCTGCAGTCAAAACACCGACACTGCAATCATTCACAATTGCAACAAAAATTCAGCAAACAGCAACAATTCATAGTTGCACAGCAGCAGTAATCCAGAAAACAAAAGGGGTAAGCACATACCTCAACATAATCCTGCGAACAACTTGTCATCACAGGTAAGTAGTTTCCACCTTAACTCTTAATATTATTGATAAATCTGAAACTGCAAACATGTATTCTGTTTTATCATATGAAAAAAATCGAAAATAGATAGATTATATAATTGTTATTATACCATAAAAAAGGAAAACGAAATTGGGAAAGCAAATACCTGGTTTTATATTTCTGAAATCAGTTCACAACTTAAGTTGTTCTTGTTGGTATGAGCTTCGTTTTTCCTCCCATGGCCGCCGTAGACTTTCTGTTCGGTAGTCGCTATTGTTGTTGTTCATAAACGCAGAACCAAGAGGGTTTTTGTTGTTGTTCACCGTGAGAGCGAGTTGCTGTTGTTGTTGTTGTTTTTCAAACGAGAGAGAACAGAGAGACGACGAGAAACCGCGAGCAGAGAGAGCTTCGGTTTGTTGTTTTTGTTCCTCCTTTGTTTTTTGTTCGTGAACGATGAAGAGAGGGAGGGGGCAATTTGGCCTCTTTGTTTCGTTCTCTAGGGTTTTCTCAACCCAGGTGTGTAGTAACATGGGCGGATCCGGGTCACACTGACCCGACCCGGTCCGGCCCAACCTTTTTTTTTTATTTTTATTTCAGCTCTTCATTTGGGCTGCACCTCCCATATGTTCTTAAAACACCTCCTTGGCCCATTGCTAGTTTTTTTAATGGTCTCTTTAATTTTATTTAAAAAGATTATTATAAATAAAACTTAGTATTCTAATCCTTATTAAAAACTCCAAAAAAATATATATTAGATACATATTTATGTTTTTTTGTTTCTAATTATTTTCTTCTTTTATGAAAAATCACAAAAATATCTTTATTAGATTAATTTCTTTTGAATTTGATATTTTTATATTATTTTGTACAATTAATCATTTAAATTTTATTTGATTACTGTTGCATATATTATTCGAATTTTCTCACTTCATCCGAGACTTCGAGATTATTTCTCTGTTATTCTCTGGCTTTGTCTGTTTTGTTTGGTCTTCCATTTGCTGTAGAAGTCCTTAAACAATTACTGGACGATCATGGAATGTTGTAAGCTGTGAGCTTATCCGACGTTCTATTTTGCTGGTGTGGATGCTTAATACCTGTTGAGATCCCAATTTATTCCAAACATATCACTTGATGATCAAGGTAACACCTCAAACTCAGAAATCCAATTTCTCATTATTCGAGGTAAGCCTAAAACTCATAAAACTGTTTTCACAACGGTAATCATTTCAAATCATAAAATCATTTCAAATTGCTTTTACACCAGTACTGCAAAGTACTGGGCCTCTAATAGAGTGTAAGTCCCAAACACCTTCTCTTCTTAGCTTGTTTTCAAAACTGTATTTTCAAAATCTTCTTTCTGTTTTCAAAACATTCTTCTCCTATGTGACCTTTGTCCATCTTCACTTCTTCTGTTTTCAAAAATCATTAACTGTTTATCATAAAGTACATTCAACTATTATCCACCAATTACTGTTGAGGCTCTGTACATACTTCTTCAATGGCCTCCACTCCATCCAGGTTAGGCTTTACAAGCTTTCAATTTACAGTCTTTATTTAAATTACTGTCAAATATAAACTGTGCATATATTAGTTTAGAACTGCGTTTGAGTATAAACCTTAGGACAGTTAAACTATATATATATTATAGGAATATGACCTAGGATTGAGAATGTCTTCCCGGTGAAGGCTCTTTCCTAATTAGAGATCTGTAGTTCAAACCCCCAAGATGAATTATTCCCGGTGAAACATCTTGGCAAAAACCTTAGAATCCAAATAAATAGGACACATCCACCCAAAGAGGAATTATTCCCGGTGAAACCTCTTACCCATTTGCTTAGAGCCAAAATAAGTTCAAAACCACATAAGCTTTCTCTTGTGCTATAACAAGGACCCTCGATTAGCCTCCTCTTGGGCTTTGTACAAGGACCCACAGGCTTCTTAAAAGCATTTCCAGCTTCCTCTTGAGCTTGTATACAAGGACCCATCAGGTTTCTTATAAACATAGGAACAGGTCTTTAGTCACCTTTTAGCCTACCCTGGTGAGTTTCTTCCAATTTAAACCAGACTTTAAACAAGCTAAGTTTGTCTCAATTTCACATTGAGTACACCTTTTTGGAATGAGAGACATGGACAGTCTCTGTCACCCTTATCTTCATCAATCCTCCTTAGTAGAGTCTAGGATCTATGTTTTGGTCATCCTCAGCATTGAGTCAGCCTTCATCTTGGGCTTTAAACAAGAAGTCTCCACTAGATAATCTTTCTGCCATCTTTTCATTTCAACAAAAATCCCTGGAAAGGGTTAGCCTCCAAAGTCAATTAAAACCAATCCTTCAAATCCAAAATCCCTGGAAAGGGTTAGCCTCCAAAGTCATTTAAAATCAATCCATTCCTTCATTTCAACAAAAAAACCCCTGGAAAGGGTTAGCCTCCAACATCTGTTTAAAATGTCAAAACAATAATTTCATTCTCTTAGGAGATAATTTCCCCAAAAGAGTCAAAACCCCTGGAAAGGGTCAGCCTCCAAAAAACATGATAAAGTCAGTCTTTTAACAGACAAATTCACCAGCTGAGTCAAAATCCCTGGAAAGGGTTAGCTTCCAAAGAAAAACAGTCTTTTTAAATCTCCAGTAGAGTTAAAACCAACAAAAACAGTTAGCCTCAACCTTGGGCTTCATACAAGGCACCCAAACAATAAAACTCCCCTGTCAAGAGTCAGCCTCAACCTTGGGCATTGTACAAGGCAGATAATAGAGTCTCCCCAGTGAGTTCTTCATCACTCAGTAGCCACAACCTTGGGCTTTGTACAAGGCAGATAAACCATATCTTTCATGTGTCAAAGATTCCTAACACTTAGGATCTTTTCCCCATATAGTCATCCATACTTAATTCATTTAAGAGTCCGCCACAACCTTGGGCTTTGTACAAGGCAGAAAATAATGTTTTCCCTAGCTAGAGTCAGCCACAACCTTGGGCTTTGTACAAGGCACATAAAATAAAGTCATTCATTCAATTATCCTCAACAGTCAGCCACAACCTTGGGCTTTGTACAAGGCACACAAATAGAGTCTCCCTAAACAGAGTCAGCCTCAATTCTGGGCTTTGTACAGAACACAAAAATACCCTGTAATTAACCCCCAGTGGAGTCATCTCCCAGAGTCAATAATATTAATTAATCAATCAAAAAGCCTCAAGCTTGGGCCTCATACAAGCCAGCTAAAGTCAAATCTTTTATACAGTAGATAGACATAGCTTATCTCTATAGAGAGATATTTTTACTACTCTACCACATTCAAACAAACAAACATTTCAATTTCAATTTCAATCAAAGTCTCCCATTTAGGACTCTGAAAGACATGCTCTGGCACATCCCCAGACTTGTACACTTTCCCTAATTTGGACGAGCATCTTTCTTTCATTTAAGAGGCATCTGACTGGCATACTTGTACACCCAAGTAAGGTCCCCCTCTTGAATGAAATGAATCCAGTTATTCTGTCACTCTTTCAAAATGTTTGTGGTAGAATAGTACAAATACCTCTCTGTAGAGATAATTTCATGTCTCTTTACTGTAAACAGAGATTTAATTCCAAGCTTCAACCTTGAGCTTCAAGCAAGGCACCAAAAACAATTAATTTCCCTAGTTAGTTCCCCGAACTACATTAAGCTCTGACTTCCACTAGGGATATGTAGGCATGAGGTTCACAAGGAATCTCAGCGAGCTAATAAAATACCAAAAATAGTCAGTCTGTCTATCTGTCTGTCTTTCTTCAATCAATTCAATTCCTTCTCCTAACACAAAGGAGAAACTTTCCCAATCATTAGCAGCAAACACAAACACAATGACACAGAGAAGGTTCCTGTAGAGTACTACAGATATGTAGGGTGTTTAAACACTTCCCTATGTATAACCGACCTCCCGGACTCCAGAATTTCTAGTCTAGGTGTAAATCCCCACACTTAGCAAACTCCTAGGGTTTAGTTGAGATCTTTTTTTCCCTTTCCTACTCGTAGGACAAATAAGAAAGTTCGTGTGATATCGTAGGAAGAACTGAAATAAAATTCATCCCACCACGGGCGCATTCTCCTTCCAAATTTCGCGTGAAGGGTCTAGCGTGCCGTCCTCCCAAGTGAAACGGGGAGGTAAAATAAAACGACACCACAGAAAAATGGCGACTCTGCTGGGGATATAAGTGTTCAAAACCTTGGTTTTTCATCCAAACCAATGGTTGACCTGTTGCTGGTCCAGCCCCAATGAGGAATTAGGGATGCCAAATTCCCCCTCAAACAAGAGAGGTCCTGCCTAACCTCTGTGTCATATCATGTGTTTGTTGCATATATATTTGTTTATTTTGTTTATTCTGTATCGGGAAAGGGCTTGATTCCCCCTTGTGGTGAGAAATCCTATACCCGGATTTGAGTGCAACATAAGATAGGATGGAGGATGTCTTCCCGGTGAAGGCCCTCTAATCTTGGTTTCCAATTCTACTCTTGGGATTTGCCTGGCTGGTTGTGATTAACTGCGCCACTGCATTCCGAGACTGATTTGTACCAGGAGGACCTAGAAACACATTAACCCCACTTAAAGCCTTTTTTAGGACGTAGAGCGGTGATTACGGAAGTAATTGTCACGCAGATACTACACTCAGAGAAAACTCTCTTATAGATACCAATCAACGTATCTTTAAGGTTGAGCAAAAACTCTGAGACCCCTAGAACCCGTTCTACAGGTACAAAAATCCTTAACCTTAGTTTACCATTGGGGCGGGAGACTGCGTTTTGACTTCATGACCACTATACCCTTCAACGCCATGTTTGTTTAAAACTCTTGTGTGTGCATTCATGCATTCATGCATCATTCATTAATAAACAACTAAAAACAAAAAGAGTCTTTTTCGAGTCGTTTTTCAAGGAAACTAAATAACGAACGTTTTGAACTTCATAGAAAGAGAGAAACGGAGAAAGGACTTAAGGATCTATACCATGGATTATGGGAGAAAGAGAGCTAGGAAATACACCTTCAAGATTCCCCAGGTCGAGGAACTGGGAAAGCTCGGAAAACTGGTGGTCAACCCCCAGGCTTTCAAGGAGAAGTATGGAAAACTTCTGCCTTTGCTCAATACCAACATGGTGGATGGGATCCTTCCCACCTTGGTACAGTTTTACGATCCAACGTATCACTGCTTCACCTTTCCAGATTATCAGCTCATGCCTACGTTAGAGGAGTACTCTCGTCTGATTGGAATACCCGTGTACGCGCAAGATCCGTACTCCGGTTTGGAAAAGAATCCTGACGACGTTATCATTGCTGCAACTACTCCTTTGAACGTAGTCGACATCAGAACTCATATGGTGAGTAGAGGAGGAATTCAAGGATTGCCCTCCAAATTCCTGTTTGATCAAGCTCGGTACTTCGTCAGCATCCAAGATATGAGCGCTTTTGAGGAAGTCTTGGCTTTGCTTATCTACGGATTGTTTTTGTTCCCTAACATTAACGATTTCGTCGACATCAACGCAATTAAGATCTTCTTAATTGGAAATCCAGTTCCAACCTTGCTTGCGGATGCTTATCACTCTGTGCATTCAAGAAACCTGCAGCGAGGAGGATTAATCACATGCTGCGTACCGTTGTTATACGAATGGTTCGTTTCGCACCTGCCAAAGTCTAGCACTTTCTGGAACATGAGGGATGGCCTTTACTGGTCACAGAAAATCATGTCTCTCACTCATACAGACATTGATTGGTGTAGTCCTGACAACGACGAAACCAAGATCATCTTCAGTTGCGGAAGTTTCCCCAACATACCCCTTATTGGAACTAAGGGAGGAATCAGTTACAATCCAGCTTTAGCCCGTCGTCAATACGGCTATCCTATGAAAAATATTCCAAGTAACATCCAATTGGAGGGTCTGTTCTTCAAGAACATCGACGATCATGGCAACATGCTGAAGAAGGAAATTGTCCAAGCCTGGCGTCTTGTTCACAGCAAAGGGAGAAGATTGTTAGGAAAACATCTTTGCATCTCCCTGGATCCTTACCTTCAATGGGTACGCGTCAGAGCATTCAAGCTCAGGATGCCATATCAACATCAAGAACCTATTCCCCTAAGGGAACCAATTTACCTTTTCTCCACCGATGTTGAAAAACTGCAAGCGGCATTAAACAAGGTATGCCAAGAAAGGAATGCTTGGAGGAACAAGTATCGAATTGTCAACACGGAAAATGTTGAGATTCATAACATCCTAAGAAGGAAGGATGAGTTACTTGAAGTACTCGATCGACAAGTGACACAAACGTCACTTTCTCATCATATCCCTCCTGCTTCCTGGATCATCGATCAGCTCACGTCAGAGAACGCTCAGCTCAAGAAACAGAAGAAGATGTTAGAACGTGAAGTCGGCTCATCATCAAAGTTTTAGAGTCCTTTCTCTCAGTTTCTCTGTATTTCCATTTTCAAAGTGTGTAAAAAACGGCGTTTTCGCTTAATTAATAAAGTTTGATGTTTCATAACGTAATTATGGTGTTTCCTTGAAAAATAATAACTTAATTGCATATCATACATCGCTTTAGTCGTACGCACTGACACGAGAATTGTCGCGGATCTAATAGTCACTTTCCTTTCTCCAGAAAGAGAGGAGGAGAAGGAGGTGAACCAAGACTTTCAAGCTGTCTCATCCATACAACACTCGTTCAAGTCGCAAGAAAAGAATGGAAGACTTTGAGCAAGAGAATGAAGAACTCAGAGAAGAGATTAATACTCTCAAAGGTACTGTTGAAAGGCTCAATAGTATGGTAGAAGCCCTGGTAGTTGCGCAGAATCGACCAACGCCAGAAGAACCACAAAGGACTGTGGTTTCCGAGATTGTTTCTACTCCTATTCCTCAGTATACCATGCCGCCTGATCGACCTTGGGGCATGCCGTATAACTTTACTCCAGAAGGGTACATACCTCCAGCTTCTGAAGCTCCAAAAGTCACCATGGATATGCGTCCACCGGAGGGTTACAAACCTCTGGAAATTGAAGTTCCAAGAGCAACGGCAATGGGTTTCACACAACAGAACGCTGAGATTCCAAGATCTGCTGTCATGGCTTCTCCACAGCCCATTATGCATACTTTTCCCCCGCAGGGCGGACAAGTATATCATCACGCTCCAAGTGAGGATGCTGGCGTGTATGAAAGATTGGACGAGTTCCAGGAACAGTTTCTGCAAATGCAGAAGGAACTCAAGACTCTCCGAGGACAAGATCTATTTGGAAAGAATGCTGCAGACCTCTGTCTGGTTCCAAATGTTAAGATTCCTCACAAATTCAAAGTACCAGAATTCGAGAAGTACAAAGGGAATTCATGCCCACAAAGTCATCTTGTGATGTACGCTCGAAGAATGTCAACTCAGACTGATAATCAACAATTGCTCATTCATTATTTTCAAGACAGCCTGACTGGTGCTGCACTCAAATGGTACATGAACTTGGACAGTTCAGAGATTCGTACTTTTCGAGACCTCGGAGAGGCCTTCGTCAAACAGTATAAGTACAATCTGGATATGGCTCCCGACAGAGATCAACTCCGGGCCATGACTCAAAAGGATAGAGAAAGCTTCAAGGAATACGCTCAGAGATGGCGTGAAGTTGCTGCTCAAATTTGTCCACCACTTGAAGAGAAAGAAATGACAAAAATCTATCTCAAAACTTTGAGTCCATTTTACTACGGACGAATGGTTGCAAGTGCACCAAGTGATTTTACTGAGATGGTAAACATGGGTGTACGTTTAGAAGAAGCAGTTCGAGAAGGACGCTTGAACAAAGAACCAGAATCTTCTGTTGGTCCAAGGAAGTATGGAAGTTCTTTCCAGAAGAAAAAGGATCAAGATGTCAGCAATGTCTTGCACAAAATCAAGAAGAAATTCCAACCTCAAGTTGCAACAATAACTCCGGTTGTTAACTCAGCGCCAGCTTATCAACCTCAGGTCTCGCAACAACAAACTCAACAAAGGTCGCAGCAACCTCAGCAGCAGGTTCGACCTCCAAATTACAACAATCGGGCTCCAAGGTATCCTGCCTTTGACCCCATACCAATGCCGTATGCAGAATTGTTTCCAACATTACTGGCAAAAGGACTCATCCAGACAAGGAGTCCTCCAAATCCTACAAACAGTTCCTCACCATGGTATAAGGCTGACCAATCTTGTCCCTATCATCAGGGGGCACCAGGTCACAATATTGAGAACTGTTTCTCTTTCAAGATTGACGTCCAACGATTAGTGAAGAGCGGAATGCTATCCTTCAAAGATACTAATCCAAACGTCCAAGCAAATCCTTTGCCGCAGCACAAAGAAGCTTCAGTAAATCTGGTAGACCAACACCCCAACGTCATTCAAATCTACGACATTCGTCAGATAGGGGAAAATCTTGTCAAGATGCACGCTAAACAAGCTGGGTACGGTCATGTACCACCTCACAACTACTTCACATGTGAAATTTGTCCAAAGAATAATCAAGGATGTGCCGTAGTTCAAGCTGCATTACAAGAACAAATGGACTTAGGATGGATTCAACATATCCGAGTCAGAACTGAACATGACATCAACATGGTTCAAGGATGTCCAGGAGAATACAAAATCTACAAAGTTGAAGACCTTGAAGGATCGGTAGTCAGGTTCCACAAAACTTTAAATGGACTTGCCTACTTTGGAACAGATTTCCACGCTTACAGTAGATGCAGAATCTGCCGAAGAGATTCACAAGGATGTTTACGTGTTCGCAACGATATTCAGAAGTTGATGGATGACAATACCATTACTGTTCTTGCCAACAGAGAAGATGATGAAGTCTTTACCGTATCTCCTCAAATTAATCAAGGTGAACCTATGCAAGTCAAGTATGATAGCAGGAAGGCAGCAGTTGCACCGCTAGTCATCTACTTACCAGGTCCTGTACCGTATGAGTCCAGCAAGGCTATACCATACAAGTACAACGCTACATTCATTGAAAATGGTAAGGAAATACCATTACCGTCTGTTGTCAACATTGCTGATGTTAGTCGAGTCACCAGAAGTGGACGAGTCTTCAACAGAACAACAGAAAATGTGGAGAAACCTTCGGAGGAAGTACCACATAGGCAAGACAATCATCCGACCAATGCTGTTCAAGCGAAAGAAAATGATGAGATCTTGAAGTTAATCCAGAGGAGTGAATACAACATTGTAGATCAATTACTACATACTCCGTCTAGGATTTCTGTTCTTTCCCTGCTATTGAGTTCTGAAGCTCATAGGGAAGCTCTACAGAAAGTTTTGGAACAAGCTTTTGTAGAACCTGGCGTTACTATAAGCCAATTCAACAACATCGTTGCCAACATCTCCGCCGGAACTAATCTAAGTTTCTGTGACGAAGATCTTCCTGAAGAAGGAGTGGACCACAATCTTCCACTTCACATCTCAGTTGGCTGCATGGGTGATACACTCACAGGAGTCCTAATAGACAATGGATCCTCTCTCAACGTCATGCCTAAATCAACATTATCAAGATTATCTTTCGAAGATTACCCTCTAAGAAAAAGTCATGTCATCGTCAAAGCATTTGATGGATCAAGAAAGTCAGTTTTCGGAGAAGTAGATCTTCCCATAACTATTGGACCTCAGACGTTCAAAATCACTTTCCAAGTTATGGATATTCCAGCACAATACAGTTGTTTGCTAGGTCGCCCATGGATTCATGAGGCTGGGGCAATTACTTCAACACTTCATCAGAAACTGAAGTTCATAAGAAATGACAAATTGGTAACCGTATGTGGAGAACGAGCTCTGATCGTCAGCAACCTGTCATCATTCTCCGACATAGAACCAAAAGAAGTTGTTGGAACTAAATTCCAAGCACTTTCCTTAGACAAAGGAAAGGAGAAAGCAGCGTCTATCTCTTCATACAAAGATGCAATCCAAGTTGTAAAGGATGGCACTACCAGTGGTTGGGGGCACATTAATATTCCTACCAACAACAAGAACAGAACAGGAATTGGATTCTTTCCGACATCATCAAAAGCTATCCCAGGGATTGAGGTAGTTCTCCCTATTCAAGAAACTTTCTGCAGTGGAGGTTTTCTTCAACCTGTTCAACAAACAGTCAATATCATCGATACGGAAAGCACCGATGAAGAGGAATGGTTATCCTATCTTAACAAAGCAGGATACATCTCCCTATCAGAATCTGAACCACTTTGCTGTTATCCGACTGAAGGATCTGAAAGTAAGACTCAACCAAGCAGTGATGAAGTTACTGACAGCTTCACCACCAGAAGTCATGGTTCATCAGAAGAAGTTCCTCCTATCCCCGAAGAGACTTGGGATACATTAGGAGAACCAAGCGGAAAATTCGACTACATGGTGAAATACTCCGCTCCTGAAAGTTCAAGAATCTCTCTTGAAGACATTGTTCCAACTGGATGGAACAGTGATTTTGAGTACCTCTCTCAGCCAAAAGAGATGTATAACCCTTGCTATTCATCATCATCGACTGGTGAAATCGTCATTGAGGATTATATCCCCAAGTCACCTTCCGAGGCTACGGATATAGAGTTCACATATCTAGTCAATGCCATCTTGGGAGAAGAGCAAGACCAAAATACAGAAGAGGATGATCTCGAAAGTGTCTCCGACAACGAGTCTCTCCATTCAGAAGATTGGAAGTTTCCTCAAAAGAAAAACCGACATACTCCACTTGGAAATGGGTATGCTCACACCGCTCAGTCTGCTGAAGTAGAAGAAGATCGTCTGAGTGTTGCAAAGACAGTGGTTGGTAAATCAAGACCTACCACAGGCCAGCTTAAGCCTAAGGTTCCAGATTACTTAGTGCACAATGGGGTTCGCCACTATTGGACAGCTGTTGAAGTTACAACTGTTGTTCGCACTCCTAAGTAGGAACTTTCACCGTTATTTTGTCCTCTCACCATAGCCCAGGGTGAAGAGATGTTTCATAGGGCTTTGCATTTTACTATTTCTTAGTTAAATGTCCCTCTTTGCTTCGCCCAAAGCAATAGAGTTTTGTTTTATAGGGTCTTTGTTTCAAGAAATGACTGTCCATAAATAAAAATGTCATTCTGTTCCTTCGTTTAGTTTTTCCTTTTCTTTTTTCGGAAATTGGTAATCCTAAAAAACACCCTTAAAAAACATCAAAAATTCCATTAACTGCATACACCGAGTCTTCCCTCGTTGTCTAAATAAAACTTATCACACATATGCAGATTAATCATAAAATACCCCGTTGAAACGTGCGACCGTATGACTTCTCCAAGCTTTGGGTTTCCTGTATTCGAGGCAGAGGAAGAAGAAGACGAAGAAATATCAAAGGAAATTTCACGGTTACTTCAACAAAAGGAAGAGGCCATTCAGCCATACAATGAGCCTCTAGAGATCATTAACCTTGGTTCCGATGGAAACAGAAAAGAGGTTAAGATTGGAGCTTCGCTCAGTTCAGAGATCAGAGAGAGTTTGATACAGCTACTCAAAGAATTCTCAGATGTCTTCGCTTGGTCTTATCAAGATATGCCAGGGTTGGATACCAGTATAGTGGAGCATCACTTGCCATTAAAAGCAGAATGCCCTCCGGTCAAGCAAAAATTAAGAAGAACTCATCCGGAGATGGCCATGAAAATCAAAGAGGAAGTTCAAAAGCAGATCAACGCAGGTTTCCTCGTCACTTCAGAATACCCTCAGTGGTTAGCTAACATTGTTCCCGTTCCTAAGAAAGACGGAAAAGTCCGCATGTGCGTCGACTACAGAGATTTGAACAAAGCTAGCCCTAAGGATGATTTTCCTTTACCACATATTGATATGTTGGTAGACAGTACAGCAAAATCCAAAGTTTTCTCATTCATGGACGGATTTTCAGGATACAACCAAATCAAAATGGCACCTGAAGACATGGAAAAAACAGCTTTCATCACCCCCTGGGGCACGTTCTGCTACCGTGTTATGCCTTTTGGACTAAAGAACGCAGGGGCAACTTATCAAAGGGCTATGACTACGCTTTTCCACGACATGATGCATAAGGAAGTGGAAGTCTATGTGGACGACATGATTGCCAAATCAGAAAATGAAGAAGATCACATACAGAATCTGACAAAGTTATTTCAACGCTTACGGAAGTTTCAGCTTCGCCTGAACCCCAACAAGTGCACCTTTGGTGTCTACTCAGGAAAACTCCTTGGTTTCATTGTCAGCAAACGAGGAATTGAAGTAGATCCAGACAAAGTCAAGGCAATTCAAGAAATGCCTTCACCCAGAACCGAGAAACAAGTTAGAGGATTTCTTGGACGTCTGAATTACATCTCGAGATTCATATATCTCATGACTGCAACTTGTGCTCCTATTTTCAAACTTCTACGGAAAAATCAAAGTTGCGTCTGGACAGACGATTGTCAGAAAGCGTTCGACAGCATTAAGGAATATCTGCTCGAACCACCCATCCTGTCTCCTCCAGTAGAAGGAAGACCTTTGATAATGTACTTAACCGTCTTAGAAGACTCCATGGGTTGTGTCCTTGGACAGCAAGACGAGACAAAGAGAAAAGCGCATGACAGCTTTATGCCACGGACAGCTATATCAACAAAGAATGAAGAAAGCTTTCGACAAAAAGGTTCGACCTCGCACAATCAAAGAAGGCGACCTTGTACTCAAAAAGATTCAATCTTTTCTCACAGATTCGAGAGGGAAATGGACTCCCAATTATGACGGCCCCTACGTGGTCAAGAGAGCTTTCTCAGGAGGAGCCTTAATACTCACGACTATGGATGGAGAAGAATTCACCCGTCCTGTGAACGTCGACGCAGTCAAGAAATACTTCGCCTAAATAATTAAAAGAACAGCTCGCTAAGTTGAAAACTCGCAAAGAGCGACTTAGGCAAAAAAGAGCGTCTCGGTGAATCGAAAACCCGAAAGGGCGATTCAGGCAAAAGTTAGAGACATAAAAAATAATAATCAATCCCGGTAAACTTAAAACCCGAAAGGGGTAGTTTACGCAAAAGTTAGGGATATATGGCAAGTAACTGTGTTCAGGACAAACTTGATCATTCAAAATCCATAGCGGAGTGTTCATCAGCAGTAGGTCATCTTCTACGAAGCACGAATACAGCACAACTCGGAGTGGAAGGGAGAGATAACGGTCGTCACGTTTCATCGTAGCCCTTTTCCCGAAAATTACCAATTTCCAACTTTGTAAATACTCCATGGAATCAAGCATTTGGCTGATTACCATTCCATATATAATAATTTGAGCCTTGTGCTTTTCCTTTGCAATCTAGTCTTATTCAGTTTCTTGAAATGCATTTTAAATTTTAACAGTCATTTTCTTGAAACAAATGTTTTCATAAAATAAAAATGAATTTACTTGCAAAAATAAAGGTGAAATTTCTTTCTAAGGTTTACAAACAATAGGAAGAATGCAAACAGTTGCTCCAAGAACGGGTGAGACTCCGGGAACCGATATTTCCCCATGAGGTCGCTTTGCGAACATCTCCCGATGACGGATCTTTACTTCAATTCATATTACTCATTTCAAACAGCGGACATCTGATAACCCGACATTCCCGAGAGAGTTCGAACTCCAAGAAGAGGACATCTTCTGATCCACAAGAATTTCAGTCGTATCATAGGATTTCACATCCGCGACAATTCTGTTCACATTCACTTTACACTTTATTATTGTCATAATATTCATGCATACATTACATCATAACTGCATAGTCAAATTAGGCTTTTAAATCATGAGAATGCCTAAGTCATTAAGGCATGAACTCAAGTTTCCCCTGCAAGTCCTGGAGAAACTTTTTCCTTCAAGACAATGATCCATGTAGAGAGATTTCCCCAAGCAAGTCAATAAATGGTAGTCTCCCTCAAAGAGATAGTTTGTTCACTTTTGGAATTCCTCAGCCGAAAATCTCCTGCAGAGCGACATTCGACAGTCTTCTTCAGATAAGATAGTCTGCTTCACATTCCGGAGCTCCCTACAGGTTTGGTATTTCCCCAGCAAGGTCGAGAGGTACCACTTCTTGTCAGAGGGAAATTCAGAATCTCCCAGCAGATCGACAAATGATTCCCCAGCGGAGTCAGTGAATGATAGTCTTCGTCCAGAAGATAGTTCAGATTCTCCAACAGAGTCAGCAAATGGCAGTCTCTTTCAGCAGAAGACAGTTTGCTCACTTTATCACAGCAGGGTCTACAAATGGCAGTCTCTCCCAGTAGAAGACAGTTTGTTTCCCCAGGAGTCAGCAAATGGCAGTCTCTCCCAGTAGAAGACAGTTTGTTTCCCCAGCAGTCAGCAAATGGCAGTCTCTTTCAGCAGAAGACAGTTTGCTCACTTTATCATAACAAAGGTCGACAAATGGCAGTCTCTCCCAGTAGAAGACAGTTTGCTCCCCTAGTAATTGGCAAATGGCAGTCTTTTCCCAAGAAAAGACAGTTTGTCTGCTAAATACTCAAGAGATCGACAAATGGCAGTTTCTTCAAACAGTTTGTCTATTTCTGGGATGTTTAACTCCCCACAGAGTCAATGAATGGCAGTGTTCCTCTTAGGAAAATAGTTCGTTGATTCCCCAGGCACCAATTGACGAATGGCAGTTTTCACCCCGAAAACAGTTCGTCCGCCTTCAAACAAAGTCATTAGCCCCTCAAAAGATCATGAGGCCATATGACATTCTCTCAAAGACGTCAAGTCAAAAGGGAAGATGGTGAAGTTTCTTTACTACCGTCGAATGGCATCTTATCTCCAAGCGCTGATAAGAAGTTAGACGAGGAAACAAACCTTTGAAGTTTCTTTACTACCATCAAATGGCGTCTCGTCTCCAAGTGCTGATGAGAAGTTTGATGAGGAAACAAACCTTTGGAGATTTTCTCTTTATCTGAGATATCGTCCAAACACAACTAAGACCAGTTTCGAGATTTGGACATCCGAAACAAAGGGGGAAGTTGTTTACCTTTTCTAAGTATCAACACTTAGTTAAAGAAGATGGATTGCGCATCCTACATTGCCATCCATTCGCCAGAATCCACATCAAGTATTTCTGCAGGAGTTCGTCTCCTCATCCCCCGCCGAGTGCGACAACGGGATCAAATCATGCAAAGATTTTATCAATTACAAACATCTCAGGAGCGCCCAAAATTCGGGCATTTCTTTGATATTTAAGTCTCTTTTACGCAGGAGAGATCGAGGTCTCAATCTCTCTCCCTCCAGATAAAAGAAACTTAAATAGGGGCATCTGTCATACCCCAATTTTTGACCCCCCTGAGATGTCACATCCCAGGCGTCAAATTCAAAAATATTTCTTGATCGGTTTGGAAGCCGTGATCAAGATTCCATTCATTCACTCATTCATTGCAAAATAATTTCATGTCCATGGAGTTTTTTCAAATAAAGTGCGCCATTTCCAATTTGTGGATTCAAGAGGATGTTTGGAATTGATTTCATGCTTTTTGGCCTATGGATTCATCATAATAAAGAAGATTGGCTCATGTGAATTATTTGGAATTTTGAAACAAGATCAAGATCATTCATGGGAATTTCTTCAAGTTTTGCAAGAGGATATCTTTTAGTTTATTTGTTGAAAGATAAATTCAAGTGATTATTCAAGATCATGAATTTAAGGATTGTGAATCCAATATCATTTCAAAATTCATGGTACAAGAACACTTTTCAAGACTTGAAATTTAAATTTCTCACTAGCCCAAAGGTATTCTACCATTCCTATTCAAGAACTACCATGGATCATTCAAATTTGCAAAATTCAAAGTTCACTCAAGAATATTCAAACTTCATGTTTGAATAACAATTTCATTCAAAGTTCTAAAAGGAGATTCAAGCATTACAAGTGAAGTTCTTTTACATGAACCAATTTCTAAATTCCAAATGAATTACAAAATGGACTTCATTCAAAATTCATGTTACAACATTCAAAGTTCCATTGATTCTCAAGAATACAAGGTCCAAATTCATACAATTCTAAGGTGGAATGAATTGGAATTACAACAAGCGAAAATACAAAGTTTTCTTGAATTCATTCTTCAACCTTCAAGCTTCCATTCTTCAAGTCCAAGTTTCTTCATTCTTTCTTCAAGTCCTCATGTGACATGAAAAAGAAACAAAAAAGGTGGAATTAGCAAGTCTCACAAAAAATAATTCAAGAGGGCCCAAAAGCCCAATTAAAGTCAAAAAGTCAAAAAAAGTCAAAGAAAGTCAAAGAAATATATTTTATGTCATACTACTACACTTAGAAGTTACCAACTTTGACATAAAATGAAGCATTGTCGTGGAACTACAAGAGTTGTGAAGGGAATCTTTCCCTCCCATGTGCATGTTCCTCCCATGTGCACAAATTTGTGAGCTTTGCCATTAAGCAAACTTAGCATGAAAGAAACTTTTGCAATGATTATTTTGGGAAAGAATATTCTTTGCAATGATGACAACTTAGTAACTAAGTGAGCTTAAGGACTAAGCTTTGGTTCCAAAATGACCAAAATTATCCCTCACTTTTTCCTCTATAAATAGAGGAGAGACACACAAATGAAGGAAACGAAAAAAAAGAGGGGAAGAGTAACACATAGAATTCTCATACTTCTAAGTGTTATTCTACAAAAAAAGAGAGAAAGAGTGAAAAGGTAGTGGTTCTTCATACCTTACTTGAAGATCTTCATCTTCAAGCTTTCAACAACTTGAAGTTCCATCTTCAAGTTCTCCCACAATCCAAAGAGGTGTTATGGCATCACCTTCATCAAAAGCCTACAACAATTTAAAAGAAAGAAAGGTTGTTAGTAACAACAATTCAAAGTTGTTTCATCATCAACAACCACACGGTTTCAATTCAACAAACCGCAAGGAGGGAGAAAAGAGAGCAACTCACGGTTTTGTTCATCTTCATATCACCTTCAATCAAACTGCAGCAACAACATAATCACTTCAACACAAAAATTCAGCAACAACAACAGTTGCAATAACAACATCACCGAAGGTTCTTGCTCACCTGCAGTCAAAACACCGACACTGCAATCATTCACAATTGCAACAAAAATTCAGCAAACAGCAACAATTCATAGTTGCACAGCAGCAGTAATCCAGAAAACAAAAGGGGTAAGCACATACCTCAACATAATCCTGCGAACAACTTGTCATCACAGGTAAGTAGTTTCCACCTTAACTCTTAATATTATTGATAAATCTGAAACTGCAAACATGTATTCTGTTTTATCATATGAAAAAAATCGAAAATAGATAGATTATATAATTGTTATTATACCATAAAAAAGGAAAACGAAATTGGGAAAGCAAATACCTGGTTTTATATTTCTGAAATCAGTTCACAACTTAAGTTGTTCTTGTTGGTATGAGCTTCGTTTTTCCTCCCATGGCCGCCGTAGACTTTCTGTTCGGTAGTCGCTATTGTTGTTGTTCATAAACGCAGAACCAAGAGGGTTTTTGTTGTTGTTCACCGTGAGAGCGAGTTGCTGTTGTTGTTGTTGTTTTTCAAACGAGAGAGAACAGAGAGACGACGAGAAACCGCGAGCAGAGAGAGCTTCGGTTTGTTGTTTTTGTTCCTCCTTTGTTTTTTGTTCGTGAACGATGAAGAGAGGGAGGGGGCAATTTGGCCTCTTTGTTTCGTTCTCTAGGGTTTTCTCAACCCAGGTGTGTAGTAACATGGGCGGATCCGGGTCACACTGACCCGACCCGGTCCGGCCCAACCTTTTTTTTTTATTTTTATTTCAGCTCTTCATTTGGGCTGCACCTCCCATATGTTCTTAAAACACCTCCTTGGCCCATTGCTAGTTTTTTTAATGGTCTCTTTAATTTTATTTAAAAAGATTATTATAAATAAAACTTAGTATTCTAATCCTTATTAAAAACTCCAAAAAAATATATATTAGATACATATTTATGTTTTTTTGTTTCTAATTATTTTCTTCTTTTATGAAAAATCACAAAAATATCTTTATTAGATTAATTTCTTTTGAATTTGATATTTTTATATTATTTTGTACAATTAATCATTTAAATTTTATTTGATTACTGTTGCATATATTATTCGAATTTTCTCACTTCATCCGAGACTTCGAGATTATTTCTCTGTTATTCTCTGGCTTTGTCTGTTTTGTTTGGTCTTCCATTTGCTGTAGAAGTCCTTAAACAATTACTGGACGATCATGGAATGTTGTAAGCTGTGAGCTTATCCGACGTTCTATTTTGCTGGTGTGGATGCTTAATACCTGTTGAGATCCCAATTTATTCCAAACATATCACTTGATGATCAAGGTAACACCTCAAACTCAGAAATCCAATTTCTCATTATTCGAGGTAAGCCTAAAACTCATAAAACTGTTTTCACAACGGTAATCATTTCAAATCATAAAATCATTTCAAATTGCTTTTACACCAGTACTGCAAAGTACTGGGCCTCTAATAGAGTGTAAGTCCCAAACACCTTCTCTTCTTAGCTTGTTTTCAAAACTGTATTTTCAAAATCTTCTTTCTGTTTTCAAAACATTCTTCTGGTATTTGAAGGGCATTATTCCCGGTGAAACTCTTCAGATACCTATGTGACCTTTGTCCATCTTCACTTCTTCTGTTTTCAAAAATCATTAACTGTTTATCATAAAGTACATTCAACTATTATCCACCAATTACTGTTGAGGCTCTGTACATACTTCTTCAATGGCCTCCACTCCATCCAGGTTAGGCTTTACAAGCTTTCAATTTACAGTCTTTATTTAAATTACTGTCAAATATAAACTGTGCATATATTAGTTTAGAACTGCGTTTGAGTATAAACCTTAGGACAGTTAAACTATATATATATTATAGGAATATGACCTAGGATTGAGAATGTCTTCCCGGTGAAGGCTCTTTCCTAATTAGAGATCTGTAGTTCAAACCCCCAAGATGAATTATTCCCGGTGAAACATCTTGGCAAAAACCTTAGAATCCAAATAAATAGGACACATCCACCCAAAGAGGAATTATTCCCGGTGAAACCTCTTACCCATTTGCTTAGAGCCAAAATAAGTTCAAAACCACATAAGCTTTCTCTTGTGCTATAACAAGGACCCTCGATTAGCCTCCTCTTGGGCTTTGTACAAGGACCCACAGGCTTCTTAAAAGCATTTCCGGCTTCCTCTTGAGCTTGTATACAAGGACCCATCAGGTTTCTTATAAACATAGGAACAGGTCTTTAGTCACCTTTTAGCCTACCCTGGTGAGTTTCTTCCAATTTAAACCAGACTTTAAACAAGCTAAGTTTGTCTCAATTTCACATTGAGTACATTTTTGGAATGAGAGACATGGACAGTCTCTGTCACCCTTATCTTCATCAATCCTCCTTAGTAGAGTCTAGGATCTATGTTTTGGTCATCCTCAGCATTGAGTCAGCCTTCATCTTGGGCTTTAAACAAGAAGTCTCACTAGATAATCTTTCTGCCATCTTTTCATTTCAACAAAAATCCCTGGAAAGGGTTAGCCTCCAAAGTCAATTAAAACCAATCCTTCAAATCCAAAATCCCTGGAAAGGGTTAGCCTCCAAAGTCATTTAAAATCAATCCATTCCTTCATTTCAACAAAAAAACCCCTGGAAAGGGTTAGCCTCCAACATCTGTTTAAAATGTCAAAACAATAATTTCATTCTCTTAGGAGATAATTTCCCCAAAAGAGTCAAAACCCCTGGAAAGGGTCAGCCTCCAAAAAACATGATAAAGTCAGTCTTTTAACAGACAAATTCACCAGCTGAGTCAAAATCCCTGGAAAGGGTTAGCTTCCAAAAGAAAAACAGTCTTTTTTTAATCTCCAGTAGAGTTAAAACCAACAAAAAACAGTTAGCCTCAACCTTGGGCTTCATACAAGGCACCCAAATAATAAAACTCCCCTGTCTAGAGTCAGCCTCAACCTTGGGCATTGTACAAGGCAGATAATAGAGTCTCCCCAGTGAGTTCTTCATCACTCAGTAGCCACAACTTTGGGCTTTGTACAAGGCAGATAAACCATATCTTTCATGTGTCAAAGATTCCTAACACTTAGGATCTTTTCCCCATATAGTCATCCATACTTAATTCATTTAAGAGTCCGCCACAACCTTGGGCTTTGTACAAGGCAGAAAATAATGTTTTCCCTAGCTAGAGTCAGCCACAACCTTGGGCTTTGTACAAGGCACATAAAATAAAGTCATTCATTCAATTATCCTCAACAGTCAGCCACAACCTTGGGCTTTGTACAAGGCACACAAATAGAGTCTCCCTAAACAGAGTCAGCCTCAATTCTTGGCTTTGTACAGAACACAAAAAATACCCTGTAATTAACCCCCAGTGGAGCCATCTCCCAGAGTCAATAATCATTAATAAATCAATCAAAAAGCCTCAAGCTTGGGCCTCATACAAGCCAGCTAAAGTCAAATCTTTTATACAGTAGATAGACATAGCTTATCTCCATAGAGAGATATTTTTACTACTCTACCACATTCAAACAAACAAACATTTCAATTTCAATTTCAATCAAAGTCTCCCATTTAGGACTCTGAAAGACATGCTCTGGCACATCCCCAGACTTGTACACTTTCCCTAATTTGGATGAGCATCTTTCTTTCATTTAAGAGGCATCTGACTGGCATACTTGTACACCCAAGTAAGGTCCCCCTCTTGAATGAAATGAATCCAGTTATTCTGTCACTCCTTTCAAAATGTTTGTGGTAGAATAGTACAAATACCTCTCTGTAGAGATAATTTCATATCTCTTTACTGTAAACAGAGATTTAATTCCAAGCTTCAACCTTGAGCTTCAAGCAAGGCACCAAAAAAACAATTAATTTCCCTAGTTAGTTCCCCGAACTACAATAAGCTCTGACTTCCACTAGGGATATGTAGGCATGAGGTTCACAAGGAATCTCAGCGAGCTAATAAAATACCAAAAATAGTCAGTCTGTCTATCTGTCTGTCTTTTCAAATCAATTCAATTCCTTCTCCTAACACAAAGGAGAAACTTTCCCAATCATTAGCAATAAACACAAACACAAATGACACAGAGAAGGTTCCTGTAGAGTACTACAGATATGTAGGGTGTTTAAACACTTCCCTATGTATAACCGACCTCCCGGACTCCAGAATTTCTAGTCTAGGTGTAAATCCCCACACTTAGCAAACTCCTAGGGTTTAGTTGAGATCTTTTTTTCCCTTTCCTACTCGTAGGACAAATAAGAAAGTTCGTGTGATATCGTAGGAAGAACTGAAATAAAATTCATCCCACCACGGGCGCATTCTCCTTCCAAATTTCGCGTGAAGGGTCTAGCGTGCCGTCCTCCCAAGTGAAACGGGGAGGTAAAATAAAACGACACCACAACATGATATGGAATGGAATAAACCACCATGTATTCTATCTGATACGATAACTACCAAGACCTATCCACTATATACATCAAATTATTGTTGTTTTCCTCAATTATATAAACCTAAAACTGTTCTAATTCCAAATTTTCACAGAAGCCAAATAATTGATTTAAACATAGCAGCTTCATCATTAATTTCCAAGTTAGAATACTTCTACAATTAACACAAGAAAGGAAACACCATTTATACCCTACATTCCTTCTAAGAATTTCCTCTGTTACTTCAAAAGAGAACACAGTTTAAATGAAAAAATATCTATAAGAGTAGCATACTCAAATGCATCGCCACCTCTTAATTTCTATACCTGTGTCCGCAACAAAACCCAAACAACCCCAACAACAATGAGATTTTCAATCAATATAAAAACAAGGAACAACGAGAAGAAAATCAAATACTGAAGTCGAAATTTTCAAAAAACAAATGAAATTCGAGAAGGAGAAACAAATGTGTGGAAAAAAGATTAGGAACTGATAAATCTTACAGAGATTATGAAAAGGTGATTGCGTTTCTAGGTCAGAAGAACGGTGAGACAATGGAGCGCCGGTGGTAGTGATTGCGTGTAAGAACGGCGAGACAATAGGTGGAGCGTTTTGAGATATGAGAAATGCTAACAACACTCTCTTTTGAACACTCTCTCAAACACTCACTTTCTTATTGGTTGAAACATATGTGGGTCCTACTACTTTATGTGGGACCTATTTTCAAAATGAGGGGACCACACATATTTTAACCAATAAGAAAGTGAGTGCTTGAGAGAGTGTTCAAAAAAGAGTGTTCAAAAAAGAGTGTTTCTAGGGTTTTCAATTTTGTTTGAAGGAGCTACTATCACGTTGTTAGTGTCTTAGTGGTTTCATTCTCACTAATTTTGGTTTAACAAAAAGATTGAAATATATGATTACTAAAGTATAAATAACCTTTGTTTCAATTGAATTTAGTGTCTTGCTGGTTGATACTTAACTCAACATGAGTTGAAACTAAGGTTCAATTCCCAGTCTTAGCTTCATAAAAAAAGCCACTTCAAACTTTTAAATTTTCTAATTTTAATCTTTATCAGATTTTTTTAATGATTTTTTAAATTTATTTTTTAAAACTTTCGTAACTACTTTTAAAATATACGTTGAATAATTAAATAATATATATCAAAGTTCGCAAACATTTATTTTTTTAAAAACTAAAATCAAAATTAAATTAAAAATTAATTAAAATATATCATAAAATTAAATAATAACATAGATAAAATAATAATTAAAAATTAATTAAAATATATCATAAAAATAAATAATAACATAGATAAAATAATAATTAAAAATTAAAATTAAACTAAATAAAAAATATCATAAAAATAATTAGTAAAATAGAAAAAAAATAATGATTAATTTTTTTATTGTAAAATATAAACAAAATTTACAATTATTTTTAGAAAAAAATTTAAAAATGTCAAATTTGCAGAAAAATCCGCAGGAAACTTTCCTGCGGATTTTGTATTGTGGTTTTGTTTCATTAAAATCATTTTCCGCAGCAAAATTCGCAGAAACATTTCCTGGGAATTTACCTGCGGATTCTATATTGTAGTTTGATAATTTGTTGGAAATATATATTCCGCAGCAAAAACCGCAGGTATTTCTGCGGAATTTTCTGCCAGTCTTATTTCGCAGGAAAATTTATTTTATTTCATAAAGTCCCAGGAAAATCCGCAGGTAAACTTGCGTAAATATTTCCGCAGGAAATTCCGCAGGTAAATCGAGTATTTCAGTAGCCTTGCCCAATAGGAAATCATTATATGTAATAGTTAAGAATACCTCCGAAATCATATTCACATGAATCTTATGACAAATTATAACCTTACATAATGATTAAGAAATCGAGTCTTTTAAATCATATTTATTTTAGATTACACATATATCTTACGATAATATATAACCTTACATAATCTTCTTCACTTTTTTTTTTTTAAGCCAATAATCTCCTTCACCTTAGTTATGCAGCATTTATTTTGAAATTAATAAAAATATATTTGTCACACATTATAAGTTTTTTAAAGAAACCAATACAAATTTCTTAATTAATATACAATTATTGCAGTAAATTTTTACATTTTTTTGTAGCGAATTTAGTGAATAAAAAAAGGTTAATACCATTTTACCCCCCTGCCATATATGTCTTTTCTGATTTTGCCCCCTGTAAATTTTTTTTTTTGAAAAACAACCTTGTCATTTCAAAAAGTTAACTTTTTAGCCCCTAAAGTCAAAATCCGCAGGAAAATCCGCAGGAAACCTGCAGATTTTCCTGCGGATTTTGACTTTAGGGGCTAAAAAGTTTGCTTTTTGAAATGACAAGGTTGTTTTTCAAAAAAAAAAAATTTACAGGGGGCAAAACCAAAAAAGACCTATATGGCAGGGGGGTAAAATGGTAATAACCCATAAAAAAAAGAGTGAAGACTCATTTTGGCCCCTCACAAAAATTATATGATCTAAATTAGTCCTCCACAAAAAATAGGACCCGATTTAATCCCATACAAAATATAACCAGGTCATATTAGACCGCCAAGTCGTATTTATATTAGTCCTTCTGGGGATATTTTTTTCTAACCGGTTTTTTCTTCTACTTTTAAACCGTGACTGGACCGCCAAGTCGTATTTTATTTTTCATTTTTATTTTTTAAATACTAAATAAATATAAAAAAAATAAGATTTGTTTTGAGAAGGAATAGAACTCAAGACATTTATGTCACATCCTATGCCTTTACCACTATGTCAACATACATTGGTGATAAATAATTGACATGATTTATAGTAATATTAAACAATTCTGAATTTAAAACAAAAAATATAAATTTTGATACCTACGGGGTCTCAAACCCAAGTCCCTTCAAATTAAATGGTAGTCACTTTATTTTAAATATGAAAAGTAATCTAAGAGGGGTTGCATGAATTAGATTAATTGATATTAGTGAATTTTTCTCGATAATGAATGTTAACAATGTTTTGATTTTTTTGAAACTATAATAACAATTTCGAAAAAATTAGAACAATATTGCTAACATTCATAATCGAGAAAAATTCACTAATACCGATTAATCTAACTGAATCACCCGCTCTTAAATCATTTTTCATATTTACAGTAAAGTGAAGTGACTATCATTAAATTTGAAGGGACTTGAGTTTGAGACCTCATGGGTACAAATTTTATATTTTATATTTTAAATTTAGAATTGTTTAATATTACTATAAATCATGCGAATTATTTGTCACAAGTGTATGTTGGCATAATGGTAAAGGCATAGGATGTGACCTAAATGTCTTAAGTTCGATTCCTTTTCAGAACAAATCTTATCTTCTTTTTTGTATTTTAAAATCTGAATTGTTTAAAAATAAAATTAAAAATAAAAATCAATTTAGTATTTAAAATATGAAAAATGAAAAATAAAATACGACTTAGCGGTACAGTCACGGTTTAAAAGTAGAAGAAAAAATTGATTTGAAAAAAATATTTCTAGAAGGACTAATATAACCCGGTTATATTTTGTAAGGGATTAAATCGGATCCTATTTTTTGTGGAGGACTAATTTGGGTTCTGTAATTTTTGTGAGGGACCAAAATGGGTCTTCACTCTAAAAAAAATTAAAGTATTTAGTGAAATATCAGTAGATAGTGCGAAAGATCACAAGATTATTGATACTATGACATATAAAATTAAAAGCTTAGAAGAGCATTCGAAGAGTATTAATTATTCTTGAAGAGAACTTGTATACTCTCTTGGATACCAAATTAAATTTAGAATCATATGTGAACATTATTAACTAAATGCTATCACATCAGCACATTTGCATTGTCTATTATTACACTTCACTATCAGTGGGGGTGTGCACCACACAAGAAAACTTGTACAATCTGTATCTTTTCCACATGTAGCAACTCCTATATTGAAAAATGTGAACAAATATTAGATAATATATTGTTGATAAACATTGTGCACAAAGTAACAAAAAAAAAATTGTAAACAAATATTAATAAAAGTATTACTTCCATTGTTGAATTGCACAAGAAAGATAGAAATAAAGATAATCATAATATATACAAATTTCATAACTTCAGCCATATATCTTTCTCTGAAATAAAGAAATGGTTTTATCAATTTAAATCTTTTAAAATTTGAACTCTCCTTACATAAATTAAAATAATATTGTAATTTATAAACTTTTAAAAAGTCGTTCTTAATATTAAAATAATTATTAAAAAAATTTCAACTACATCAGTTAATTGTATTTGTCTCTCTAGCACATTTAATAATCATTTTAGATTAAAAAAATCATTTTCCTAAATAGTTTAAACCTTTCATGATATGAAAGAGTAAAACACAAAACTTAAATGAAATTTAAATAGTTTTGTAAGAAAACATGTTTATAAATTAATTAATGGAGTGTTTTTAGAGATAGATTTAACTTTCAAATGTTGCATACTCATTAGTTTTGATTTCTTTATATTCGACCTTTATGTTATTAGTAATATGAATTTCGGACATTATATTGATGAATAATTCCACAATATATTATAAAAAGTTTTGGTAATAGTGTATATTTTGATTAATGGAAATGCACGTCTTAAACATTTTATTTAGATAACTAATTACATAAAAAAGAAGTTGTAGAAAATGTGAATTATTTTAAGGATTAAGTTATAAAGTGGAAATGTTTATCCGCTATTGTCCTTAGTTCCTGGAAATGGTTTAGAATAGTTAATGATTCTTCTTTGGCTACGTTTGGAACATTTACCCTCTTCTCTGTATAAAGAGGTGTGGAAGATGAGTGTATCTTCCATCTTCAGCAAGTGAAACAAAAATCAGAAAGAAAACCTAGTGAAGATAGTGATAAGATTTTCATTGAGAGAGATGATACACGTGTGCAGGTTTTATATGAACTAAATACACACTCAGCAAGCTGTAACTACTTAAGAAAGTAGTTATCACGTACTGTAACAAACTATTAACCGAAAACAGTTATCCCATACCTATATACATGCATAAGTAATATATGGTACATACATATAACAATCATAGTGATATATATCTAACACCCCCCCTCAAACTGAAGTGGACGATGAAGGGCAGAGGACCTTGAGTTTGTGACGCAGCTGTTCAAAGGCGGCAGAACCAAGAGGCTTGGTTAAGGTATCAACAATCTGGGCCACAACAGGAACATGTTGAATGTGCACACGTTTAGAAACCACTCTTTCACGTACAGAGTGAATGTCTAACTCAATGTGCTTCGTACGGGCATGTAACACAGGATTGTGGGAAAGGAGAACTGCACTAAGATTATCACACAACAGAATTGGTGTGTGAAAGGGGATATGAAGTTCTGCAAGTAACGATTCTAACCATAATAGTTCAGATGTGGTATGAGCCAACACACGATATTCAGCTTCTGTGCTCGACCGGGCCACTAAATACTGCTTAATTTTTAGAGCTCCACGCAACCAGATTAGGGCCAAAATACAGGCATGATCCTGAGGTCGATCTTCTGTCATCTGGATCACTTGCCCAGTCAGAATCATTGTAGGCACGAATGGAGAACTTAGAACCTACAACAGAAGGAGACAAGACCAATCCACGAGTAACCGTGCCACTTAAGTATGTTAAGATTCTCCTAACAGCAGCCCAATGAGTGTCCAGAGGGATTGACATGAACTGACAGGCTTTGCTCACACTGAAGGAGATGTCAGGTCTTGTTAATGTAACATATTGAAGAGCTCCAACAATAGACCTGTAAAGATGAGGATCAGCAAAATGGTTGCTCAACATAGGAGTAGGAACACCATTTGCACCATTCATCTTGGCTCTGGAGAGGGGATATTTAATGTACTTTGTTTGGGTGAGTAAAAGTGACCCATTGGACTGAAATTGCACTTCAATCCCCAGGAAGTAGCTAGGTCTGCCTAATTTCTTTAGGGAAAACTCATGATGTAATTTGTTGATGAGATCATGAATGAGAACAGAGCTAGATCCAATAATCAAAATATCATCTACATAAACTAAGGCATATAAGGATATACCTTGTTTAGAGTAGACAAACAAAGAAGTGTCAAACCTGGAGGCAGTGAATCCAAATTGTAGTAGTGCATGAGTGAGCTTCTCATACCAGGCCCTAGGGGCTTGTTTAAGTCCATAAATAGCTTTGTGAAGCTTACACACAAGTGACTTGTCATCAGAAACAAAACCAGGTGGCTGAGTCATATAGACTTCTTCCTGAAGAATGCCATTCAGAAAAGCATTATTGACATCAATTTGTTGAATATCCCATTGGTGAGTGAGAGCAAGAGTCAAAATAACTCTGATAGTTGTTGGCTTAACCACAGGTGAAAATGTTTCTGTAAAATCAAAACCCTCCTCTTGATGGTAGCCTTTGGCCACAAGCCTGGCTTTATGTTTATTGATAGAACCATCAGCATTTTGTTTGAGCTTAAAGACCCACCTGCACCCTACAACTTTTCTATCACGGGGCAGAGTGGTTAAAGTCCAGGTTTTGTTTGCTAGCGGAGCATTAAATTCAGTATGCATGGCTTGTGCCCACTCAGGTTTGGTCAGGGCCTGTTTAGCACTTGTAGGTTCACAAGCAGTGTTAGCAACAAAGGCTTTTGGTTTTGAATGGCCTGTTTTGGCTCTAGTAAGCATAGGATGATCATTGACAAGCAAGATAGGAGAGGAATTAGGAGAAGTAATAGAGGGAGAGTTTGAAGAACTAGAGACAAGAAGAGGAGAGGAGATGGTTAATTCATTTGAAGAAGGAGAAAGATGAATTGTGTCTGAGACATTTGGTACTCTAGGAGGAGAATGTGGCAACTCACTATTAGTAATGCCCTCAGGGCTGTGAGCTGGAATGGTGTTCAGATTAACTGTATTATCCTCAGGATAAACAAACATGCCATTAGTATTCAGATTATCTGTATTATCCTAAGGATAAACAGATGTGACATTAGGTCTAGAAGCATTTTCATTAGGAAATGTAGGTGTGAATTGTTCAGAGGATAAAGCTGTTTGCTGATGATTTAAGGCAGGGCTATCATTGAAAGACTTCATACTATGATTTGACACATGAGGACTGGATTGGACTAGAGGTATAGTATTAGACACATGTGTAGGAGACTGTGAATTAGCTTGTGAGAGGGGTAAACCCGATTGGACATTGGCTAAAGGAGCAGAAGAAGTCATATTTGGACAAGGTAAATTGCATTGGTCAGATTTATGATGGGTACTTGACTGCTCAGAGGGAAATAGCTTGGAGAAAGGAAACTTGTACTCATCAAAGGTAACATGACACAAATATCTTGCCCTCTCTACTGAGACACTTGAACCCTTTGTGTTGGGTGGAGACTCCTAAATAGACACATTCTTGACTTCTAAGTTGCAATTTATGCTTGTTATAAGGTCTGAGAAGGGGAAAGCAGGAGCAGCCAAATACTTTTAAGGTATTATATTCTGGCTGTTTTCCATAAAGGGCATGAAATGGAGAAGTATAGTTAGGCAATGAAACAGTAGGTAGCCTATTGATCAAATATGTGGCAGTGGAAAAGCTATGGTCCCAATAGATCAAAGGGATAGAAGCATGAGCCAAGAGGGTTAAGCCCATTTCAACTATATGTGTGTGCTTTCTCTCAACTGTTCCTTTCTGATGTGAGGTATGAGGGCATGTAAGTCTGTGTGTAATGCCTAATTCAGTCAAAAAATTTGTGAAGGGTCGAAATTCACCACCAAAGTCTGACTGCACAGATTTAATGGTGACCTGAAATTGTGTTTTGACAAACATATGAAAGAGTTTGAATGCTTGTAGTGCATCAGATTTCTGTTTAAGTAAATATAGCCAGGTATATTTGGTACAACCATCAACAAAAGCTATGTAATACCTATAACCTGAGCTAGAGGGCAAGGGAGAGGGACCCCACAAGTCAATATAAATAACATCAAATGGATTAGGATAGACAGTGGTAGTTAAAGGAGCATGAATTCTATGTGCTTTACCAGGACTACAAGCAGTACAGCAGAAAGAACTATGTTTATTAATAGCAGAAATGTTACATAGTTTGAGAATTTGAGCAACAAAATGAAATTTAGCATGCCCTAAGCGATTATGCCACAATACACTAGTATCACTACTTTGTTTACTAGAGGAATTTAAATGGGAAGCAACATAACTGTGAACACTCAGAGGAACATTCAATGCTTTATCATGACAGTTTGACCTTGACTGCTTCAATTGAGGCAAGAGCTGGGGAAAACAATAGAGACCACTTGCATCAAGTGTGCCTTCATCAAGAACCTGTTTAGAAGCCTGGGATTTTATATAGCATTTATCAGGTAGGAACTCAAAGCTAACATTATTATCACAAGAAAATTTTGAAACAGAAAGAAGATTTCTAGTGATAAGAGGTACATGAAGGATATTAGTAAGAACCAAATTATGATTTGGGAAGCTTTTAGAGTAAAATTGAGCTGATCCTACTGACTGAATCTCTAAGGATTGTCCATTACCCACAAAGACTTTATTGGAACCTAAATACGATTTCTTATTATGTAAGTAAAAGGCATGAGGAGTCAAGTGATGTGAGGCACCTGAGTCAGCGAACCACACTTGAGACTCCAAATCTGATGGCAAGGAGTAGTCCTGAGTGAAGGCATAAGATTGATTTGTGGTGGCCATCATAGCTACAGTTTGCGAGTTTTGAGATGCACCTTTGGTGGCTTCTTGACCAGATGTTGTTGCCTGACCGGATTGAGCATTTGTTGCAGTTGCTGGTGCAAAGTTCTCATCAAACCGGTGCCAACACGACATAATCGAGTGCCCATACTTACCACACAATTGACAAGTAGGTCTGTTACCGGTGGAATTAGTGACTCTGCCACGCCCCTACCACGGGGAAACCGGTTTCCACGCCCACGATTACCTGAGTAAGCTCCTCTGGAGTTACCAGCTTCATGTCTTACGTGAGCAACATTTGCAACAACAGTGGATGTAGCCAATTCTTGGCGAAACCTATCGAGTTGTGCCTCTTGTACATAGAGAAGGGCCTCTACTTCACACAGTGTTGGTGCAATGGGACAACCATACATCTGCATAACGAACGGACTGTATTCCTTAGGAAGTCCATTCAAGATAGAATCAATTTGGTCCTGTTCAGTGATTACATCACCCACAACCAACAAGGAATTTGCTATGGCTTTGATTCTCAGGACATACTCAGTGATAGATTTGTTCCCTTTCTTGAACAAGCCAAGATTCATATTCTTCAGAGATAGTACCTGTGAGACGATCTTGATCCGATTGAAATTTATGAGGGATTTGCGGATTCACGACTATTCTGTGCATCTTCTGAGTCAGAATTACTCCTTCAACTTGTTGATTCCACAGTAGATAGTTGTTTTCTTGCAACTTGATCGAGAGTTTTGGACCGAAGGAGTTGGATTTGGACGAAGAGACCGTTGACGAAAACCCTTGCAACGAGACAGGATCTTTGAGCACTGAGGTATGGTTATCTGAAGACTCCATTGATGATGATGCAGAGATGATGATGATACGCAGGAGAAACAGAAGCGATTTGGATCCGAAAGCGAATGATACCATGTTGAAGATGAGTGTATCTTCCATCTTCAGCAAGTGAAACAAAAATCAGAAAGAGAAGCTAGTGAAGATAGTGATAAGATTTTCATTGAGAGAGATGATACACGTGTGCAGGTTTTATATGAACTAAATACACACTCAGCAAGCTGTAACTACTTAAGAAAGTAGTTATCACGTACTGTAACAAACTATTAACCAAAAACAGTTATCCCATACCTATATACATGCATAAGTAATATATGGTACATGCACATAACCATCATAGTGATATATATCTAACAAGATGTAACGTGATTTCCATTGTAATTTTATTCCTTTTGTGATTAGTACCATTACTTATTGAAAAAAAAAATTCTAAAGTGAATTAGAGTTATCGCAGTACCCGTGGAAACGTAAGGTATGACATTAGTTTCTAGTAGTAAACCAATATATGTCAGGATTCTGATTGTAGATAATATTAAAGTCACGGAGAAATAAATAAAAAGAATTTGTGGACACTTTTTTTATTACTAGTGAGTTAAACAGGTTATTTGAAATACAAAGTGAATATGATGATATTATGGTGCAACTACTAGTAGAAATCAATATCATGGCCATAAATGCACTGTCCACAGGTCCAATTCAGCAGCCAATATTATTATTATTATTACTATAATTTTACATTTATTTGTATATTGCACTCATTCAAATTATACACATATATTTCAAACAAACATTTCCTACATTTAAATATGTAAATAAAATGCTTACACTGAAGAACTATTGATCAATTTTTTTTTAATAAGCAATAGATTAATGGAGAGCAAAAGGGTTACTCCGCCCAAAGTACAAAAGGAAAGCTCCTAAGCCTCAAAACATGAGAGCGGAAGGATATTCCCCTGATAGAAATTACAATGATCCACCCGTTTATAAAACGAGTTAAGCCACCTCCAAGAGTTAAACACAATCTCCGTCATACAATCGGTGAAGCTAAAAGATTCACTTTTGAACATCAACGCGTTGCGTCTGAGCCACAAGCTCCACCGCGTGGAAAGCCAAATCACCGCCCCTATAGACCTCTTGTTTGCACACTTTATCTTGCTACAATTGTGAAAGAAATTCACAAAATCCTCCAAAGGCATTGTGGATCCGAGATCCGTCCACCCAAAGACTTTCCGCCATATTCCTTTAGAAACTGTGCAGCCCGCAAACAAGTGAACTAATGTTTCCTCCTCCGAATGGCAAAACACACAATTGGTCTCATTACCCTCTACTAAAATGCATCATCTAGACAATTGAACTTTTGTGGCCAATTTATCAAGAATCAAACGCCACCTGAAAAAACTAAATTTTAAAAGAAGATTTTGTTTTCAAAGATAATCTAGAGCTGATACCATAACTTGATTTATTGGAGGCCCGGATAACTTTTCTTTGAACCGGTCATAGCAAGAGCTGACAGAAAAAGCTCCATCCGTGCACAAATTTCAAACGAAGCAGTCATCACTGCTGCCACGAGTTTCCAGCTGCTGCATAAGAGATTTCAAAATTTCTTGACAAACAAATGAGGCGTCACATATTCACTTAAAATAAATCACTTAATCGCATTTATGGGATACATAGCACTTCTGTAATCAATTAAACAAATACTCCGCATATAATAATTTTCAAAACAAAGTAACTTCTTTGATTAGAACATGGCGGAATCATAGTTCTCAATCTTTAATTTAATAACATCATATTCAGCTAAGACAAAACAATAAGCAACAACAATCATAAACATCATAAATCATCCCCCCGAGTGCTACGTATTAGAGCGACAACCGACTCGATTAACGACAACTAAATCTTCATACTTGAATACCTGCACGTTACCAATATAAAGGCAATGACGAACAAGAGAAAAGGGTGAGATATCAAATCATATAAGTGAGCGCATGATAAATTGTATATTAGGATCCAGGAATGTATAATGATCACATCGCAGGTATTAATATTGCTATACACTTCATGCTTTCACTAATTCGCAAATCTCACATGCTGGACATCTCAAAACAAGTCACAACACTTCATATTCACATCAATTATATATATACTTCATTTACTTTGCAAGCCAAGTCACAATTCATCATAAGTATAAATCACAATTCTAATCCTAAAACATCACCGCATATAAGTCATACATCTAGTCACAAAAACATCACATATAAGTCACCTAGACATATTCAGTTAATTACGCTCACATGTATTGATATCATCATACTATTCATAAAATCATCAATTCACATTTTCACATACTTCCATCATTTAACAAGTCACCAAATACAATCACAATATATTCACAAAACGTCACAACTATGAATCACATAAGACACATGGGACATGACTCTGCTTCCCAAAATCATTCTTAACTTCACGTCGTCTTCGAATCAGGGTAACATCCAAAACTCCTAACAACACCTGCATCGTCGCTTATCGACAACATACCAGACTTTCTCTCATAACAAAAACCTGTTCGAGAAGCAAGGCTTCTCCCCTACTTATCGTTAAATTATTTCCTCCAACGAAACAAATAAGCACCAGCAGTGTTCCACACACATGTCGCTTACTACAAGATAAAACACTGACAGCATTCAATTATCGTACAAACTCAATAGACTCGACAACTTGGCCGGACGGACCGACCGACTCTGATACCACTAATGTAACACCCCATTTCTACCCGACAATTATTCAAGAATCAGAGTTTCAAAATTTCTCGACCAACAAATGAGGCGTCACATATTCACTTAAAATAAATCACTTAATCGCATTTAGCGGATAAATAGCACTTATGTAATCAATTAAACAAATACTCCGCATATAATACTTTTCAAAACAAAGTAACTTCTTTGATTAGAACATGGCGGAATCATAGTTCTCAATCTTTAATTCAATAACATCATATTCAGCTAAGACAAAACAATAAGCAACAACATTCATAAACATCATAACTCATCCCCCCGAGTGCTACATATCAGAGCGACAACCGACTCGATTAACGGCAACTAAATCTTCATACTTGAATACCTACACGTTACCAATATAAAGGCAACGGCGAACAAGAGAAAAGGGTGAGATATCAAATCATATAAGTGAGCCCATGATAAATTGTTTATTAGGATCCAGGAATATATAGTGATCACATCGCAAGTATTAATATTTCTATACACTTCATGCTTTCACTAATTCACAAATCTCACATGCTGGACATCTCAAAACAAGTCACAACACTTCATATTCACATCAATTACATATATACTTCATTTACTTTGCAAGCCAAGTCACAATTCATCATAAGTATAAATCACCATTCTAATCCTAAAATATCACCGCATATATGAAGGATAGAAAAACACTTAGAAAGGGGGGGGGGGGGTGAATATGTGTAGCTTTAAAACTTGTAAGATAAAAATAATTTGCACAAAGATTTAATCCACTAATCACACAAGATTACAATGGTTTTCCATTTAGATAACTTCTAAGTCTTCTAGAGTATCCTGATCACAACCTGATCACTCTAGGAACACAATGCTTAGATACCCTCTAAGACTTTCTAGAGAATCCGATCACAACTTGATCTCCTCTAGTTCTTACAAATGAATGTAAACAATTCTTACAAGAGTATTACAATGCTTCTTCAAAGCTATAATCAAAACTGTGATATTTCTCTTAAAGTTTAAGCTTAATCTCACTAAGATATTACAACAGTAATGAAGTGAGGTTGAAGATGAAGTTTGAGAGCTTTTGAATTTGACAGCATTTCTGTATGTTTGTGCAAAGTGTTGTATTCGGATTCTCATCAGAACTTCTATATATAGGTGTCATACCCCAAATTTGTCCTACCCCTTTATTTCTATCTGGCTTAGGCTTATGCATTTCATAGTCTCATGTACATACCTCCCATTAGGTCATTGACATAACATGCATCATTAATCAATAAATTGGCATGAGATCAGGTATCTTAAATCATTAAGGGTTCATCTGATTCTTCTTTGAGTATTGGGCTACGAAATTAAGGTTCCGAAATATGGGCATTGTGGATCCCTTCTTTATTAAGCTACAAGACTATTCTCTCAAAGTACTTGCTTCGCGTAAAACAACTTGCTGGCAATTTGAGCATTTGAATTAAAGGTTCAGTGAGATTTATTTGAAGATGGATACTAGTAGAGACTATGCAAGGTTTGGCTTAGGTCCATAAAAGGATTGAATGTTTTTTGAATACTTGGTCGGATTTCTTAGCAAATAGGCTAACATGGTTTCGAAGCATCCAAGCAAGTATTTTAAGGCATAGTGTAATTCGTTCAAAAATCGAGCAAGTTTCATCAAGCCACGTGTATGAATACATAACTTCACCCAAAGCTTCCTATTGAGCTCTATTCAAAATCCACTCAAAGTTTCAAGGGCTATCGTCCAAGTCCAATCAATTTCATCCCTATCCAAAATTACATCATTCCATTAAAAGCAAAGTCTATTCAGGAGACCGCAAATGTCATTCACGGATCCACTCACAAAAGGAGTGCCATTACAAAGAGGATTACAAGAAAAGATTCAGTACAAAAAAACCATTTCAAAAGTCAACTACAAGAGAATTACATGAGAAGCTTAAACTAATCCTAAGTCTTGACGCATTCAGCTTCACTTGCAGCCAACCTCAAATTGTAACCACTCACTCACATAAAAGTCCATGCCATTTCATCCTCCTCACCACACAAATTTGCTGCACCGAACCGCAACCTTGTACAATTCGGCTCAAACCAACTTGCTGCACCAATTCCGCAAAATCAAACAGACCCGCAGCTAGCATACAAATAAAACCGAACCAAACACTTCCTCACTTGCCATGAAACCGAGCCAAACCCGCTACATACATATTTCCAGCATACCCTGTAAAACAGATCCAACACAATATCCATTCAGCCTAACAATATTCATGGTAGCTCAAATTCATAACTGCATAAAAGAGGAAGAAAGACAGTTCAGCAAAAGAATTGTTAAATAGATGGAGTATCAAAGCTGCAGTTCTTGTATGTTCAGTCCAAGCATAAATACTAACAGGGTTTTTACTAACACCAATCCCAATTAACTTCTGAGCTAACAGTTTGTAACTACTTAACTCCTCATAACAGAGTTTCAACAGAATTAACTAACTCCCATAACCAGCAGTAACAGAAAAAGTATCCATAACTAACTACCTAAGAGTCCTAACAGCATATAACAGAAAAAACAGAAGTAACTAACCTCATTTTTCAGAGTCAATCTCGGCCCTCCATTGCTCATAACCGCTTCTCTCGATCCAATGGCTCACATGTCACTCTCTTCTAACTGAATTCATCTGACTTTGATCCTCTATATAACGACCTCACGCATCCACTTCACCTTCCTTCTCCCTCCATCATTTTCATCAACCCCCTGATCCACTCTTCACACTTCATTCATCTTCACCACTATTCTTCACTCCCTTCAATCTTAGTCACCAACACCGAAAAAAACTCCCCCTATCCTCATCTTCATCAAACCTTCATCATCTTCAATCTTCATCACTGTAAACCACAACAGAAACTCAAAAAAAAGCAGATAACAAAAAACGGTAACAAACTTTCTTGAGACGGATTCAAGCTTTCTGGACATCTCTTCCCGATTCTCTATTCGATCTTCACCTACAACAATCATCATCGAACTCTCCATCAATCATCATCAAACTTCTCAGAACCTTCTTCACGAACTCGCTCCCAATTTTGAACTCTCACGCTCTGTATAAGCTGGTAACAAACTTTGGATCCAAGAACCATCATCTTCATCAATCACCTTCAACAAAAACCTTCATCAATCTTTGACATCATGAAAACCAGAAAAAACTATCGAAAAAATTAGTAACGAAACAAGAGGAGAATCGGAGAACTCACCTTCAACGGATTCACCGAAATTCCTCGATCTCCGTCAGCTCGTTCTTCATCGTTCAACCTTCAGTGATTCATAAACCTTCGCGATTTGTATTCATCAACGCTCTTTTCACTCTTCAGATTCACACATCATCTACGATCTTCAAGCATCGTCACATCACACGCGTTCCGCAACATCAAACAACAACTACGCGTATTGCTACAGGTCCGCAACAAGAAGATATGCAAGCAGAATGCAAAGGAAGAAGAGAGGAGGTTCGCTGACTGAGAGAAGGAGTTTGATCGGAGAGAAAACTTCATTCCGGCGCCGCCGTCGAGAGTTCGCGAGAGAGAGAGAGAGGAGGCCTTCAGAGGTAATCTGATTCGTCACAAACCTTACCCTAATTCCCATTTACATTTTTATTTTATTAAATTTCATTATCATTGTATTAGCACATTAATCTGGCATAGGTTAGTATTAATTAGTGATGTTAATGTGAATAATCAGAGTTAATTTGAGATTAGGTGGAGATAATTGATGATTAATGGTAATTGATTAAAAAAACTAAAAATGGATCTTCAATTCTTTGGGCCAATGCTGAACGCACCTCCCCTTTCTGGCCCGTGTCACACCGGTTTTGGCTGAATTGAAATAAAAACTCCGTTGGGCTTATCCCATTGGGCTGCTGCGCCCTTTCCCTATCTGCACCATGTTTTCTGATTAGCACCCCCCTGTTTCACATGTAATTGATAGATTTTAGGTTTTGTTTTACTTAATTCATTTTACTACATTTCTAGATAATAAAAGGCATATAAAAACTCATAACTTTTCTCCTTAGATTTTTTAGATAATGACATTTAGAATGATAATTTTTGTTTGATTTTTAGGAAATAAAAATGACATAGAAAACTCGTAAAAAATGGTAGTTTTAGGTTAGTTTTGACATATAATTTTCCTTCATAAAAACGCATAAAAATAGTAGTATTTTTTAGTTTCATTTTTGTACTAATGCTTGAACCGTTTTGTACTATCTCCATGTTCGTCTCGTATAATTGTTGTGTGACTTTGTTGCTTAGTTTTTGGCCTTATTTTTGGCCCACCGTGTTAATAGCACTTGTATGTTTCTGTTAGAATCTATCCCATGTTAACATTAGGATTTAGACTTGTATAGATAACTTAGATTAGAAGTTAGGATTAGCTCCCTATTGCATTCTTTTCTTTTCAACTTTTAAAATACTTAATAAATATCGATGAAGATCATACCGTTACTATACTTCATAGTAAGAAAGAAATGATTGGGGTGTAGGCCCCGATGTATGTTCTTTCCTACTTAGCGGAGAAGAAATGGTTGAAGTGTGAAGCTTCGACGTATTTCTTAACCGTTGTTTAGAGAAACGATCGTGGTGTAGGCCTCGATGTGCATTCTCTAAATATTCACAAAAAGACTTTTTTTGTATCTCCTTTACTTAGAGGAGAAGAAATGATCGAGGTGTGAAACCTCGATGTATTTCTTAACCGTTGTTTAGAGAAACGATTGTGGCGTAGGCCTCGATGTGCGTTCTCTAAATATGCAAAACAAAACTCTTTTTGGTATGATCTAAGTCACAAACAAATTCCCTTAAAAAACACCAACCAAAAACACTTCAAAAAAACCTAATAAATGTTCGGACTTAAAACAAAAGTGAGGAAGTGATGCGAGACCTTGTAGTGGGTTCTCGTCATCATGGAATTACCCTTAAAAGATACAAACCAATCTCTTTTTCTCCTTTCTAAGGGCAAGTTATCTCCGCTCCATTGCATCCTAGGATGTCCCCTTGTGCAAGAGCGTGAGCGTTAACGCCGCCCAACTAAAAAAACACAAAAACAAACAGAAAATCTTTAGCCGAGCTACGGTAACTCTGATTCCTGAAAAGGATACGTAGGCAGCGGGGTAGGGCCCGTGCGAGTACAATTCTTTCTTTTCCCTACATTTTGCATTCATTTCGCATTTAGACATAGACATAGTTATACACCCTTTAGATAGAAACAAACATAGGTGGATACCATCGAGTACGATGGGCGCGAGGGGTGCTAGCACCTTCCCCTTGCGTAACCGACTCCCGCACCTAGATTCTCTGGTCGCAAGACCCTGTTCCTTCCTTTGTTGGGTTTCCTGATATTCCTTTCCCTTATGGGATAAATATATTGGTGGCGACTCTGTTCATTTTTTCGCGAGCGTGCGACAATAGGCGTTTGAGAAGATGACCGTTGGGAGCATTTGATGCGTTGCGTGATCCGTACAACATTGCATTTAATGTTTCACTCTTTTGTCAACTACCTCGAGCCTTGCTTTTGCTGCACCTACTGACATATGCCATTAATAGCTTCTAACGTTCCTTTTGTCAGTCAGAGTAGTCTACTATCCTGTACTTGCTTCTGATCTGATGTTTGTATGAACAACGTTTGAATTTCATCAGAGTCAAACAGCTTGGTGCAGAGCATCTTCTTGTCTTCTGACCTTGAAGTTCTTATAGCGTGATACCATGAGAACTTCAGTGCTTCTGCTTCTGATCTCAAGTTCTTTTGATGCTTCAATAGAGCATGTTCTGATTCTGCTTGACCATCTTCTGATGTCTTGCTAGAGCATGTTTTGATGTTGCATGCTTGAACCTTCTGAGTCAGTGCTTCTTGCGCTGATTTTGTGGATACTCTTTATGTGATTCCTGGAATGGAAATTGTATAGGATTAGAGTACCACATTATCTCATACAAAATTCATATACATTGTTATCATCAAAACTAAGAATATTGATCAGAACAAATCTTATTCTAACAATATAAGTCATACATCTAGTCAAAAAAACATCACATATAAGTCACCCAAACATATTCAGTTAATTACGCTCACAGGTATTGATATCATCATACTATTCATAAAATCATCAATTCACATTTTCACATACTTCCATCATTTAACAAGTCACCAAATACAATCACAATATATTCACAAAACGTCACAACTATGAATCACATAAGACACATGGGACATGACTCGTGTATATGCATGTGGTACCAATCAGAGCTTCAGCCCCCGTCGCCAATTGCCCGAATCTGAGGCACAAGGCATAAGCCTTTGTATTACGGTGGGAGAACTGGCTTTTTAAAATGTTGCGGATAGCAAGAGTCGCCACCGACTTTTATTTTATCCAATTTTAGAAAGGATAAAAGAATAGAAAAAGACCTTTAAAAAGACTTTGAGTTCGGGTGGTAAGTTATACAAAGGGAAGGTGTAAGCACCTTTTGTATCCATGGTTATCCATGGGCTCTTAATTGCTTAGCTCACTTTGTTTTAAAAATGTTTGAAATGTGGTGTGTGAATAGTAAAAACTTTGTTAAGGACTTTAGCTTGTAAATAAGCGTAGCCTTGTTTTTGAAAGTATTTGAAAATGAGTGGGAAAAAGGGTTTTGAATTTGAAAAGAGTAAGCAATCAGGAGCACATACCCTAAGTTAGAAAAATTGTTCTTTTAGCTTTTCGGTTTGAAAAGGCTATCCATACCATAATTGGGTAGGAAGTCATTTCATTGGATGTTGAAGGGTCATCGAGATATCGTTCGCCATAAAACTGTCCCTACCATGTAGAGGTAAGTAGTCTTTAGGGAAGGAAAGAATAATCATTAATCTTTTAGGCATCATGCGAGGATACCTTGGCAATGGGGACAATCATCTTTTATAAGGAAACCTCGAGGGACAAAATTGGTAATGAATGAACTGACGGCAACATTTGCTTTAGCTATCCTCGGAATCGAGGGACTTGACTATTTTTCACAAATAAAGGAAACAAATAATAAGGCAACAAGGCAACAAATAATAAGGCAACATGCAACAAGAGGGGTTACCCTAAAGGTGTGTGTGTGGCACAATCATGTGATTCAATTCAGATATTTTATCTTGTAAAGTTAGTGATTCTATGTTTAATTCAGGGTTGCACTCCCTAGGGTTACTAACCACATCAATTAATATTACGGCGAAATAAAAGGTAGAAAAAATAAAATCCTATGCTATTACAATAAACACCTGCGGAGAAGGGGAAAGCAAAAGGAAAAAAGAAAATAATTAATTCAGTGTAAATGGCTTGAGCCTTCATCGATCCTTGATAAACCTTGAAAAATCAAGAATGAAGAAGAGAAAGGTTAGTGCATTAAAGATCTACAACCCTAATTGATCATGATAAATCAGGGTTAAAACAATTGGTTTAAATAAAATATGTGTTATACGGTGAACTGATTTTAAAAGAAATGTCGCGGTAAGCAAGAGTCGCCACCGACTTTTATTTTATCCAAATTATAGAAAGGCTAAAAGAACAGAAAAAAACCTTTAAAAGAAATTTGGAGTTCGGGGGGTAATTTATACAAAGGGAAGGTGTAAGACACCCTTTGCATCCAATGTTTTCCATGGGCTCTTAATTGCTTAGCTCCTTTAGTTTTCAAAAATTTAGAAATGAAATAAGACTTTAGCTTGTAAATAAGCGTAGCTTTTTGAAGGTTTTTGAGAAAAGAGTAGAAAAAGGATTTAAACCAGATCTAGAAATTAGGAGGTAATTACCTTAACATTATAAAAGAGTTCTTTTAGCCTTTCAGGGCTATCCATACCATACGAGGGTAGGAAGTCCTTTTATTTGGAGGTTGAAGGGTCGTCGTAGTTATCGTTTGCCATAAGACTGTCCCTGCCATGAAGAGGGCAGGTAGTCTAAGGGAAGGATAAGAATAGTCATTATTAGGCAACCAAGAGGACACCTTAGCAATCGAAAGGGACTATCACATCATATTGTAGGCAACCTCGGGGGACGAGATCATATAATCGAAGGCAGCATCGTAGGGACTTATGATCTTTGGTGATGAGAATGAACTGAGGGCAACATTTGCTGAGGCGTCCTCGTATCCGAGGGACTTGACTATTCTGCACTGAAAAGGCAACAAGGCAACATGCAACAAAAGGGGTTACCATAAAAGTTGTGTGGGTGCACAATCACGTGATTCAATTCAGATAATTATCTTGTAATTAATTACTCTACATTCAATTCGAGGTTTTCACGCCCTAAATTACTAACCACGCAGTTATAATATAATGCATAACAGTTTAAGTGCCTTCAAGGCCAAGCAATACAAACCAGGAGCAGTTACAAAATATATAGCCACGGGGAAGGGGGAAAAGCAATAAAATAACCCAAAATAATAGGTTAAACACAAGTAATAATATAAGAGAAATTAAAAAAAGAACGAGTTTAGGGTTACCGAAGGTTCGAGCTTTAATCGGTTGGTTAACCCTGAAAATCAATGAAGGAAAACTAAAATGGGTGAGTGTAGGAGTTATTCATTGACGGTTGAAGCAAACCCTAATTTAATCCATAAGGCAAAAATAAAAGTAAAATGATATTTAAAAAGAATTAGTAACTTAGCTTTTCGATTGGTATGGCACGTTTCTGAAAGATCCTGGGGTAACCCTGAAAATTTGCACAAGGAAAAGAAACTTTTAGTGTATGGATGATCTAACGACAAACCTCGCAAACCCTGATTTAGGGCACAAGTTAACCATGGTTAATAAAATAATAAAAACCAAATTAATTAATTATTGGTGTTCAACCTAATTAATTAAATCGGCAAGAGCTAAATTTTCGATTAAATTGTCTAACCCTAACAAGTATTTTAATCAATTAATAAAAATATTAGCCTAATTAAATAATTAAACAACTAAATTAATTTAATCATTTAAATCAAATAAAAATTATTATTAATAATCAAATCAAATTAATCATTTAGTTATAAAATAAATGTTATTAAAAATAAAATGATTATAATTTTATAAAAAGGAAAAAAGAAATTATTATGATTTTATATAAGAAAAGGAAAAAATAGAAGAAGTTTTATTAAATAAATAAAAAAACAAAAAATAAACAAGTGAATAGATAATAGTTATCAAATAAATAAAAATAAAAAAATTAGAAATCTTAGCTTGCGATCTAGTGTCGTATGCCTGGGAGACCATGGTATGCACTCCTCAACTCTGTGCGCGAGATCCTTGGGGAATCTTGATCTTGACGGCTGATGACGAGAGTGCATGGTGGGCATCTTCAAGCAGTGCGTACAGGATCTGGAAAGTTGCTGATTCAAACAAAAATATTGAAGGGACGGGGATTGAACCCACGCCCTTCAGCGAAACCCTTTTCCAACCCAACTAGTGCGTTGTATGTGTTAACGTGATACACAAACAAACTAATATATAAAAGTAATAGCAATTAACGAAAACAAAACGCGCCAGATTTGAATTGGCCAATGACCTGGTGACACGCTCCATCTTCTTCCCTGAAAAGTTAGAAACACGCTTTTATAGTGCCTGTTGCAGACAGGCTGTAAAAAGGTCACACCTATTACACCTGTTGATTGTTAAAACGACCATACATGCGAAAAAATTAAAAAGGAAACCGTGGCTCGACTCGGTTCATCTCCCTGAACTTGTTCATGGCCTTAATTTGGCATAGTTCCACCTGTAACGTGAAGCCCCAAAAACAAACCCTAATACCAAACAATGGTGATTCATCACATACTCACACAAACCTTGAATTAATGACTCAGAAACGTTCTAATCATTAAAGATATCAATAATATCCAGTCTATATTCATGTATGATATGCAAAATCATGAAGTCGGAGTCAAGAAAAGTTGGCCAAACCGTGATGAATTGAGAGCGATTCTGAGAGTTTCAGCCTTTGTGATCAGTTTGAATCCCTTCAGTGATCTTCCAAGAACGTTTTGGAATGCTTAAATTGTTTTGAATTAAGCTAGAACCTGAAAATCAAGTTTGACCTTTTCTTGAATTTTTAAGAACGACGTCAAGGCTCTTGGAGGCTGCAAAAACGTATCCTTAGGGTCTGGAATGAATATGTATTTATAGGAGAAGAATTTAGGTCAACAATTTCAAAGAAAATCTTGATGAATCTTTGCTTGGCAATTTGAAGAAATATGGTTCATGGATGTTTCTATTTTTGATCAGTTTCAATCTTTCTCAATCCAATTTCTTTAGCACGAATTTGGTAACGAATATTGACTATTTTTATGATTGATTATGATTGGTATTGGAGGCAAATAAAATCTTCTCAATTTTTCCAAAATATTTTACTTAAATCCATGATTTTAATGAATAAAAATTTAAATAAAATCAAATATTCATCATTTTTTCGTGGCTTTAAGATTAGAGCTTCTAGATGACTTGTATAGCAAGATTGGATCTTAAACTCATGGGCCTCTTTGCAAAGAAATCCATTTTGAGGCCCTTTATTTCACATTTTTCCCGTTGAAATTGTCCAATTTTGACAAGGCATATCTCCCTCAATTTTTAAGATATGGAGTAGTTCTAGGACTTTTTGGAAACCTCAAGATGTCCTCTACAATCCACTTTGGAAGCTTTTTTTTCATTTGAGAATTTTATCTTGATGATATTGGCTTTGACAAAAAGCTGCTTTTGGTTGACTTTCAAAAAGGACCTATAATCTTTTGATCCATATCTCTCAAATGAGGCATTTTTAGACTTGGCTTGTGAGAGACAAAATTGTAGAGAACTCAATTTCCTTAAAAATGAGCTTTGGATGGGAAATTTATGATGTTCCATTGGGAAGTTATGGCTGGTCAAAGTTCAGTTGACTTTCTTCTAGAAAACCCTAATTTAGAAACTTTAGGTTTTGTTGATTTTTGATCTTTTCTTGATTAATCATGATCAATACTTGATCAAATGATGAATGATACTTCAAAATAAGGTTATTGACAAAAAATCAGGAGTTTTGACTGTACTTTGACCACAGTTGACTTTTAGGTCAAACTAGTCGACTGTTGATTTTCTGAACAATTGACTGAGCAACCCTTTGAATTGAAGCTTGTACTTTGCCATAGAGATAGTTTGAAACATCATAAGCCATATGAAATCCATTGGAGACTTTGATTCATTGATTTTCTTCAAAGAACTCAAAACCCTAACTTCTTGAGCATTTGTTTAGGAGGGTGTGTTTTTGAGCATTGCACTTTGGAATGAGCTTGAAATAAGAGAAATGAAATGGGAAACTTTTGGGGTATGACCATATGAAAAGTAAATAATTTAATATTTTAAAATAAACATTGAAGGTTTAAGAAAATCAAATGTTCGATAAAATATGACAATTAAATAATTATTGGATTAATCATGATCAATTAATTGATTACAAAAATATATACAACAAATAATAATTTTTATTGTTAAAAAAACAATTATTTTTAATATTATGAGAAAAATTGAATCTTCGATTAAAATAACTAATTATAAAATTGCTATTTAACAAAAATCATTTGTTTGAATAATCTAAGTTTTAAAAAAACTATGATAATAAATAAAAGAAGAAAGAAGATAAATAAGGAATTGTGTAATTAAAAGGCTAAATTACAGTTTTGGTCCCTCTATTTTGGGTTTTCCACGATTTTGGTCCCCTTATTTTCTTTTTAAACAGTTTTGGTCCCCTTATTTTCTTTTTAAACAGTTTTGGTCCCCCATCTCAATTTTGATGCAACTGTTGATGCACTGTTCATGTACGGACATGTACTGTTCATGTACGGACATATACTGTTCATGTACTGTTCACGGACAAAATTGAGATGGGGGACCAAAACTGTTTAAAAAGAAAATAGGGGGACCAAAATCGTGAAAAACCTAAAACAGGGGGACCAAAACTGTAATTTAGCCTAATTAAAAATATAAAAAAATTGGAATATACTTAGCTCTGGATCCTGTGTGGTACAGCTCTGATGGTCCATGGTAGGCTTGCGTTTCAGGGGGCTCAGATCTGGAGAGAGCATGAATCTGACGGACTTTGTGTGAGGGTGCATGATGGTCCTGATGAGTATGTACGCATTGGATGTACCTGCAGGACTAAGCAAAGAAATAATTCACAAAATAATGCAAGAGACAGGGATCGAACCCCTGCCCTTGCAAGACAAACGCTTAACTGCACACACTGACCACCTGCGCTAGGAATTTCAGTTGTTAGACATTTGGCAAACAAACAATTAATATAATAAAAAAATATTAATAAAAAGAGTCAAAACAAGCAAATCAGACTGGCCCACGATTAGCGCTTGCATCCAATAAGAGGGGAGAGAGAATATTGACCCACCAATAAAAATTGGAAAGAGAGGCCCAACCTTTGACCGGCCAACGAATACTGCACATGCGTCCCCTTCCACTGTTCATCGTCTTTCTCCCTCAGACCTGCCTTTTTACCTGCGGAAAATGCTGGGGTTTTACTTGCGAATATTTCCACAGGTCCTTCGCCTCTGTGATCACAATTTGAAACCAGTCATGATCAATGTCAAACGAACCTAAAACTTACCCAGATCCACTAATTGGAGTATGGCGAATTCAATGGTGCTGTCCTTATGCCCTGAATTATCCTTCATCATGGAAAACGAAAGATCATGAACTCCATGCCCTAACCATGGCGTTTCTGGTTTCCCACGATGGAGCTTTTATCCAATGGTCCAAACCTGTTCTAATCGATGCCATAAACTCAACCACGTGATTAGTTAGTAGTAAAACGCAGTAACAATCAAGAAACGAAAATTTGAAGAATATGCATGAGGTTGTTCATGATGATGCATGAGTTTCATACGTGATCTAAGTTTGAAAGTTACCTGGACATACCTTCTGATATCTCTGAAGCAGAATAGAATTTTTGTTTGCTCTTAAATTGGCCTGGAACAAGGGAAGCAAGTATTCCTTATTTTCTTGAATTTTGGCAAAGTGAGAACCCTAGCTCCTTCCTCAATTTTTCGTGTCCTTGCTAGATGCATGTTATGAGTATATATAATGGAACAAATTAGGGTTGAAATATTGACAAAGAATCAAGTGATTGGTGAGAGAAAAAAATTGAAAAAGATTTGATTTAAAATTATAAGAAATCTTGCTATTTTGGTTCAATCTCTTTCCAATAAAATATGTGAGATTTACTTGAGCCCCAAGAGTGATATTTGATTGAAAAAATCAGATCATGCACCATTTTGATATTTGTTTTATTTTTTCCTTGATTTAAATTGGATAAAATCAAAAAATAAATAAAATAAATATCCAAGCCTTGTATAAACGAAATCCCTTGGCCCCAAAGTGTTTCTTGGGCTTTCATATGATCCAATGCAAAGCCCTGCAACTTAATTTATTATTTTTGGTATTTTACCCAATTTATGTTGCATTTAAAAGAATAAAATTCAAATAAATAAAAATAAAAATTCCAAAAATATGAGAATGGTTTTATAGGTCCTTATTTGGGTCATAAATATGTTTGAAGTCCAAAACTTAGGCCCATTAGTCCAAAAATGTGAAATTACTCAATTAGGGTTTTGTGTATTTCTTGAAATTTGACCAACTTTAGGAAGTCATAACTCCTTCAATATTTATTGTATAGAGGTGATCTAGGACTTTTTGGAAAGCCCAAGATGTCCTCTACAACCTACTTTGGAACCTTTTTTGCATTTGAGGATTTTATCTTGAAGATATGGCTCCTGATAAAAAACAGCTTTTTGTTGGCTTTAAAAAGGACCTGTAATGTTTTGGCTTATACTTTTCAAATGAGGCATTTTTGGCCTTGCCTTATGAGAGACAAAGTTTGTAGATAATTCAATTTCCTTCAAAATAAGCTTTGGTTGCGAAATTTATGACGTGCCATGTGAAAGTTATGATCAGTCAAAGTTGGGTTGACTTTCTCCTATAAAACCCTAATTTAGAAACTATAGGTTTTGTTGATTTCTGAGCTTCCCTTGATGAATCATAATCAACCCTTGATCAAATGATGAACGATACTTCTAAATGAGGATGTGGACCAAAAATCAGGAATTTTGACTGTACTTTGACCACGATTGACTTTTAGGTCAAACTAGTCGACTGTTGAGCATTTGAGTTGTTGACTGAGCAATCTTATGAACCAGAGCTTAAAACTTGGCATGAGGACCCTTTGAAGCATATGAGAGGCCATGAGGTCCATGTAACACCCGTATATTTTAATTTTTAATTTAAATGGAATTTAATTAATAATTAGAATTATTGGTGATTTGTAGAAGTTAATTGGAAAAGGAGGGTTTATGGTGTTGGGCCATGTGTGATGTTAAGGAATGAGGGGGTGTTATGTTAGTAAATGTCTTATTCCAATTAAAGTTTATTTTATAAAATAATAAGAATTGGGAATAAGGGAAAGGAACGTGAAACGCAGAGTAGAGGATATGAGAGATTGGGAAGCTGGTACGTGAAGAGGAACAAAGAGGAAAAGAACCAATCAAGAATCTTTGGCTAAGGTAAGGGGGGACTCTCCGGTTATCATCTATTATTGTGTTCTTGGATAATGATATTGATTAGGGATGTTGTTGAGTCAATTGGATTATATGTTAGGTTTAGGGAGGTTATGAATTGATGAAAATTGCATGGATTATTGATAGATTACGTGTTGTTTTCATGTGTGATGATGAATAATGATGCAATTGATGATTAACTTCCTATATATGATGTTTAGAGTCAGTTTTGGACTCAGATTGAGTGAGATCGCAGGATCTAACGCAGACCCGAAAGTCTGTGAAATCGCCAGTTTGCGCCGCGTCCCTGTGTTGGCGCCGCGAAGGCGTACTTGTTTTCTCGCATCGCGCCGCGTGCATAGGTTGGCGCCGAGAACGCGTTTGTGTGGTTCAGGTCACGCCGCGAATCTTGGTTGCGCCGCGTGCTGTAGCGTTAGTTGATTTCTTGGAAAAGTTAAATGATGTGTAACTTTCGAACCGTAGGTCCGTTTTTAGTGCCGTTTCGAGCACGATGAATCTTATGAGATAGCCTACGTGTTTTAACTGATGAAATGAGATGTGTATCCGATTATTTTTAAATATGATTTTATTTCTTGCTGAATGATGTATCGTACATATATGTGGTGAGATATGTTAAATACATGCTATGTTGAAATATTAATCATGTGAAGATTTATTTAATTGGATGGTGTATTGTTGACATATATGATGAAGTGTGACAATATAAGATGTTTTTTTGAAAAACATTATGATGTGATGATTTGTTGAGAATTATATGATGTTGATTGAGTTGTGTTGGAATGATGTGGATACATGTGTGTTCTTCTTGTTAATGATGATGATTAATGTGGACACATGTATGTTATTTAATGATGATGATGATGATGATGATGATTGTCTGTATTTGAATGATGCTAATGTATACAAACATACTTTGATGATGATGATGATGTTGATGATGATGATGAAATGGGTATTTGACGATGTTACTCATTAGACTTGACGATGGTATAAGTATGTTGTATATGTTGCATTTCATTCATGTGCATTGATGTGGAAGGGCATGATTCCCATTGTGTGGAATCTGTGCTGGCAGGGCCGTATCTGGATGATGTTGGATCGGTCATGGGTTATTCCCATTGGATGATGTTGGTACCACATGCATAGTGTCAGTTCATACATATGCATACTTTTATAACATGATTGGAAGTATTCCAGTGTTATAAATATTGATGATGTGTTAATTGCGTGTTTTGTTGAATTAATGTTGTATATGAATGTCTGTATGAAAGATGTGTTCTGTTGATGTTTGTGTAAGCGATAGATGTTCCTGATAATCTGAATATGATGGAATTGGGTGAATAATATAACTATGATGTGTTGTTATTTAAGATGCAATAACATTTGTTAATTGTGATGAGACTCACCCTTACTGTTGACATTTTCAGATTGAGGATAGCTGCTTTCGACTTGGTGAGGATTAGCTCATAAGTCAGTGTGTTAGTGTAGCGTCAGGTGTCATGCTCTGATATTGTAACACTGGGGGAACGCTAGATTAGAGTTTATGATGATACTCTATCATGGTGTTAATGTATTAGTTCTGTAGGATGTTACATAGATGATGATATGCTTATCCGTGTAATGAATTTTCCGCTGTGTTAACATGAGATGTTTATGTATTATGATGAATCGTTCCTTAGTGAAAGCATGACAATGAATTTATGATAAATTTGTTTTAATTGGAATTGTGGCACCCTTGTTTTCATGTTTTACTCTGAATTATTTTATTAATTTCCGCGGGGTTTAGAAGGGTGTTACAATAGTGGTATCAGAGCAGGTCGGTCCGTCCGGCCAATTGTCGAGTCAGTTGAGTTGCACGACAGTTGTATACTGTCGGTGTTTATCCCTTAGTACACGACATGTGAGTGAATCACTGTCGATACTTGTTTGTTTTGTTGCAGGTGTTGGATTGAAACAAGTGGGGGAGAAGCTTGGCTTCTCGGTTATGTTTCAGTTGTAAGATGATTGATTCAGTAGGCTGTTGTTGGCAGCAGTGCAAGTGTTGTTGGAGTTTGTTATTTCCGAGTTGAAGGTGAATTGAACTTAAGACTTGGCTGGTAAGTAAGTTTGAGCATCTTGAAGGAAGATGATTAGAGGTAATTGATAATTATTTGTAAGAGAGGAAAATTATAAAGTTGCGATGTATTAGCTCTGCTGGAGGGATGCGAAGTTGTCAGTCGAGTAGCCTTACGTCTTAGAAGAGGATCAGTTGCAAGTTTGCAAAGAGGATTTAAGTCGGAATGTTTCAGAAATCGCACTTCGGCGATGGGATGTGTTGCTCAAGTTATAAGAATGTTTGGAAGTGAAGAGATATGATAAGGAGCTGTTTAGAATGTGATTGAGTTGAAGAGGATGAGTTTTGGAGTGAGATTTTCGTAAGCAAAACGCATGAAAATTGTTGAATAGCTGTAGAACTTCGAAAATTCATAACTGGAGTTCCGGGCATCTGAATTGAGTTCCGTTTGAAGCGTTGGAAAGCTAACGAGATGAACTTTGTTATAAAAATGGTTGCAGCATCTGTAACATAATTAATTGTTACAGGATGGTGTTGGAAAGAGGCGAAGTTGCGGTTACTCTTGTTCTTATAACTAGACTTGTCTATTGGTACTGCACGGGGTGTTAGTGTCAGTGTTGAACGGATTGAAGGAATAATTAGAAGGTTTGTTGAGGAGTAATTTTAATAATTGATTATACCATTTGAAGAGTTTTGGGAATACCGTATTGAGCGTCGCTGCATGATGTCGGTGTTGGATTTTTGGACAACGATTGGAAAATTCGTATCTTGAGCTCGAGTGTCGGATTAAATGAACATGTGAAATTATGTTCTACATTATGGGAGAGTTATAAATACAGTAGATGTGATCCTATGAGAAGATATTCTGAATTCAGTTAAGGAAGCGTGAAACTTGTTGAATAGGAATGCCTACTACCGTGATTATTCGAAACGAAGTTGAGTAGAATGTGATGTTGATGAATAAGTTGATGAGATGCTCGATAATAAAGATGATTTGAGTGCCGATGGATTTTATTAAAGATTGAATTAGTAGCAAAGATGGAATAAACTTTAGAACTCTGGGAATCGTATTTGTGATGGCAAAGTAAAGATAAGTATAAAGGAAGAATTTTAGAGGATTTCTGACACCTATTGAATGTGAGGAATACTTTGTTGAGATGTCGAGTGGGATTATATTTGAGCACGAAGGATGTCATAGGATTTGGATTAAGACCACGAGTTATGAGTGTTGTCTTGGACTTACAGACTAGTTGTATGGTTCAAGATTCGAAGTGTTTAATGATCATAAGAGTTGAAGTACCTTTTTGATCAGAAGGGGCTTAATATGAGGCAGCAGAGATGGTTAGAGAATTTTTTTTAAGGATTATGATTTTGGTTTGAATTACCATCCTGGTAAGGAAAATTTGTGTAACTGAGGTTTTGAGCTTCGGAAGAATATTCTAGAAGAAGGGCACCGTAGTGGATTATTGAACTATGACGATGTTAATGGGTTTGGGTGCGAACTCGGAAAGGACACTATTATGTAGTAACGACGGTTTATGCTTAAATATGATTTTCAACTAATATTGACAAATTTAGGACTTGATCACCCTAAATCTCTTGTTGGTAGTAGATGGAATCATATAGATGAGATGAGCTTGTTTTGTTACCTTAATGGTATAAGATGTGATGAATGCGAAGCCGTGGGAATAATCACTCACCATGTTGTGTGAACTTATGAAGAAGTGAATACAAAAGAGTGCAATATATTGGATGATGACTTAAGGCGGGTAATCAAAGTCGCGCAGCGAAGGTGTGATGTAGAGTAGTGTTTTGAGTACTACTTGTGGCAAGTGAGGAATTAATATGTCGGAAGCCTACATAGAGAATATGTGTTGATCTATATGTTGGATTTAGAATCCAGTGGATGTAAGAATGTCGTGTCGGAGAATTATAACTCTTTTGAATAATTGCCGAGATGATGAATATGTTATTACGGTTGTACGTAGTTAACGAGTATGTATTCGGCGAAATTAAAAACGAAGAGTTGATGCTATATGATGTTGTAATTATTTTGTGTTATTATTGAGGTGATATTGTAAATTCCAGACATAATGAGGAATTATGCGCTATGAAGGGAGAGATTGATTTAATTTTTAAGAAGAGAGTGGGACTCAGCTGAGCTATTTGGTAAGCAATGGTATATTGAGGCTGATGAGCGTGATTATAATTACTTGTGTGTACTTATTTTGATGGTTAGGATGTTTAAATAGAGGAAGTAAATCAGGAATTGGTTTTCGTTGGATGCGAGTAAGGATTTCTAAGTGGTAGATTAGTACCATGAATGATGAGGAATGATTCTTGGACGAATAAGTAAAGAGAGTCGGAATCGGGTGAAACCAATAAAGCTATTTAGTATAGATGATTGTGATGAGTAATCAGATTATTGCAGAAAAAGCGGAATGTAAAGTGCTGGATAATTGATGGTGTGACTTAAGAGGAGCCAGATAATTGGAATTCAATAGTATAAGAATATGAATACTGAGTTTCTTGAAGGAAGCAGTTGGTGAAAAGTGTAAGTATTACCTTATCACTCAGATGGAAGAGTGTGTCTAAGGTTGGTATGCTTGGTAGATGGAATTCATTACTGCATTGTTGATCAAGTGTGATCATACTATGGATTGTGTAATTGTATTACTCGGTGGATGAGCGTATTGTATAGGTTGTACCTATGTTCTATTGTTGCTAATCTTTTTGGAGATATAGCGAGTGGTATACTTTTGGATAGTCAAATGCGACATAAGAACTGGGATTTGAATGTATGAAACATGTTTCCTGTTGGTTATGTCAGATGGATTTTGAGGATTGACTGATGGTAATGTTAATTGGGAGCTGGAGAGTCAGGTGAAGGACTCTTATACGAGCTGGTTACTTGAGGTACGTTTTCGAGGACGAAAACTCTTTTAGTGGGGGAGATATGTAACACCCGTATATTTTAATTTTTAATTTAAATGGAATTTAAATAATAATTAGAATTATTGGTGATTTGTAGAAGTTAATTGGAAAAGGATGGTTTATGGTGTTGGGCCATGTGTGATGTTAAGGAATGAGGGGGTGTTATGTTAGTAAAGGTCTTATTCCAATTAAAGTTTATTTTATAAAATAATAAGAATTGGGAATAAGGGAAAGGAACGTGAAAAGCAGAGCGGAGGATATGAGAGATTGGGAAGCTGGTACGTGAAGAGGAACAAAGAGGAAAAGAACCAATCAAGAATCTTTGGCTAAGGTAAGGGGGGACTCTCCGGTTATCATCTATTATTGCGTTCTTGGATAATGATATTGATTAGGGATGTTGTTGAGTCAATTGGATTATATGTTAGGTTTAGGGAGGTTATGAATTGATGAAAATTGCATGGATTATTGATAGATTACGTGTTGTTTTGATGTGTGATGATGAATAATGATGCAACTGATGATTAACTGCCTGTATATGATGTTTAGAGTCAGTTTTGGACTCAGATTAAGTGAGATCGCAGGATCTAACGCAGACCCGAAAGTGTGAAATCGCCAATTCGCGCCGCGTCCCTGTGTTGGCGCCGCGAAGGCGTACTTGTTTTCTCGCATCGCGCCGCGTGCATAGGTTGGCGCCGAGAACGCGTTTGTGTGGTTCAGGTCACGCCGCGAATCTTGGTTGCGCCGTGTGCTGTAGCGTTAGTTGATTTCTTGGAAAAGTTAAATGATGTGTAACTTTCGAACCGTAGGTCCGTTTTTAGTGCCGTTTCGAGCACGATGAATCTTATGAGATAGCCTACGTGTTTTAACTGATGAAATGAGATGTGTATCCGATTATTTTTAAATATGATTTTATTTCTTGCTGAATGATGTATCGTACATATATGTGGTGAGATATGTTAAATACATGCTATGTTGAAATATTAATCATGTGAAGATTTGTTTAATTGGATGGTGTATTGTTGACATATATGATGAAGTGTGACAATATAAGATGTTTTTTTGAAAAACATTATGATGTGATGATTTGTTGAGAATTATATGATGTTGATTGAGTTGTGTTGGAATGATGTGGATACATGTGTGTTCTTCTTGTTAATGATGATGATTAATGTGGACACATGTATGTTATTTAATGATGATGATGATGATGATGATGATGATTGTCTGTATTTGAATGATGCTAATGTATACAAACATACTTTGATGATGATGATGATGATGTTGATGATGATGATGAAATGAGTATTTGACGATGTTACTCATTAGACTTGACGATGGTATAAGTATGTTGTATATGTTGCATTTCATTCATGTGCATTGATGATACTGTATCCATAAGGGTGTGTTGGATCAGTGAAGGGCATGATTCCCATTGTGTGGAATCTGTGCTGGCAGGGCCGTATCTGGATGATGTTGGATCGGTCATGGGTTATTCCCATTGGATGATGTTGGTACCACATGCATAGTGTCAGTTCATACATATGCATACTTTTATAACATGATTGGAAGTATTCCAGTGTTATAAATATTGATGATGTGTTAATTGCGTGTTTTGTTGAATTAATGTTGTATATGAATGTCTGTGTGAAAGATGTGTTCTGTTGATGTTTGTGTAAGCGATAGATGTTCCTGATAATCTGAATATGATGGAATTGGGTGAATAATATAACTATGATGTGTTGTTATTTAAGATGCAATAACATTTGTTAACTGTGATGAGACTCACCCTTACTGTTGACATTTTCAGATTGAGGATAGCTGCTTTCGACTTGGTGAGGATTAGCTCATAAGTCAGTGTGTTAGTGTAGCGTCAGGTGTCATGCTCTGATATTGTAACACTGGGGGAACGCTAGATTAGAGTTTATGATGATACTCTATCATGGTGTTAATGTATTAATTCTGTAGGATGTTACATAGATGATGATATGCTTATCCGTGTAATGAATTTTCCGCTGTGTTAACATGAGATGTTTATGTATTATGATGAATCGTTCCTTAGTGAAAGCATGACAATGAATTTATGATAAATTTGTTTTAATTGGAATTGTGGCACCCTTGTTTTCATGTTTTACTCTGAATTATTTTATTAATTTCCGCGGGGTTTAGAAGGGTGTTACAATAGTGGTATCAGAGCAGGTCGGTCCGTCCGGCCAATTGTCGAGTCAGTTGAGTTGCACGACAGTTGTATACTGTCGGTGTTTATCCCTTAGTACACGACATGTGAGTGAATCACTGTCGATACTTGTTTGTTTTGTTGCAGGTGTTGGATTGAAACAAGTGGGGGAGAAGCTTGGCTTCTCGGTTATGTTTCAGTTGTAAGATGATTGATTCAGTAGGCTGTTGTTGGCAGCAGTGCAAGTGTTGTTGGAGTTTGTTATTTCCGAGTTGAAGGTGAATTGAACTTAAGACTTGGCTGGTAAGTAAGTTTGAGCATCTTGAAGGAAGATGATTAGAGGTAATTGATAATTATTTGTAAGAGAGGAAAATTATAAAGTTGCGATGTATTAGCTCTGCTGGAGGGATGCGAAGTTGTCAGTCGAGTAGCCTTACGTCTTAGAAGAGGATCAGTTGCAAGTTTGCAAAGAGGATTTAAGTCGGAATGTTTCAGAAATCGCACTTCGGCGATGGGATGTGTTGCTCAAGTTATAAGAATGTTTGGAAGTGAAGAGATATTATAAGGAGCTGTTTAGAATGTGATTGAGTTGAAGAGGATGAGTTTTGGAGTGAGATTTTCGTAAGCAAAACGCATGAAAATTGTTGAATAGCTGTAGAACTTCGAAAATTCATAACTGGAGTTCCGGGCATCCGAACTGAGTTCCGTTTGAAGCGTTGGAAAGCTAACGAGATGAAATTTGTTATAAAAATGGTTGCAGCATCTGTAACATAATTAATTGTTACAGGATGGTGTTGGAAAGAGGCGAAGTTGCGGTTACTCTTGTTCTTATAACTAGACTTGTCTATTGGTACTGCACGGGGTGTTAGTGTCAGTGTTGAACGGATTGAGGAGTAATTTTAATAATTGATTATACCATTTGAAGAGTTTTGGGAATACCGTATTGAGCGTCGCTGCATGATGTCGATGTTGGATTTTCGGACAACGATTGGAAAATTCGTATCTTGAGCTCGAGTGTCGGATTAACGTGCCGTTTGAACCTATGAACATGTGAAATTATGTTCTACATTATGGGAGAGTTATAAATACAGTAGATGTGATCCTATGAGAAGATATTCTGAATTCAGTTAAGGAAGCGTGAAACTTGTTGAATAGGAATGCCTACTACCGTGATTATTCGAAACGAAGTTGAGTAGAATGTGATGTTGATGAATAAGTTGATGAGATGCTCGATAATAAAGATGATTTGAGTGCCGATGGATTTTATTAAAGATTGAATTAGTAGCAAAGATGGACTAAACTTTAGAACTCTGGGAATCGTATTTGTGATGGCAAAGTAACGATAAGTATAAAGGAAGAATTTTAGAGGATTTCTGACACCTATTGAATGTGAGGAATACTTTGTTGAGATGTCGAGTGGGATTATATTTGAGCACGAAGGATGTCATAGGATTTGGATTAAGACCACGAGTTATGAGTGTTGTCTTGGACTTACAGACTAGTTGTATGGTTCAAGATTCGAAGTGTTTAATGATCATAAGAGTTGAAGTACCTTTTTGATCAGAAGGGGCTTAATATGAGGCAACAGAGATGGTTAGAGAATTTTTTTTAAGGATTATGATTTTGGTTTGAATTACCATCCTGGTAAGGAAAATTTGTGTAACTGAGGTTTTGAGCTTCGGAAGAATATTCTAGAAGAAGGGCACCGTAGTGGATTATTGAACTATGACGATGTTAATGGGTTTGGGTGCGAACTCGGAAAGGACACTATTATGTAGTAACGACGGTTTATGCTTAAATATGATTTTCAACTAATATTGACAAATTTAGGACTTGATCACCCTAAATCTCTTGTTGGTAGTAGATGGAATCATATAGATGAGATGAGCTTGTTTTGTTACCTTAATGGTATAAGATGTGATAAATGCGAAGCCGTGGGAATAATCACTCACCATGTTGTGTGAACTTATGAAGAAGTGAATACAAAAGAGTGCAATATATTGGATGATGACTTAAGGCGGGTAATCAAAGTCGCGCAGCGAAGGTGTGATGTAGAGTAGTGTTTTGAGTACTACTTGTGGCAAGTGAGGAATTAATATGTCGGAAGCCTACATAGAGAATATGTGTTGATCTATATGTTGGATTTAGAATCCAGTGGATGTAAGAATGTCGTGTCGGAGAATTATAACTCTTTTGAATAATTGCCGAGATGATGAATATGTTATTACGGTTGTACGTAGTTAACGAGTATGTATTCGGCGAAATTAAAAACGAAGAGTTGATGCTATATGATGTTGTAATTATTTTGTGTTATTATTGAGGTGATATTGTAAATTCCAGACATAATGAGGAATTATGCGCTATGAAGGGAGAGATTGATTTAATTTTTAAGAAGAGAGTGGGACTCAGCTGAGCTATTTGGTAAGCAATGGTATATTGAGGCTGATGAGCGTGATTATAATTACTTGTGTGTACTTATTCTGATGGTTAGGATGTTTAAATAGAGGAAGTAAATCAGGAATTGGTTTTCGTTGGATGCGAGTAAGGATTTCTAAGTGGTAGATTAGTACCATGAATGATGAGGAATGATTCTTGGACGAATAAGTAAAGAGAGTCGGAATCGAGTGAAACCAATAAAGCTATTTAGTATAGATGATTGTGATGAGTAATCAGATTATTGCAGAAAAAGCGGAATGTAAAGTGCTGGATAATTGATGGTGTGACTTAAGAGGAGCCAGATAATTGGAATTCAATAGTATAAGAATATGAATACTGAGTTTCTTGAAGGAAGCAGTTGGTGAAAAGTGTAAGTATTACCTTATCGCTCAGATGGAAGAGTGTGTCTAAGGTTGGTATGCTTGGTAGATGGAATTCATTACTGCATTGTTGATCAAGTGTGATCATACTATGGATTGTGTAATTGTATTACTCGGTGGATGAGCGTATTGTATAGGTTGTACCTATGTTCTATTGTTGCTAATCTTTTTGGAGATATAGCGAGTGGTATACTTTTGGATAGTCAAATGCGACATAAGAACTGGGATTTGAATGTATGAAACATGTTTCCTGTTGGTTCTGTCAGATGGATTTTGAGGATTGACTGATGGTAATGTTAATTGGGAGCTGGAGAGTCAGGTGAAGGACTCTTATACGAGCTGGTTACTTGAGGTACGTTTTCGAGGACGAAAACTCTTTTAGTGGGGGAGATATGTAACACCCGTATATTTTAATTTTTAATTTAAATGGAATTTAAATAATAATTAGAATTATTGGTGATTTGTAGAAGTTAATTGGAAAAGGATGGTTTATGGTGTTGGGCCATGTGTGATGTTAAGGAATGAGGGGGTGTTATGTTAGTAAAGGTCTTATTCCAATTAAAGTTTATTTTATAAAATAATAAGAATTGGGAATAAGGGAAAGGAACGTGAAAAGCAGAGCAGAGGATATGAGAGATTGGGAAGCTGGTACATGAAGAGGAACAAAGAGGAAAAGAACCAATCAAGAATCTTTGGCTAAGGTAAGGGGGGACTCTCCGGTTATCATCTATTATTGTGTTCTTGGATAATGATATTGATTAGGGATGTTGTTGAGTCAATTGGATTATATGTTAGGTTTAGGGAGGTTATGAATTGATGAAAATTGCATGGATTATTGATAGATTACGTGTTGTTTTGATGTGTGATGATGAATAATGATGCAATTGATGATTAACTGCCTGTATATGATGTTTAGAGTCAGTTTTGGACTCAGATTGAGTGAGATCGCAGGATCTAACGCAGACCCGAAAGTCTGTGAAATCGCCAATTCGCGCCGCGTCCCTGTGTTGGCGCCGCGAAGGCGTACTTGTTTTCTCGCATCGCGCCGCGTGCATAGGTTGGCGCCGAGAACGCGTTTGTGTGGTTCAGGTCACGCCGCGAATCTTGGTTGCGCCGCGTGCTGTAGCGTTAGTTGATTTCTTGGAAAAGTTAAATGATGTGTAACTTTCGAACCGTAGGTCCGTTTTTAGTGCCGTTTCGAGCACGATGAATCTTATGAGATAGCCTACGTGTTTTAACTGATGAAATGAGATGTGTATCCGATTATTTTTAAATATGATTTTATTTCTTGCTGAATGATGTATCGTACATATATGTGGTGAGATATGTTAAATACATGCTATGTTGAAATATTAATCATGTGAAGATTTGTTTAATTGGATGGTGTATTGTTGACATATATGATGAAGTGTGACAATATAAGATGTTTTTTTGAAAAACATTATGATGTGATGATTTGTTGAGAATTATATGATGTTGATTGAGTTGTGTTGGAATGATGTGGATACATGTGTGTTCTTCTTGTTAATGATGATGATTAATGTGGACACATGTATGTTATTTAATGATGATGATGATGATGATGATGATGATTGTCTGTATTTGAATGATGCTAATGTATACAAACATACTTTGATGATGATGATGATGATGATGATGAAATGAGTATTTGACGATGTTACTCATTAGACTTGTCGATGGTATAAGTATGTTGTATATGTTGCATTTCATTCATGTGCATTGATGATACTGTATTCATAAGGGTGTGTTGGATCAGTGAAGGGCATGATTCCCATTGTGTGGAATCTGTGCTAGCAGGGCCGTATCTGGATGATGTTGGATCGGTCATGGGTTATTCCCATTGGATGATGTTGGTACCACATGTGTAACACCCCAATTCTACCCAGGCATAAAGGTACAAATATCAGAGTGTAAAAATTAAATTCATAAAAACAATTAGGGCGTTACACTTAAGTAACCACATAACCAAACATATCATACTCGCAAAAGATGCGTAACACAAATAATCAAAGAGGAAAGATTCTCATAAACACCTGAATGGATTCATACTTATATAAATGCATCGGAAAATAAAATATCCACAACATTCTCCCAAAAAACACCGTATAAGAAGGTATCCAAAATACATAATACGAATGCATCTAAAGGATCAAATATACATCAAAAGGATCCTATAAGCATTATCTACAAGATAAGTGTTCAATCCCCCCTAGGTGTTACGTATCACGAGCGGACGACACCAAAACGGACGACTACAAAGAGAGCACCTACACTTGCGGATCACCTGCACTTTACCCACGAGTAGGTAACATTAAGGCAGAAGGGTGAGAATATAATTCATAATGAAGCATGATAAATATAGTAATGCCCACAAATATCATTAAGAATCACATAACAAGATAATCCAACAAGTCAATATATGAGTAATGCGGTACATGAATGATAACATAAATTATAAGGACTGACGATGATGAATGAGACTCGACTATGCGTATGCATGTGGTACCAAATCCGGAGTAAAACTCCTCCTTGTCATTATGACAAATACACCTTGCCGAGCATTATGCTGGGACTTCTTTCCCTCAGGAAAATACACCTTAGTCGGGCAGTAAGCCACGACTAACCGCCATCGAGCATTTAGCCCCCACTGATGACCTCTTGCCACTCGGGAAAATACACCTTTTTACCGAGCATTAAGCTCCCATTGGTAATAATTTCCAATTCAGGCCACCTGTTATTAGCATTCCACCATTAACGTAATGAAATGTCATGCTGTGCATACAAACGACTCAATTACATAACAACAACAACAATAATATAACTCGGTCACATATCTACATCACACCGGTTATATTAATCCACACGGATACATTATCAAAATTGCCACTCAGGCGTTCATATTCACACATCACACATATACCGTCAAAACATACTTGATTAGTAAATATCATTTCACAAAATACATTTATGAAAAATCATTCAACCACCAACACACTCCTCTTTATCATAAAGCACACTCAAGGGTTCCCATAATACTTCAAACGGCGCGTAGAAACGACCTATGGTTCAAAAGATACAACAAAACGAAGTTTGGAAAACAAAATTTCGCACAGTCCGCTTGAGCTCCGCTCAGCGGACCCAGACAGAAAATCATCAAACAAAATACAGAACCTCCGCTCAGCGGACCTTCACAGAGAATTATCTACAAAAGGACCTCCGCTCAGCGGACCTGCGTAAACCTAGAAAAATCAGTTCTGCAACAGACCGTCTCAGCTCCCTCTAAACCATTCAAAACCCATTTAAACCTTCATCCCAACACCAATACAACACAAACATGCTATGTATACACCTAATCCATGATTAACACATGGTTGAATCATCACATATTGTCTTTGACCTATATTTCTTCATAAGCAAGGAAACATGGAGAAATGAAAAACAAACATGATCCATGGGAATATCTATCATCCTAGTACACATACACACCTCAAAATCAAGTTTATAACTTCAAAACTCACAAAACACACAATTTACCATTGTTGAACAAGCTTGGAAAAGAGCAAGAACAAGAACAAAACATACAAAACTACAAGAACCATACAATCAAGATAAACTACATTCATCCCCCTTACCTTGGTTGGATTCTTGGCCCTAGCTTTGTTTGGATTCCTACACTTCTCTTCTTCTCTTTGTTTTTCTCTTCTTTCTCTTCTCTTCACAAGTTTTCTTTCTTTCCCAAAAATATCTCAAAATATCTCATTTTCTCCCTATATCTCTTTCTATTTCTCTACTTCTCATTTTCCCCCACTCAACTTTCATAAATTCTAATTTTGGCCCAAATGTTACTAAACATCAATTCTAACCAATTAACACCCAAAACATAATAATTACACATATGGAAAGTAATAAGTAAAATATTAACATAATTAATATTTACCGACTGACTCGACTAAAAAAGGGTAAAATTAGGGAAATGTAGCAAACATCACAATTAATCAGGAAAAACACATTTACGGGCGTTACAACATGCATAGTGTCAGTTCATACATATGCATACTTTTATAACATGATTGGAAGTATTCCAGTGTTATAAATATTGATGATGTGTTAATTGCGTGTTTTGTTGAATTAATGTTGTATATGAATGTCTGTGTGAAAGATGTGTTCTGTTGATGTTTGTGTAAACGATAGATGTTCCTGATAATCTGAATATGATGGAATTGGGTGAATAATATAACTATGATGTGTTTTTATTTAAGATGCAATAACATTTGTTAACTGTGATGAGACTCACCCTTACTGTTGACATTTTTAGATTGAGGATAGCTGCTTTCGACTTGGTGAGGATTAGCTCATAAGTCAGTGTGTTAGTGTAGCGTCAGGTGTCATGCTCTGATATTGTAACACTGGGGGAACGCTAGATTAGAGTTTATGATGATACTCTATCATGGTGTTAATGTATTAATTCTGTAGGATGTTGCATAGATGATGATATGCTTATCCGTGTAATGAATTTTCCGCTGTGTTAACATGAGATGTTTATGTATTATGATGAATCGTTCCTTAGTGAAAGCATGACAATGAATTTATGATAAATTTGTTTTAATTGGAATTGTGGCACCCTTGTTTTCATGTTTTACTCTGAATTATTTTATTAATTTCTGCGGGGTTTAGAAGGGTGTTACAGTTCACTTGAGAGGTCAGAACCTGATTTTACTTTGAGAGAAGCAAAACCCTAATTGTGGGTTGATTGCTTAGGAGAGAGATAGTCAAGCTTCTTTCTCAGCGCTTGAACCAAAATATTTTGAAATATGATGGGCAAATTTTGGGGTATGACAGCTTCCCTTGTTCAATCTTCTTATACCTGAGGATGTAGATTGGCCTGTGTGCTTGTCGGAATCTGAAGGTGGAAAAGGATTTAACACTAGAATACCAAGAAATTTGCCCTTGATGATGCGACTTTTTCGGTGATGGGCTTAGAGATGCCACCCGGACAGAGTATTTTCAAAGATGGGCTTAAAGATGCCATCCGGATGTTAGGAGACTTGATTGAGATGGGCTTAAAGATGCCATCCAACTTGATAGACTTGAGGGTCAGAATACGTCGTACGTTAGACCGTATCTGAAGGATATACTTAGGATGAGTCATACGTTAGACTGAATCCACTGTATTGATAAGTGTCAAAGTAAGCCGTACGTTAGGCTATACTTTTAGGACGAGTCATACGCTAGAATGGGTCCAGTTTGCATAGTTAAATGTCTGGAAAAGCCGTACGTTAGGCTGAAGGATGGGTCGTACGTTAGACCGGATCCGATTGTTTTGAGAATGGTCGGAATGCATCATACATTAGGTGGTATCCTAGGATGAGTCGTACGTTAGACTGAATCCTTTGTATTGAGAAGTGTTTGTTGGAGATTTATTCTAATTAAATATGCTTATTGAAAAGTAAATTCAACCATAAATTTAATCGACCGATTAATGGTACAATTTCGACAAAATAACACCATCATATTAATGTACTAATTAAACTTAGCTACCACGTCCATTTTCATCAAATTCCGGACAACTAAATATACCGCTTAATTCAGCTATTTAGATCAAATGGGACTGCTTATTAGTTCTATAATTACTATTGTTATTAATAATATAACTCATTATCCCATTAGCAATTACCACAAATTTCTATAAAGCTTCTGTTAACTTTTTGTGATGCAGGTCATAGTATAAGAATCCATATTACTACTCAAGAAAATATATCGTGAATATTAATTCATTGGATTAAAAGAAATACTACCAGGTTGGCATTAATCTTTGCCTCTCGAGTCATATATATAATTCCCCATGTTTTGTCTTGTTTAATTAATTAAATTCATTACACAACGATACTAATTATACATGAGGTCCATCACTTATCTTAATTTTTACTGTGCCATTCGTCATGGCCAAGCATGCCAGACGTCACGCATTTCATTTTGTTTATATATATTTCAACACTCACGCTTTAATAACACAAGCAGCAACAAACATAATCTTACAATATTACGCAAACAGCAACAAACGGTGACGATAGAAAACACATAATTTCCAATTTCCAGCATCAATTTAACACATCAATTGCAATAACATAAATCCCTAATCCCCAACATACAAGGTTTCATAAGTCCCATTATAGGAAGAAAATCCCACCATTACCTCATTCAATGTGAAGACTCCTATATTGCACTTCCGATTGGACACCATGAATGGAAATCTCTAAACTTTGTTCATCTTCTCCAAGACTTGCCTCCTTCTCTTCAAACTTTGTTTTCTCCAAATGACAACACTACACTTCATATCTCTAAAACCCTAATTTTATCATTCTAATTGGGCTTAGATTTTAACACTTCTTCTTCACAACCAATTTAGGCCCAATAAGACTAATAACTCAAAATAACCAATATATCACTTAAAATAATATTCCAACGATATAATAAATTCCGACTTGTAAATAATATTATTCTTAGTATTATTCTTCGACCGTCTGACTAAAATCCTACTTTTAACTTGATAAATTCAAATACGCTTCTTAAAATAACACCAACAATCCAAATTCGACCAATATATCATATTTCCGTTGTAATCTTAATTACTCAAAATTCTCAAAACTTCAAATATTATTCCAATAATATTTCTAATACTAAAAATATCAAAACTCTTAACTAAATATCGATCTGCTATCCTGAACTAATACCAACTATATCATCTCAAAATACGAAAACTTCACTAAACACTCCGAACGTCTAGATTAAGCGAATAATCGAATTTCCGGGCGTTACAAATTGCTGCTGCATGTCCCTGGCTGCACCGCAAATAGACACTAAATGATCCACGCTCCACACTCATTTGCCATCACACACAGAACCTGCACTACTAACAGCAGCCAAATGGTTTTCTGCATAACGAAACAAGTCTGGGAATGCCTCCATTAACGTTTGCGGACCCAACCAACAAGCATACCAAAGAGGAATTTCTGCTCCGTTCCGTACCATACAATCAATAGCTCCCGTGAAGTGATTGTTATTGAGACTCTCATAATTACCCGATATAGTTAAATCTCTCCACCATATTGAATCTTTCTTTTCCACTACCGAATTATCCCCAACTAAAACTTTTAGCTTCAAGTTACCATATCTTGCTTCTAAAATATCCCTCCAAATCGCTTCCTTTTCCACAAGCATTCTCCACTTCCATTTACTAATCAAGGCCACATTCATAATTTCAACATTCTTGACTCCGAGGCCATCCTCCTCACGGGTTTTGCAAACCGTATCCTAAGACACCCAATTGATAGACTTTTTAAGATCGCTCTCGTTCCATAGGAATTTACTTTGTATAGATCTAATCTCATTTAAGACCTTTTTAGGGGACTTATATAAAGAATGGCATTAATCAACACCACTCTACCCGCCATATTGAGATGTTTCCCTTTCCAAACGGCCAATTTACATTTTAACATCTTCAATAAATCTTTCCACAATGTAATCTTCCTCGGATCTCCACCCACCCTATCACCAAGAAACTTAAAAGGTAAATGTCCCACTTTACACGAGAGAAAAGAAGACGCGGCTTCCATGTACCAATCACCAACATTAACACCGTAAACGTTGCTTTTATGAAAATTTATCCAAGATCCGGACATTAACTCAAATCCCCTAAGGATAGATTTCATACACCACAAGTTTGCGGTGTCTCCTTCGGCTAAAATTATCGTGTCATCCGCAAATTGTAATATGTCCACCTCCTTATCATCTTTGATCTTGAAACCACGGAATTCTCCATTTTGCTTTGACTTCTTCAATAGAACGGTGAGCGCCTCCATGACTAGGACAAACACAAAAGGTGATAACGGGTCTCCTTGCCTAAGACCTTTCTCAACATAAAAGTCCTTCGCAGCACAATTGTTGACTTGGATGGATAACAAATTTGTAAAAACACTCCCCTCCATCCATCTCATCCAACGATCACCAAAACCCATCTTCCGTAAAACATATCTCACAAAGTTCCAACTTACTCTATCATATGCTTTTTCAAAGTCGACCTTCAACACTACACAACCTCTATTTTCTCTTTTCGCTAGATCCAACGCTTCATTCACCACAAGAACTCCATCCAAAACGTATCTCCCCAGAATGAAAGCCGTTTGATTTTTCGAAACCAACTTCCCAATCACCCATCTCAATCTTGCCACCATCATTTTTGCTAAAATCTTGTATAAACTACCGACTAAGCATATGGGCCTATAGTCACTCAAGGATTGGGGATTTGATACTTTTAGAATTAGAGTTATAAAAGAAGATGTACAAGCTTTAGTGAGAATATCCTTTTCATGAAAATCCCTCACGAACAACAAAACATCATCCTTGATCACATTCCAACACACTTTGAAAAATTCCAAAGAAAAGCCATCCGGCCCGGGGCTTTTGTTTCCATCACAAGACAAACGGCCTCTTTCACATCCTCTTCCGTAAAGCTTCTTTCCATCCACCCCACTTCCTCCTCGGTCAAACTATTAAAATCTAAACCCTCTGGCACCGGTCTAGAAAAGTCTTCTTCCTAGAATAAAGATTGAAAGAAACTTTTAACCTCCTCTTTAATATTTTCCACTCCTTTCACTATGCCATCCTTTCCCTCCAACTTAGATATTGCATTACGCCCTTGTCTATCCTTGATAGCATTATGAAAAAACCTAGAGTTTTTATCTCCTTCTTTCAACCAAAGATTGCGATATTTTTGACGGAGCATGAATTCTTTTATGTTCAAGCACTTCCATAACTCTTTAGTTGCTTCTCTTCTATCATGGACTAAAGGATCAATCAGACCTCCGAGATTTTCCACCATTAACCTATTCAAGTCATTAATTGTGTCCACCTCCTCCTCCATCTTTAAATCTATCCACCCAAAAACCTCTATATTCCAACACCGTAGCCTTATCCGCAAAGTTTTGAGCTTAGTGTACAAGACATAATCTCCCCTCCCCTTAAAACTCATCTTCCCCCATTCTTCTTTGATAAACTCCATAAATCCATCATGTTTAAACCACACATTATTAAACCTAAACGCTTTTGGACCCCAATCAACTTTCCCCACATTCAAGCGGATAGGCGCGCGATCCGATATGTCCCTCCTTTCGATTCATTAATCTATCACCTCCCACTCCTCAATGAGGTTCCTCGATAGTAAAAATATATCAAGTCTACTCATTGCCTTTCCATTATCTTTGAACCATGTAAATTTGCCTCCCACACAATTAACATCAACCAAATCCATATCCTTCACAAAGCAATGAAAATCTTCCATTCCCCTTGAAGACTTGCTGCCGCCCTCTCTTATTCTTTCATCTTCAGACAAAACTTCGTTAAAATCTCCCACTATACACCATTCCTCTTGCCCTCTATGATTCTTCTTATTTAACAAAGAAGACCACACCAATCGTCATTCTAATTTGTTACAAGGAGCATAGACATTAACTAAATTGTACCCTTTATCCTTCCAAATGATGTTGATTCCCACATATCCTTTGGAAACGAAACTGTAATTAACAGTCAGAGCATCTTTCCTCCACATAATCACCATTCCTCCTGCTGCCCCCAGAGAATTACATGTCGTCCATTCTACCTCACTGCCTCCCCAAAAAGACCCAGCAATAGAGTCGTTGAAACTAGATAACTTAGTTTCTTGGATGAAACAAACATCTATATTATTGGATTTGATCAAGAAACTAACTCTCTTCCTCTTAGAAGATAAACCACCCCCTCTAATATTATAAGACATTAGATTCATGATAACATCCTATTTTTCTCCTTCAGAATGGACAACCCATCCTTATCCCTCAACTCCATCTACTCAATCTACAACTCAATTAAGTTGTCCTCTTTCTCACTCACCACTCCCATCTTCGCAATTGAGGACCGAACCTTTCTCCCCATATTCGATTTTCCTAATAACCTAGAGTTACAGCGAGCAATGTCTAATTCACCTGATGCATCTGGGTCTTTAATCGATTCAGAATGTGAATGTTGAACATCTCTTTTCTTCATGGATGGATCGCTTCTCGGTCCAATGCACACGAAGTAGGAAGAGGAAATGTTGACATTGTCCCCCAAGCCACACACAGATTTTTCTTTTTTTTCTGGCTCAAGTTTATTGGGGGGGCTAAGCTACAAGCCTGGTCAAAAGAAATGGGTCCTGGCTGATGGGCCTCTATCGCCCTTGGCCCATTGGATTTTAAGCACATATCTAATCCACCACTGTTCCCACTATCCAACAGATTATTATCCAAAAGATTATCAATAGAGTCCCCCACTCTACTCACCTCAAAACTATCCACGCTTGTTACTTCTTCAATAAATGCACCATGCTTTTCTGCCTCGAGAACCTCCAGACCTTTTGCAACATGTAAGTTAAAAGCCACCTTTTTTATTTTGTCCAAAGGATCCTCCTTGTTACGTGTAACATTCTGACCTTTGACTAAAACCTCTGCCACCGTGTCACTGCTTTTGTCTTTTGTCACATCAGCAGCCTCTTTCTCTTTCTTGCCCCTGGCCTCCATAGATGAAACCAAACCTTCCATATTTTTAGAAGAATCATCATCCGAGTAGCACGAAAGGTTTGAATCCTCTATATCCTACGATCTTCCTCCTTTCAGCCATTCGAACTGGATCCCTGAATCTTCAATCATACTAATGGTAAAGGATTTTCCTACAATGACAAGCTTGAAAGAGCCATCCAAAGATGACTTCTGCTCCATTTTAATTAAAACTCTAGCCTCGTCCATTCTGGTTTTCGCTGTAGTCTCATCATAATATTTAATAAAAGACCCGCGACAATCAACTATGCGTCTGAAAAAACTTTCGCTCTAAGCATGACAAGGAATCCCTGATAACCTCAACCATGTGAGCCTCTCTTTATCCACATCTGCCGAATCCCATGGTTTGATGGAGCTAAACCATTGATTCCACCATTCCTTCTTTTCTTCTACAAACAACTCAGTTTCGCCATAAACTAAGTCCTCCAGCAAGCATAACTTTGGACCCAAAGACATTACTCTGATGGAGAGAAGACCTTCTTCCAGAAACTTCCTTTTAAAATCTCCAGCCACTTCTGGATTTTTTACCACAGCAGCAAACGCTCTCTTATATCTCAAAATATCCTCATTATCTGGTACAAAGTGCAGGACCTTAAGCGTTTCATCCACACCACCACTGCTCTTAGCTTTATTACTATTTTGTAAGACCTCCGCGAAAGACCGTTTACCAAAACAATCGTCTAAACGGTGTCCTTGGGACAAATTTTCCTCAGCCCCACCATTCGTCTTCTTACTCCATCCTCCCACCTTCCTCACGGTCCTCGTATTCTCCTTTGAGCCTCTCTCAAACCTCGAAAAGTTAGCGAAAAGCTTCCCCCTTTCTGACACCACATTGTCCATTTTTATGGCCAACAGATTCACATCCTTCACATTAAGAAAGTGAACAAAACCATACCTTCTGCCATTTCTGTCTCTTTTTGGTGGAATCACCACTTCATCTATCTCTCTTAGGTCTTTAAATTCGAAGAACAAATCCTTCGTTTTCCATTTGTCACCAAACTCCGTGATGAAGAAGGATGTGCATGCCTTCCTTTCCCCTTCCTTCCTGTTGCCTCTTCCTCCCCCTACTATATCTGTTAGCTGGAGATTTTGATTGAAGAAAAAGGTTCTTTGAAGAATTAGAATTCGAGGAAGAATGGCTTTTGATGGCCATTGCCGAGAATAAATGGCTACTGATGGCCATGATTCGAGGATGTTATTTAAGTTGAAGTAAAGATGATGGAAATCGAAGCTGATTCGAAACAAGTTGTCTTTGGGACTTAAGCGATTTTCTTGAAATACAAATGGTATTGAAGCTTTGCGTATTTCGTGGCATTTTCATTTTAGATCATGTTGCCACGTATCGGTAGAGAATTCAGGCGGGAGGATTTGAATTTCGAAATAGTCTGTGTAACCGAACAAGGACAAATGGCGCCCCAGGGATTCGAAGCGTATGCATGTGAGCAACGGGGCATTTCGTTAGTGTAGGACCATTAGGGTCGAAATTAGTATAAATAAGGGTCTTAATATCAGGATCCAGTGTGTTCATTTTGTACAAATCACTCATAAAACACTAAAGTATCAAGTGTTAAGAGAACGAGTTCGCTGAGAAATATACGTATGACACCAACACCATTTTAAATACATTTGTATTCATTTTTATGCAAGTATCTTTTCAGTATTTCTATCTTTCGTTATATTTCAGCCATTTACATTCTTGCACTTTTATCTATCGTTCAAATTTACTTCGAAGCAATTTAGTTTCTGCAATTTATGTTCCTGCACTTTAAGTTTCTTGCAATTTATATTTACTTTGCCTTTCGCCAAAGTTATATTTACGTGTATAACAAGGTGATTGTTAGTTTTTACATTTCCTTTATTTATTTTTTTAAACATATTTCGAAGCCAAATGAACCAACAAATATGAACCAAGTTATCATAAAAGACAACTTTTTGACTATGTCCTAGGATCAATCTAGTCGATCCTGCGAGTAACCAAAGTATATTTTATAGTTTGGAATACTAGCGGTTGTTTACCGGAAATCACCGTAAACAAATTGGCACGCCCAGTGGGACGGTGTCAAACAGATTGTCATTAATTTGGTGTTTTATTTTGTCTAGAACATATAAAGACCTTGTATGAACCTTAGGAATGGTAAATTAACCAACAGTGCGCCACCGACTCCTAAACGAAGGTACAACAAGAAAATGGTCAATTCGACCAGTGGAAGGGGAGATCAAGATCCCCCACAAGGGTCAGGAAGAGTAGCAGCAAATACTACACATGTTTCGACATCTACATCACAAGAACAGGAAATACCCGTTTCGGGAGGATCTACGGCTGTAGTTAGTTCCCAAGCCATGCCCGAAAACACATCAGGGCCAACAGGAACGATCCCAATTTCTGGTTCGACCACCATGCCTCATGTGACAGGCACAAACGAGATACCTCATTTCTCGACAAGTCAAGTACATTCCCCAAGGCCATTCTCATATGCATTCGATGGTTGGAGGCCTGGAAATCCTTATGGAATGCCATATTCATATATGACGGGATTACAAGGGGCAGGACATACGTATACTGCGCCTAATGTCATGACATTTTCGCCTTATATGGGTTCGATAGGCCAAAGCGCACAAAATACGGGCCAATCAAGCCAGATGCCTCTCTTAACTACTAGTAGTCAAGCAGCATTTAGGCAGGAAATGGACGCAAGTAACCATGATATGCTAGGTGTTCTTGCTAAAGAAATAGGGTCACTCTTTTGATCGCGACTTTACGTGTCTATTAATCTGATGACTGCAAGTGCACAGTCGTGTCGTGTAGTTTTAAAAGATATCGAATCCACAGGGACTATGAATTGTTATCTAAGGTTACTATGTAAAGCTAAGGCTACTAATATTTTGATTGTTTCTAAGGGGAAGTGATTGTGAATTCTAAGAAATATAATAATAGGCGGATATCAGTATGTATTTCCTTTAACTTAGGTGATCCGAAGGTCCATTGGCTAATGTATTAATTCGATTAAAAATCTTTATTAATTCTATTGATTAAAAGTCTTCCTCTCAAACTCTCGCTCTGTTGATTCAGACTACTGTCCTAACTCGTAATGTACGCTCTCGCCATCCCAATAGAATTAGAAAAGCTTTTTGGAAGCAACGTAATTAATAAAATGCCTGTTTTATGAAGTCGTTATCTACTTAAATCTCCTAATCTCAAACTCTCGCTTTGTTGACTCGGAGCATTCTAATATCCCTAACATACGCTTTCGCCATCCCGCGCGGGTGTAAAAACATTTTTTGAAAATAAATAAGTTCTAATTAAGTTTAATACGCTTTCGCCATCCTTAAAACTAATGTCCTATGTCTACTATCCAGTTAAAGATCTCAAACTTCCGCTCTATTGATTTTAACCTTTGACCGTCTTAACCCCTCAAACTTTCGCTCTATTGGTCTTAAGACTTACTAATTAAATTAGACATACAAACCAAAAACAAGTGATATTTAATAAAGCATAATTAAGCCAATTTATTTCGGACACCACGGTTAACTTACTTTACACACCGATATCTTAATTAATTAGCCAGATATATTAATACAGTTAAACATGCATATATAAATTTGGTTCATGATATTAGGCATATTAATTGGCATATAATATATAATGCAATAATAATAATAATTAAAGCGGTAAATGATAAACCTGAATAAAATAAAGTGCAATGAATTGAATCTTGAAGTACTCGAACTTCCACCACAGGTTGGCTGGATCGTTCTTCGGAAATTAATGGGCCGGAATTTAAAAACAAGGAATATGAAAATAAATCCAACGTAAGGTTAGATCTATGAAAGGTTCACAACAATTTCTGGTGTAGAAATTGTTGCGAGAAAAATAAAGCGGTTAAATGAAAGGCAGGAAAATAAAGGCTTGAAGAAATAATTCGGCAGCACTTCGTTAGCAGAAAATCAGACCCTTTGAACTGAAGTAGCAGCCTCTATTTATAGCTGAGGGTCTGCAGTTGGAATGCGTGAAAAGAGGAGCTCTTCATGACTTGGACTTTGAGACGTGCGTCTCCACTTTTTGGGGAAGGGCCTTTGAACGACTTGAGACGTGCGTCTCAAGTGGAGAAGATCTAGGAGGCAGCTGGAGACGTACGTCTCCTTTTGGTGAGGTTGCATATGGACTTTGGAGACGTGCGTCTCCACGTGCTGGAATGACATGGGCCACGCGCAATTGGCTTCTTCGTGGGCTGGACTTGTATTTTGCACAATTGGGCTTTCTTTGCACCCCTTTCTTGCTTCAGCACCCCTTTTTCATCTTTTAGGCACAAATAGTAGTGATTTTAGCTCTATTTCTTTCTTTTTCACAAATAGTCCCAATATGAGCGTAAAACCTGAAAAATCGCAAATACCCGCATAATATCACAATAAAACAATGTAATTAAAGGAAAATGCTAATAATATTTATGGAATTCAAGCTAAATATATGATATAAAATCGTGTTATCAAATTCCCCCAGACTTGAACCTTTGCTTGTCCTCCAGCAAATAATAAGATAGAAAATCAAAGGATAGTGAAATGAAATACATTTCCACCACATCGTTCGGGTCGTACTCAGCTACAAAGTGTTTTTGTTCGAAACTTATGCGGTAGATCCTAGTAATAAACTTACAGTAGCGACACTAGACAACTCCCAGCATGCATACCAATCCGAATCATGCCATCATAGCTTGACCTTGACTCTTCATCTCGTTTTATCCTTTTCATTCGCGCGCAATCACATTAAGCCCATTATCTTGGCACGCACATAGCAGAGTAGCCGGTTAGTGACTATGATCCTTCTTATGGAGTTCTGGCACATTTATGTGGTATAATCCTTAGCGCTCATTTGTAGATTGTGGGGAATCGAACCATAGTCCTTCCTACCAAGTTCAGTACCAGGTAACTTCTGAACCAATCAACAATGATTTTTTATATTTGAGATTTGTGACCGTTAGGTTAAATGATCGTGTGAGGATCACCTTACTTAGTAGGTACATTTCTATCGGCGGTTAAGCACATAATTATAATTATATGGATCATACACTTATATTCATCGACTCTCTGCGTAGTTAGTGTCCAAGACGGTGCCGAATGCTAGAATAAACTAATAAGGGTTACTACAAAATTGAAGTCGATGGTTTCGGTATAAAGGGTATTCAAATCGGTTACGCATTCTTGGGGGTTTTAGAGTGTCGGGACAATAAGGGTTTTCTCTTGAATCTTTATTCTGGTTTCTATGTGTTAAGTATTTGAGTAGCTTCGTACTTCTCGAATGTGTGGGGTTATGCGTTTATCAATTTGGAGTAAAAATTTTGTTATGGCTAAAGAAAATGGAAAAAATTGTAATAGCCACGGAAATATACATATAAGACTTAAAATTCCATAAATATGCTTTATTGAATTTGAAAATAAACATTACAAGGAAAGGAAATAAAATAAAAGGAAATGATACTAAAGCGAGTAATACGACTCCCCCAGACTTAAATGATGCAGTGTCCTCAATGCATAGCTAATACTCCTCGTTGTTGCGGTTGCGAGAACTGCTTGCGCCTCTTGTACGAACACGTCGACGTCTATCAGTAGGAGAGTCATTTTCACGAATGTTGAGCTCATGTAAATGCGTAGCAATTTCTATGTAGCGGTCTTTGGTCCTGACAGCGTAGTCACGGTGCTCTTGTTGCATTTCTCGAATTAGCCTTAGTGTTTCATTTTGATTTGTCTGCATAGCTTGAAAAAGTTGTTCTTGGCATTGAATTGCAGCATACATGGCATCGAGAGTAATTGGCGGAGGATTGTTTTGAGGAGGTTGGTTGAAATCAGCTTCTGCTTGGTTGAACTCTTGTTCCATTGTATCCACTGGCTCATTATGATGTTCAGGTTGGTTTTCTTGAGGATTTTCATTAACAAGCCTCCAACGCTGAATATAACGGATGTTGATTTGCTCGGGGCATGGCAGGATGACATTTGGAATTAGAACTTTGTTGATGACCAGAGTGTAACGGCCATCATGACAGGGTGAAACCAAGTGAGAGTCACGGCAGTAAGTGAGGTCGAGGGACTGACCAAGCATCATAAGATGAGAAAGGGAGATGAGGTCGTCAGCGAGACCTAAGGCACATGCCAAGGTGGTAATAATGCCGCCAAACAGGAAAGGGTTTGTAGCGGGAGCGTTGATGGAGCCTTGGATGTGTTGGAGCATAAATGGTGCGGCGTTGAAACGGATATTATTTAGCGCACAGTATAAGAAAAATAACTCATTTTGGTTTACCTTGTGGTTGTTGGATCTTGCAAAAATAGTGTGACACAAAACACGTTGAAAATAACGTATAGCGGGATTTTGAATATGAGAAGCATGAAGATTCCTCCAACCGGTAGCATTTTCGCCAGTCAGATTACACCAAAATTCAAAAGCGAGTTCCTCCCAAGGTCGGCCATTGAGTTCTTGAAAGATTGTGCGATGAGCATTTGGTGCATTGTTAAAATGCAAATACGTAGCAACTTCTTCTTGATCCAAACTAAAGTCACGGTTAAACATCCGAAATTGGATGTTACCGGTTAAAGGTGGTTGATCAAAAGGAGTGTCGTAGTGGAAAGAGCTTAAGAACTCTAAGACGAGCGACTCATAAGTGGGTACGGGTTCAGTACAGAGATGGTGTAGGCTAAATTTTGTGAGCAAACGGGTGACACCATCTATTAGACCCAAAGTTTCTAGACATTCGATGTTCACGAATTTCGTGGGGACAACCGAACGTTCATAGAAAGCAAGGTATTTGGTTCTTTGAGCATTTTCGTTTTCCTCTCGAAAGATAATATGTGAAAGGTCGGGAGGTGGCCTCTCAGGACGCACACTTCGGATGATGGAACGTGGAGGCATAATGTGTTTGGAAGGAGATAGTGTGGAGAGTAGAAGAATAGAAAATGGTTTGGAGGTTGTGAAGAAAAAACAGTGGTGGTGGTGTGGTTTTATAGTTAGGTTTGAAAATGGTGGAGTAAATATAGAAGTGAAATGAATTTATGATGGTCTTTGAAGTTTGAATGGGATGGAAGAATGGGAAATGATGTAGAGTTAAAGAGGTGATGATGGAGGATGAATGTGGTTTATGGTGTTTAAATAGAAGAAATAATGGGGAGGAGGAAGAATATTGAATGATGAATTTTGGAATTCAAAATTCAAAATTCAAAGAGGGAGAATTGATGGTCTGCGTGGTCAAACGAAGCATGCAGCCGGCTACCCTTGGGAGACGCGCGTCTCAGGCAGGCAGTCTGCTGGGGGACAGGGTATGGAGACGGGTGTCTCCTGTCCTTAACATGCAGAAGGTTGGTCCCACAGAGGTGGAGACGTGCGTCTCCTAGCCTAGGGACATGCCTATCTCGCATGTGGTGCTGTAGTCACGTGCTGACAGATACAAAAATTATGAGAATAGCACATATGTGACATGTGATGTTACTATAAACGGCAAAATACCAGACTGAGTGTGTTATAATCATTCATAAATATATAGCAATCAGACAACAGAATAATATAACAAAGTAGCAGTAATGAATAAAATAATGCATTTCAAATTAAAACTGGTATTGAGTGTTGATAGAAACAGAATGTTAAAATGCAGAAAATTAAATTCTAAACTAGGAATTGGAAATTTCTAAAACTAGAAATAAAATCTAATATCCTAAAAGTTAACATCTAGCCACGTCTGTTGTTGTGCACATTAGAATAAATGTGTTTGAAGACTTCGTCAAATTGGGCATTGATAGTGTCGATGAAATTGAAGAAGTGCATTTGCAGAGTGTGTAACTCGTTGCGCATATGTTGAACTTCGTGTTGCAGTGCATTTATCGCTTGGCCATGTGTATTCGGATTATGAGCATGCTCGATCCTCGGAGGAGCATTTCTTGGGGCCACTGATTCAACGGATGCAGCAGGTTGTTGTTGTTCAGGGTCGACGTCAGTCATGTCTTCAGATTGAACTTCTTGTGAACCAGTAGGAGTCTCAGGCTCATACTCAGGAATGGGTTCATCTTCAGGTAGAGGCTCATATTCACGCACATGATCATCCTCAGGCATAGGTTCCTACTCAGGTTCAGGATCATCTTCGGGTATATGTCCATACTCATAGTATCCAGGAGGAGTGTCAGGTTCAGAGTCTTGTTATGCTACATACATGTCATCATCTAAATGTTCATAGGCTTGTGGGGTTTCTGGAGATGACTCTCTTTCAGGAATTTGATCATAATAAAGCCAATTACAGGGTTGTGCACACTCGTCCTTGGATTCGGTAAGGTGAACTGATCTAGCACTTTATTATCAGTGAGTAAATCAAACAGATCAGGTCCAAGGTTTCCAATGATACCTCGATTAAAGCAAAAGAGAATGTTCATAGAGTTGTAGGAACCAAAAGGTGTCAATCTAAGCAATGGTTGTCTCAGACCTATAGAATTTGCAATCATAGTGACGAATCCGCTCGAAGTTTGCTAGCATAAATGTGATAGCGTTGACCGGACGATTCTGAGAGGTGTAGAACATGATGAATAACTCTTCTCTAGAAACTTCAGTGACATTTTTCGGGTTTACCGAAGATGTAGTGAGCGATGATCTTATGCAGGTATCTGAAGACAGGGTTATGAATGTTCTCGGATTGAAACTCGTGCTCTTCAGGGTTATCGTTACCAGTAATCTTACCCCAGAATTTTTCCAACTCCCAGTAAGCAAGAATTTCCTCAGGGACTGAGGTGTATGCATCTGATCCATGAGGGATTTCTAACATTTCAGCAAAATCACGGACACAAAACTGATATTCTAATCCAAAGAGTCGAAAGAGGATAACTCCTTTCCTCAATCCTTGGCCACAGTTAGGAAGGTAAGTCAAAGAGCACAAGAATTCCAGAGTGAGCTTTCGGTAGGTGCTAAACATGCGGAACAGGTGAGAACCGGTCCAACCGATTTGGTTCAGCAAGTGCATGACGCTTTCTTCGATACCTAACCTTTCCATAGTCGGTTGGTGAGGATAGCGAGTCAAATCCATTTGCCTCTGAGCTAGCTTAGCATATCTCGCTTCTTGCCCTCTACCACGGAATACAACTTCCATATTGTCAACTTCTCGCATCTTGATGAGTTAGAAGCTAATTAAGCCTATAAGTTGAAAAATATGAAAATTAAGTTAGAACTAGGCTAGTGTTGTTTAAAAGGAAAATTTAAAAAGAAAATTAAAATTAAAAAACATGTAACAAATTACAATAATAATTATAATTATAAAAAGGAGAGATTTTTACGATTTAAAATAGCGGTTATAATTATAATAATTATTATAAAAGGTAGAAAAGGCATAAAAACTAAAAATAGGAAATTAAAATAATTCAAAAATAAAATAGAATATTTTAAATAAATAAGGAAATAAAAGATGTGAGTTGTCTCCCACCAAGCGCTTTGTTTTATGTCGTAAGCTCGACAATTTGAATGAAAATCATTTTTCCGAATGAGCGGGCAGCTCGTCAAGTTTTAAAATCTGAATGTTTTCATCGTGTTCGAGATGATGGAAATACTTAAGACGTTGCCCATTTACGACAAAAGGTTCGAAGGTTTCTCCTTTAATTTCTATCGCTCCGCTCGGAAGTATGTTAGTAATTTCGAATGGACCAGACCATCTAGATCGTAACTTTCCAGGAAATAGTTTCAGTCTAGAATTAAATAATAGTACTTTATCACCTATGCTAAATTTTTTCCTAGATATACCCTTTTCGTGCCATTTTTTCGTTCTTTCTTTATAGATTTTGGCGTTTTCGTAAGAGTCTTGTCTAAGTTCATCTAATTCGTTTATGTCCAGAGTTCGTTTTTCACCAGCAGTAGTGTAATTTAAATTTAAATTCTTAATGGCCCAATAGGCCTTATGTTCTAATTCTACCGGAAGGTGGCATGATTTTCCATAAACGAGTTTGAATGGGGTGGTTCCAATTGGAGTTTTGAAGCTGTCCTATAAGCCCATAAAGCTTCATTTAACTTGGATGACCAATCCTTTCTAGATATAGCAACAGTTTTCTCCATTATTTGCTTTATTTCTCGGTTAGATACTTCTACTTGTCCGCTTGTTTGTGGATGGTATGGTGTAGCTATTCGATGATTTACTCCATATTTTCGAAGGAGTTTTTCAAGGATTCTAGAAATGAATTGAGATCCACCATCGCTAATTACCAATCTTGGTACACCGAACCTAGGAAAGATAACGTTTTTGAAGAGTTTGATCACTACTCGTGTGTCGTTTGTAGGAGAAGCGATAGCTTCTATTCATTTCGAAACATAATCGACAGCTACGAGTATATATATATTTTTGAATGATGATGGAAACGGACCCATAAAGTTTATGCCCCAAACGTCAAATATTTCTACTTCTAGGATGCCCTTTTGAGGCATTTCGTCACGTCTCGAGATATTTCCGGTTCGTTGGCATCTATCACAATTTAATACGACAAAGTAAACGTCTTTCCATAGGTTGGGCCAATATAGTCCAGATTGGAGGATTTTGGCGCAGGTTCTAGATGTGTTATGGTGTCCTCCACAAGGTGCTGAATGACAATGTGTTATTATACTTCCTATTTCTTCCTCGGGTACACAACGTCTAAAGATTTCATCGGGGCCTCTTTTGAAAAGGAGGGGGTCATCCCAATAGTAGTGTTTGAGGTCATGGAAGAATTTCTTCTTCTGTTGGTAAGTTAGATCAGGGGGAAGTACACCAGCAGCTAAGTAATTTACGAAATCCGCATACCAAGGTGTGGCAGAGCGGGCTAAAGCTACTTCTACGAAGTTGTTGGACTCAATGATTGGATGGTATGGTTCTATTTCGTTAGCTTCCAACTGAGCGATGAGTCTTTCATAAGGGAAATCATCATCGATTGGTACTTGTTCGGGTTTTAGATATTCGAATCGAGAGAGATGATCTGCTACGACATTTTCGGTTCCCTTTTTATCTTTAATTTCTAAGTCGAATTCTTGTAATAAAAGGATCCATCTTAACAATCTAGGCTTGGCGTCGTTCTTAGTTAGGAGGTACCTAATAGCGGCGTGGTCAGTGTATATGATGATTTTGGCTCCTACCAAGTAGGAATGGAATTTATCTAACGCGAATACGATAGCTAATAGTTCCTTTTCTGGCGTGGCGTAGTTCATTTTAGCTTCGTCTAGGGTTCTACTCGCATAGTATATGACATGTAGTTTCCTATCTTTTCGTTGCCCTAGAACAGCTCCTACAGCAAAATCGCTTGCGTCACACATTATTTCGAAAGGTTCGCTCCAGTCGAGAGGTTGCATCATCGGCGCAGAGATTAATTCTTGTTTAAGTGTTCGGAATTCTTCAACGTATTTGTCGTCAAAGATGAATTCGAAATCTTTCATCAATAATTCAGTTAAGGGCTTGGTAATTTTAGAGAAATCCTTAATAAAACGTCGGTAAAAACCGGCGTGTCCTAGAAAGCTTCTTATTTCTCTAACTGTTTTGGGAGGTTGAAGGTTTTCAATGATTTCGATTTTTTCTTTATCTACTTCGATCCCTCTATCGGATACGATGTGTCCAAGTACGATTCCTTGTCGAACCATGAAATGGCATTTTTCCCAATTAAGTACTAGGTTAACGCTTACACATCGTTTGAGTACTAATTCAAAGTTTTCTAAGCATGTTTCAAAACTTCCTCCACAGACAGAGAAGTCGTCCATAAAGACCTCCATTATTCAGTCCAGGAAATCGGCAAATATTGCCATCATGCATCTCTGGAAGGTTACGGGTGCATTGCAAAGTCCGAAAGGCATTCGTCTATAAGCGAACGTACCATAAGGCCACATAAATGTGGTCTTTTCTTGGTCGTCAGGGTGAATAGGAATTTGGAAAAATCCGGAGTATCCATCCAGATAACAGAAATGTGAGTGTTTAGCTAGGCGTTCGAGCATTTGATCTATGAATGGTAAAGGGAAGTGATCCTTGCGAGTGGCTTTGTTTAGCTTCCTATAGTCAATGCACATTCTCCATCCAGTTTGGGTACGTTGTGCTACAGATTCACCTTTTGCGTTAGTGATTACGGTAACTCCTCCTTTCTTAGGTACGACATGAACAGGACTAACCCATTTACTATCAAATATTGGATATATGATTCCGGCTTCTAATAGTTTTTGAATTTCCTTTTTAACCACATCGCTCATGATGGGATTTATTCGTCTTTGATGCTCCCTAGAGGTTTTACAATCTTCTTCGAGCATAATGCGATGCATACAGAGGGAAGGACTTATTCCTTTCAAATCTGATATGTTATATCCTAGAGCGGTTTTAGGACAGTGAGTAGTTTTTTGGTCTCGGTTTGTCCTAAATCGGCTTTAACTATGACGGGTCGGTTAAGTTCTTCGTCTAGGAATTCGTACCTTAGGTCAGTAGTGTCGCGGGGAAAAATCGTATCTTTTTCGGGATGAGACACATGATGCCTTCTTTGGGCTTGAGGGCTCAAGAAAATGATTTTTCTTTTGTTTTTGTCACGACCAAACTTTTTATTGTTTCCAAAGTAGGAAAAGGAAAAAAGTTGCAATAACCTAAGAACAGATGCAAAGCCCAAAACTAAAAGCAATGCAAAAATGGGGAAGAGATTCCGAGTAAGAGGGTTGGTTATACGAAGGGAAGGTATTAGCACCCAACGTATCTATAGTACTCTATAGGTTTCTTTGTTATGTTTGTTTCATTCTATGTTATGGTGGAGGTTCTTGTGTTGTGAGATAGGTGGGACCTAAGGTGTTTGTTTTATTATGCTCGCAAAGATCATCGCGATCCTCTGCATACATATCCCTTAGAGGGAATCAGAGCATCTGTAGCTCGGGGGCTACGGGTGCTAAGGTTTGAGTGGTTTTAGGGAGAAGTTTTGCTCGCCAAGGATATGACCTTGTGCCTACGTATTCTCAAAGGGATGTTGAGAAAGTCAGAGCAATCGTAGTTCCCACTTATGCTAGTGGAAGCAAAGGAAAAGAGACAAATGTCATCTAAATGTTCGATGTATCTAATCTATATCATCACATACATCTGTTTGATTTTTGTTTAAAATCTTTTCATTATAAGTCCGGGGCTGTGCCACTTATGGCACTTAGAATGATAAAGATGTTTTTTGTTTAACCAGCCTTGTGGCAAAAACTTTCAATGAAGTCTGCCTTGTGACAAAAAGTTTTGATTAATCAGCCAGCCTTGTGGCAAAAGTTTCAATGAAGTCAGCCTTGTGACAAAAACTTTGATTAATCAGCCAGCCTGGTGCAAAACAGTTTGATTGATTAGCCAGCCTTGTGGCAAAAAAGTTTGATTGATTGATTGTTTGTGATGATATAGAAGAGATACTCCTATCATAGAGATGAAAAATGTCTAATCTCCTAGGGTATTTGTTTTTGGATATATGGGGATGCTTATAAGAAGCCCGTGGGTCCTTGTACGAAGCCCAAGAGGAGGCTATCCGAGGGTCCTTGCATTGTAAGCCCAAGAGGAGGCTATGGGAGGGACAATCGAGGGTCCTTGCATTGTAAGCCCAAGAGGAGGCTATGGGAGGGACAAGTCATTTGTACGAAGCCCAAGAGGAGGCGTGGTATAGTTGGTTTGAGCTCTTAGAGCGATTTCACCGGGAAACCATACTCTATGTCCTAACCTAAACTAGGGAGATTCTTTGCACGAAGCCCAATAGGAGGCTATGGGGAACCTAGTGTTGTACTAAGTTGAACAAGCATATATAACACAGTCACAAATATGGACAAGTACGAACAAATATGAACAAGTACATGAACAAATATGAACAGTTATATCTGACAAGGTGTGTGTATACAATGGAGTTCATGAAGGAAATATACCTGTAAGCATGATCCATTTGTATACACGGGGCTGGGGCTTATTCTCTGGGAGAGGCCCATTGAGTTTATTCAAAAGCTATGTAAACAAGTATTTACAAAAGGGGCTTGGGACCTATACCTACATGGAGGCCCATGGTATTTTTGGGAAGATTTAAAGAAAACCTTCATTTTTGATTTGTTATTCGAAGTTAAAAAACAAATTGATCGAGGTATGTACAAAAAGGTGTATGTACAATGAAATACCTAATTTCATGCAAAAGAATGGGACTTATACCTATGTGGAGGCCCATGTTGATTTTTGAAGAAAAACCCTAATTTTGATCTTGTTATTTGAGGGTTTAAATCAATTTGGTCGAAGTATAAAAGATGGGTATATATACAATAAAAAACCTAAATTTATACAAAGGAATGGGGCTTATACCATAAGGGATGCCCAGGTTTTTAGAAAATCAATTGATCAATCCAAAAAGATTTAATCAAGAGTTTTTGATAGGGGAACCAAAAAGAAATGGTTTTGAAAGCGATTTATTTTGAAAAACGACGATCGTTTGTTTTAAAATGGTTTGAAATTTTGAAAAAATCAATTTAATTAAGATAAAAGCAAAGATTATACTTAATTAATACCTAAATGATTAGGGTTTTGATCACAAAATATATACAAGTAGTTAATTTTGAAAAATCAAATGAAAAACAATTTTTAAAGTATTTAAAAATACTTAAAAACATGTCATTTTAAATCTATTTAAAAATGTATTAAATAAATATTTTTTTGTGATTTTTTTGGATGTTCATAAAATATATATATTAAACAAAGAGTGTGCAAAAAATGAAGTGGAAATGATGAATTTTGATTGGTTAAATTAATGGATGAAGTTGTGTAAAAAAAATTAAAGAAAATAAGTGATAAAAAAGAATGGTTTGGCCCCTAGGAGTGTTGAACTCGTGACCTTGAGGTCATTACTCAAAAACTTAGCCAACTGGACCACGCGCGTGGTCTGTTTAACATTTGCAACGAATAGATTATATTACAAACTCAATTTTCAAATTTCCTTCGCAAAAAATGGCGCCAAGAAAACACCCTAATTTGATTTTTGAAAATTCTGAAAACTGAACCAAATTGATCAAGTGAAGGGTCTATCTCACTCGTTTTTTCAAGAGGATCATGATGGTGTCCTCATAATTCATTTATTTTTGCTCTAAGGTGATCAATTTTGTGAAGAACACGAAGAACCCTAATTCTGAATTTGAACATGAAATCGTGTATGATTGATGAATTGTGAAATTGATTGAGGGCTATTGATCAGTGATAGTGCAGAAACAAGATGGCAACTCAATTTTTCATTTATGATGCATGTATGTATGAGTTTGAAGTTCATGAGGCTTACCTTCAAAAACGGCCAAACTGGAGATTGAATTTTGAGTTGGAGGTGTTGTAGATGCTTTGTAATGATCTAGATAGCTTCAATGATGATTATAGAACATGTCTGAATGCTTGGAGTGGACTGAATTCATCTGAGCATAGCCATGGGACCCGATCTGCAGAACTATGGAGTGAGGATCGAATTTGATGATTTTGGTGTTTCAGATCATGTATGATGGTTGGAACAGTTCATATGAAGCATATGGATGATGTTTAGAAGGTAGTTTTGACAGATATGGCTTGGTATGAGAATTGGCATGATAAGGTTCACCATATGCAAACATGGAGGTTGAAGAGTGATTCTGAGTTTTAGGTGTTTTTGGGGAGTGTGAGTGGATCAAACACATCCCACATGATGTTTATGAGATGTTAGAACCATCACTTTGGCCATAACTTCAAGGATTTGGAGGTTGAGTTTTCTACCTCTTTGAAACTCATGAAACTTGCAACTTAAGAAAGAAGAGAGAAAACCTATGATTGTGAGGTTTTGGTGTGATTTGAAGAGTGATTTGAACCTCTATTTATAGGCCAAGGATTCTGAATGCAGAGCTTGGCAAGTTGATCAAAGAATGGTGATTTGGCATTTGGAGATAAAATGGAATCTTTACATTAAATGCAAATGGTTAAAAGTGACTTAACCATGGTTAATCTTCCAAGTTTCTTATCCTCTTCCATTCTGATCTTCAAATCAGAAAATATCTCTCAATTATTGCATTGATGCATCATTACTTGCATTATAGGTCATATAGTATTGAAACTTAGTGAAAATGATTTGAAATTTCAAGTGAAAATGATCACTAAATGCATAATTCAAATCCATAGCTATGCTCCATATTTTTTCATGCTCTTGGACATTTTGGAAAGCTCATGTTACACACTTCAAAACCCTAGTTGAAAGTTTCTTCAAGACCTTTAAGGAAATGGGTGAAAAAGATCCATGAACTTTGAAGAAAATGAGGTTTTAAGTGAAATTTTCAAAAGATACCAACTTTGAAGCTCCATATCTCTTAAATGGTTAATCTTTTGGAAAATCATTTTATGTGACAAAGTTGTTTATTGGATCAAAATATACAACTTTGATGTTGGAAGTTTTTTTCAGTTTGTAGGTGAAATTTTGAGTTATTCCCTTCCAAAGTTTGGAAAAAACCATTGAAAAACACTTAGAAAATTTTCCAAGTATAAAAGTCAAACTTTTGACTTTTTGATTCTTGATTGATTTTCTTGATTTTTCTTGATCAAATGACTTCATATATCATATATTGATGATTCAAAACTTCAAAAGTCATGGTTGACCAAAATTCCCCAAAAGTCAATGGTGATCTTGTATAGTTGACTTTTTCAGACGAATCGCGTTTCTGGAGATTTCAAATGAACCAGGCTATCCTCACGAAATGAGTGGTATGAATGGATCACATTGAGTTATTGGAGGATCTTGAGCCATAGTTTAAGTTGTGGCATCATGTTTTGATTAAAAGTCAGTTGTTCAAGTGAATTAGGTCAAAAACCCTAATTGTCGACCTGATGAAATTGATGACTGTGGGTCTTGAATTGAGATGTAATTTCCATTGGATATTGTCATAGGGATCATTTGAAGATGATTGAAACCTTTGAGTGATCCCCTGGAGCCTTTTAGGGTTTCCCAAATGTGATCCCTGATTTCAGTCCCTGATAGTTCAAAACCCTAATCTGATGATTTGAAATTTCACTGTTGATCAATCTTGGTGTAGGAGATGTCCAGAGCCAATGGATTTGGTCAAAATGATGTACTTGGGGTCTTGAGGTCATTTCCCAAGTCAATAGGCCAAATCCTGAGCAAAAGTCAGGAGTATGCTATCTTCAGTCAAAACCCTAATCTGATCGACTCAGAGCCTTTGAGCTTGTTGAAATGGATTTTTGAAGACCAAATGTTGATTGTTGATGAAGATAGTTCCTTTGAGATGAAGGGAGAACCAAACCCTAGTTGATTGTTACTTGTACTGATGAATGATTTCTTGATTAAACCCTGTTGAGTCACAAGTAGCAAACACAAGCTATGCAGTTTGTTAGAGATGCAAATGATGTATATGCAATGATATGAGGTGGTATCTTAGGACAAAAATTGGGGTATGACAGATGCCCCTATTTAAGTTTCTTCAACCTGAGATATGAAGATTAGAAATCTTCGTTTTGATAGGGTGGAAGAGACTTAAATATCAGAAGACGCAAATTTTGGACCTAAGATACCAAAATTGCGAATAATGCAAGGATATCTTTACCGAGAGGATATCAAGAACTGACTCCACTGGGGACAAGATATCGGTAAGGATGTCTCAATCCATTTTAGGAAGAGAATCCGTTTTTTTTTTTGGGAAAGCAAGTGTATGCTTCACCGGGGAATGATAGCTTTGTAAGAAAATCTTACCTATCGACATTATCGACTATCAGCATGGGGATAGATTTGTTTAATAATGCGAAGGTGAAAGGTGTGAAACCGTATTACCGACTATCATCATGGTGATAGACTTGACATGGTAATAAAAGTTCCAAAGGTTTGGTTAATATTACCGACTATCAGCATGGTGATAGACATGTTAAATAATATAACCAGAACAAAAAGGTTACCAACTACCAGCCTCGTGATAATGGTTTTGAAGACATGATCAATTATCAGTCGAGTGATAAAATGATCCTGGAGACTTTGCTAGGGAAATTACTGGTTATTCAGCCTTGTGAACAGTAATAAGGCCCTGATTGTCAAATGGTCCTCATGATTGATTTCCTAGAGAGGAAAATCTTTTGAAAGAAACATAAACTGCTCAGATGATGAGGCTATTGTTTATGGTTCAACTTTTCTCGACTCTATTTGAGGAATCGGAATTTGAATCTCTGGTAAAGACAGGGTTCTATCCATGAATGAATTGGAAAGAAACAGTCAAACAAGACTTTGTACCCAATGAGGGATGAACTCAACTAGGGATTTTCTCATTCTTTTTGAGAGGAGAAACTAAAACAACCTTCTTCCACGAGGAATGATCTCAGTGGGGAAATGGAGAAAGAAGAAGTTCTTTCTACTTATGGGTGACAACCTACTGGAGAGATGGCACGCCCGTACTTGTTTCTTTTTCCTTTTTTCTTTTCTTTTTTCTTTTTTCTTTTTTTTTTGGGATAGATATATCCTAAACGAGTGATTTTAAAGCAGACATTGAAAAATGCAAGAATGCATAAATGATGCAAATATGTATGAATGATGAATGTCATGAATGTAGCATGCATACTAACGAAATTGACAGACAAAGAAGTGTATACTGAAGATGGACCGACGTCGCAATACAACCAGATACTTGGCAAACGTTCTTCAGCACGGTGTAGATAACACAGGTGATGAATGGTGCTTCATGTTTTAAACTTCTCTGGGGAAGACAAGCGTCTTTTCTCACTAAGATGGAAGAACTTCTTCACTGGAGATAGAAAATCTTCGTTACTGGGGATAAAAGACCATCTTCACTTGGAATAGAAGAGCTTTTCCTATCATAATCTTTGATTCATCCTATGGAGATAGCTGTTGACGTTCCTTCTGTTGTTCACAACTCAAAGGAAAATTTCGCTTTTATTTTGAAAAAGAAAAGTAAATTCATTTAAAACTTTTTTCTTTTTTGGTTCAAAAAATGAATAACACAATTAAAGCGTCATTGTGCTAGCTAAAAGAAATTAGAGATTGCAAACAAATGGGCACAAGGCTCAAATTTATTTAATAGGATGGAAATCAGCTAAAGGCGTGATTCCATGGAGTATTTACAAAAGTTGGAAATGGTAAATATGCGGAAAAGACTACACTGAAAGCAATAACCACTATTCCCCCTAACAACTTTGAGTTCCAACTGTGCTTGTCGCTTCAGATTGGCGATGATTTGATTGAAGATCCTTTGATGAAAAAGACTCCTCAGGTGACGAAGTACGGACTGATGCAGTTACTTTGTCATAAATCCCTAATTTTTGACTAGATTGCCCTTTCATGTTTTCAATCTACCAGGATGAATTTTTCTGTTTATTGTCTCTAATTTTTGCCTGGACCGCCCTTTCGGGTTTTCAGTCCATCGAGACGCTCATTTTTACATAAGTCGCCCTTTGCGGGTTTTCAACTTACCGAGATGTTCTTTTTTTTTAGACAAAGTATTTCTTGACTGCATCAGCATTCACAGGATGTGGGAGTTCATCACCATCCATGGTTGTAAGAGTCATGGCGCCGCCAGAAAATGTTCTTTTGACAACATACTGGCCCTCGTAATTAGGAGACCATTTGCCCCTAGAATCTGGTTGAAAAGACAAGATCTTTTTAAGCACGAGGTCGCCTTCTTGAAATTCACGAGGTCGAACCTTTTTGTTGAAAGCTTGTTTCATCCTTGCTTGGTATAACTGTCCATGGCATAGAGCAGTCATACGCTTTTCTTCGATTAAGTTCTACTGATCGTATCTGCTTTGACACCATTCAGCCTCTGATAACTTAGTCTCCATGAGGACTCTCATTGATGGTATTTCAACTTCTACGGGGAGTACAGCTTCCATGCCGTATACTAGAGAAAAGGGAGTTGCCCCTGTTGAAGTACGCACTGAAGTACAGTACCCATGCAAAGCAAATGGCAGCATTTCATGCTAGTCTTTGTAAGTGACGACCATTTTCTGGACGATCTTCTTAATGTTCTTGTTAGCAGTTTCAACGGCGCCATTCATTTTTGGTCTGTAAGGAGAAGAGTTATGATGCTCAATCTTGAATTCCTCACATAATTCTTTCATCATTTTGTTGTTCAAGTTTGAACCATTGTAAGTAATGATCTTGCTGGGAATACCATATCGGCAAATGATGTTATTCTTGATAAACCTCACAACCACATGTCTTGTAACATTGGCGTAAGATGTTGCTTCGACCCATTTGGTGAAGTAATCAATAGCTACCAAGATGAAACGATGACCGTTTGAAGCTTTCGGTTCGATCATTCCAATCATGTCGATACCCCACATGGAGAAAGGCCATGGAGATGAGAGAACATTGAGTAGAGTCGGTGGCACATGGATCTTATCTGCGTAGATCTGGCACTTGTGACATCTCTTCACATGTTTATAACAGTCAGATTCCATTGTCAACCAATAGTATCTTGCTCTTAAGATTTTCTTGGACATTGCATGCCCGTTTGAATGAGTTCCAAAGGACCCTTCATGCACTTCATGCATTAACATGTCTGCTTCGTGTCTGTCCACGCATCTGAGCAAAACCATGTCAAAGTTTCTTTTGTATAACACGTCTCCACTCAGGAAGAAACTGCCAGAAAGCCTCCTTAGAGTTTTCTTATCTTTGTTTGATGCCCCAAGCGGGTACTCTTGAGTTTGAAGGAAGCGTTTGATGTCGTGGAACCACGGTTTATCATCGATGACTGCTTCAGTTGCAAATACATAGGCGGGCCTTTCAAGGCGCATAATTCTGACTTTAGGCATATCGTTCCAATGATTGACTTTGAACATGGAAGATAGAGTAGCCAAGGCGTCTTCCATTCGATTCTGATCTCGAGGTATATGATGCAATTCCACCTTGTTGAAGAAAGTCAATAGACGTCTTGCATAATCTCTGTAAGGAATCAAGCCAGGGTGGTAAGTTTCCCATTTATCTTTGATCTGGTTGATCACGAGGGCTGAATCTCCATCTATGTCGAGGATCTTAATCCTTAAGTCAATGGCTTCTTCGAGACCCATGATACAAGCTTCATATTCTGCGATGTTATTGGTGCAATCAAATAGTAATTTGGCGGAGAACGGGATATGAGTACCCTTGGGAGTGATGATGATTTCCCCAATTCCATTGCCAAAAGCGTTAACTGCTCCATCAAAAATTAGGCCCCATCTTGATCCAGGATCAGGACCTTCTTTAGGTAACGGTTCATCACAATCTCTCATCTTCAAGTACAAGACATCTTCGTCAGGAAAGTCAAATTTGAGAGATTAATATTCATTAATTGGTTGATGCGCCAATTGATCGGCGAGAATGCTTCCTTTGACCGCTTTTTGAGCACGGTATTCAATGTCATATTCGGATAACAGCATTTGCCATCGGGCAATCCTTGTTGTTAAGGCGGGCTTTTCAAAGACATACTTGATCGGATCCATTTTGGAGATTAACCAAGTAGTATTGCTGATCATGTATTGGCGGAGACGTTTTGAAGCCCAAGCCAAAGCACAACACGTTTTTTCGAGCATGGAGTAACGAGACTCACAGTCTGTGAATTTCTTACTCAAGTAATAGATGACATGCTCCTTCTTACCGGTTTCATCTTGCTGTCCAAGCATACAACCCATGGATTCTTCCGACACGGTAAGGTACATGATTAATGGTCTTCCTTCAACTGGAGGAATCAATATCGGTGGTTCTAACAGGTACTCTTTGATACTGTCGAACGCTTTCTGGCAATCTTCAGCCCATACAACCCCTTGATCTTTGCAAAGAAGCTTGAAAATTGGCCCACAAGTAGCAGTCATTTGAGAGATGAATCTGGAGATATAGTTTAATCGTCCGAGAAATCCTCTTACTTGCTTTTCAATTTTTGGTGCAGGCATCTCTTGAATAGCTCTGACTTTGTCGGGTTCTACTTCAATACCTCTTTTGCTGACAATGAAACCCAAGAGTTTTCCAGATCTAACCCCAAAAGTACATTTGTTAGGATTCAAGCGAAGCTGATATTTCCTTAATTGTTGAAACAACTTCAAAAGGTATTCCATATTTTCTTCTTCTGTGCTGGACTTGGCTATCATGTCGTCCACATAAACTTCAATTTCTTTATGCATCATGTCATGAAAGAGAGTAGTCATCGCTCTTTGGTAAGTTGCGCCTGCATTCTTTAATCCAAATGGCATCACTTTGTAGCAAAAGGTACCCCATGGGGTGATGAAAGATGTCTTCTCCATGTCTTCGGGAGCCATCTTAATCTGATTATAACCGGAGAACCTGTCCATGAAGGAAAAGATGTTGAACTTATCGGTGTTATCTACCAGCATGTCGATATGTGGTAATGGAAAGTCATCTTTTGGACTGGCCTTGTTCAAGTCACGGTAGTCAACACACATTCTGACTTTTCCATCTTTCTTTGGAACTGGCACAATGTTGGCCAACCATTGAGGATACTCAGAGGTGACGAGAAAACCTGCGTCGAGTTGCTTTTGAACTTCCACTTTGATTTTATTAGCCATATCAGGGTGAGTCCTTCGCAATTTCTGCTTAACTGGCGGACATTCTGGCTTCAATGGCAAGTAATGCTGAACAATATTGGTATCCAACCCAGGCATGTCTTGGTAGGACCAGGCAAACACGTCAACATATTCTTTGAGAAGGTCTGTCAACTTACTCTTGATATCAGCATCAAGCAGCGGTCCAATGGTCACTTATTTTTTGTCTTCTTCAGAACCCAAGTTGATCTTTTCTAATGGTTCTTTGTGAGGCAGGATGGCTCTTTCCTCGTGCTTAAGTAATCGAGAGATCTCGTCCGGGATCTCCTCTTCTCCCTCTTCTTCGGCTTCAAACACAGGAAACCCAATGTTGGGAGAGGGCATAGGGTTATTGCATTCAATGGGTTTATCAATAGTAAATCTGCACATATGATTTATATTTATTTCTGGAAAATTTATGAATGCAAGAGTGTATGCAGATTTTTTTTGAAAAAGTTTTTATTTTTATTTTTATTTTTATTTTTTTTTTGAAAAAGTTTTTTTTTTATTTTGGTTTTTTAGGATTACCATTTCCAGAAAAAAAACAAAAATAAAACATATAATGTAGGGAATTCAAAATGACACTTTATTTATGATTCATTTTTGAAACAAAGCCCTAAACACAAACTCATTTGTCTTGGGCAGGACAAAGAGGGAAACTTTTAAAACAAAGCCCTTTACACAAAGTTATTTGGGCAAAACATTTAAAAGCAAAGCCCTATAAAACTTCTCTCTGCTTTGGGCCAGGCAGGAGGTCAAAATAACAGCGAGGTGATTACTTTGAGCGGCGAACAACATTCGAAACGTCGAGAGCTTTCCAGTAGCAACGAACTCCTCTGTGTATTATGTATTCAGGAAAATTCTCCTCAGAATTATCTTCCGTATTGACATTGACCGCTGGTCGAGCAGGATTTGAAGGCCCTGGTTTGTCACCCTTGTTCTTTGTAGAGTTGAAACGGTCTTCTTCTACTTCTTGAAGAGCATATGATGAGTCACAATCTTCAGAATTTTCAGGATGTATTTCCCAGTCTTCAGGATGAAGAGACTCATTGTCAGAGACACTTTCTGAGTCAACTGAGGGACCATCTTCCCCTTCATCTTCAAAAATGGCATTTATGTGATGGTAACCATCTTCAGGATTATAAACCTCGGCAGATGCATTGAAGTTGAAATCTTCAGTAATTTCAGGCTGCTGAGAAAATTGAGAGGGCTGATAAACCTCTTCTGGTTGACTATTATATTCAAAGGAATCTCCCCATCCAGTTGGTTGGATATCTTCAATTGCAATATTTGAACTTTCAGGTGCAGTATATTTCACCATATAATCATATTTTCCACTTGGTTGTCCCAAGGTGTCCCAGATTTCTGCAGGAACATGCTCAGTTTCTTTGCCTTTGGATTTCTCTGAAGGAGGATAGAACGGTGTGTAACGCCCCATACCATTTGTAACGCCCCAGACTGCTTTCGGGATGATCGACTGACCCCACAAACCAACACGAGTCTTTTCAGCATGCTTTGACCTCACTCGCACACTTTCCGGGAAACTTCCCAGAAGGTCACCCATCCCAATACTACTCCAAGTCAAGCACGCTTAACTATGGAGTTCTTATGGAATAAGCTACCGAAAAGAAGATGCATCTTGTTGGTATAGGTAGTACCAATCAATCCTTATAAGCTTTCCTTCAACCATGCAGTCCCATACCTGCACGGCCTCAGGATTCCTCTCATTCCGATGTGGCGACCACCCTAGCCCACATTGGCCTCAGGTGTTCCATGCGGTGCAACCACCCCTCGCCTTCTTCGACCTCGGGTGTTACACGGTGCATATGGTTCTTCCTGAGATATGTATCCCGAGTCATTGAGATAACATTTCCATTCTTCTTCAGTATCAGGTAGACCTTCTTTGATGCATTCTTCGATAAGGACATTAACCTCTTGAGGAATTAGGTTAAGGAATCCTCCACTAATGAATGTTTCTTTGATCGGACGAAGGGTTTCATCTTTCTTGGTGCAGTTTGAGAATGTTGGTGAACATCCGAGACCTGCTCTAGTTTCATTCTTGGTCGGGATCACAACTTGCCCCCAGCCAGTGGTAGTTCCATCTTTCACTACTTTTACTGCCTCTTTGTAAGAAGAGATCGATGCTTTCTTTTTGGAAGATTCTTCTTCTAAAGAGAGACCTTGGAACTGAGTTCCTTCCACATCATCAGCACCAATGAAAGAGAAATTGGATAAATGACTCACCATCAAGGCTTGTTCTCCATTTATTGTTACCAATTTTCCATTTGTTTCAAATTTTAACTTTTGATGGAGCGTAGAAGTTACTGCCCCTACTTCATGGATCCATGGTCGTCCTAACATACAACTATAAGCAGCTTGAATGTCCATGACTTGGAAAGTGAATTGAAATGTATGTGGACCAATTGTCATGGGAAGGTTGACTTCGCCGATAACAGATTTTTGCGATCCGTCAAATGCTTTGACAACTACACCACTGAACTTCATAGGCATTCCTTGGTAAGACAAGCGAGCAAGAGTCGTCTTTGGCATCACATTTAAGGAAGATCCGGTGTCTACCAATACATTGGACAAAGAGTCTGACTGACAGTTCATAGAAATGTGCAAAGCAAGATTGTGATTTCTGCCCTCCTCGGGGAGTTCTTCATCACAGAAGCTTAAATTGTTGCAAGCTGTTATGTTGGCTATTATCCCATCAAAGTGATCAACAGTCACATCATAATCTACAAAAGCTTGATCCAAGACTCTCATCAGGGCTTCCCTGTGGGCTTCAGAGTTTAAAAGCAATGAAAGTATTGAGATCTTTGAAGGAGTCTGCATAAGTTGATCCACAATCTTGTATTCACTTCTTTTGATAAGCTTCAAAATTTCATCAAAGTCAGGATTGACATTGGTTCCACTGGATTGACCAACATCAGTGTTTGTATTACTGGTAGGAGTTTCCTCAGGATTCTCCACTGGTGTATTGACAGAATTTTGTCCAGTTACAGGAGCAACGGGCTGCTTTGGAGGTAATGGAGTATACACACGTCCACTTCTTGTTACTCGACTCACATCAGCGATGTTTACGACAGATGAAAGAGTAGGTAAAGGAACTTCTTGTCCATTCTTTATTATTGTTGCATTGTAGTTGTATGGAACTGCCTTATCAGAGTCATAGGGAACAGGTCCAGGTAGACAAATGATCAAAGGAGCAACAGGAACCTTTGGCTTGTTGTAGATAACTTCTATGCGCTCGGACATGTTGAAATGAGGAACGATGACGTTAACTTTAGGCATTTCTGAGTTGATATCTGAGATTAAAAGCTCATGCGGATAACATCCTATCATGTTAACTTCATCTTCATTCCTATTTCTGTAGATCTGAATAGTACCATTATCTAGCAAAACTTGAAGATCTCTTCTCACAATCGAACATCCGTGAGGATCTACACAACATATGTTGCAGGAACCGTAGTGATGCTGGCGAAAATTCTGCCCTTAACAGAGAGTGGCGTGCATTTGTACCAAATCTGCTCTTGAGAAATTGATATTATAGACTCGGTACGGACCAGGACATCCATACACCATGTTTAGAACATGCCCTCCATGATTGGGCAGCGGATTTGCTTGCACATTTGGATTCAAATTTCTGAAAGAGAGGAGATTAGATCTAACCAACCTCTGAACTTCATATTTCAAAGCTATGCAATGCTCAAGATCATGGCCAGGCGCTCCTTGATGATAAGGGCATGAGACCTCAGCTTTGTACCACCATGGGAGTTTCTCAGGTACTGGTGGCGGTGCTTTAGTTTGAACCAGACCACTTTCAATCAAAGCAGGGTACAATTCTGTGTAGGTCATTGGAATCGGATCAAACTGTGGAGCTCTTGGCACACGATTCTGATTGTTGTTAAGCTGCTGAGCCTGTTGTCGAGGCTGTTGTTGTTGAAACTGCGGGGTAAATCCCATATTAGGTGTTGTATTAACGACTGGCGCAATAGCAGCAATCTGTTGTTGACGATTGACATCTCCTCTTGGCCTCCCTTGGGATACCATTCAACACTTTGTTCTTTCTTCTTTGGGAAACCACTTCCAAACTTTTTAGTTCCGCTTGAAGATCCACCTTCTTTAGTTAGACGTCCGGTTCGAACTCCTTCTTCTAGACACATCCCCATGTTTACCATTTCGGTGAAATCACTTGGAGCACTAGCAATCATGCGTTCATAATAAAACGGGCCAAGAGTATTCAAGAAGATCTTTGTCATCTCTTTCTCTTTTAATGGTGGATTAATCTGAGCAGCAGTTTCTCTCCATCGTTGGGCATATTCTTTGAAAGCTTCATGGTCTTTCTGAGCCATGGATCGAAGCTGATCTCTGTCTGGAGCCATATCCGAGTTATATTTGTATTGTCGGACAAAGGCCTCGCCTAGGTCATTGAAAGTCCGAATATTGGTGCTATCCAAACCTGTGTACCACTTCAGTGCGGCACCAGTCAAACTGTCTTGAATGTAATGGATGAGATATTGATGATTATCTGCATAGGTAGACATCTTCCTGGCATACATCACAAGATGGCTTTGTGGACAAGAACTACCTTTGTACTTCTCAAAATCAGGGACCTTGAATTTAGCTGGTATTTGTACACTGGGAACTAAGCATAGCTCCTGGGCATTCTTCCCGAATAAGTCTTTCCCACGAATAGCTTTGACTTCCAGCTAAATCTTATTGAACTGTTCTTGGAGATCTTCCACAAGATTACGCTGATTTGTGCTATCACCTTGATCATGATAAATCTCATTGCCATCATAAGGAACAGTGTGAACCGTAGGGGTCGGAACTGTCATAGTGGGTTGAGAAAGTGCCATAGTGATTTGGGAAAAAGTTACCCTTGAATGTGGAATAAACGCCGAACCCTGTGTAGCAGGCGCTTCAGTTTTAGTTGTTTGAACCCCAGAGAAATTATGGCGGAAACCTGCACCAAAGCTGAAAGGCGTGCCCCAACCTTCTGGCATGGAGAAAGATGGAATGCTGAATGCAACTGTAGAAACTGGAGTAGTGACTTCAGATGTTACCGTTGTTTGACTGTTGGGTGGTGGCTGCTGATTCTATGCGGCCATTAAGGAGTCAACCAGAGTAGTGAGACTTTCCAACTTTTCTTGAAGGGTGGTCACTGTACCACAAAGCTTAATATTCTCGTGTTCAGAGTGTTCCATTACTCTTCTTCTGTTTGAACGAGTATTGTATCTGTGATCTGATTACGAGCGCGGTCGAGAAACTTTGAGACGCGACAGCTTGACGATCCATTGGAGAAAGATCCAAAAGATGAGACTCTAAACAACAGACTCGATATGCAGAATGATGTATGCAAAAAGAAATTTATGATTTTTCCAAACATTTTAAAGATTATTTCCTTGTAAACATTTGAACACAAACTATTCTTTTATTGAAATAATGGGAAATGTTACAACATTGGAGCGTAGCTCCTTACAGAAGCAAATGATAAATAAAAAGCTAAACAATCCTAAGCATCCTCATCGGACGAAGAACTAAACGCGTTATGCAGCTTGAGCTTCGTGATTTCTTTCCCATAATAGGCTTTCAACTCGGCCTTTTCGGTCCTCAGTTTGTCAACAACATTCTTCCAATTGTCAGGCATCGGAGCATTGCTTGTTGAGCCTTCAAACTTTTTCTTGCTTTCTTTGATGTACCTCCTGATTGTAGCGTCTTTCCGACGGATTTTCTCATCTTTGCTCATGAGCCATCCATCTTGATAATAGAGAGTTTCTTCATGATCTTTCACCCGTTTCTTAAACTTTTTATTTTCCATATTAGTTCTACGAAACTTTTCTTCCCAAGCGTCTTTTTCTAACTTCATCTTGGCTAGAATCTCCTGGTATTCTTCCGTAGTGTCAATGGGAATATTGGGTAGTTGAGATACCACAGGGAACATGGGTTTTTCATAATCATAAGGCATTTGAAACTCCCTTGCTCTTTTCTTTACCCAACAGGTGTAGGCGTCCGTAGCAATGCAGTTTCTTATCCCACCTTTTTCTTTTCTTCTGACGTCGTACCAAGCTCTTATCATTCTTGTTTTCAACCTCTGAGGATTATCCCCTTCATGATAGAAGTAGCTTTCCACAGCAAGACCAACAAGTTTAACTGAATTTGTATACCCGAGTTGTTGTCGGGCTAGGACCGGATTGTAGTTAATTCCTCCTTGTGTACCAATGAGGGGTATGTTGGCGAACTCTCCACAACTGTCAATGGTTTCCGTACCACAGCGAGCCAAGGTATACCAATGAATATCATTATTAGTAAGAGACATAAGTCTTTGAGACCAACGCAAACCTTCTCGGTTTTCCGTGAAAGTAGGAGACTTAGGTAAGTGTGAAACAATCCATTTGTACAAAAGAGGTGCACAACATACAATGATTCCACCGCCTTGGCGATTCCTGTGATGAATAGAGAAATACATGTCACCAAGCAAAGTCGGAACAGGATTTCCATTCAAAAAGATTTTTATGGCGTTGATATCAACAAAGTCGTTGATGTTGGGAAACAGAACCAACCCATAGATGAGCAAGGATAATACAGCTTCAAAAGCTATCATGCTACCAGTTTCGATGAAATCAAAGGCTTTCTTTATTAAAAACTGCGAAGTCAAACCCGGAAGATTTCCTTTGGTAGTCCAATTACTCTCTACTTCAGATTTCTTCAAGTGGATACTTCCTGTAATGACTTGTGACTTAGGAATGGCTTCCAAACCATTGAAAGGTATTTTGTTAGACACAGGAATACCCAAAAGATTGGCTTATTCTTCCAAGGTTGGTACCAACTGATAGTCTGGAAAGGTGAAACACCGGTAGACGGGATCATAGAACTGAACCAGAGTTTTGAGAAGTCCTTCATCAATATGAGTGTTCAAGATAGGCAAAAGCTTTCCATGGCTTTTCCTAAAATCGGAAGGATCTTGTACAAAAGATGCTAACTCTTTCAGTCTTTCCACATTAGGCTCTTTGAATCCGTACTTCTTGATATGCCTTTTTACCCACTCCATAACTTAATCCTATAATGTTTGCAAAGAAAATTCTTTAAATTTTTTTGGAAAAATCATGTTTATGGAAAAAGATGGATTTTTTTTTATGGATGTATGAATGCATGGATGCATGGATGCCACATATTCAAACATGGTAAAGCGAACATGGTACGACAAACATGGTAGTTCAAACATAACTCTACAAACATGGTAACACAAACATGGTACACACAAGTTCAAAGGTTCAGCGTCACGAGCATGAGGTCAGAGAACCAAACATGGGATAGTACTAGGGTTTATCAACTGCACAACATGTTATACTGATACGTCAGAGTCTACATTTTTCTTTCGGATATTACCGGCTTGCACATTTGAACTTGTGAGCTAGAAATATTCTCAAGAAAAACTCGTCTGAGTGTGGTTCTCCGCATGACAACTAATCCAGGTCTTCAACTGAATAGTTTCTGCACCACAACCTAATAAGGCCAGGATGGGTTATGGGTTCTACATCCAACTCAGCTTCTACAGTTCAATGAAAGAAATAATGTCTTCGCAACTGAACTTGCTAAACATATACTACAAACAAGGAACCTCCACTGAGTGGAAGGATTCTCATGCTAGCTTTTTAAGGACTGACTCCTTATATGCCATACATGACTATACCCTCCACCTAATTCTTATGTGTACTTAATCCGGGTTAGGATTTGTCCATAATGTATCACTTGTAACAGAACCACACAAGTAACAGAAGCAAAGAACAACACATGTAACAAGAATGAAATAAAAAACAAAACAAATAGAATTAACCCTTTCTTTGGAAACAATAAAAAGTTTTGTCCCCAGTGAAGTCGCCATTTTTCTGTCGCGGGGAAAAATCGTATCTTTTTCGGGATAAGACACCTGATGCCTTCTTTGGGCTCGAGTGCTCAAGAAAATGATTTTTCTTTTGTTTTTGTCACGACCAAAATTTTTATTGTTTCCAAAGTAGGAAAAGGAAAAAAGTTGCAATAACCTAAAAACAGATGCAAAGCCCAAAACTAAAAGCAATGCAAAAGTGGGGAAGAGATTCCGGGTAAGAGGGTTGGTTATACGAAGGGAAGGTATTAGCACCCAACGTATCTATAGTACTCTACAGGTTTCTTTTTTATGTTTGTTTCATTCTATGTTATGGTGGAGGTTCTTGTGTTGTGAGAGAGGTTGGACCTAAGGTGTTTGTTTGATTATGCTCGCAAAGATCATCGCGATCCTCTGCATACATATCCCTTAGAGGGAATCAGAGCATCTGTAGCTCGGGGCTACGGGTGTTAAGGTTTGAGTGGTTTGAGGGAGAAGTTTTGCTTGCCAAGGATATGACCTTGTGCCTACGTATTCTCAAAGGGATGTTGAGAGAGTCAGAGCAATCGTAGTTCCCACTTAGGCTAGTGGAAGCAAAGGAAAAGAGACAAATGTCATCTAAATGTTCGATGTATCTAATCTATATCATCACATACATCTGTTTGATTTTTGTTTGAAATCTTTTCATTATAAGCCCTGGGCTGTGCCACTTATGGCGCTTAGAATGATAAAGATGTTTTTTGTTTAACCAGCCTTGTGGCAAAAACTTTCAATGAAGTCAGCCTTGTGACAAAATGTTTTGATTAATCAGCCAGCCTTGTGGCAAAATTTTCAATGAAGTCAGCCTTGTGACAAAAACTTTGATTAATCAGCCAGCCTGGTGGCAAAACAGTTTGATTGATTAGCCAGCCTTGCGGCAAAAAAGTTTGATTGATTGATTGTTTGTGATGATATAGAAGAGATACTCCTATCATAGAGATGAAAAATGTCTAATCTCCCAGGGTATTTATTTTTGGATATATGGGGATGTTTATAAGAAGCCCGTGGGTCCTTGTACGAAGCCCAAGAGTAGGCTATCCGAGGGTCCTTGCATTGTAAGCCTAAGAGGAGGCTATGGGAGGGACAATCGAGGGTCCTTGCATTGTAAGCCCAAGAGGAGGCTATGGGAGGGACAAGTCGTTTGTACGAAGCTCAAGAGGAGGCGTTGTATAGTTGGTTTGAGCTCTTAGGCGATTTCACCGGGAAACCATACTCTATGTCCTAACCTAAACTAGGGAGATTCTTTGCACGAAGCCCAATAGGAGGCTATGGGGAACCTAGTGTTGTACTAAGTTGAACAAGCATATATAACACAATCACAAATATGGACAAGTACGAACAAATATGAACAAGTACATGAACAGATATGAACAGTTATATATGACAAGGTGTGTGTATACAATGGAGTTTATGAAGGAAATATACCTGTAAGCATGATCCATTTGTATACACGGGGCTCGGGGCTTATACTTTGGGAGAGGCCCATTGAGTTTATTCAAAAGCTATGTAAACAAGTATTTACAAAAGGGGCTTGGGACTTATACCTACATGGAGGCCCATGGTATTTTTGGGAAGATTTAAAGAAAACCTTCATTTTTGATTTGTTATTCGAAGTTAAAAAACAAACTGATCGAGGTATGTATAAAAAGGTGTATGTACAATGAAATACCTAATTTCATGCAAAGGAATGGGACTTATACCTATGTGGAGGCCCATGTTGATTTTTGAAGAAAAACCCTAATTTTGATCTTGTTATTTGAGGGTTTAAATCAATTTGGTCGAAGTATAAAAGATGGGTATATATACAATGAAAAACCTAAATTTATACAAAGGAATGGGGCTTATACCATAAGGGATGCCCAGGTTTTTAGAAAATCAATTGATCAATCCAAAAAGATTTAATCAAGAGTTTTTGATAGGAGAACCAAAAAGAAATGGTTTTGAAAGCGATTTATTTTGAAAAACGACAATCGTTTGTTTTAAAATGGTTTGAAATTTTGAAAAAATCAATTTAATTAAGATAAAAGCAAAGATTATACTTAATTAATACCTAAATGATTAGGGTTTTGATCACAAAATATTTACAAGTAGTTAATTTTGAAAAATCAAATGAAAAACAATTTTTAAAGTATTAAAAAACACTTAAAAACATGTCATTTTAAATCTATTTAAAAATGTATTAAATAAATATTTTTTTGTGATTTTTTTGGATGTTCATAAAATATATATATTAAACAAAGAGTGTGCAAAAAATGAAGTCGAAATGATGAATTTTGATTGGTTAAATTAATGGATGAAGTTGTGTAAAAAAATTAAAGAAAATAAGTGATAAAAAAGAATGGTTTGGCCCCTAGGAGTGTTGAACTCGTGACCTTGAGGCCATTACTCAAAAACTTAGCCAACTGGACCACGCGCGTGGTCTGTTTAACATTTGCAACGAATAGATTATATTACAAACTCAATTTTCAAATTAACTTCGCAAAAAATGGCGCCAAGAACACACCCTAATTTGATTTTTGAAAATTCTGAAAACTGAACCAAATTGATCAAGTGAAGGTGTAGCAACCTGCCTTAAAAATTAAGCTTTTAGAGTCGCCACCTATTCTGAAGGGCGAATAGGAAACCCTACGCAGTATAGAGATCGGGGTAAGTTATTATAATCAGGTCGAGGGAAGGTGTTAGGCACCCTCAACCCTTTCCTATGGCTTTGAATCTAAGGTAACAGTTTATGGCTGAAAATTAAGGTTAATAGCTAAGGAAATGAATAGGGGGAAAATTGAGATTTTAGGGAGGGGGACTCGCCTTGTTGCCAAGTGCCTACGTATCTCCTTATGGAGAATCAGAGTCAACGTAGTTCGGGCACAGGGTTGTACGCCTTAGGATTGAATTTGTGGTTTGAAATAGATTAAAGGCTTTTTGAGTGGCCTATTCGCAGTTTTGAATTAGGATGAAAATCCGTAGTTTGATTTGAAGTGTTTTGAATGTTTTAAATTTTGGGCGTACAACCCTGATTTGATATGGCAACGTTAGATGCGATGACCAATAGATTTGGTCAGTATAGCTAACGGATTAAGGGGCATTGCTGGTTACTCAGATCGATAGATTGATCGTCGCGGGCAGCAAATTAAATGTGTTTTGAATTTTATGTCTTTTTATCTCTCGTCTAATGTGACCAATAGCTTTAGTCGGGTCGAGGAGAGAATTATTCAGGAATTAAATGTTTTATTCAGATATTTGATCAGTACGACATAGAGAGTCGACTAATTCGAAGACGGGATGAAATAGATATTCATCTGTCATTTATCCGTAAAAGGGGAAGTTAGAATTGATGTTTTTATTATTGGATTTGATTAATTAAATTAATCGATTGTTAATCATTGCGACCAATAGGTTTAGCTGGAATGAGTAACAAATTAAATCCAATGACTTCGGCTAAGCGGTCAATGGGATCGGGCAAACCCTAATTCTTACACCCTTAAATGGTTTTTATGATTTTTATAATTAATAATAATTAAATTAATTAACTCGAATAATCGAGTAATCAAAATAACCGAGAAAATATAATTCTAAACCCTAGTCCTAATTTATTATTCTATCCTTAATTATATTATCAACTTAATTCTAAAGAATCAATTTATATAGCAAAAAACATTAAATTTAATATAATTATACAAATAATATCTACTCTACTATCTAACATATAATAAAAGATTGACCAAACTCCCTATATTGCCCTTCTTTCAAAAATAATTTACACTACAATATGGACATTTTGGTAACTAACAAAATAACACTTCACCTTTTTAACTTTTGCACCAAGTGTTCCATTTTCATTGGTCCACCCACTTTCTACAACATAATACACTACCTCATTTATCTCTCTCTCTATAAAGTACAATTTCAATTTAAAATATAGTTGCATATTTATGATTATTATTCATTTATAATTGACTCATTCATTTTAAATTTACATGTTTTTAAATATATTTTATACAATATTAAATAAATTTACATAATATTAAGCTATAGTTTACGGGTCACTATCAACATAATATATATTTTATTTATTTTTTCAAATATTAAAATTTTTTTTATTCTCTTTCCGTTTCATAGATCAATTTTTTTAAACATATACTAAGAGATTGACCAAACTCCCTAAATTTCCCTTGCCTCAAATTTACACTGCAAAATAGACATTTTGGTAACTGACAAAATAATCCTTCACCTTTTTATCTCACGGGCCACTAACAAGACAATATTTATTTTAATTTAATCAATCATTATTTTAATTCAAGAGACAAAATTTTTATTTTTAAATATTAATTTTTTCTCCATCTCATAATTATATTTTTTTCTTCTTTGTGTATGATTAGTTAATATAATTAAATGTGTTCATTTTTTAAAAAAGTAAATCATTTTAATTTTTGCATTTATATCTAAAATTATACATTTGTATTTGATATTATATAAGTGGTATTACATTAAAATTCATTCATGTGTTATCACATTAACAAATATTTTGTTGTTATTTTTTCGTTTCATGATTATTATTCGAAGATTCTAAATTACTACATATTTTTTTAGTTATTTACACAATATCATAATTAAATTACCCGTCCTCAAAATCCTCGGTGTTAGAATTGCAAAGCATTATAAAATTATCTATGAAAATCTTATTAATAAAACTTTTTTCTAATGGTTTATTTCCATTTTATATATATAATTTAGTCAAACTTTTATACCTCACATTATTTCGTATCATTCAAAAATACTACACCACAAATAATGCACCCGTGCGACAGCACGGGTCTCTGACTAGTATACATATAAAAAAACAATAAAGGAACCTGGCCCGGATCCTGTGTGATGCGTTCTTGAAACTCCATGGTAGACTTGCGTACCTGGGGCCACTGGATCGAGCAGCGTTAAGATCCAAGGGTTGTTGGCTGATGACGCACGGTGGGAGCGTGTGTGCAGAAAACACTGAATCTCCAAGCATATATTACCAAAGAAAATAACCAAAACATGTCTACCACCATGGATCGAACCGACGCGCCCTTACTTACTCCATACGTGCCTTAGCCAACTGGACTACATGCGCTAGTTGATGTGTAAACGGCACGTGATTTATATAAACTTTAAAACGTCATGGACGAATTTAAACCAAAAACACACATCCAGCATCCTTGCCTTCTTCTTCGTGACCCTTTTTCTTCTGCAACCAGAACCACCTTTTTACCTACAGTTTTTTTCGCCGTGGCTAAATATATTCACCCCAAAACCTGCGTATTAACACCAATAAATGCAATAAAACGATGGAGAATGATTATACGTAGCCTCATGAGTTTAATAAATTTATTAATTTAACATGAAATCAATTCTATCAGTTTATCCCCAAAATTAAGAACTCAATCCCTTGCTATGGTGAATTACCATACATGTGCTTGAAATTCAATTAAACCAACCAGAGAGTATCACAAAAATATTATAAGCATGCTCATATAATTAAAACGCATTTACAATGTCTGTATGAGCAAAACCGAAAAATGGAAAGGTTATGCAAACCGAAGCCACATCAATGGTGATTCTGGGCGTGATGGCTCCTTGCAATGATCTATAATGTTTTAGGGATCCTGTAGAAAGGCGAATAGAACCTCAAAACCTCTTTTTTGAAATTGCTCCAATATTTCAAACCGAACCCACCATGTTCTTGATTATTTTTTCGTTCTCGAATGTCACTATGCAGCGGCCAAATCCCCTTACAGCATCCTCTCTCTTTTCTTTTATATTAGTCTATTTTAGGTCTTTTTCCTTATACCTAATGGGCCTACTAAAAGTAAACCTAATAAACCTAAATATAATCCTAGTAATAATAATAATTAGTAATAATATGATAATTCTATTAAAAATAACACTAATAAATATTAACTAAATAATAATAATACTAATTCTAATAATACTTTTTATTACCCTAAAAATAATCCTAAAATAATATGATTACAAAAACCTAATTACAATAATAAACTTAATTAATCCTAATACTAATTCTAATACTACCCAATAGTAATCCTATTAATACTAATAATAATGATAAAAAACTAAAAATGCTAAATACTAACAATTAGTCATAAAAAAGAATAATAATAATGATCGAAACAAATGTTAGTAAAATTAAAAAATAAATAAATAAAAATTATAAAACCAAAGTTAAAAATAATTAACTGTTAGAATTAAGGCGGGCAAATTTTGGGGTATGACAGTTGCCCCTGTTCAATTTTCTTAAACCTGAAGAGTCGGATAGGCACGTCTGCCTATCGTGATCTACAGGTAGAAGATGATTGAACACTGAGAATGCCCCGAAATTTGCATTTGTCAGGAAAGAGTTCCATGGGAGATGGGCTTAAAGATGCCACCCAAAGTAAATACCATTCTCTCTTTTTTTGTGAAGTAGACGCTTTCGAAAGAAACCAGGTGCTTTAATCGTAGCACGGCCTAAAAAGGCAACCTGAATTTTATGCAATGTTATGATGCATGTGATGTATGATGCAGCGGGCTTCTCAAAATAAATGAGAGTGATGTATGTATATGCATAATGTATGAATGAGGTATGTTAGTTGAATGATGCATGATTGTTAGTTGAGATGTGTTAGTAGCTTTGAAAAGAAAGATAGAACCTTTGCTTGTTGTTGATGAAATTTTGGGAAATATCACTGCCGAGGGACTAACGTGATAAACCCAGTTGAAGAAACCCTTTGTAGAACCTTGTGATCAAGGAAAATAAATCCCTACTTGCAAAGAGACGTAGCTTTGTATCACTGCCAGGGGACTAACGTGATAAGACACAATATTACTGCTGCTCAGGGACTAACGCAATAAGTGATGATTTTGAATTGAAACTGAAATGAGTCTTGGTTACTGCCAAAGAATTCGGTGCCATATCATTGCTAGCGGACTAACATGATAAGACGTAACGCGATGGTTACGATTTAGGTTGAAATTGAAGGTGTCATTATCACTGCCAAGGGACTAACGTGATAAGACGTAACGCACAGGTCACGATTTGGATTGATATTGAAGGTGCCATTATCACTGCCAAGGGACTAACGTGATAAGACGTAACGCGAGGGTCACGATTTAGTTTGAAATTGCCATTATCACTGCCGTGATAAGACGTAACGCGAGGGTTACGATTTGGTTTGAAATTTCCATTATCACTGCCGTGATAAGACGTAACGCGAGGGTTACGATTTAGTTTGAAATTGCCATTATCACTGCCGTGATAAGACGTAACGCGAGGGTTACGATTTAGTTTGAAATTGCCATTATCACTGTCGTGATAAGACGTAACGCGAGGGTTACGATTTAGATTGAAATTGCCATTATCACTGCCGTGATAAGACGTAACGCGAGGGTTACGATTTAGTTTGAAATTGCCATTATCACTGTCGTGATAAGACGTAACGCGAGAGTTACGATTTAGATTGAAATTGCCATTATCACTGCCATGATAAGACGTAACGCGAGGGTTACGATTTGGATTGAAATTGGATTTGAAATGGGATTTGGATTATGATGTAACAGTCAGACGGGAACTGGATTATGATGTAACAGTCAGACGGGAACTGACTACCAGACGGGAACTGGATTTGATGTAACAGTCAGACGGGAACTGACTACCAGACGGGAACTGGATTATGATGTAACAGTCAGACGGGAACTGACTACCAGACGGGAACTGGATTTGATGTAACAGTCAGACGGGAACTGACTACCAAACAAGAATTGGATTTAATGTAACAGTCAGACGGGAACTGACTACCAGACGGGAACTGGATTTAATGTAACAGTCAGACAAGAGCTGACTTTGCAATGATTTGCCAGGATGAGAACTGGACTTTGTAAGGATTTGAAATGCTAATGAAAATTGGACCTCTGTGATATGTAATGTGTGAATGCCCCATACGATATGTATATGCTAATGCGTATGTATATGTTTTATGAGTGAAATGAACAACACGGTTGCTATCATCGGTAAGGTTACCAGAAAGCGTCAATCAGGTGATTGGAGAATAAACATTCAGTAAGGTTATCGGGAAGCAGGTGGACAATGTAGCTTAGCACCAGAGTTTTGAATTGGATGTTTGGATGTGTGGGATGATGCTTATGCTCATGCTTATGTTGATTGATGTAATGAGTGGAACGAAATAATGTCTTCTATAAGACTACCTGAAAGAGGTTTCCGGAATGGATGTGAACATTTGTCTTAAAGAAGACTACCTGAAAAGGTTCTTAGCAAAGGATGAGGAATGTCTTAAAGAAGACTGTCTGGAAAAGCTGAAAAATGTCTTAAAAGACTACCTTATAAGGGTTTTAAAGAAAGACTAACGGATGTCTTAGAAAATACTACATAGGAAGGTTCGTAGAATGTCTTAGAGAAGACTACCGGAAGGGATTCCTGAAAAGGATGCCAAATTGTTTTGAAAAAGACTACCTGAAAAGGCACTTAGAATAAGAATGTCTCGAAGAAGACTACCTCAAGAGGTACTTAGAACAAGAATGTCTCGAAGAAGGCTACCTGAAAAGGTACTTAGAAAAAGAATGTCTTGAAGAAGACTTCCTGAAAAGGTACTTAGAAAAAGAATGTCTTGAAGAAGATTACCTGAAAAGGTTCTTGGAAATGACTATGATCGTCTTAAATAAGACTGCTTGAAGAGGTTCCTAGAAAGGATGATGAACGCCTTAGAAAAGACTACTTGAAAAGGTTCCTAGAAAGGATCATAGGATTTGTCTTAAAGAAGACTGCCTGAAAAAGGTTCTTAGAAAGAGAAGGAAGACTGCCTAAAAAGGGTTCTTGGAATGTCTTAAAGAAAACTACCTGAAGAGGTTCTTAGGAAAGAATGTCTTAAAGAAGACTACCTAAAAAGGTTATCGGAAATGATCATAGGATTTGTCTTAAAGAAGACTACCTAAAAAGGTGTGGTGTAATGTATCAACCATTGTATGTAATGCATGAGTTATATGTACTTGCATGGTACTCGAATGATATGTTGTTGATAACCAAAGCGTATGCGAAATGTTGTGAGGTTGTTGGATGCTAGCGCGATTTCCCACTACCTGCTTTTGAACTTTGAAGATCGTAGTTAGGAGAAAGATTGATTCGAAGTTGTAAAGTGTGAAGACGCCTTTTTCTTTTGTTGTGTGCCTTGCCCCAATTTTCCCCTTTGGATTACTCCACGCCTTTAACCTTTCGAATTGTTTACTTTATGGATTTGATATCCAATGCCCCAATGTTTAGTGGAAAAAGATGCCTATGATCTCCAAGCCATGAAGGAAGTGCCCCGAGCAATAACCTTGTCATATGCTTCGACGTTTAGATTGCAGGGTATGCTCTTGATCTCCAGGATATGGAGGGTTATCCATGGTGTTCTGTCCTATGAATTTGAATTCTTCCCATATTTGACATGCCCCTGATTGCTGTTGCTTTGAGATGTGCCCCAGGTCGACTGAACCTTAGGAAGAATGCCCCCAGTTAATAGGATTTTTGCTCGTATGCCCCTGCGATCCTCGAGTTTTTGCCCCTGTTAAGGGGAACCCCCTAGATGTGATTCCCCCCATTCCAGAGTCTTTAATAGAAGGATCGCCTTTGATTGAACCAATTTCGAGGTCCCCTTGATGCTAAGTGTATATTCGTAGATGACGTTGTACCCTTCGAGAAGTAACTCCAATGCGATGCGTATGCAAGTTTTGAAATCGAAGTCCGTTATAAATTAGGACTAGATGATTAGAAATGAATGCTTGAAAAAGCGCAGTGATTAGAAATAGTTTTAACAAACATAGGAGTCAGTATAACAAAATCCTGCTTTATATACTTTCATGGTTAACCTTGCCTCAATTAGGACTTTTGAATGTTGTAACTTGGCCTGGTTCACAGTTTTAAGAAACAATGGATATAAGGCTCAAAGTTTATTTACCCCACCCCTTTCTCCTTGATGTTTTATGTTCTCCGAATCCTAAAAGTTCGCTTAATCCAATGGATGTGCTTTGTTTGCAAGAGAACCGCTTTGGTTTTGATGTTGAGCAGAAGCCCTAGTAGAGATCCAAGCACTGATGAAAAATGTTGTAAAGATCCAAGCGTTTATGAGAAGCTTCGATGATTTAGCAGTCACAAGATTATCCTTTGTATTTCTCCTTTGTTTTCCCCTCAATTTTTGCATGAACCAACCCTTTTGAGTTTGATCCATCGGGATGCCTTAAATTTTGCCTAAGTCATTTTTGTTTTCTTTTATGAAATTTTCCGTTTTGACTTAGCGGGCGCTTTTCTCCTTTTTCTTTTGAATACTCCTTTTGAGATTGATCCTTGGATATTGAATGTTGTGACTGCTATGTTGATTTTAATTTGCAAGCTTCGCCTTTGATACTTCCTCGATCTTGAATGATGTAATGAGGAAGAAGATTGTTGTAAATGTTATCTCCATTACTTCCTCATTCTTAGATGAATGCGAGGAAGAAGATGTGCTCGAACCTTTGCTTTGCTTGATCCTTATGCTTGAACCCTTGCTTGGATTGACTGATTCTCTTGATAACCAAAATACACCATTGGATTAATTGAAATCTACCCTTCCCCTGGTTAAAATCAAGGTTTTTTTTTAAAAAGTAGAAACAAACTCCAACTCCTGGCTCGACGGGGTAACGAGGGATTAACATCCTTATATCTCCACTGTTTAGGAATTGAAGCAATGCCTGTACATCCTCGGCTCGGTCTTACCTTGAAAGCATATGTTTAGCTGGACTTAGTCATTTGTATTCGTCATTCTCCCCCAAGTTTGTTAATAATTCTAAAAATAGAAGTGTGCGAGTGAATCGATTCCAAAACCTGTGTAATCATCCCATTAGAATTGCTAATCCGAAGGTACAACTTTGAGTAACACCTAGCGACCGTATGGCTGAAATTTTGGCATGATAAACACCTATTAGTCCTAGGGACAATCTCCTTTGTAAATCCATTGATCTTGTTTAGATCTTTAGACTTGTAGAAGTATGGGCAACCTCGAATCTTCCTTGGGCGCGTCAAACCTGTCGGGAATAAATTGTAAGCGGTGGGTTTTCGTCGTATCGGAACTTCATGAGTTTCCTTTGACTGAACCTCTTTTGCTTTTCCTACGGATAGTATCACACCATTTGTAACCCCCAGAGTTTGTAGATTGATAGAGAGAACATATGACCCTTTTGCCCCTTGGTGTGGGGTTAACATATGTCGCCTTCCCTCCATCGTAGCTATGCATCTTTGTTCAGGATTTTGCCCCAGTTGGACTAATCCTTGCCCCCAGGTTATCGTAGAGTGTCCTTGTAAGTTTGATATGTTCTAAGATGAACCCCTTTATGACTAGATACATCTTGAGTGTATCTAGGAGGGAACTCTTTGTTGAACTAATCCTTGCTCGATGACAACCTTTATTGTATTTATGATCTTGTTATGAAAAGGCATGGACATGCGGTTGGCATGGTGAAAGACATCCCCTTTTTTTTAGGCTCATTCCCAATGATTTATCCTCCTTTCTCCATAGTCTACGATCCTTTTTCTTTGCGAGTCTCAGGAATTCGGCTAGCACGGAAAGTGTGGGTGTGGGCGAAGATGCGAATGTAAATGTATGAATGCATGAAAATGCAAATGCATGGGCATGCGAGAGACTTCTTGTATTATAACTCCATGTATGCGATGCAGATGCGCGACAGATATAACCTTAAGGATAGCCTATGTGGATTTAGGGATGACATTTGACCCTAGTGAAATCCTTGCAAGATAGACGTTATGATATGCCAATGGAAATCCCTTAGATTCGGGAGTATGTAGAAGGTAGCGGCTGGTGACCATTCAAGACAGTTACCAAGTCTCATGGCCATCGAGAGGCCAATCGACGTGTACCAATGAAGTTGTCCTTGGTAGGAAGGTTCTCTAAGCGGAACACAACTTATCTAAGGATGATATTGAATGAAGTGAAATCCCTATAAGCTAGGGGTGAAAGATGTATAGATGGGAATCCAAAACCCTACAAGTTAGGGGATGCGCGAGAGCAAGCCCGAGGTGACCGTTCAAGACAGTCACTAGATCGCATGGCCATCGAGAGGCCAATTGACGCATCCTAACGAAGTTGTCCTTCGTACGAGGGATTTTATTTTTTTGGAAATAGAATCCCTACAGGGTAGGGGATACGTATATGTAAGCATGGGGTGACCGTTCAAGACAGTCACTGAATCGCATGGCCATCGGAAGGCCAATTGACGTATGCTACCAAAGATGTCCTTCGTACGAAGTATGCGATTTTAAAAATATAATCCCTACAGGCTAGGGAGCGCGTAAATGTAAGCACATGGTGACTATTCAAAGTAGTCACTGGATCGCATGACCATCGAGAGGTCAATCGACGTGCGTAGACGAAGTTGTCCTTCGTGGAAAGGACACGTAGTTGTAAGAATACAAGGATATATAAGGAAAGTCCCTATAGGCTAGGGAGTGCGTAGATACAGGCGCGGAGTGACCGTTCATGACAGTCACTAAGTCTCATGGCCATCGTGAGGCCAATCAATGTGCGTAAATGGGGGTGTCCTTCGTGGGAAGGACATCATCTTAGAAATGGAGTCCCTGCGGGCCAGGGAACGCGTAGGAACACCCGCAAAATTAAAATGCAAGATGCTCGCAGTATACAAATTGCACATATATAATAAGCACGTAAGCACAAAAGCCCTAGGTTCATAGGTTCGACGTAACGGCTTAGGGTGCCTACCCTTCCCATTGGTATGTTCTAGAAGGTCTCATGGGATCGTTCGTAGCCGCCGAGACTTTTTGTCTCTTTGGATTTTAGAACAACTCATTTATCCATGAGGTTTGAGTTTTAGGGGTAGGTTCCCAGAGATATCAGCTAAATACCCAGTCCAGCCCTCAACAAGGTCGAGCCTCGTATCAGACCTTTCCGGATATTCAACCCACTCTGAGTGGAATTATAATAAGACTCGTAGGCGATGTAATTCCCCTCTGGTCATTATTATAATTCCCACGCTTAGGTTTAACAACAATATATATATATATATATATATATATATATATCCCCGAAAATACAGTAAAACAAGTAATAATTAAATAAACATTTAAAAATTAATGTAAAAGATAATTACTGTAAATAAAACCATAAATAAATAAAATAAATAAATTAAATTAAATACTTAAATAAAGAGAGAAAGAAAAACCCAAATCCTAATTCACAACCCTGGTTTTGGCAAATTAGCCAAACCCTAATTGATTCGCCAAAACCTAAACCCTGTCAAAACCTAAAGGAGCATAATAATTTACAGTTTTGTTATCACTAGTCCCCAGCAGAGTCGCCAGCTGTAGCAACCTGCCTTAAAAATTAAGCTTTTAGAGTCGCCACCTATTCTGAAGGGCGAATAGGAAACCCTACGCAGTATAGAGATCGGGGTAAGTTATTATAATCAGGTCGAGGGAAGGTGTTAGGCACCCTCAACCCTTTCCTATGGCTCTGAATCTAAGGTAACAGTTTATGGCTGAAAATTAAGGTTAATAGCTAAGGAAATGAATAGGGGGAAATTGAGATTTTAGGGAGGGGGACTCGCCTTGTTGCCAAGTGCCTACGTATCTCCTTATGGAGAATCAGAGTCAACGTAGTTCGGGCACAGGGTTGTACGCCTTAGGATTGAATTTGTGGTTTGAAAATGATTAAAGGCTTTTTGAGTGGCCTATTCGCAGTTTTGAATTAGGATGAAAATCCGTAGTTTGATTTGAAGTGTTTTGAATGTTTTAAATTTTGGGCGTACAACCCTGATTTGATATGGCAACGTTAGATGCGATGACCAATAGATTTGGTCAGTATAGCTAACGGATTAAGGGGCATTGCTGGTTACTCAGATCGATAGATTGATCGTCGCGGGCAGCAAATTAAATGTGTTTTGAATTTTATGTATTTTTATCTCTCGTCTAATGTGACCAATAGCTTTAGTCGGGTCGAGGAGATAATTATTCAGGAATTAAATGTTTTATTCAGATATTTGATCAGTACGACATAGAGAGTCGACTAATTCGAAGACGGGATGAAATAGATATTCATCTGTCATTTATCCGTAAAAGGGGAAGTTAGAATTGATGTTTTTATTATTGGATTTGATTAATTAAATTAATCGATTGTTAATCATTGCGACCAATAGGTTTAGCCGGAACGAGTAACAAATTAAATCCAATGACTTCGGCTAAGCGGTCAATGGGATCGGGCAAACCCTAATTCTTACACCCTTAAATGGTTTTTATGATTTTTATAATTAATAATAATTAAATTAATTAACTCGAATAATCGAGTAATCAAAATAACCGAGAAAATATAATTTTAAACCCTAGTCCTAATTTATTATTCTATCCTTAATTATATTATCAACTTAATTCTAAAGAATCAATTTATATAGCAAAAAACATTAAATTTAATATAATTATACAAATAATATATACATATAAAAAAACAATAAAGGAACCTGGCCCGGATCCTGTGTGATGCGTTCTTGAAACTCCATGGTAGACTTGCGTACCTGGGGCCACTGGATCGAGCAGCGTTAAGATCCAAGGGTTGTTGGCTGATGACGCACGGTGGGAGCGTGTGTGCAGAAAACACTGAATCTCCAAGCATATATTACCAAAGAAAATAACCAAAACATGTCTAACACCATGGATAGAACCGACGCGCCCTTACTTACTCCATACGTGCCTTAGCCAACTAGACTACATGCGCTAGTTGATGTGTAAACGGCACGTGATTTATATAAACTTTAAAACCTCATGGACGAATTTAAACCAAAAACACACATCCAGCATCCTTGCCTTCTTCCTCGTGACCCTTTTTCTTCTACAACCAGAACCACCTTTTTACCTACAGTTTTTTTCGCCGTGGCTAAATATATTCACCCCAAAACCTGCGTATTAACACCAATAAATGCAATAAAACGATGGAGAATGATTATACGCAGCCTCATGAGTCTAATAAATTTATTAATTTAACATGAAATCAATTCTATTAGTTTATCCCCAAAATTAAGAACTCAATCCCTTGCTATGGTGAATTACCATACATGTGCTTGAAATTCAATTAAACCAACCAGAGAGTGTCACAAAAATATTATAAGCATGCTCATATAATTAAAACGCATTTACAATGTCTGTATGAGCAAAACCGAAAAATGGAAAGGTTATGCAAACCGAACCCACCATGTTCTTGATTATTTTTTCGTTCTCGAATGTCACTATGCAGCGGCCAAATCCCCTTACAGCATCCTCTCTCTCTTCTTTTATATTAGTCTATTTTAGGTCTTTTTCCTTATACCTAATGGGCCTACTAAAATTAAACCTAATAAACCTAAATATAATCCTAGTAATAATAATAATTAGTAATAATATGATAATTCTATTAAAAATAACACTAATAAATATCAACTAAATAATAATAATACTAATTCTAATAATACTTTTTATTACCCTAAAAATAATCCTAAAATAATATGATTACAAAAACCTAATTACAATAATAAACTTAATTAATCCTAATACTAATTCTAATACTACCCAATAGTAATCCTATTAATACTAATAATAATGATAAAAAACTAAAAATGCTAAATACTAACAATTAGTCATAAAAAAGAATAATAATAATGATCGAAACAAATGTTAGTAAAATTAAAAAAAATTAATAAAAATTATAAAACCAAAGTTAAAAATAATTAGCTGTTAGAATTAAGGCGGACAAATTTTGGGGTATGACAGAAGGGTCTATCTCACTTGTTTTTTCACGAGGATCATGATGGTGTCCTCATAATTCATTTATTTTTGCTCTAAGGTGATCAATTTTGTGATGAACACGAAGACCCCTAATTCTGAATTTGAACATGAAATCGTGTATGATTGATGAATTGTGAAATTGATTGAGGGCTATTGATCAGTGATAGTGCAGAAACAAGATGGCAACTCAATTTTTCATTTATGATGCATGTATGTATGAGTTTGAAGTTCATGAGGCTTACCTTCAAAAACGGCCAAACTGGAGATTGAATTTTGAGTTGGATGTGTTGCAGATGCTTTGTAATGATCTGGATAGCTTCAATGATAATTATAGAACATGTCTGAATACTTGGAGTGGACTGAATTCATCTGAGCATAGCCATGGGACCCGATCTGCAGAGCTATGGAGTGAGGATCGAATTTGATGATTTTGGTGTTTTAGATCATGTATGATGGTTGGAACAGTTCATATGAAGCATATGGATGATGTTTAGAAGGTTAGTTTGGACAGATATGGCTTGGTATGAGAATTGGCATGATAAGGTTCACCATATGCAAACATGGAGGTTGAAGAGTGATTCTGAGTTTTAGGTGTTTTTGGGGAGTGTGAGTGGATCAAACACATCCCACATGATGTTTATGAGATGTTAGAACCATCACTTTGGCCATAACTTCAAGGATTTGGAGGTTGAGTTTTCTACCTCTTTGAAACTCATGAAACTTGCAACTTAAGAAAGAAGAGAGAAAACCTATGATTGTGAGGTTTTGGTGTGATTTGAAGAGTGATTTGAACCTCTATTTATAGGCCAAGGATTCTGAATGCAGAGCTTGGGAAGTTTATCAAAGAATGGTGATTTGGCATTTGGAGATAAAATGGAATCTTTACATTAAATGCAAATGGTTAAAAGTGACTTAACCATGGTTAATCTTCCAAGCTTCTTATCCTCTTCAATTCTGATCTTCAAATCAGAAAATATCTCTCAATTATTGCATTGATGCATCATTACTTGCATTATAGGTCATATAGTATTGAAACTTAGTGAAAATGGTTTGAAATTTCAAGTGAAAATGATCATTAAATGCATAATTCAAAGCCATAGCTATGCTCCATATTTTTTCATGCTCTTGGACATTTTGGAAAGCTCATGTTACACACTTCAAAACCCTAGTTGAAAGTTTCTTCAAGACCTTTAAGGAAATGGGTGAAAAAGATCCAAGAACTTTGAAGAAAATGAGGTTTTAAGTGAAATTTTCAAAAGATACCAACTTTGAAGCTCCATGTCTCTTAAATGGTTATTCTTTTGGAAAATCATTTTATGTGACAAAGTTGTTTATTCGATCAAAATCTACAACTTTCATGTAGAAAGTTTTTTTTTTAGTTTGTAGGTGAAATTTTGAGTTATTCCCTTCCAAAGTTTGGAAAAAACCATTGAAAAACACTTAGAAAATTTTCTAAGTATAAAAGTCAAACTTTTGACTTTTTGATTCTTGATTGATTTTCTTGATTTTTCTTGATCAAATGACTTCATATATCATATATTGATGATTCAAAACTTCAAAAGTCATGGTTGACCAAAATTCCCCAAAAGTCAATGGTGATCTTGTACAGTTGACTTTTTCAAACGAATCGTGTTTCTGGAGATTTCAAATGAACCAGGCTATCCTCACCAAATGAGTGGTATGAATGGATCACATTGAGTTATTGGAGGATATTGAGCCATAGTTTAATTTGTGGCATCATGTTCTGATTAAAAGTCAGTTGTTCAAGTGAATTAGGTCAAAAACCCTAATTGTCGGCCTAATGAAATTGATGACTGTGGGTCTTGAATTGAGATGTAATTTCCATTGGATATTGTCATAGGGATCATTTGAAGATTATTTAAACCTTTGAGTGATCCCCTGGAGCCTTTTAGGGTTTCCTAAATGTGATCCCTGATTTCAGTCCCTGATAGTTCAAAACCCTAATCTGATGATTTGAAATTTCACTGTTGATCAATCTTGGTGTAGGAGATGTCCAGAGCCAATGGATTAGGTCAAAATGATGTACTTGGGGTCTTGAGGTCATGTCCCAAGTCATTAGGCCAAATCCTGAGCAAAAGTCAGGAGTATGCTATCTTTAGTCAAAACCCTAATCTGATCGATTCAGAGCCTTTGAGCTTGTTGAAATGGATTTTTGAGGGCCAAATGTTGATTGTTGTTGAAGATAGTTCCTTTGATATGAAGGGAGAACCAAACCATAGTTGATTGTTACTTGTACTGATGAGTGATTTCTTGATTAAACCCTGTTGAGTCACAAGTAGCAAACACAAGCTATGCAGTTTGTTAGAGATGCAAATGATGTATATGCAATGAGATGAGGTGGTATCTTAGGTCAAAAATTGGGGTATGACAAGTAGGTAGTGTTTTAAGTTCTATAGCAGGTTTCTTAGGTCCAGGTATAGGATCAGGAGTTAATGCTAAACATTCACTCAGGTGGTTATCTTGATATTCCCCACGCCAATTGTCATCTTCAAAAATAGGCGGTATAGGAATTCTTAGGATCTCGGTTTCCTTGTGTGGTTTGGATTTTATTTCATCCACACACTCATCGATTATGTCGGCAGAGCAGCATGTGTCAATTATAGAAGGTGCTTTTAGGAATTGAGAAAGAATGAATTCAATCTTCTCTTCTCCGACTTCGAAGGTAAGCTTTCCTCGTTTAACGTCTATAATTGCACCAGCAGTTGCTAAGAATGGTCTTCCTAATATGATCGGGATGTTAGAATCTTCTTGGATATCCATTATGATGGAGTCAATCGGGATGTAGAATTGGCCTACACGCACAGGGATATTTTCTAACATTCCTACAGGGTATTTAACTGAACGGTTAGCTAGTTGAAGAGACATTCTCGTTTTCTTAAGCTCACCCAGATTTAGTTTCTTACAGGTTGAAAGAGGCATCAAACTAACACTAGCTCCTAAGTCGCACAAGGCTTTTTCTATAATAGTCTTTCCTATTACGAAGGGTATGGAAAAGCTACCAGGATCTTTTAGTTTGGGAGGCATGTTATTTTGGATGATAGCGCTACATTCAGCGGTAAGTGTTACAATTTCGTTATCCTCGAGTTTCTTTTTATTTGATAGAATTTCTTTTAAGAATTTAGCGTACGAAGGCATCTGAGTTATAGCTTCTGTGAAAGGTATGGTTGTGTTTAATTGTTTCAGAAGTTCTACAAATTTTTTAAATTGCCCTTCGGTTTTGTATTTAGCTAATCTCTGAGGGTAAGGAATGGGTGGCTTATAAGGTGGTGGTGGAACGTAAGGTTTTTCTTTTTCAGGTTCCACTTCAGTGTTGTTCTCATTGGTCTTAGCAGTTTGGTCATCAGTTGATGTCTTTTTGGTTTCCCTTGGCTCTTGTTGTGACATGGGTGCGTTTTGAGTTCTAGGATCGATAGGTCCATCGTAGTTCGTTCCACTTTTTTGTGTTATCGCGTTCGCATGTCCCTTAGGATTAGGTTGTGGTTGAGAAGGAAACGTGCCAGCGGGGGCAGCAGTAGGTGCTTGTTGTTGAGCTACTTGTGAAATTTGTGTTTCTAACATTTTGTTATGTGTAGCTAAAACATCTACTTTGTTTGGTAATTGTTTTAGTTGCTCACTATTATGGATGTTTTGATTCAGGAAGTATTTGTTGGTTTGTTGTTGGGAAGCTATAAATTTTTCCATCATGATTTCTAGGTTCGACTTCCTAAGGGCATTTTGAGCAGCTACAGGCGCTTTTTGATAGCCAGGTGGGACAACAGGTGCTTGTCCAGGCGCGTACAACACATTGTTATTCTTATACGAAAAGTTTGGGTGGTTCTTCCATCCAGGGTTGTACGTGTTAGAATAAGGGTTTCCTTGAGCGTAGTTTACTTGATCAGATGGGATACCAGTCAAGAGTTGACATTCGGCAACTACGTGTCCAGTTAATCCACAAATTTCGCAGTTCGGCGCTACAGCAGCCGCGGTGGCTGAAGGAGTGATGGTTAAGTTTTCGATATTTTGAGTTAAAGCGTCTACTTTAGCGTTAACGCGGTCTATACCACTTACTTCGTACATTCCTCCTTTGGTTTGGGTTTTCTCTAGAGCAGCTCATTCTCCACCCCATTGATAATGGTTTTGTGCCATGTTCTCTATGAGGTTGTATGCTTCATCATGGGGTTTGTCCATTAATGCTCCGCCAGCAGCGACATCTATAGTCTTTTTAGTGTTATAAAGTATACCACCATAGAAAGTATGGATCATAAGCCATGGTTCGAGTCCATGATGAGGGCATAGTCTAAGCATGTCGTTGTATCGTTCCCAAGCTTCGAAGAGTGATTCGTTATCATTTTAGGTAAATCCGTTGATTTGACCTCTTAGCATAGCGGTTTTGCTAGGCGGAAAATATCTAGATAAAAATACTCTCTTCAATTTGTCCCTTGTAGTTATGGAATTAGAAGGTAGGGATTGAAGCCATGCTCTAGTTCTATCTCTCAAGGAGAAAGGAAAAAGGCGTAATCGAATAGCTTCGGAACTAACGTTGTTAGCTTTGACAGTGTCGACATATTGCACGAACACAGATAAATGGATGTTGGGATCGTCTGCAGGGCTTCCAGAGAATTGGTTCTGTTGAAAAGCTTGTACCAATCAAGGTTTCAGTTTGAAATTGTTCGCCTCAATCGCAGGTGGTGCGATACTTGAATGCGGTTCAGCGCGTGAAGGAGCGACATAGTCTCTAAGAGGACGAATAGCAGCCATCTCTAACTTCGGGGTAATTTGATTGATTTGATCATTAAAGATCAATTCCTGATTAATCGGAATTGGTGCTACTTCGGGAAGATTACGAGCTAGACGTTTGACGTTAATAAAACGTTCGATCTCGTTAATTTGTTGTATTAAATCTCCTCCTTGTGAACGAGTATTTGGCATACAATCGTTCAAACAGAAAGGAAAGAATTGCCCTAGTCTCTACGGTGTAACAGTGAGTTACGATATCGACTTAAATAGTCCCCAGCAACGGCGCCAAAAACTTGATCGCGACTTTACGTGTCTATTAATCTGATGACTGCAAGTGCACAGTCGTGTCGTGTAGTTTTAAAAGATATCGAATCCACAGGGACTATGAATCGACCTACCGTTATCTAAGGTTACTATGTAAAGCTAAGGCTACTAATATTTTGATTGTTTCTAAGGGGAAGTGATTGTGAATTCTAAGAAATATAATAATAGGCGGAGATCAGTATGTATTTCGTTTAACTTAGGTGATCCGAAGGTCCATTGGCTAATGTATTAATTCGATTAAAAATCTTTATTAATTCTATTGATTAAAAGTCTTCCTCTCAAACTCTCGCTCTGTTGATTCAGACTACTGTCCTAACTCGTAATGTACGCTCTCGCCATCCCATTAGATTTAGAAAAGCTTTTTGGAAGCAACGTAATTAATAAAATGCCTTTTTTATGAAGTCGTTATCTACTTAAATCTCATAATCTCAAACTCTCGCTCTGTTGACTCGGAGCATGTTAATATCCCTAACGTACGCTTTCGCCATCCCGCACGGGTGTAAAAACATTTTTTGAAAATAAATAAGTTCTAATTAGTTTTAATACGCTTTCGCCATCCTTAAAACTAATGTCCTATGTCTAATATCCAGTTAAAGATCTCAAACTTTCGCTCTATTGATTTTAACCTCTGACCGTCTTAACCCCTCAAACTTTCGCTCTATTGGTCTTAAGACTTACTAATTAAATTAGACATACAAACCAAAAACAAGTGATATTTAATAAAGCATAATTAAGCCAATTTATTTCAGACACCACGGTTAACTTACTTTACATACCGATATCTTAATTAATTAGTCAGACATATTAATACGGTTAAACATACATAGATAAACTCGGTTCATGATATTAGGCATATTAATTGGCATATAATATATCATGCAATAATAATAATAATTAAAGAGGTAAATGATAAACCTGAATAAAATAAATTGCAATGAATTGAATCTTGAAGTACTCGAACTTCCACCACAGGTTGGTTGGATCGTTCTTCGGAAATTAATGGGCAGGAATTTAAAAACAAGGAATATAAAAATAAATCCAACGTAAGGTTAGATCTATGAAAGGTTCACAACAATTTCCGGTGTAGAAATTGTTGCGAGAAAAATAAAGCGGTTAAATGAGAGGCAGGAAAATAAAGGCTTGAAGAAATAATTCGGAAGCACTTTTTTTGCAGAAAATTGGACCCTTTGAACTGAAGTAGCAACCTCTATTTATAGCTGAGGGTCTGCAGTTGGAATGCGTGAAAAGAGGAGCTCTTCTTGACTTGGACTTGGAGACGTTCGTCTCCACTTTTTGGGGAAGGGTCTTTGAACGACTTGAGACGTGCGTCTCAAGTGGAGAAGATCTAGGAGACAGCTGGAGATGTGCGTCTCCTTTTGGTGAGGTGGCATAGGGACGTTGGAGACGTGCGTCTCCACGTGCTGGAATGACATGGGCCACGCGCAATTGGCTTCTTCGTGGGCAAGACTTATATTTTGCACAATTGGGCTTTCTTTGCACCCCTTTCTTGCTTCAGCACCCCTTTTTCATCTTTTAGGCACAAATAGTAGTGATTTTAGCTCTATTTCTTTCTTTTTCACAAATAGTCCCAATATGAGCGTAAAACCTGAAATATCGCAAATACTCGCATGATATCACAATAAAACAATGTAATTAAAGGAAAATGATAATAATATTTATGGATTTCAAGCTAAATATATGATATAAAACCGTGTTATCATCTTTACCCCATTAGTAGCAAACATGACCAGGACTAACTGGGACAATGTAGAAACCTTCCAAAAGATATCATCACAAATAAATCCAATGGCTGATTTTATGGGAGTCCTACAAACTAGGCGAAGAAATGACCAACCCCCTTATCAAGAGGGTGACCCGGTCTTGGAACGTATTCAAGATGTGGTTCTTCCACCTAGGCCAACACCCGTTGATGTAGTTCCTCCACCTAGGCCACCACCCGTTGAAAGAAACCAAGTGATAGACCTAGAGAATCCGAATCGAAGGACCGACTTTGGCCAACAAGAGACTATCGAAGAAAGACCCAGATTAAGGGTAGTTGGTAGGAACCAACATCCAGACGAAGTAGTCCACAGGGTTAGGAGAGAAAATATGCCAACAGAAAATAACCTAACTGCCATTATAGAAAGAATTATGGCTAATAACAGCCTTAATACTAGACTTCGACGTCCAAACTACACATCCCCCGTGGCAGAATATATTATGCAAACGGAATTACCAAGAGGTACCAAGGTGCCTAAATTCACAAAGTTTTCAGGGGACGCTAGTGAATCGGCTGTAGAACACATAGCCAGATATTTGATAGAAGCCGGTGATTTAGCAGGCAACGAGGATCTGAGAATTAAATATTTCCCTAGTTCGCTAACAAAAAATGCTTTTACTTGGCTTACTACCTTACCCCCAAATTCCAGAGATGCATGGGCACACTTGGAGAGATTGTTCCATGAACAATTCTATATGGGCCAAACCAAGATAAGTTTGAAAGAGTTGGCTAGCATCAAGAGGAAATTCACATAACCCATAGATGATTATTTAAACAGGTTCCGCTTGTTAAAGTCAAGATGCTTCACAGTTGTCCCAGAACATGAATTAGTAGAAATGGCTGCAGGAGGTCTAGACTACTCAATTATAAATAAACTGGATACCCAATACTTAAGGGATATGGCCCTATTGGCAAAAAGGGTTTGACAAGTTGAACGACTAAAAGCGGAAAAGGCCAGAGCAAATAAAAGTTACAAGAAGGAAAGGGTAGCATATATTGAGGCTGAGGATGCTGAAGGCGAAGCCTTCGAAGATTCATACAACATCGAATAAGTCGAAATAGACCTAGCCGAATTAAAAGAAGCACCACCTTACTCTTGCAAACTACTCACTCCTTCGAATGGAAAAAATCCAGTTGAAAATGATAAAAGCGATAAATTTCCAAAGAAAACCTACACTTTTGATGTTACTAAATGTGACGAAATATTTGATTTATTAGTAAAAGATGGCCAGATGATAGTGCCTCCTAATTCCAAAGTTCCTCTGTTAGAACAACGGAAGAAACGAGGCTTTTGTAAATATCATGGTTTTTAGGCCATAAAACCTCACAATGCTTTCTTTTTAGGGATCTAATTCAGAATGCTATCAAGGACGGACGTTTGAAATTCCCTGATAAGCAAAGAATCACATGAAGGTTGACGCAGACCCCCTGAATGTTGCTGACACTAACTATGCTGAACCAGTTGATGTCAACATGGTAGATGTGTTTGAAACTGATATTGCTGAATAGGGGGTAATTTCATCTGGAAAGCAGGCTACTGAGAGCCTGAATAACAATGCAGCCTTCAATATGATGTTGAAGAATCCGTTGAGACCAAAATCACTGAAAATTTGAAGGAGAAAACCAGCGAGGCCACTGAAGACCTCAGGGTGAAACTCCAACAGATAAAGATCTCTGAAGCTTCCCCAGCAGGTGTCAACATGGTGAATGTTAGACAACCTTTATCTGAAGTAGAGGAGCTAGAAAAATGTTTGCCGAGGGAATGAGGAAACTATGGAAATCCTCAGAAAGGTGAAAGTTTGAAAGATTATCTCTGGAAGTGTCACGAGAAAAATGTTGGACGGATGCTAATGTGTCCAAGATGCTCGATCATGCTGAATCGAAGGGTCCAAGATAACTATGAAAGGGCCCAACGAGAAAGGATGGAACAGCCCTGGAGAGGAGGAAACCTATTGCTGAAGGTTTATCCAAGGCCAGAAGAAAGCTTGGTAGGTTTCCTAGTTAGGTGTCACAAGGAGAAGACAGAGATTATTATGTGTCCCAGATGTGGAGTAGTCTATGATAACCTTATGGCACAATCATTCGAAAGAACACTATTCACCACTGGTAGGAAGTCTCAGGGACTCCGTCCCAACATGTATGTGTTCGACAATCGAACATCATCAAAAAGATTTGATAGTCCTCATCCTAAAGCTCGAAGGGTGACATTCAAGCTTCCGACAGACATACCCATGGATAGATGGACGCAAGCCAGTGCAAGAAACAACAAGTGGCGAAGTTGGGACCAAGGGGGAAGAACTGCGATGGCTTAGAGAAAGCAATTCCAGACCTCAAATCGAGAGATGTACAGGTTGGAGAACTATAAGGGTAAAAATCCTATTTCTAGATCCCAATGGAGAAGACACCAGAGGATGAAGAAATCCCAGAAAGAATACAATGCAAAGGAGGTTGGAGAGTCTAGCAGTACCAAAATCCCAATGCAGGGGGAACGATCAAGCAAACCTCCGTTAGAGCGCAAGCTATTCAGTTTTGAAAATGAGAAAGAAGAGGAAAAAAATGCACTCCAGTCCTTGGAAGGAGGATGATAGAATGAAAAATGACTTCGACTCAGACGGAGTGTCATCTATAAATTTTAATTGCAATGTTGTGTCAGTGCTCCCTCACGAGTTTAACTAGGAAACAGAAGCTGAAGATTGCGAGGAAGCTGAAGCAGAAGAGATGGCGAAACACAGACTTATGTGTTATTATGTGCTAAATAACGGGGCTGTCAAAGAACAGAATGCCTTCTTCGAGAGACCTTACCAAGGCTTGAGAAACCATCTGAAACCACTTTACATAAGGGCCAAGATTGAAAATGTTGGCATTAACAAAGTCCTAGTGGATGGAGGAGCAGTAGTGAATCTAATGCTCCAATACATGCTAAAATGTATTGGTATGTACGACACTGATATAAGGCCACATAACATGGTCTTGTCCAACTACGAAGGCAAAATAGGGCAGACTTTGGGAGTTACCCAAGTGAATTTAACTATGGGTTTGGTCACAAGGCCAACGATATTCATGGTGATACTAGCAAATGCGAATTATAACCTTTTGCTAGGAAGAGAATGGATCCATGGAGTTGTTGCAGTACCTTCGACAATGCATCAGAGGTTAACCATCTGGAGAGAGGATGGTATAGTAGAAAACATTGAAGGAGATCAAAGTTACTACATGGCTGAAGTCAACCAGGTCAACAAAACTAGTTTCGATAGAAATTTGGCCAACATAGGGCCATGCCATGCAGTAGAGAATATATACTCCCCAAATAAGAACGCTTTATACTACTTGTCCTTACACCCAAATGGATTTCAGTGGAACAGGGAAATAATGGACGGTCCAGATGACACAGAATCTGTCGAAGGATTACCAGCAATACGGCCAACTGGCTAGGATGAAGAGGGTAATTATGCCTGAGTCATCCTTCTTCAAAAAGATTTCGGCTTACATAGCTGAGAACAAAAGAAAAGCGGCTCTAGAAGCTGAATTATCAAGTATGACTATTGAAGCAATTCAAAAAGAGGTAGAAGCACAAGGCCCTGGGATACATTTTATCCCTCAACCTCCTGACGACACAGTTCAAGACGAGAAAGTTTTAGGCGAAGAAATAAATCAAAGGCTGGACGCAATATATGATGAAGAGCCATTGGGATTCAAGAATGATCCAATGTCGTCAAACATAAAGATGTTAGCTCAAGACCCACTCGAAGAGGTAAATCTTGGAGATGAAAATCAAAAGAGGGTAACATACATCAGTGCAAAGTTAGAGCCAACTTTGAAGTCAAAGGTCGTTGCGTTACTAAAAGACAATAAAGATTGTTTCTCCTGGGACTATGATGAGATGCCTAGTTTGGGGATAGATTTGGTCGAACTGAAGCTACCTATAAAAGAAGGGAAGAAGCCCATCAAGCAAACTCCAAGAAGGTTCGCACCAGAAGTTCTCTCGAAGATCAAAACAGAGGTCGAAAGACTTCTCCGTTGCAAGTTCATCAGAACTACGAGGTATGTTGAATGGATTGCTAACATTGTACCTGCTATTAAAAAGAATGGTTCATTAAGGGTATGTATAGATTTTTTTGATCTAAATGCGGCAACCTCTAAAGATGAATATCCCATGCCTGTGGCAGAAATGCTAGTAGACTCAGCCGCAGGCTTCGAATACCTAAGTATGTTGGATGGATGTTCTGGGTACAACCAAATCTTCATTGCAGAAGAAGATGTGTCCAAAATAGCCTTTCGTTGTCCAGGGGCAATAGGCACCTACAAATGGGTTGTAATGCCCTTTGGTCTAAAAATGCTGGGGAAACTTATCATAGAGCAATGAATTCTATATTCCATGACTTTATAGAAACATTCATGCAAGTGTACATAGATGACATTGTCATAAAATCTGTTTCAGATTGCAGTCATCTTGACCATCTGAGCCAATCATTCGAGAGAATGAGAAGACATGGCTTGAAGATGAATCCCCTTAAATGTGCTTTCTTTGTGCAGGCTGGAGATTTCCTGGGCTTCGTAGTCCACAAAAAGGGAATAGAAATTAATCAGAATAAAACGAAGGCTGTTATGGAAACAAAGCCTCCATCCACGAAGAAAGAATTACAATCCTTACTAGGAAAGATAAACTTCTTAAGAAGGTTTATCTCTAATTTGAGTGGACGCACGCAAGCTTTTTCCCCCTTACTTTGACTGAAGCAAGGAAGGTTCGAATGGCATGCTGAACATCAAGAAGCTTTTGAGAAAATCAAGCAATATTTGATGCACCCACCAATATTGTCCCCCCCCCCAAATGTGAAGAAGCACATGCGCCTGTATATCTCAGCTTCAGATAAAACAATAGGTAGCATGTTAGCACAAGAAGATTGCAATGGCATCGAAAGAGCCATTTATTACTTAAGTAGAGTACTCAATGATGCAGAGACTAGGTTTAGCGCCATAGAAAAACTCTGCCTTTGTTTATATTTCTCTCGTATTAAACTCAAGTATTATATAAAGCCAGTTGATGTTTACGTTTCATCTCATTTTAATGTTATTAAACACATGCTATCTAAACCAATATTGCATAGTCGAATTGGCAAATGGGCTTTGGCCCTTACTGAGTACTCTCTAATCTTTCAACCCCTTAAGGCAATGAAAGGACAAATTGTGTTAGATTTCATTGTTGACCATGCAGTGGTTGAAAATCCTCAGCAATATGTAGATTTGAAGCCGTGGAAGTTGTACTTCGATGGTTCAACGCATAAAGAGGGAAGTGGCGTTGGTATTCTCATAATTTCTCCTGATGGAATTACAACAAAGCTCAAGTACAAAATTGAAGGCCCTTTATGCTCCAACAATAAAGCTGAGTATGAAGCACTGATTGCTGGACTTGAAGCCTTGTTGGAATTGGGGGCAACCAGAGTCGAAGTTAAAGGAGATTCAGAATTAGTAATAAAGCGATTGACGAAAGAATACAAGTGTATCAAAGAGAATTTGATCATGTATTTTGTCATAGCAAATAGGCTGCTTAAAAAATTTGAGTATGTGGAGTTAAAGCACGTCTCAAGGGTGAACAATCAAGAAGAAAATGATTTGGCACAATTAGCCTCAGGATACAGAGTATCGAAGGAAAAATTAGAAGAATTGATCGAAGTAGGAGGCAAAGCGATGGCCACGAAGCTATCTCCAAGTGATCTAGAGAACTCACAATTAGGCTTCGCCAAGAAAGAGGAATTTGAAGTTCTAAATATAGACTCCTTAGTAGATACAGATTGGAGAAGTCCAATTGTAAACTACTTGAGAGATCCTTCGACAGATACAGATAGAAAGGTAAAGTATAGAGCCTTATCATACTTCTTGATGGGAAATGAATTGTTTACGAAAACCCCTGAGGGAGTCTTACTAAAGTGTCTGGTGAAGCTGAAGCATACTTGGCACCCTCGAATGTGCACAGTGGGGCATGTGGTGCTCACCAAGCGGGGCACAAAATGAAATGGATTTTATTCCATTATGGAATGTATTGGCTCACTATGTTGAAAGATTGCATAGAGTTTGCAAAAGGGTGTCAAGAATGTCAAGAACACGCAAGTATTCAACATGCGCCTGCAAACAAATTAAGTTCAATAATAAAACCATGGCCTTTCAGAGGGTGGGCATTAGACTTAATTGGAGAAATTCGTCCTACATCTTCCAAGGGTCAAAGTTATATTTTAGTAGGAATAAACTATTTCAAAAAATGGGTCGAAGCGATACCACTAGCCAATGTGGATCAGGAAGCTGTGATTGAGTTTATTCAAAGACACATTTTGTATAGATTTGGATGCCCAGAAAGTATAACCAAAGATCAGGGATCAGTGTTCACTGGTTGAAAGATGCAAGAATTTGCGAAAGAAATGGGGTTCAAGTTATTCACTTCTACACCTTATTATGCTCAAGCGAACGGACAAGTCGAAGCAGCCAATAAAGTGATAATTGGTCTCATAAAGAAACATGTAGGGAAGAAACCTACGAATTGGCATAAAACCTTGGACCAGGCACTTTGGGCTTGTCGAACCTCGCCAAAAGAAGCTACCAATACTACACCTTTCCAGTTGACGTTCGGACACGATGCAGTACTCCCAGTCGAAATATATTTGCAATAAGTTCGGATTCAGAGATAAGCAGAAATTCCTCCAAATGAATATTGGGAAATGATGATGAATGAATTAGTTGATTTGGACGAAGACAGGCTTCGAGCGTTGGAAATGATAAAAAGACAAAAAGAAAGGGTGTTGAGAGCATATAACAAAAAGATGAGAGGTAAAACATTTATTAAAAATGACTTAGTTTGGAAAGTTATTTTGCCTATAGATCGAAAGAATCAGGCTTTAGGAAAAGGGTCTCCACACTGGGAAGGACCTTTTCGAATCTTAAAAGTGTTTTCAAATAATGCTTATGAGATAGAAGAATTAGCAGAAGATCGCAGGATTTTAAGACTGAATGGGAAGTATCTAAAAAGATACAAGCCAATCATGCATGAAGTAAAAATCGCAAAAACGTAGACATTAAAAGTGTACGCCGGTGGCCAAAATGGTGAAACAAGTGCCAAAATGGCTTTATACCTAAATAAGATATGTAATATATAAACTAATAAGGCAAGACGATGTCAAAATATATTTCATTATGATTAACAGTCAAGGGTACATTCAATCGAGAAGATTGCGTTTGCATGCAAACTAAAGTTACAAAAATGGGGCATGCTAAAAGCCATCAAAAGAAGCGTTCAAAATTATAAACAATAAAACCAAGGCCTACAACGCCTCCAACAATGCCTCCAACAATGCTTCCAACAATGCATCCAACAATGCCTCAAACAATGCCTCCAATAATGCACCCTGCAGTTGATCCTTTGTTCCAAACCTTCCAGGTGCAACAGGGGCAAACTTTCTGCTTCAAAAAGATCTAGAGATCCTTCTGTGCGCATTCTCTTCACTAATCCATGTTTAATAAACATGTGGGATAACAACGTCCCATAGGGAAGACATGTTGTTATGCCCTGACGGGAAGCAGCAATAGATACGGCTTCAGCAAGGTGTTTGAAGATCATCAAAGGAAAGTTAATTTTCTTTCCCCTGAGAGCACAGAGGATGAACTCCAGATCCTCCACTATGATGCTTTCTTGATCAAAAATTCGTGGGAGAAAGTTTCCCACTAAAAGTTGATGCCAAATCCTGCTAATTTTGGCATTGAAAGGATTATTAGCCATGAGGGCCCTCAAAATGGAAGAGGTGCTCATGGTGAAGGTGTTGTCAGCAAAACCTCGCCGGAGTTCTCACGTCTCAGCACTTCAGAGATGGACGAGGGAGAAATGGTAATAGGGGCTCTTCGATCGTGAGACACGATGGTGGTTCTTCCTTCTGAATCCATCCGGAGGGATGCAAACATCCAGAAGTCCGCCAGCATGTTTGGGTAAACAAGCCCTTCTAAGATTCCTTGGTAAACCTGTAAGTGTTGGTTGGCAAACAGTGCATCAACATTGATGTTGTTCTGATCGAACTCTTCCACAGAAAGTTTAAATTCTTTCTTGATAGAAGATCTGATATTGTTATAGGTTAAAGGTGTCATTGTAACAAGAGAGTACAAGAAGAAAAGAGAAAACTTTGATAAAAATATGGAAAAACGATGAATAAAATTACCAGACTACCAAGGTTTATATAGAGAATGTTGGTCTCAAAGAGTGATTACTCTCTAAATTCTAATTGGACCGTGTGTGGTTTCCCCGAGGGAAGATATAGAGTCCGCCGTTTCTAGCCTTGGAAGTTGGAACGTAATCATTTTATAAACTGATACACGCACGTCTTAATTAGACGTTTTGAAAAAGTGATGTCATCATTTAATGTGGTTACGGCTAGTGGAATAGAAACGTCAAATCAAAACCTAAAATGGCTGCAAAGAGTAATCATGTCACGTAGATACGCTATCGAGGTCATTATGATAATGGGAAGATAAATTTTTGAAAATTAAGAACTGGTAAAATGTTATTTGTCACATTTGCAAAATATAATATATGGATGTCCCAAAGATAAATTGTGGATGCATTCCTTGGCTAGTTTGATTACAAAAGTAAGACAAAATGCTAAATGCAAAGATACTACAAGGGTTAGAACAATTAATTAAAGTCCTTAGGGAGATTATCCTTCATCTTGGAATATTGGGATGCCCATAATGACAGACGACGTTCGATTAGTGCTTGCTGTTTTTTCAGCTCTTTGATTTCTGACACTAATTTCTGTGTCGTCTCGAGGTGTCGAATCCCTGACTGCGCCACTTCATTCAACTCATTCTGCTGGGATTGTTTGATTTCCTCTTGGCGATACTTGGCAGTTTTTATCTTCTCTTTGAGGCGTTTATTTTCTTGTTCCCAAGATTTGATAACTGCTCCACAAGTTTCATATTCCTTTTGGCGTTTCGCACGCTCAAGCTCAAGGGCATCAGCTTTTTTAGTTGCGTCACCAGCAGCTTTCCATTAAGAACTATGAAAAGTTAATTTTGCATTGAGTTGTTCGTCAACATCTCGCTTTCAAAGAGTATCAGCTTGAAGCTGATCAACCAGAGAACTCAGCGAGACAATCACTTGTGAGACTTCCTCTGAAACCAAGAGTAAATCCACCTTCTTCAAAAGATTATTCAAACCAAAACAGCTGGTGGAATCCTTACGCAGAACTTCGATAAGGTTGGTTTCAAAGAACTTTTTCTTTATCTGACGAAGGAGGTTTGGACTATCATTCTCCTTACCACTTTCCGCCAAGACATTCGAAGAAGGCTCAAGCCTGATAGGCGAAACGTTCTCGGCATTCATCATAGCCTTGAGAAATCTTACAGGATCAGTATTCTTAAGTCGCTCAAGTTCAGTAGAAGAGAGCGTTGTAGGGGTCTGTTTCGAGGTAGTCGCAGGGGTTACTATAGTCCCAATAGTTGAAGTTTCACCATTGCCTGGTGTAGGCAAACCAGAAGCTTCATCCACATTCTCATGTTCAGAGATAGTATCTTTGCTCCCAGTTGGCTGCTCAACTACATTGCCCTATTTGAATGTTGAGGGTTTTCTTCCATGTCTTCGTCTTGACGGGTAATTGGAGAAGCTTCATTTGACTGACTTTCCTCAGCATGCACAGGTGAAACGATAGTCGCAATGGGTTGAACGTCTTCGAGAATTTGAGCAAGGACAGGAGATTTGCGTCGAGGAATACCTGTACGCACAATCAAAATTTGTTAAGACGGAAAGTTGCGAAATACTTATTTGTCGATTAAAGGGAAAATGTATACCATGAAGATTGTCAAGATCAATGTTGAGATCTGAAGTTTTGAGATCAGAAATAGTCGTACCTACATTGTCCTGCATTTACAAGGTAAAATGTAAACTTAGCCATTAAAGTTAAGTATGAAAAAAGGTTAGGATATAAAATTCAAATACCTTGGTTGGGACATTATCTGGGCTTGAGTTATGGCTTTCCACAACTGGGATAGTACTAGCAACCTTTAAAGGTGATTCATCAGAAGATACCTTATCACTCGATGAAGTAAGCTTCGAAGTCCCAGATCCCTTTTCTTTAGTTAAAGAAATGGTAGTCTTTTGTCTTTTCTTTGTAGCTTGTCTGGTACGAGGAGGAAATTTGACTTTATCATCTGAAGCACTACTGTTGGAAACTTTCCGTTTCGAAAGTATCAGAGGCTTCGAACTCTGAGAATGCACATTGAACAAAGTGAATAATATTTAGAAAATTGCACAAGTTAGAGTATAAAGTATGTACGTACCGTGGGTTTCTTGCCAGTAGTGACAGAATCACTCCCACTTGCTTTAGTGCTTTTCGACGCTCCAGCGCCCTTCTGTGCAGTTGCTTCCTTAATAACTTTCTTTCGACTCACAGCTGTGAACAAGATAGAAGTCAGTATATAAGTAAGGAAAGAAAGTTAGTCGAAGGATAATTCAAACTCCAACCTTCAGGTATAGGAGTCAAAACACGAACATGCTCAGGACTTATATGAAGATGTCCCTTGAAATTATCCAAGGTGTACTTAGTCGGAACCACTCGTTCAGCGCATTTTTTGGATTGTTCGTAAAGGATTTTTGGGGCATTCCCACACACAAACCAGTCTGGAAAAGGAGGACTTAGAGCCACACCAAAGTCAGCGCTAGGTAGTGGAGGGAATTTTGGAGGATTAAGTTTGAAAGCCACTTCATAAAGTAGTTCAGGTCGAACATACATGGGCAATTTCAGCTTATCCAGTTTAGTAGAAAATTTTTCACGTAAAGTGATTGCAGCTTCATGAACGGTCCGACTAAGATCATCAGGCCTGTAGATAGTTTCAAAGAATTTTTGGAATGCTTGGATTTCTCTAATATGAGCTAGAGTACCTTTATGGAAGTTCGCCTGAACATCAGCAAAACCTTCAGTTAGTTCTTGAGAAAGGCTTTCATCATCGAAGATTTGTTTAGTATAATACTCTGTCCACCATTGATGGAAATCTATGGTAGAATAGAAGGCAGGCTCGAAGGAGATGGGAAACAGGGTCGTGATGCCAACATATTTGGAGATTTTGGATTCGTATTGATCTTCAGATAAATGCATAGTGTGAAAACACATGTGATTCCACTTGTCGTACATGCATTTTGGGTTAAGTTGAACCAATCCAAATTCCCTCGATACAAGATTTGGTTGGTAGCAAAGGAGACAGCAATGACTCTTGGTTGCCATCTTCATCTATTTTGTTCTTACTAACCAAGGGCCTAGTCTTATAATATGCAGAGAAAATTTACCCAGAGAAGAGTTATTTCCTCCAGGTAAAGGACCCATGAAGGCATGAGTTTTTCCAGAAAGTTCAAAATGAATGATTACCTAAGAAGCGTAGATAGCGCGATTTTCTGCTATGTTTGGGTCTGGAATGTGTTGTTGGTTCCCTATCTGTGTGGGATGTTGAAGCTTTTGAATGGGTTGGAGAGCATTTGAAGAAGACGCCATGGATGTGTTTGTTTCAAGAATTAGGTTAAAAACCAAAGAGGATTTCTTTTTCTGTGATGGTCGCAGAAGGATGAATGATGAAGTTGTGTGAAGGCAAAGAGTTAAGTATTTAAAGGTTTAGTAGGAACCTTTTCAAATCTTTGAGTAAGGGTTGAAAGGACACGCGGTAGGAGATGATTTAATCTAATGGCGATCGAACAGTTTTTAGCCTTACTCCTAGTATATAGGAGCAATAATCACAAGTAATGGCAAAACGTGGGAATGCACGTCTTGAAGAGATGTTTTTGAAAATGACAAGACGTTTTGAAATATGAGTCATAAATGATTATGACGGTAATTAAGTGTCTTGGAATTCTAAAAAATGAGTGAAGCGAAATCTCATCATGACAAGAAACGCCTATTTCTCTTGTTTTCGAAACAGGCATTTATTGGGGGCAATTTATTAGCTGGAGATTTCGATTGAAGAAAAAGGTTCTTTAAAGAATTAGAATTTGAGGAAGAATGGATTTTGATGGCCATTGCCGAGAATAAATGGCTCCTGATGGCCATGATTCGAGGATGTTATTTAAGTTGAAGTAAAGATGATGGAAATCGAAGCTGATTCGAAACAAGTTGTCTTTGGGACTTAAGCGATTTTCGTGAAATACAAAGGGTACTGAAGCTTTGTGTATTTCGTGGCATTTTCATTTTAGATCACGTTGCCACGTATCGAAAGAGAATTCAGGCGGGAGGATTTGAATTTCGAAATAGTCTGTGTAACCGAACAAGGACAGATGGCACCCCAGGGATTCGAAGCATATGCATGTGAGCAACATGGCATTTCGTTAGTGTAGGACCGTTAGGGTCGAAATTAGTATAAATAAGGGTCTTAATATCAGGATCCAGTGTGTTCATTTTGTACAAATCACTCTCAAATCACTCAAGTATCAAGTGTTAAGAGAACGAGTTCGCTGAGAAATGTACGTATGACACCAACACCATTTTAAATACATTTGTATTCATTTTTATGCAAGTACCTTTTCAGTATTTCTATCTTTCGTTATATTTTAGCCATTTACATTCTTGCACTTTTATCTTTCGTTCAAATTTACTTCGAAGCAATTTACTTTCTGCAATTTACGTTCCTGCACTTTAAGTTTCTTGCAATTTATATTTACTTTGCCTTTCGCCAAAGTTATATTTACGTGTATAACAAGGTGATTGTTAGTTTTTACATTTCATTTGTTTATTTTCTTAAACATATTTCGAAGCCAAATGAACCAACAAATATGAACCAAGTTATCATAAAAGACAACTTTTTGACTATGTCCGAGGATCAATCTAGTCAATCATGCGAATAACCAAAGTATATTTTATAGTTTGGAAGACTAACGGTTATTTACCGAAAATCACCGTAAACAATATCCCACCTTACATTTCTCTTCCAATTGCTCCTGCTGCGCCTGACTTTGTTCCACCCCTATCTCGTTCCAAAAGCTCTGCGTCGTTTATATCCATGAGGGATCCCTTGCCCTAACTCCCAAGTTAGAGAGAAGGAAGACTTTCTCTCTCTAAAATTTCTCAATTAATTTAACTAATTCAAAGTTAAAGTCCTAAATTCATAAGGGCCACATATGAATTAATCAAAATTAATGAATTGTGCCTGACTATTATCTTTGATCCAAAAATACACTTTATAACCCCAATTGCACTTTATTTGAAAGTTAAATTTAATCCAACAATCTATTTCATTAATTCATATATACGTTTTCAATTAATATTGGATGTCTTTTGTTTTTTAATCTTTCGTAGCATGAAAGGTTTGAACTATTTAAGAAATTGTTTGTTTTTTAATCTAAAATACTTATAAATATGTTAGAGGGACAAATTCACAACATTGATATATTTGGAGAAATATTTAATAGTCATTTTAATTTTAAGATGGGTTCTTTATAACTATATAAAAGACAATAATATTTAATTGATATAAGGACAATTGGATCTTTGATAGATATAAATTGATTAAACTATTTCTTAAATACAAAGAAGAAATATGGTTGAGATTGTCAAACTTATTTGTTCAATAATTATCTTTACTTCTCTCTTCTTTGTGCCATCTCGCCGTGGAAGTAATCATTTCTTAATGTTAAAAAATTTCTCTGTTATTTTCTACGTAATGTTTTATCAAATATTGTCTAAACTTTTATTATCATTTTTCAATATAGGAATTGGTAGATGTAAAAACGATGATGATTGTTTCATCCCTGCATGCCAGCCACCAAAGATAGTGAAGTGTGACAATAAACATTGCGCATGTCTTAAAGTAACATCTCTCTTTCATTATGCTCCGATTTGATGATGTATTTAGTATTTTATTCAAGAGAGTAACAAATGCTCTACAAGAATAAATTATGACTATAATATAGTTATTGTATGTCCAAAGCATAATTTGTTTATTTTTTTCTTTTTGATTTCAAGAACATTGTATTATTCTTAATTTTATTTAAATCGTGTTTCTCTCTCATATTAAAATATCTTTACGGCTTTCAATTTAAGCATTCTCATATTCATAGGAATTTTACTTTTTTATGAAAATATTTTAAAGTTTTGTTTAAAAGTTTGGAAGGAGGCTTCAAAAAAACGATATTTAAAAAAAATAAATATAAATATTTATAATTTTCATTGAAAATCTCAGTTTATATAAAACGATAAAAAGACTGTTTATCATCGATATATTTTTAAATTTTGAAATACTTTAAAATATAAATTATATATGAGTCATTTGTATAATCCTTTCAAAATCCTTCAAATCTGTCTTTAAATATAATCTTTTAATTCTTCGCACCTACATTTTTTTTCACTCGATTATTCTCTTGATTTTCAAAGCCTTTCTCTCACTCTCCTTCAAAACTTAAAAAAAAACCTTAATATTTAAAGTTAAAAAATAATTTCAATTACTTATAAGCCTATAATTATGTTATAGTATTAACCAAGAGCGAATCCACCATACGGCCAGCATGGGCCTATGTCCAGGCTCCACATAAAACTATGTACATAGTGTTTTCACATAACATATAAATGCAACAACGTAACAACACATCAATTCTGCAAGATTTGTTTTAATACCAATGGCCTTTTCAACCTAATTATTTCCTATAAATAAATAATTACATAATTAAAATAATTAAATTTAAAATAATGTAATGTTATGTACTATAATTTAGAAACAAATATTATCAGTAACTTCATTTTCTTAAAACTAATGTAATGGTTTTAAATATTTTTTAATTCAAATTTTAATAATATATGTTTTGATTTGATGAGAATTTTTTTTTTAGGTTATTCATACATTGGTATTTTATTATTAAATTGGTATATAGCACTGTTTTATTTTGATTACACCGAGCGGGAGATATTTAAGTCATTTGATGATATTGATATTATTCGAGTATTCATCGCAAAGAAGTCTCATATATGACATTTGACTCGTAATTGTATTTAGGTAAATTCTTAGGTACCCACTCGTAATTTTATTTAGGTAAATTCTTAGATACCCATGATAAGTAATTGAGTACTTGTTCTCTAAGTGCAAATTAATTTAATATTTGAATTTATTTTAAAATAAAATAATCGTAAATATTGACGTGTCATTGAATCATAGTATTTGATTGGATAAGGGTACCAATACCCAACTAAACTCAAGAGTATCGAGATATTCACCTTTAAATTAACCCACTATTGTAATATTATGTTTATCTCTTTTATTTTAAACTATATTTTTGTTGACAAAATGACGAGTTTCTTTTATTTTAATTGTTGATTATTTATATATTATATACAATATGAATTTGCGGTTTTATTGTCCAGGTTTTATAACTTTTTTGCCTCCACCTCTGCTATCAGCACACTTATGATCTTTGGCACCATAAATTTATATTTATCTTTGCTTTTAATTTTTAATTTTTATGTTGTCCTCCTATGTATCATTCACTATTACTTTCTCTATGTTTCTACAAACCAAGTGTAATTTGTGATTAATATATTTCATATTTTAACATAAATCTTGCATAACTAAGTTAAATATAATATGTAAGAATGTAATTTATGATAAGATTTAGATGTGGTAAAAAAAACTCGTTTTCTTTATGTTTTTAATTTTATTCTTTAATTAATTGTGTCTATAAATTTTCATTATTGTTATTGTTTTTATGTATTAATTTGTATATTTATTAAGTTGATGTGTGATTTGTATTTTGAGAATGTGTGGTCGCGAATTTTATGAAATTTAAATTTGTTATGTGATTTAGGTTATAAAAAAAACTGCTTGATATAAGTGTATTGGGCATGAAAATGCTCAATTTAAAAGATAAGAAAATTTTCGAACAATATATAAAATATACTTTATTGAGTTATCATAGTAAGAATTCGTATAGAGCACCCTGGTTTTCAAGAGCATGAGTGACATCTATAAACTATGATGAAATTCACGGTTAGTCTTCAAAAGATTACCACTCAAGGGTCTGTTCGCGAGTTTGGATGGAAAGGAATGGGAGAGTTTTGAAAAATAGGAAGAATTGAATGAAAAAATTAAAAAGATTTTGGGTAAGAGGGTTTGATTTTATTCATACCACCAAAAACCTCATAAAATGAGGGAACTCAAAAATTGTATTGAAAGACAGTTTTGGAGGGCTTCCATAAATTTTTCAAATATCTTTTAGGTTGTTATATTATTTTGAAAATTAAAAATTTAGTAATAATAATGACTCTTTTATCATTTTAAACAAAATTATTTTTTCAAAAAATATTATATATTTTTTTTAAATTTCGTTTTTGAAAGTCTTCCCCTTCTCTCCCTTTCAAATTCGCAAACATAACCTAAGTGATCTATAAAAGTCCAAAACAAAGACTTATTTGTGAAATTAAATCATAAAACATGTGATAGTACATTGAAAATAGAAGTAGCCTAAAGAAATTTATACCATAAAAACAAACCCATATGCTAAATAAAATCTATCAAAACTAGGGACTACTTTGGCATGTGTTCCACATTGTCTATATCCCTTTTTGAACCATTTTTAGACGATTCTTTTTGAAATTTTAAACACATTTTTGAATATACAAAATCCTTTATCTGTCTTGGAACAACTAGAATTGTTTTCAAAATCTTGCATCTTTCGTAAACAAAAAAATCATAACTCTTAATATATGACAACTATTTCAAAATTCTCAATATGATATCTCTACACGTATACCTAAATCATAGGTAATCTATTTTTTCTAATGAATCCTTATCACGATATGCGAGAAGGTTTTTGTCGGTTTTTGTTTTATAGATATCCATTGTCGGAGAGATATAACTTTGTATGAATTTTGGTTTCTTGTTCTCTATATTCACCATCTCGTGTTTTGGTGGTTTGAGTTATTTTGTTGGTTCCTTGTGACCTTTGTTATTTGTTGTTGTTTAAGTGATTTTGGTATGGATTGGCACACCTTGTGCCGTTTCTTAGTGGCGATCTATATGTACGTTGCCGTTAATGCGTATTTCGTTTTCGTTTAGATATTCTATTTGTCTTTGAAAAAAACTATAACATGTTACACTCAATCTCTATTAAAAAAAAACATTGTAAACAAGAAAGCTAATCCTTTAGAGTAACCCCATTTTGTCCATGAGCCACTAGTAAAACAAGGTGTGTTTTTCCCATCATTTGGTTATGAAATTCTGGTTACAGCAGACTCTGATGTCATATATGGATGTCTTGACATCTGATCTGGCATTATAAAAGCAGTCAAGGTAGGAATACAAATAACAGTGCAGGAAAGCAATAAAAACACAACAGAATTGTTTACCCAGCTCGGATTCACAATCCTACTCTAGAGGCTACCAAGCCAGGGATGAAGTCCACTATTAGCAGTATAAATTTGCAGACCCTACAGCCAACACACCCGTTGACGATCTACGCACTTAATCACTACCCAATGACCCTTCTACCTAGGTCCTCCCTAGACATGAGAAACTCCTCTTACTCCTAACAAGAGAAGAGTTTACCGATTACCAATTACAATAGTGCAGTAAAATTGAATCTAAACACTTATCTTCCCTTGATTCAAGTAGAACCAAGTGATTGTTAACGATCCCGATGAATCTCGACCCCGATCCTTCCTTCTCTATTCTCTAGTTGCTGCTTACTTGTTGAGCGAATTACGAATCCCTCAAACCCTTAAGCACAGTCGGATACTTGTGAAGCAAAATGACCGTCAAAAACCCCTCAAATAACACTTTATCTTGGAGGACAAAACCCTAAGGTTTTATTTAAGAAAAACCCACAATCTCTTAACTCGAACAAGAACTAAATCTACCGTCAAACGTTATCAACACACGCTCCTCACCATGATTAACAAAAAATGTTATGTGTAGTTGTCAGTGGATGAGTGAGAGGTTGAAGATGATAAGAGCCTTGTGTATATGTTTCATTTTTCATGTTATTATGACAAAACTACAATGATTTCCTTTTATTCCAAGAACAGCAACAGCAAAACAAACAGCAGAAATTCTAAGATTCGAAGCGACAAGTCGACCTGAAGAATGAGAGACTCGACCTGTTCAAACCCATGGTTCCACCACCTTGCCAAAATTGTATGCATGCGTCGACCTATGCTTCATGTGCGTCGACCTATTACTTGCATGAGTCGACCTAAGGGTCGATCTGTTCAAACCCGAGGTTTCCTCAATTGTCCATGCATCGACCTAAACAGGGGCTTTGGCTAATATGCATAAGGATTTTACTTATGCACCATGCATAAGCCTACATAAGCCATTGGATCATGTTTTTAATCAAGTATTAAGTATTGAGTATTGTGTATTGAGTGGTGAGTATTGAGTATTGAATAATAACAATTGATGACTAAAATTTGATCCAATGATCCAAGGGTCTATAATAATCTATGCATGGTGCATAGATTTTTATCTATGCACGGTAACTGCACCCCTAAACAGGGCCATGCGTCGACACATGATGACCCAACAAGCATTCCAGAATGAGTCGACCTGAGGGTCGACCTGATCAAACCCGAAATTTACACAAAATTCCATGCGTCGACCTGAGGTTCTTGTAGGTCGACCTGAAGACCTCAAAATGCTAGAAGACTGAGTCTTCCACTGTGTGAGTCAACTCACACCCTGCGTAGGTCGACTTGTGAGCCTTGAACTTTCAAATTTGCTTGCTTTGAGTATATTGAAGCTTCCTATTTTGCATGGTTGACTTGAGACACATCCAATCTTTAATAGCAAGTTTTAACATCACTTAAAACACACCTTGCACTCACATACTCCCCCTTTTTGATGATGGCAAAACTTGTTTCTTTAGAAGTCAAGGCTTTCACCTTCATACTTGATGCATACTCTTTCACCAACGTTAGGAGCCCGTATGGTGATTATGATAGAATCTCCCCTATCTTGGTGCACCCCTTTTTGCTATTTGCTTCAGCTTCTTGACTTGCTCTCTCTCTCTCTCTCTCTCTCTCTCTCTCTCTCTCTCTCTCTCTCTCTCTCTCTCTCTCTCTCTCTCTCTCTCTCTCTCTCTTTCTCCCCCTTTGATAACATCAAAAAGAAGATGTGGCAATCGAGAAATTAGAGAATTATAATTCATTTCAATTTATGTCAGTACCAATATTGCATTTAATAATCATTGTCTAACTATCAATCACATAAACGGAAGTTAGAGAATGAGATAACGGGAAATAACATAAATAACACATCCAAGTTAGTGAGCATAAAACACACTCACACTTACAACAAAGCAATAATATGCCATAATAGAGTACGGACGCATAAAACACAACGCAACAAAACAAAATAAGGTTCACACATTATGAAAAAAATAACATAAGACACGACATTAAACTTGTTCATTGTCATTCCCATCTTGAGTTGAGGAATTTGGAGGTGGATTGAACTGGTTCATGTAGCTTGTGGTGAAGGAGTTGAAGTTATTGGTGAAGTTTGTGAGTTTTGTAGCCTGAGAATCCATTAGCCTGTACAAAGTGTTGTAGCGTTGATCTTGAGAGTCGAGTAGGCAGAAAATTGAGCACTTTGCTCCATAATCTGGTTAGACATTATGGTCAAGCGCTCATTCATGAGAGAGTTGTTCTCTAATTGTTGAAGGCGCGTAGCCTCAAGCATGTCAACAATGTGAGAGTTGTTATTGTTTTGGTCTTCCTCATTATTATCTTCCATCTCTTCATCTTCATCACCAACCATATTCTCAATCTCATTCTCTTCATCACTATCACCCCTGTTTTGTCCAGCATTGTATTTTTATCCCACACATAACCCATCATGGTTAAGGTTTTCTGGGTAAATTCATAATCAGTAGGAATTTTGAGCATGGGAAGGTTCGGAACAATTATGTTGGCCTTATTGAGCACCAATTGGATGAAGGAAGCATAGCTCAAAGCGTTGCCTCGACCGAATAGTTTTAAGTCGAACATGCGACTTACAAAGTAATGAGCCTAATTTATCCGAATTCGATTCTTAATGACCCAAACCAAATGCACCTCAGATTGATCCACACGAGAATAACCACCTTGTTTCAAACGAATGATACGAGAAACATTCCATTGAAGAATTCGATCTACCGGTTTTAATACACCGGTGGTAAAGGCTTTTGGAAACAAGTCACTGTTTAGAATGTTCTCAAGGTAGGGACGTTTCAAAATTGAGTTCATAGCCACCTTATAATTATAGTCACCAACATGACTTTGGTCGGTGATTTTGACCGCCATAGGACTTGGTGGAAAAAGACCGACATCCTTCCAAATTTCAGAATTCACATTGTAAACTTTGTTACCCATCTTATACTTAAACGAAGAGCTCCCAAAAGACCCTTGCATACCAGTATAGAACATTCGTACAAGATCCTCATTATAGTCATTATCAATTTCTAAGAATACACCCAAATATTGAAAATTTAGCAAATCCATAACTTCCTCTACATGGAGTCTATTCATTGTCAATTGATAAGCAACAAATTTTTTAACTACCTTTCTCTTGGAAAAATCTACTGAGAATGATTCAGTTAAGTCATCAGAGAGAAAAGAAAGAGGAGTTACCGGATTACTTCTTTGAGATGAACCACTTCCTTTCAAGAGCCTTTTCTTTGTGGGTCTTGGAGATGCCATTGTTGAATGCTTGAATGGGTGAAGTTTTGGGGAAGAAGAAGTTAGGGTTTATGGATAGGGATTTGCGACTGATATGGGAGAGGAATGACAATGCTTCAAGGCTGTTTCGTTTTGTTTTAAAAAAACTCGCAAACAGACGCGCGATGCGTCGACCTGCACAAATCAGGCGTAGACGCATGGATGCCACGTTTTGAAATTTTTTTATGTGGTGAGTCGACCCATAGAAAGGTAGGTCGACCTAAGCCTGTTTGATTTTCATTTTTGCATAAGTTTGAACCATAAATGCATGATGCAACATATATTAAGGCAATAGCATGAATCACACATAACACAAGACAAAATCAAAACATATTTATCATGGAGTCACATAGTGAAGTAGGGTTTTATCATATAGAGACATAAAGCGAGAGATGTTTTAAGTTGAAACGATAATACCTTTGAAGTATGGAGGAGAACCTTTGCACTCTCATAGCTATATTTCACTTACATTGACAACTTGATGAGAGCATGGGTAAAATTAAATAAAGCCAATGCAACAATCATTGTTGCATTCTATCCAATATGTCGAGAACACCGAGTTCCATACGAATATGTATCAAAGGCTCGGTTGCTAATGGTTTCATAAAAATGTCGGCAAGTTAATTTTTACTTTCAACATGCTCGAATACAACATCGCCTTTCTCTACATGATCTCTAAGGAAATGGTGTCTAATCTCTATATGTTTAGTGCATGAGTGTAAAATTGGATTCTTTGTTAGAATGATAGCACTAGTGTTGTTACAAAAGATTGGAATATGATCAAGTCTCACATTATAGTCGAGTAATTGTTGTTTAAGCCACAATATTTGGGCACAACAATTTCCGGCAGCCACATATTCCGCTTCGGCGGTTGACAAAGCAACAAACACTTGTTTCTTGCTATGCCAACTCACTAAAGAGTTTGAAAAGAAGTGACAAGTGCCACTAGTGCTCTTCCTATCCAACTTGCAACCGGAAAAGTCAGAGTCGGAATAACCTATCAAGGAACAGTCACTACCCTTGGAGAACCATAAGCCATGCTTAATGGTACCACAAAGATACCTAAGTATGCGCTTAACGGATTTTAAGTGAGACTCCTTATAACATGATTGGTATCTTTCACACAAACAAACACTAAACATAATATCGGGAAGAGAAGCGGTAAGGTAAAGAAGGGATCCGATCATACCTCTATACCTTTTTACATCAACCGGCTTACCATGTTCATCCTGATCAAGATTGACGGCAGTAGGCATTGGGGTGTCAATGATCTTTGATTTTGCCATGTCAAATCGCTTGATTAGTTCTTGACAATACTTGGTTTGGCTCACAAAGTTACCTTCCTTTAGTTGTTTTATTTGAAGACCAAGGAAGTAGTTTGGTTCACCCATCATGCTCATCTCAAATTCTCCTTGTATAAGCTTAGAAAACTTCTTGTCTAGGTTCATGTTAGTAGATCCAAAGATGATATCATATACATAAACTTGAACTAAAATAGAGTGTTTTCCATGCCTCTTAATGAAGAGAGTTGTGTCTCTACCTTACCTCTCAAAAAACCTTGATTGATAAAAAAATTGCTAAGCCGCTCGTACCAAGCTCTAGGAGCTTGTTTAAGACCATACAAAGCGCACTTTAGCTTGTACACATGATCAATATAATCAACGTTTTCAAAACCAGGAGGTTGAGATACATATACTTCTTCATTAATGTGACCATTCAGGAAAGTACTCTTTACATCCATTTGAAATAGTTTAAAATCTTGTGAGAATGCATAAGATATCAATAGGCGTATAGCCTCGAGTCGGCGATCAGAGCATAGTTCTCCTCATAGTCTATCCCTTCCTCTTGACTATACCCTTGAGCAACAAGACGATGCTTGTTGCGAAAATTTATTCCATTTTCGTCTAGTTTGTCCCTAAACACCATTTAGTGCCAATTACTCGATGGTCTCGCAGAGGAGTGACAAGGTCCCAAACCTCATTTCTCTTAAATTGGTTTAGTTCTTTTTTGCATGGCTAAATACCAATGTTCATCGACTAAAGCATCTTTGGAGTTTTTAAGCTCAATCTGAGAGACGAAAGAATAATGAAAACAAAAGTTACTTATCTTTGACCGTGTTGTTACCCCTTTTGAAATGTCTCCTATGAAATTCTGGACTCAGACACGCGATGTCGAATACGATGTTACGACATTACTATCTGAATGCTTTTAAACAAATGAACAAGAAGTATACAGAATAACAACACAAGAAAGTTGTTAACCCAGTTCGGTGCAATCACACCTACATCTGGGGGCTACCAAGCCAGGGAGGAAGTCCACTATAAGTAATATCAATTTAAAGGTAATACAGATCAAGATTACTCCTTTCACTTAATATCTACCCAATGCAACTTCAATCTAAACAACTTAGATCAGAGATCCTACTCACTCCCCCTCAATCACAGCAGTGATTAAAAACAGTCAACGAATAACAAGAGAAGACACACTTCTAAGACACAACTTGATCTTGCTTAAAAGCTTTGATCAAGTACAATAGTACTCTTGCTTAAAAGCTTTGAGTACTTCTTACAACTCAAATCAAAACACCTAGACCAAGACAATCATCATGATGATTGTTTGGCTTACAAGAAAGCTAGAACGAAAACTTTAAAAACACAGAACTCTTAAAGCTTCTCAAAACAAAAACCCTAACGTCATCAGCTGCTACTGCGTGGAATATATAGTCTTCATAAAATACAGCAGCTGGGCCTTGGATCCAAAAATAGTTTTAACCCTAATAAAACTAATCTCCATAAATCAAGGACTAAAAATAATAGCCATCAAAGACGTCCTTGAATCAGATCAGAATCCATCATTACCAAATGAAGCGCATAGGATCTTATCAGATCACATAACCATAAATAGAAATAGAAAAGAACGTAACAGCTGCGAATGTCATGACATCGGCCTTGACATCAGGTAAAGGCCTGCATAAGGAAAAACTTCACAACAGTAGAATGCATGTCATGACACCAGGTTTGACAAGATAGAACCACAATTAGTTTTACCAAAAATTACAACCATTCAACAACATCTACAAACTCCCCCTTTGGCAAATTTTTGGCTAAAACACTAATAGATGTAACCAAACAGATATCAGAGCATACACAGCAGCCAACAACAGAAAAATAAATTCTGTTACAGCATCTTGATTAATCACCAGAAAACCAGAAAACATCTACTTAATCAACTGTTACAGAAACCACTTGTCATTGTCAGGGAGAACCAGGTAACACCCATAATAAAGAAAACAACAAAAACAACCATGTCCAAGAAAAACCAAAAGGTTACCAAAAAAAACAAAAAACCACCACCATTACAGAACAACCACCAACTATTACTCCCCCTTTTTAGCCACAAAAGGAGCCAAAACACAATCAGAATCAGAGCTAATCATCAGACCCATCACTGTCTTCATCACTAGAGCCACCAGGATTGTCATCACTTGGGCTACTGGTCTCTTCAGCAGCATCACTACTCCCACTTTCAGTACCCTCAGCCTCAGCATCCTCAGCACCTTTGTCTTCATCCATATTGTCACCATCCTTTTCATCAGCAAGGTCATCATCTATGGACTGCTCAAGACTCTGGATGAGCTTTTCAAGTTTCAGTTTCCTGTTGTCCAACTCTTGACAAGTCTCTTTCAGCTCAGCAATAAGAAGAGCTTTGTTCACAGACTTGCTGGGTTGTGATGTCCCAGCAGATGTCATGTCATCAGACCTTTGCAGCAGCTTGTAGTGAAAAGACAAAGCACTCTCCCTCTTACATACATAATCTTTACTTTTCAGAATTCCAGGGTGTTGCTTGAGGATTATCCCACATATCAGAGATGGGAAGGCAATGGGAAGCTTGGTAGCAGAGGTACCAACATGCCTCATAGTTTGATCAAATATGTAAGTCCCATAGTCAAATTTTGTCTTGGTTCCCACAGCATATATGAATCTTCCTAGGCCAACAGCAATGGTAGAAGTGTGATTGGTAGGCACCCAGTTAGCAGCACCAATTTTGTGCAGCAATGCATACCTGACATTAAGAGAACTAGCAGACAGTTTGCTCTTTATGGGCCACTTCTTAACCTTACCACCAGTGATTACCTTGCATACCTCATTATCAGTCACTTCAAGCTCAGGTTGAGCCTCAGCATCTCTACCTAGATATAGGTTGATAACAGTAGGGGAAAAATCTATACACTTTCTTCTAACATACACCTTATGAAAATCATCAGTTGTTCCATCACCACAATCTTGAGACAAATTCACAATAAATTCCTTCACAAGCATTTCATAACACTTTGAAAAATGAGTAACAGTTTTAATCAAACCTGCAGACTTGATGAGCTTCATGACTTCTTGACATTCCAGAGCATCATTAGCTAATTCTCTTTCAAGAGCCAGCCTTCTTTGATAGACAAACTTCCACTGGATAGCATTTGAAGCATAGTGCAAGTAAATGTTGTCCAAAGGAACATCACGAACCTTTGTGGAGGATTTTGTGACAGCAATCTTCTTCTTTGATGGGATGTCAGAGACATCACTTAAGACATCGTCTTCAGGGACAGAAACACTTCTTTCCTTCCTCTTCTTCACAGCAACCTTGCTCCCAGTGGATGAAGGTTCAGCAATGACCTTCTTGACCTTCTTTATAGTGACCTTCTTTTTAGGAGTCACCTGAGGTTTGGAGAACTCTTGATCACAAGCCTGTTTGCCCTTACGAGTCTTGACTCTATGAGAGATGCTAGAGATGAGCTCATCATCAGCAATGTCAATAGAATCATCCAGATCATCCAGATTCACCACATCATGCACAGTAGGTCCTTCATTGGGGGTTTCTTTAGAAGGAGCAACAGGAACCTCTTCAGCTTTCTCAGGTTCAAGAATCTCAGCATCTTTAGTACCAGATGTTTCAACATTGATAGCTTCAGATGTCTCAATATCTTTGGCACCTGGGGTCTTCTCATCATTGTTATCAACAGAAGTCTCAACATCACCCTGATCTTTGCTAGCATCATCTTGACCATCTTGATCATCTTTGCTGTTCTCAGAGGCAGACATCTAGGCTAGAGGAAAAGATATTCCATCAACCTTGTGCCCTTCATTCAAGATTCTTGTGACAATACCTGCAATCGCATTGTGAACATAAGCAGAACCCTCTCTACCTTGAACAGAAAAAGTTTCAGGAACAGAGCCACCAGTTGATTTTCTTGCATGCATCTTTCTTGGTAAACTACGAACAGGATCGGTAGCAGGAACAGAGTTCAATGGCACAACATCCAACACAACATCTTGATCACTTACAACATTGGGTGCCCTAGAACCTGATGTGGTTTCATAGGAAGGAGAAGATTTCTTTGAGGGAGAACTCTGAGACATGGTGAGAGAAAATGGAAAGCTGGGTAAAGATTTGTGAATGCAGAAAAACAGAGAGATAGCGTGAGTGTGGAGGATAGGTTTTGAGGGAATGGAAACCGTTTGGGCAGATTGTAAAAAGGGGGAAAAACACACTTTAATGTGTAATGATATCAAATATTTGGAGAGAGAAATAATGCTGGCCCCACACCCAATTAATTGCTATAATCCTTCACAAAGACAAATGCCTAGTTTACTTCTTAGATTTTCAAATTGATTTGCATCCAAAGCTTTTGTGAAAATGTCAGCCAGTTAAAGATTTGTAGCAACATGTTCCAAGGCAATTATTTTATCCTCAACAAGATCTCTAATGTAATGGTGTCTAATATCAATATGCTTGGTCCTGCTGTGCTGAATGGGATTCTTTGAAATGTTAATGGCACTTAAGTTATCACAATATAATGTCATGACATCTTGTGTGACATTGTATTCTGTTAACATTTGTTTCATCCAAACAAGTTGAGAGCAACTACTTCCAGCTGCAATGTATTCTGCCTCTGCAGTGGACAAAGACACACAATTTTGTTTCTTGCTGAACCATGAAATGAGGTTATTCCCCAAGAAGAAACATCCTCCTGAAGTACTATTTCTGTCATCAGCACTTCCAGCCCAATATGCATCACAATATCCAGTGAGAATAGGTTCACACCCATGAGAGTAGAGCATCCCATACTCACAAGTTCCATTAACATATTTCAGGATCCTCTTGACTTGATTGATATGACTGATCTTTGGATCTACTTGATACCTAGCACACACTCCAACAGCAAAAGCAATATCAGGTCTACTGGCTGTGAGATACAGCAGGCTTCCTATCATGCTTCTATATAAACTTTGATCTACACTGGTTCCCTTTTCATCTTTTGACAACTTTAAGTGAGTAGGAGCTGGTGTTCTTTTGTGAGTAGCATTTTCCATTCCAAACTTTTTGACAATGTTTTTAGCATACTTACTCTGAGAGAGAAAGATTGAGTCTTCCATCTGTTTAACTTGCAGCCCAAGAAAATAAGTTAATTCTCCAACAAGGCTCATTTCAAATTCTGATTGCATCTGATCACCAAAATGTCTGGTCATCTTGTCTGACATCCCACCAAACATAATATCATCCGCATAGATTTGAGCAATCAGGATCTTTCCTCCTTCATCTTTAACAAAAAGTGTTTTATCTATTCCTCCTTTTCTGTACCCATTACCAGTAAGAAATTCAGTTAGTCTCTCATACCAAGCTCTAGGGGCTTGTTTTAGGCCATAAAGAGCTTTTCTTAGTTTGTACACATAGTCAGGATGATTTGGATCAGCAAAACCTTTAGGTTGCTCCACATAAACTTCCTCACTCAAGTATCCATTCAAGAAGTCACTCTTCACATCCATCTGGTATAATTTGAATTTTAGAATACAAGCAACTCCTAGTAGTAATCTAATTGACGCAAGTCTAGCAACTGGAGCAAAGGTTTCATCAAAGTCAATCCCTTCAACTTGAGTGTATCCTTGAGCAACTAGTCTTGCTTTGTTTCTGACAACAGTTCCCAGTTCATCTGACTTGTTCTTGTAAACCCATTTTGTTCCAATGACATTAGTACCTTTAGGTCTTGGTACCAGCTCCCATACTTCATCCCTTTCAAACTGGCCTAGTTCTTCCTGCATGGCATTAATCCAGAACTCATCTGGTTCTTGAGTTGAACACTCTATAGGCTCTACTGTTTGTAGAGTAGCCCAGAAAGATTCCTTCATCACTCTTGGGATCCATCTTCCTTCTGTGATCTCTATCAGCAAGAATGTAACACTTACTACCAAACACATGGAAGTATTTGACAGTGGGTTTTCTTCCCTTCCAGATCTCATATAGGGTGGTAGAGGTTCCTTTTCTTAAGGTAACTCTATTATGGACATAACAAGCAGTATTCATGGCTTCAGCCCAGAAGTAGATAGGAAGATTCTTAGCATGGATCATGGCTCTGGCTGATTCTTGAATAGTTCTATTTTTTCTTTCAACAACCCCATTTTGCTGTGGAGTAATAGGGGATGAGAATTCATGATGTATTCCTTCAGAGGAGCAGAAATCAGCAAACTTTTGATTCTCAAATTCCTTTCCATGATCACTTCTAATTCTCACAACACTATTTTCCTTTTCTCTTTGAACTCTTTGACATAGGTCCTTGAAAACATCAAACACATCTGACTTTTCTCTGATGAAGTTTACCCAAGTGTATCTGGAGTAGTCATCCACAACCATATAAGCATATTTCTTTCCTCCAAGACTTTCTATTTGCATTGGTCCCATTAAGTCCATATGGAGCAGTTCAAGGACTCTGGAAGTGGTCAGATGTGTAACCTTTGGATGAGACATCCTGGTTTGTTTTCCTACCTGACATTCACCACATATTCTTCCTTCATCAATTTGCAGCTTAGGAATTCCTCTCACAGCTTCCAGAGAAATAATCCTTTTCATACCTCTTAGATGAAGGTGACCAAGTTTTTGGTGCCACAACTTTGCTTCTTCTTCTTTAGAGCATACAGTTGACTAGCTGGATTCATGAGACACCCACAAGTAGCAGTTATCTTTGGATCTGACTCCCCTCATTACTACTTCCTTTTCTTCATTAGTAACCACACACTCAGCATTAGTGAAGTTGACATGGTATCCTTGGTCAGAGAGTTGACTGATGCTTATGGGGTTAGCAGTCAGTCCTTTGACCAACAAAACACCTTCTAAATTTGGTACTCCTGAACAGTCTAGTTTTCCAACTCCTTTGATTTCTCCTTTAGCTCCATCACCAAAAGTTACATAGCTAGTAGAATGATTCTTGATATCAACAAGCAGATTCTTGATTCCAGTCATGTGTCTGGAACATCCACTGTCAAAATATCAATCTTCTTTGGCTGAAACTCTAAGAGATGTATGGGCTATTAAAGCCATATTTTTAGGTTTCCATTGTTGCTTCTGGATGGGCATGATCTGCTTAGGTTTGTAGTAAGGAGCTTGATCTGGGTATCCATATAATCTGAAGCAAAAAAGCTTAATGTGCCCAAATCTTCCACAGTAATGACATCTCCATCTTTGAAACTTTCTCTTCATTTCACTTTTCTCGTGATGTTGAGTCACATGTTTTGACATAGGCTTCAACATCTCAGCTTCAGGTTTGGTTTTGCTACTGTCTTGGGAATGTTTCTTTGCACCAACAAATCCTATGCCAGACATATCTCCTGAACTTTTTCCAATCTGCAAGATCTCCTCCAACATATCTGAGCCACTGTTCAACATTTTTACAGATTTTGACATCTGATCAAGTTTGGATTGTAGCATGATAATCTCACTGTTTAGTTCAGATACAGTTTTACTAAGCCCTTTGTTACCAGCCTCCAACTGAACTATGTATTTCTTCTGCTTTTCACCTTGTTGACAAACTTCAGCACTTCTGATACACAGCTTTTTGTAGGAGGTTGCCAGTTCTTCAAAGGTTAGCTCATCTTCACTAGAGTCTTCATCAGAATTGCAAACCTCAGTAAGGGCTGTGACATGTTTGGCTGATTCTTCTTCAAAATCACTCTCAGAATCTTCATCAGACCAGGAGACTGACAATCCTTTCTTTTGTTTCTTGAGATAAGTGGGACATTCAGCTCTAATATGTCCATACCCTTCACATCCATGACATTGAATCCCTTTGCTGTGATTGTACTTTTCTTCTGGTTTTGCTCTTCTGCCAGAGTCACAGGATCTACTGATGTCAGATGAGATGTTCTTGGCATTAGGTCTTGGTTTCTGATCCATTCTTCTCATAATTTTTTTGAATTGTTTACCAAGCATAGCTATAGATTCAGATAGATTCTCTTCTCTACTTTCCTCTGCTTCTTCTTGAGAGTTGGACACAAAAGCTATGCTTTTGTTCTTCTTTTCAGAATTTTCACTGATCCCCATCTCAAAGGTTTGAAGAGATCCAATTAACTCTTCTACCTTCATTTTGCTGATGTCCTGTGCCTCTTCTATAGCTGTAACTTTCATATCAAATCTCTTAGGTAGGGACCTAAGGATTTTTCTCACCAGCTTTTCATCAGACATTTTCTCTCCCAAAGCTCCTGAGGAATTAGCAATATCAAGTATATTCATATGAAAATCCTTAATACTTTCATCATCTCTCATCCTCAGATTTTCAAACTTTGTAGTTAGCAGTTGAAGTCTTGACATCTTCACTTTGGAGGTGCCCTCATGAGTAGTCTTGAGGGTATCCCAGACATCTTTGGTTAGTTCACACTGGTGTACCAGTCTGAATATATTCTTGTCAATTCCATTGAATAAAGCATTTAAGACTTTAGAGTTGCCAAGCGCCAATGCCTCTTCATCTTTGTCCCATTCTTCCTCTGGTTTAAGAGTTTTCTTGCCATCTTTATCAGTAATGACAGGATGTTCCCATCCTTTGTTCACAGCTCTCCATGCTTTACTATCCACGGATTTCAGAAAAGCCACCATGCAAGGTTTCCAATAATCATAATTGGAACCATCCAGAATGGGTGGTCTAATCACAAATCCACTACCTTCTTTGTCCATAGTACCAGAAAATATTGTCCCTAGATCTCACCCAGTAAAAATAGGCAGGGTGCCTGCTCTGATGCCAATTGAAATTCTGGACTCAGACACGCGATGTCGAATAGGATGTTATGACATTACTATCTGAATGCTTTTAAACAAATGAACAAGAAGTAAACAGAATAACAACACAAGAAAGTTGTTAACCCAGTTCGGTGCAATCACACCTACATCTGGGGGCTACCAAGCCAGGGAGGAAGTCCATTATAAGTAATATCAATTTAAAGGTAATACAGATCAAGATTACTCCTTTCACTTAATATCTACCCAATGCAACTTCAATCTAAACAACTTAGATCAGAGATCCTACTCACTCCCCCTCAATCACAGCAGTGATTAAAAACAGTCAACGAATAACAAGAGAAGACACACTTCTAAGACACAACTTGATCTTGCTTAAAAGCTTTGATCAAGTACAATAGTACTCTTGCTTAAAAGCTTTGAGTACTTCCTACAACTCAAATCAAAACACCTAGACCAGGACAATCATCATGATGATTGTTTGGCTTACAAGAAAGCTAGAACGAAAACTTTAAAAACACAGAACTCTTAAAGCTTCTCAAAACAAAAACCCTAACGTCATCAGCTGCTACTGCATGGAATATATAGTCTTCATAAAATACAGCAGCTGGGCCTTGGATCCAAAAATAGTTTTAACCCTAATAAAAATAATCTCCATAAATCAAGGACTAAAAATAATAGCCATCAAAGACGTCCTTGAATAAGATCAAAATCCATCATTACCAAATAAAGCGCATAGGATCTTATCAGATCACATAACCATAAATAGAAATAGAAAAGAACGTAACAGCTGCGAATGTCATGACATCGGCCTTGACATCAGGTAAAGGCCTGCATAAGGAAAAACTTCACAACAGTAGAATGCATGTCATGACACCAGGTTTGACAAGATAGAACCACAATTAGTTTTACCAAAAATTACAGCCAATCAACAACATCTACATCCTAGAATATTCTCCATAGGATGGTCTTTCAAAGTTTTCCATTCTATAGGTAGATCACTTTTATTCTTTGGGTGATCTTCCACTTTCTTTTTTGGTGCATGATCCACTTCCTCCTCAATTTTCTCAGGTAAGAGGCCATCTTTTTGTTCATCAAGTTTAATATTCGGATCCTTGAGTATGCTCTCGGTTGAGATACCTGCACCATCAATAACACTACCTTTTCCGACTAATTTCGGACAAGACTCATCAAAAGAAACATGTACGGATTCTTCAACGATATGTAACCTTTTATTGTATACCCCATAAGCTTTACTTGATTGAGCATATCCTAGAAAGATACCTTCATCCGCTTTTGCATCAAATTTACCAAGGTTTTCCTTTCCATTATTTAGAACAAAGCATTTACAACCAAAAACGTGAAAATGTGATATGTTTGGCTTTCTTCCTTTTAAGAGTTCATATGGTGTTTTCTTTAAAATAGGTCGTATTAGGATTCTATTTAAAGCATAGCAAGTCATATTTATGGCGTTGGCCCAAAAGTATTTTGGAAGCCCGTGTTCATTAATCATAGTTCTTCCAAGTTCTTCTAAAACACGATTTTCACGTTCCACCACTCCATTTTGTTGTGGAGTTGATCGGTCACCATTTCTACTTAATTACGTCATAAATTCGGCATAAGATCGTCATACTTGGTAACACTTTGTGGTCGTTTTTAAGTGTTTTTCTTTGATTCATCTAGTTCTAGTTAATTTGTGTGCATTTTGTTTTTTGTGCCATTTATCTTTGTCTATTAGGTGCTTTTGATCTCGTTTGGTAATCGTTTTAGGTTGACTTTGGATTGAAGAAAGATCTCAAGTCCAAGTGGTACACGAAAAGGGGAAGTCTTTTGATAATTGTTTAACTAACCTTGCTCTTGTGTTAGAAAGATGCCAACAGAACTACTTGAACCTTAATTGGGAGAAATGTCACTTCATGTTGCGTGAAGGTATAGTGTTGGGCCACAAAATTTCTCACAAAGGAATTGAAGTGGACCAAGCAAAGATTGAAGTCATAGAAAAGTTACCTCCACCGATGAACGAAAAAAGGTATTCGAAGTTTCTTAGGGCATGCGGGTTTCTATCGCAGGTTCATAAGAGACTTCTCTAAGATAGCAAAACCTTTAACTACTCTCCTGGTTAAGGATAAGGCTTTTGTCTTTGATAGTGAGTGTGCCGTAACATTTGAAACCATAAAGAAAAAATTAGTGTCGACACCAATTGTTATGGCCCCAGACTGATCTATACCTTTTGAGATCATGTGTGATGCGAGTGATATTGCAATTGGGGCAAATCTAGGATAGCGTAGAGAGAAATTATTGCATGTTATTTACTATGCCAGTCACATTTTGAACCCTGCACAGATAAACTATGCTACCACAGAAAAGGAGTTGTTAGCCGTTTTCTATGCATTTGATAAGTTCAGGCAATATATGTTGGGTTCCAGAGTCATTATTTATACTGACCATGCTGCTTTGAAGTATCTTTTTGCTAAACAGGACTCTAAGACAAAACTTCTGAGATGGATTTTACTTCTTCAGGAGTTTGATGTTGAAATTCGTGACAAGAAAGGGTGTGAAAATACTGTGGCATATCATCTTTCTCGAATGTCACCGATCGAGAAGACTGAAGAAACACGCCCAATAAAGGAAAAGTTGGCCGATGAACATATCCTCGCTGTTATTGGTATACCTTGGTTCGCCGATTATGCGAACTATCTGGTAGGTGGTATTATTCCTGATGATTTTGATTATAACTGAAAGAAAAAGTTTTTGCATGATTGCAGGTTTTACTTGTGGGATGATCCATTCTTGTACAAGAAGGGAATAGATGGATTGGTTAGAAGATGTGTACCAGAGGAAGAACAGAGGGATGTACTAAAAGCTTGCCATGACTTCGAGTTTGGAGGACATTTCAGTGGTGATAGAACTGCTGCAAATGTCCTACAATCCAGATTATATTGGACGACTTTATTCAAAGATACTCCAGGCATTTTGAAAGAATGCGACAGGTGTCAAAAAACGGGAAATATCTCCAAGAGGAATCAGATGCCTCAGAAGGGTATACTTGAAGTTGAATTGTTTGATGTGTGGGGCATTGATTTCATGGGACCATTCCCACCATCATTTGGTAAAAGTAGCTGTTGACTACGTCTCAAAGTGGGTTGAAGCGGTAGCTCTACCTACAAATGATGCTAGGGTAGCAGTGAATTTCCTCAAGAACAACATTTTCTCAAGATTTGGGGTACCCAGAGCACTCGTAAGTGATGAAGGCACCCACTTCATGAACAAGTTAATGGAGAATCTGCTGAAGAAGTACAATGCGAAGCACAAGATTGCAACTGCATATCATCCTCATACTAGTGGTCAAGTGGAGGTATCGAATAGGAAAATCAACCAGATTCTCGAAAAAACTGTTAGCGCCTCGAGAAAGGATTGGTCTCTGAAGATTGAAGATGCACTATGGGCATAGAGAACAACATTCAAAACTCCTACAGGTATGTCTCCCTATCAGTTAGTTTATGGTAAAGCTTGCCATCTACCACTCAAACTTGAGCACAAGGCTTTTTGGGCCTCCAAATTCCTTAATTATGATACTGTGAAAGCGGGAGAGTCCCGAATTCTTCAAATCCATGAATTAGAAAAGTTCCGGAATCAAGCCTATGAGAATGCCAAAATTTATAAAGAAACAACAAAAAATGGCATGATCAAAAGATTCAGAAGAAGAAATTTTGGAGAGGGCAATTGGTGTTGTTGTTTAATTCCAGGTTAAAACTATTCCCTGGAAAACTGAAGTCAAGATGGTCTCGACCGTTTGTGGTGCACAAAGTATTCCCTCACGGGGCTATAGAGCTAAGGAATGATAAAAATGGAGATACTTTCAAAGTGAATGGGAAAAGGTTGAAACCCTATAAGACTGGACAAGGAGATGTAACAATCGATCAGGTTCGTCTCACTTGATGAGATGAACAACCGTTGAGCCATGTGACGTTAAACGAAGTGTTTCGTGGGAGGCAACCCACGCGTTTTCTAATTTTATCCTTTTGTTTTGTTTATGTTTTTGCAGAGCCATCAAGGGGTGCAAAGAGAAGAAATAGCAAGCACGAGAGAAAAACAAATTTTTTTTGAAAACAGTGCCTGACATGATCTGCCCATGTCACCTGACACGGCCGTGTCACGCTGAGCGTAACCAGAACAAAGAAAAAAAGAGAAACAGAGGGTGACACGGTCTGCCCGTGTCGGATGACACTACCGTGTCACAGCCTCCGGAATTTTTTTCCAAAATTTATTTTCTTTCATGAGTTAGAGGGGCCCACCACTTAAACCCTTTACCCCACTATTTCCCTTCTATCTCTTCATTATCCCCCACATCTTTCTTCTTCCTCCTTCCATCTCTCTCACAAAAACCCTCCCACATCCATTAAACCCATTCAAAAACCTTCATCCATCTCTCTCTAAAATCATCATAACACCATATCACCTTCACAAAAAGTGTCCCAAATCTCGTGCTCTTCTCGTCAATGCTAGGGTTTTTCCTAACTCCAAATTTCAAGTTTCGATTTTTTTGTAGGTTGCCCAAAATGCCCCTGAAGCGTCCGCCAAAAGGAAAGCAACCGATGGGTGAACCATCACAGTCACGAACCAAGCGCGGTCAGGCCACCTCAGACGGACCAAATGCTCACAACATCTCTTTCAAGCAACCAGAACTTGAGGTTCAGTACTCTCGTCACATCCAACGGAAGATTATTCCGAACAGGTATCTCTGTGCTAAAACTTTAACTCACTTAGTTCGTGCTGATGATGTCTATAGATTGCTGAATAATTTAGGGTTGTTAGACATTATGCGAAATGACACACCCTCCTATGAGCGGATTACCATTGAGTTTTCTAAGTACTGTTGAGTATGTAGTACATACAGCATGGGAGGGTGTTGTCCCTATGTGCATAGGTGCTCTGACATTCAATCTCTTCAACGAAGAGTATCATTTGAATTTATAGGAATTGGATGTTGTCCTCAATCTACCTGTTGATGGACCGGGAAACTTTCCTAAAACATTCGGTCCAACCAGATTTTGGAAAGACATCACCGAAGAGCAAGAATATGAAGCTAAAGGTGCAAAGGCAACTCGGATTCACAACCCATGCTTCCGGTATGTCCAAAAATGTCTGGCTTATTCTATGTTTGGTAAGGGTGATAGCACGGGAGTAATGATGTGCTTTGTAAGTCCTCTCTCGCATGTACGAAAACATTGGGGACAATGTTTAGTTCAAGTGGGGGAGGGATTTTACCTTTATTGTTTTCTTGTTTGAGTTTGTTTCAGTGTGTTTTCTTATGAGCTTTTGTTTTCAAATTCTGTCCAAAGTGTTACAGGTTGAAGATTATTGTCGAAGGCATGATTAAATGAGTAGTAAGTGGATGAACGATACAACCCAGACTTAACTCCTCGAGGCACCTTGGAAGTGGATGTAGCCGAAAAATATCGGACGCAACTTGGAGAACTGGATTGAGAAGGAAAGTGGTGAAATCAAGCCGGAAAGAAAAGTCACATGACATAAAAGGGTCTGTTGAAGCTGCAAAACTTAGTCTACCTGGTGAGGGACATAAAGAGCCAAACACATGTAAAGATCATCAAGAGAATGAAATTAGGTATGACTTTATCTCTCTAATTTTTCATTTGTCCTACTGACACAGTATGAATATGAAATCGCACACTGAGGCACTTGTTTGTTTTCCCCAGAGCCTTTCCTCCCGTCATTTGTATTTTTTTTATCCCTTGTTAAACCTGTTGAGCCTTTTCCCCCTGGTTTGTTTTTACCCACACATGTTATCCCTAACCATATGTCTACCATGTTGCTTAGCACTTGTCGTTATTGTTTCTCTTGAATATGTAAAAAATTGTAAGTTTCGGGTGGTGTTTAAGAAAATAAAGGGCAAGTGTGCAATTAAAAAAAGGAGAAAAGAAAAGTGTATAAAGCACAAAGAAAAAAATAAGAAAAGAAAAAGAGAAAGATTAGTTTGAAACACTTGCCTAAAAAGATTCGAAAGACTCGATCAATGTTGATTATCCGGTAATTCGGTAAAAAGGAGAGCCTAAGAAGAAACCCCCACACATACACGAACACAAAGATGAGAAAAATAACATAAGTGCAGTTCACACAAACCATTTGCATACCCATTCCTTGTTTATCCTACCTACCACCTCAGCCCCATTATAACCTAAAAAGTCCTCAAAAGTGTGTGAAATCTTTTTGTGTAGTGAACGTAGGATGTTTGCAAAGTCCAGGGTTGATAATGCGTATCGTGATTTGAGCGAAAAACACTATAACCCCAAGAGATATTGTGAGAAGTTCAAAAAGTTGCAAGTGAAATACACCCTGATGCGAAGTGTGATGGACAACAAGGCTCGATAATCCCAACAGCCTACTCAAGAAAGGGAAGAAAGTTGCGAAAGATATCGACTATGTTGTGGGAAAGAAAGTCAAGGTGACCGTTGTTTGATTGATTGCATTGCTTGAGGACAAACAATGAGATAAGTTTGGGGTTGTGATCGGTCACCATTTCTACTTAATTTCATCATAAATTCGGCATAAGATCGTCATACTTGGTAACACTTTGTAACACTTTGATTCATTTAGTTCTAGTTAATTTGTGTGCATTTTGTTTTTTGTGCCATTTATCTTTGTCTATTAGGTGCTTTTGATCTCGTTTGGTAATCGTTTTAGGTTGGCTTTGGATTGAAGAAAGATCTCAAGTCCAAGTGGTACACGAAAAGAGGAAGAAGGGCAAAAATAGAGTGGATAGGCAGAGGCTGACACGGGCAGCCCGTGTCACCTGAGACGGCCGTGTCAGACCTCTTGAAGCAACCTCCCCAAAGTGGTAAAAGCTGACACGGTCTGCCCGTGTCAAGTGACACGGCCGTGTCAGCTGGTGCGGACAGAAATTCTGATTTTTTATTTTGATATTTTTTAAAGCACCAAGGGAATTTTGGGTATTTTGTCTTGGACCTGAAAAACTAGAGAGATTAAAAGTGATTTGGAGAGAAGGAGAAGACACTTTTTGCATCATACGATAGAATTGCAGAAAGAGGAGAAGATAGCTTCATCAAGGGTTTCGGAGACGGAGAGATTCAACGGTGGACACCATTGAAGATCAAAGTTCCTAATTATCTTTGTAATGTCTAAATTCTTTGCTTTGTGTTTCTTGAATATTATGAGAAGCTAAACCCCCCAATGCTAGGGGGTGTCCCTGATTTGATTTGTAATGACTCTGGATTCCGTATTTCGTTAATCAATTGTTCGTATTATTCACTTCAATTGTATAATGTTTTTAATGCTGTCTTTATCGGATCAATAAGGATTGTTTTGTGGTTAACAATTTGTAGGACTATAATTGTTAAGGTTTGTATACAATTGAACCTTATAGTTATCACCTAGGTCTAGGGATACCGTAAGGTTATTTAGAAATTCTTGATTAATCTCAGCTTTGGTTTTCTCCTATGTCTCTAAGGACTTAGGTAATAGGATTATAAACCAAAAGCTTTTCACTAAGGACTTAGGAGAACATCCTTAAGAATAAATAATTGAATTCTATGAACTTGTTAAAGAGATCTTAATCTAGAGGAGTTATAAAGCAAATCACACACCTTACCTTGGCATTATTCTCATTTTATAAAAAGTTCAATTTTAATTTCACCAATATTTGTATTATTTCAACTTATTTCATTAATCATTAAAACAACACCCTTATGTTTTTTTTGTTTAATTGACTTATAATAATAATTTGTATTTCCTACGTAATCCTCGAGATCGATACATGGGGTAAACTCATTATAACTACATCGGTGAAAATAGTACACTTGGTATTTTTCTGATCAGGAGTCCGTGGCGCCGAGAAGTTATGATTAATGCCATGATTTCCATAAAATCTTTAAAAAGATGATTTTCAAACTCACCCCCATGATCACTTCGGATGGAGACAATGCTAGTGTTCAATTTATTTTGAAACATTTTGGAAAATTTTTCAAATGCGGAGAAAGTGTCACTTTTGCTTGCCAAGAAGATCGTCCAACAATACCTAGAGAAATCATCTACTATGACAAAACCATAATAGCTCCCACCTAGACTTTTTATTCTATATGGTTCAAAAAGATCCATATGAAGAAGTTCAAGGGGTCTCGTTGTGGATACAATGTTTTTTGATTTAAACGAGATCCTTGTTTTCTTCCCCATTTGACATGCATCACATAAGTGATCTTTGGAGAACTTAATTTTAGGTAGGCCAACTACTAGGTCTTTTGAAACGATTTTATTAAGCAAGTCAAAGTTAACATGAGCTAGACGTCTATGCCAAAGCCATGAGTCTTCACTCATAGTGGTAAGACATTTGGCCTCAGTCGTTGATACCTTATTTAGATCAAGCATGTATACATTATTTACCCTTGGGCCTTTGAACACATCATCTTTCTTATCATTGTTTCTAATTGTGCAACTTTCTTTTGAAAAAGATACCAAGTATCCTTTGTCACACAATTGACTGATGCTAATAAGATTGTGTTTATGACTCTCAACTAGAAGGACGTTTGAGATAGTAGTAGAAGAGGGATTACCTACACTACCTTTGCCGAGTATAGCACCTTTGTTGTTATCACCATAGGTCACAAATCCTTTCTTCTTAGCCACAAAGTCATAGAATAGGGATAAGTCACCCGTCATATGTCTTGAGCATCCGCTATCTAGGAACCATCTTCTCTCGGATGGCTCAAAACATTCCACCTACAAATTTAAACAAGGGAAATAGTTACCCAATTTTCATTGGGTCCTTGTGTGTGAGTGAAACAAAGGTTGCTCTTGGGAATCCATTTGAAAACACCTTTAGGAACCAAAAATCTCCTAAAGCGACATTTCTTAATGGTATGACCCCTTTTGCAACAATATAGACACGTTAAGTAGGAATGGTCATTACATTTGCTTAATTGGTCTTTTATCACATAAGTAAATCGTTGATATGGATTTACCATACTATTTTTGAAATATGATCGATCAATGGCATATGTAATCTTAGGTAGTGAAGCCTTGTCTAATTTAGCTTTGAGAGTTTTAACCTCTTTTTGCCAAATATGGCAAGTTTCACATCCCCCCATCTAAACCAAGAACTCTTGTCATCTTTGCCTTTGTCTTTGATACTTTCAATCATAGATTCCTAGAGAGTTTCTACTTCCTTTTTGGAATCGGAAACTTTCTTCTCAAGGTATGAGAAAATCTTTTTATTTGAAGCTAAGCGCTTAAAAGCTTCCTTAGCTTCATGATGTAAAGTATCAAAGGCATGTTTTAACTCAAAATAAGACATATTATCAACATTATTATATTTCTCATGACTTATAATCTTTTTCTTCTTTTGATGTGCCATGAAACATAGGTTGACCGTTTCCTCTTCATCACTCGAGCTTTCTTTGCTAGAGGAGTCACTATCACTTTCCCAAGCAATATAAGCTATTCTTCCTTTTGTTGGATTCTTTTAAGGTTTATTCTTTGCCTTATCTTTCTTAAGCGAAGGGTAATCCGGCTTGTAATGACCCGGCTTACCACAATTGTAACAAGACCCTTTAGGTTTAGTTTTCTTACTCTCATCTTGCTTGTTAGGCTTTGTTTGACGTCTATAGTTGACGAGATTGTTATCCGAATGCTTGATTTCAATCTCCCAAAGATACTTATTATACTTTCTCATGAGCAATCCCATATCTTCATCCGGACTATCATCTTCGTCACTAGATTCACTACCACACGCATATTTGGTGGATGACTTTGAACTTGAAGCCTTTAAGGCAATAGACTTCTTTTCGGTGTCCTTTGACTTCTCTTTCTTTTCTTTATTTTTATGCTTGTTTAGGTTCATGAGATCTTGCTCATGTTTTTCAAGCTTTCCAAATAGATCCGTAAGATCCAAAGTAGTAAGATTGTTGGCTTCTTTGATTTCCGTGACTTTAGGTTGCCATTCCCTTCTAAGACATCTCAAAATTTTATTAGTAGCAACAACATTGAGAGTAATATTTCCTAAAGTGTGTAAACGATTGATAATATGAGAAAATCTCTTTTGCATTTCCGCAATGGTTTCACCTTGCTTCATGTGAAAGAGATCAAACTCTTGCGTCAAAGTATTGATTCTAGCTAGCTTAACATAATTTGTTCCTTCATGGGCGACTTGTAAAGCATCCCACATTGCCTTAGCAGTTTGGCCATGTGATATGCAAAAATACTTATCAACCCCTAAGGAAGTTATAATCATGTTTCTAGCTTTCCAATCATACGCATAATTCTTTTCATCTTTTTCATCCCATTGTGATTCAGGTTTAATTCTGGTAACACCAGCATCATTGGTTATGGTAATAGCCATAGGACCATTGAGGATGACATTCCATATTTTTTTATCAACGGAGTTGATATGAATACACATACAGGCTTTCCAATAACTATAGTTTTCTCCGGTGAAAACAAGCACTTTATTATACGCCCCTTTTTGATCAGCGCTCGTGATACCACTTGTTAGACGATAAGGTGGGTCTAGAAGGGGGTGAATAGACCACCGTTTTCAAATTTTACAAAATATTAGTGTTTAAAACTTGATGCCCCATAAACAAACAAATAGTCTAGAATGATCAAGCTATTCGATGCCGGATACGTGTGAACAAAACCAGATGAGAATTAATGAAACGAAATTCCGTACTTCAACGGAATTACCAATTTGTTAATCTACACACAATATGTAATTACTCACAATCAACTGTTTAACAAAAACTGAGCAAAAGTTGAATTTGGAATTTTATCAAACACATGGTGAGCGCTTTTCACCAAGTTTCAACTTTTAATCAAATATGGATTTTACCACAAACAAATATGAAAAGATAAAGCGAAAAAAAAGAAAGAATGCGGTATTTGTTTAGGTTGTTCCCCTTGTCGTCCTCGCGTAGGGTACGTCTGCCCCTAACTCCAAACAGAATTAGGATAGTATGTATTAAATGCAAATTGTATTAACAAGAGAAGAGTTTACCGATTACCAATTACAATAGTGCAATAAAATTGAATCTAAACACTTCTCTTCCCTTGATTCAAGTAGAACCAAGTGATTATCGACGATCCCGATGAATCTCGACCCCAATCCTTCCTTCTCTATTCTCCAGTTGCTGCTTGCTTGTTGAGCGAATTACGAATCCCTCAAAACCTTAAGCACAGTCGGATACTTGTGAAGTAAAGCGATCGTCAAAAACCCCCAAATCACACCTAATCTTGGAGGACAAAACCCTAAGGTTTTATTCAAGAAAAACCCACAATCTCTTAACTCAAACAAGAACTGAATCTACCGTCGAACGTTATCAACACACGCTCCTCACCATGATTAACAAAAATTGTTACGTGTAGTTGTCAATGGATGAGTGAGAGGTTGAAGATGATAAGAGCCTTTTGTATATGTTTCACTTTCTTGCTATTATGACAAAACTACAATGATTTCATTTTATTCCAAGAACCGCAATAGCAAAACAAACAGCAGGAATTCTGAGATTCGAAGCGACAGGTCGACCTGAAGAATGATAGACTCGACCTGTTCAAACTCGGGGTTCCAGCAGCTTGCCAAAATTGTATGCATGCATCGACCTATGCTTCATGTGCATTGACCTATTACTTTCATGAGTCGACCTAAGGGTCGACCTGTTCAAACCCGAGGTTTCCTCAATTGTCCATGCGTCGACCTAAATAGGGCCATGAATTGATGCACGCTGACCCAACAAGCATTCCAGAATGAGTCGACCTGAGGGTCGACCTGATCAAACCCGAGATTTACCCAAAATTCCATGCATCGACCTAAGGTTCTTGTAGGTCGACCTGAAGACCTCAAAATGCTAGAAGACTGAGTCTTCCAATGTGTGAGTTGACTCACATCCTACGTAGGTCGACTTGTGAGCCTGGAACTTTCAAATTTGCTTACTTAGAGTATATTGAAGCTTCCTATTTTGCATGGTTGACTTGAGACACATCCAATCTTTAATAGCAAGTTTTGACATCACTTAAAACACACCTTGCACTCACAACGACATTCCACAAAACATCTAGCTTGTACCTGTTTTGTTCTTTTATAATTGCAAGACTTACATTTAAATACCTTTTGCTGCTATTATATGTTTTAGCCAAACATAAATTCCAATTAGACAATAATACAAAACAAAGCATCAACAATCTCCCCCTTTGGCTTATTTTGGATAAAACTATGCGTGTATAATAACCAGCAGCAACTTTCTAGACAACAAGGCCACGTTTTCTTCTTTTGACAGTAGCAAAATCAACATCAGTATCTCTCCCCTTTTTTAGCCATAATATGACAAAGATTGATCCAATGTCATAATCTGCAATAGAATGTGAACATTCAAATCTGGGAGACAGCCGTTGTCTGCAACTACAAATTTACTCCTAGCTCAAGTTTTAAGAGAGACCAAGAATGGATTCTTGCCATTATTCCTCGTAACTCAGAACACAAATAACAATTGTGTTCATAACTCAGATCACAAATCACAACGAAAATGATTCCTATACTGAAGGCTGTATATGATGGAACATTGTTGTTGTTATTGTAGAAAAAACCATGGTAGAGACAACCAACATCCCCAACCCGTGTTTTTCTTTTTTTGAACAGGTTTTGGTAAAGAAACCCATCACAATATCAAACCCCGACACGACTCATAAGGACACACATGAATGACATCTTGAGAGAGTTTGATTTCTGTAATCTGTAGAGACGCCATTATATAACCATTTAAGATAATAGGAATTAACGATGGTCTTTAGTCTTGTCCAACGGTCAAACGATTAATTAGGAAATAGTTCCAAAAGCAATTACTCTTTCCAAAGCAGTTTTTGACTGTTTTTTCTGATAGGAGTTATCTTAAAATACCAGTGTATGCATAGTCATTGATTGTAATTTACACCGACCACTGATGTGTAGATAAACTTCAAGACAGATTTCCTTGTTTGACTCAGAATATTCAATGTCTTGAAACATGTCATGACATCGTGTCAGGCATTGTCACTTTTCATCCCTTTAAGCACATAGCTCAAGATTCTTCAAAAGATCAAGACAAAGTATCCCATGGACCAAATAAAAGACTCCCCACTTACTCTTCTGACTCACTAGTCATTGACATAGACTTCTGTTGTTCTGAACACCTTGAGACTGTTTAATGCAATCGTGAAGAATCTTTCAATACTTGTAGACAAACATCTACCTCATCAGTGTAGAGAAAGAATTGTGGATTCCAGTTGCACATGGTTAGATTCAACCATTCATAGATAATTGACAATAATGTCACATTTTCTTCATGATGTTAAAGTATTTTTGACCAAGACACTTTTCTTGACATAAGAAGTCACTCCCCCTATCTGAGATAGTCTGAGCTTCTTCAAGGAATAACCTTGTAATGATGAATGGAAAATATAAGACGCATCTTCATTGTCATACCCCAAAATTTGCCCACCATATTCAAATATTCAAATAATTTCAAAATTGAATTTTTTATAAAATTTTGAGGTTATTCACATTTACGTCTTGAACTTTATAAATTCGATTTAATGTCTATTTTAAAATATAATAATTTACTCTTAAATTATTTATATTTTAATAAATAGCAAAATGTTTTCCCATGCTTCATACACTTTCAATTGGCTTTTATTTCAAACCAATAATATAGCACAACTAGTAAGGAGGTAAGGCTTGTAAGTACAAAGTGCCGGGTTCAAATCCCACATCTAACACTTTTTCTTTTATTTGTTTCTTACTATAGTTTTAATTTTATTTTCATTTATATTTAATCTTATTTGTCCTATTTTTAGCACTTTTATAACTTAGGGAACAAGTCAGTCTTATTAAATTAGTTTGACTTCATTTTTTATTAGAATTAAAACAAATTGATTTTAGGGCTTTGATTTGGTCCATAATTTTACTATAATTATTTTTCTTATAACCTAATTCATGATGAGAAAGAGGACTAACAATTCTAACCTTTGGGCTCTCTCTTCTCACAAAAACAAAAAATTTTTTTTCCTAGTTCTCCTTCTCCAGGGTTGCAATTCCGGTTGCAGAACAGTGATAAATTTTCCAGCCTATCAGTCGAATTCTGAAACTACTGTTTTGATTTGCTACGAATTTTTTCCAGAAGTTCAGAAACAAATCGTAGAATAATTTCTATTTTTTCTATTTTATTTGATTTAATTTCTATTTTCAATAAAATCTAAAAAAAATTGTAGTTTCGTGTTCTTATTTTATTTGATATATAATCAGGTTTTTATATTTTTTTGATTTTATTTTAATCACTTTTCTATTTTTCCATTTGTTTTCTTAACCGTAACATTGCGTTGGTTTATGAGCAGGATTTATATGGATTGACCAAGTGGTTGGTACTCCAATTGCTTTTTTGGCCAAAAACCTTTTGGTATTTGGCCAAATACATCCTTTGGCCAAAGGGAAGAAGGTGTCAATTCTTCCTTACACTTATTTTTTTTTGCTTCATTGCCCTTGAAAATCTTGGTAAAATCTCTTTTTTTAACCATTAATTTTATTTTTAGTTTTGTTCACTAACCCTTAAGATTTAAGATTTATCACCATAAAAACCTAAAAAAAACCTCTAACCCTTTTTCCTTTTTAAATAAAACAATGACTTAGTTTTTTAGGAAAATTGACATAATTAGTAAAATTAGGATTATGCTTCCCTTATAATTTATTTTATTCAATTAATTTAATTTAGCTAATTTAGGTTAGGGTCAATTTATTAATCGTTTTACAATCCATGGTATGATCTATACAATTACACAATCCATGGTATGATCACAATTGATCAACAATGCAGTAATGGATTCCATCTACCGAACATAGCAACCTTAGACACGCTTTTCCATCTGAGCGATAAAGTAATACTTACACTTTTCACTAACTGCTTCCTTCAAGAAACTCAATAATAATATTCCCATATCATTGGATTTCAACTATCTGACTCCTCTTAAGTCACATCAGCAATTATCCAACATGTTACATTTCGCTTTTGCTGCACTACTCTGATTACTCATTACAATCATCATCACCAGTTGGATTTTCTTAGTTTTACCCAATTATGAATCTCTTTACTCATTCGTTTAAAATCTTCCTTTACCACACATGGTACTAATTTACCACTTAGCAATACTTAAACGTACTAAAAACAAATTCCTGATTTACTTCTTCTATTTAAACATTCTAACCATCAGAACGAGCACACACAAGTAATCATAATCACACTCATCAGCATCAACTGAGTCCCACTCGTCTCCAAGAATTAAATCAACTTCTTCCTTCATAGAGTATAATTCCTCATTATATCTAGAAATCTATATAACACCTTACAACAACACATAAATTATTATAGCATCATATAGTATCAACTCAACGTCTTAACTTCGCCGAATACATACTCGTCAACCTGGTACAACCATAATAACATATTCATCATCTCGACAATTATCAAAAAAAAGTTCTAATTCTATGATACAACATCGTTACATCCACTAGATCCTAAATCCAACATATAGATCAATACATATTCTCTATGTAGGCTCCTGACATATTAATTCCCCACTTCCCACGAATAGTACTCATAACACTACTCCACACCACACTTTCGTTGTGTGACTCCACATCACTCTTTCATATTCATTCTTTCATAAGTTCACGCAACATAGTGAGTGATTATTCTCACGGCTTAGTATTCATCACTTTTTAAACCACTAAGGTAACAAAACAAGTTCATCCTATTTATATGATTCCGCCTACTATCAACAAGAGATTAAGGGTGATCAAGTCCTCAATTTGTCAATAGATAGCCGACAACCATATGTAAGCATAAACCGTCGTTACTACATAATAGTGTCCTTTCCGAGTTTGCACTCAAACTCATTAAGATCGTCATAGTTCAATAATTCACTTTGAGTTTTTACAACTTGCACACTTCCCTCTCATTGGATCTTATCGGTGAGGCACCGACGTCCAAACATTTTAAACAATCCTCTTCATAGTCACTTAGCATCACACACTTGTTAAGTACTTCCAACTTCATAATCACTAATATACTCGTACATTACTATTCATCTCGCTCCAAATCAAAATCCTCATCTTAGCAAAAAATCGTGACATCATTCATAACTCGTTGTTTTACTCTAAATCCCATGACATCTTTCGCGCCCAAATATCATTCCACTCGAAGCCTCAACAAAGTCTTCCTCACATCAATAGGTGTTAGAAATTCTCTACAATTCTTCTTTTATACCTATCGTTACTTTGGCCTCACAAATACGAATCCAAGAGTTCTAAAGTTTATTCCACCTTTAATACTAATTCACTTCTCACTAAAATCCATCAGTACTCAAATCATCTTTATGACCGAACATCTCATTCACTTATTCATCAACAACATGTTATACTTAACTTTGTTTCAAACAATTGCGGTAGTAGGCATTCCTATTCAACAAGTTTCGCGCTTCCTTAACCGACTTCTGAATCTCTCCTCATAGGGTCACCCTACTTTATTTATAACTCTCCCATAAGGTAGAACATAATATCTCCTCTTCGTAGGTTCAAACGGCACATTAATCTGACACTCGGAACTCAAGATATGAATTTTCCGACGTCATCCTAAATGCAACATCGACATCATGCGGCGACGCTCTATACGGTATTCCCAAAACTCTTCAAATGGTATATTCAATTCTTAAAATTACTCCTCAACAACCTTCTAATTATTCCTTCAATCCGTCCAACGCTGACATTGACATCCCGTGCAGTGCCAATAAGTCTAGTTCTAAGAACAAGAGTAACCGTAACTTCACCTCTTTCCAACGTCATTCTGTCACAATTAATTATGTTACAGCTTCTGCAACCATTTTTATAATAAATTTCATCTTGTTAGCTTTCCGACGCTTCAAACGGAACTCAAATCGGATGTCCAAAACTCCAGTTATGAATTTTCGAAGTTCTGCAGCTATTCAGCAATTTTCCTGCGTTTTGCTTACGAAAATCTCACTCTAAAACTCATTCTCTTCAACTCGATCACATTCCAAACAACTCCTTATCATATCTCTTCACTTCCAAACATTATTATAACTTGAGCAACACATCCCATCGCCGAAGTGCAATTTCTGGAACATTACGACATCAATCCTCTTTGCAAACTTGCAGCTGAACCTCTTTCGAGACGTAAGGCTACTCTATTGACAACTTCGCAGCACGACAGTAGAGCTGATACATTGCAACATCCTAATTTCTCTCTCCTACAATTAATCATCAATTACCTCTAATCATCTTCCTCCTAGATGTTCCAACTTAATTTACCAGTCAAGTCCTAATTTCAAGTCACCTTTGATTCGGAAAACAACAACTCCAACAATACTTGCACTGTTGCCAACAACAGTCTACTGAATCAATCATCTTATAACTGAAACATAACCGAGAAGCGAAGCTTCTCCCCTACTTGTTTCAAACCAACTTCCGCAACAAACAACCAAGTGCCGACAGTGATTCACTCACATGTCGCGTACCAAGGGATAATATGCCGACAGTATTCATCTGTCGTGCAACTCAACTGACTCGACAATTGGCCGGACGGACCAACCTGGTCTGATACCACTATTGTAACAACCTTCTAAACCCCGCGGAAATTAATAAAATAATTCAGAGTAAAACATGAAAACAAGGGTGTTACAATTCAATTTAAAACAAATTATCATAAATCGATTGTCATGCTCCACTTAGGGACAAATCATCAATTTAACAAAATCATGTTTCTACACAACGTAATATTCATCATACGGATAAGCATAACATCATCTATGCAATATCCCACAAAATTAATACAATAACAACACAATAGAGTAACATCATAGACTCTAAACTAGCGTTCCCCAGTGTTACAATATCAGAGCATGACACGACGCTATACTTAAACAAACTGGCCTATGAGCTATCCTCACCAAAGCCAAAAGCTGCTACTCGCCAATCTGAAAATGTCAACAGTAAGGGTGAGTCTCATTCAAAATAACAAATGTTATTGAATCATAAATAACAACACATCATAGTTACATCATTCACCCAATTGAAAACATATCCAGAATTCAGACAAGTTTCATCCTCATCACACCAACACATCATAATAAATTCATAACACTGGATAACATCCAATCATGTTATAAAAATCATGCATATGAATGCAACTGACACTATGCATGTGGTACCAACATCATCAAATGGGAATAACCCATGACCGATCCAACATCATCAAGATACGGCCCTGCAGCACAGATTCCACACAATGGGAATCATGCCCTTTACTGATCCAACACATCATCATGGATACAACATCATCAATGAATATGAATGAATGCAAACATACATGAACATACTTATACCATCGTCAAGTCTAATGAGTAACATCTTCAAATACTCATTTCATCATCATCATCATCATCATCATCAACATCATCATCATAAAGTATGTTTATATACATTAGCATCATTCAAATACAATAAATCATCATCATCATTAAAGAACATACATGTGTCCATATCAATCATCATCATCAATAAGAAAGAACATACATGTATCCACATCATTCCAAAACAAAGCAATCATCATCATACAATTCTCAACAAATAATCACATCATAATGTTTTTCAAAACGACATCTTATATTGTCACATTTCATCATATATGTCAATAATACATCATCCAACCAACAGACAAGATATTCACATCATCATGAACCTATCTCATAGGCTTCATCATACCAACAAACAAATCATCACATAATAATGTCTTAAACATAGCTTGTGTCATTACATCTCATCATATATGTCCACAACACAACATTCATCAAAACAAGTAAAGTCCTGATTTAAAAATAATCTCGAGTTACTGCTCATTTCATCATCCTCTCTTAAAGAATACTTCATAAGCTCCATCCTGCTCGAAACGGCACTTAAAACAGACCAACGGTTCAAAAGATACGCATCTTTAAACTTTTCAAAATTTACTAGCAGCACGCGGCGCCACACATTTTTCCCGACGCGATGCCAGGAAACGGCGCCTTCGCGGCGCAAACCAAGGTTCGTGGCGCGAAACGATAAAGAACTATGCCTTCACGGCGCGCACCTACCTTCGCGGCGCGAACTGGCAAAAATCAGAGATCTCAATCGCAATTGACAGCATACGAACCTGAATCCCAAATTCCTCAACCTCGACCAAATCGATTCCAGTTGATCAAACACCACAAAACAGCCACACAACATATATCATACACACATATAACATATATTATGCATCATCAAACATCAGACAACACATAATTCATGGAATTCATCAAAACATATAATTATCAACAAACATCCCCAAAACTCCAACTCTATCACACGACTCAATTGACATAAAATAATATATCTATATTGGTCCTATTATCCATAACTCGATAATAGATATTAATTGGAAGACTCCCCCCTTACCTTAGCCAAGAATCTGGACTTTTCCCCTTCTTCTTCATCAAACCCATAAGCCTCTTTTCTTCATTTTCAGCAAGAATTCCCAATCTTCAATCTCGCTTATCTCCCTCATCGAGAACTTCCCTGACACGAAATAATATCCCAAATCGAAGGAAATTTTGTGTAGAATTCGAATCTTCAAGAATTACCTGATTTGGAGTTACGAGCAAAAAATTATGGCATGATTTGTGAAGGCTGCCTGTTGCACCCCAAAATTTGCCCACATATTTATTCCTAACTGGCTTAGATTTCTCATTTCATATGCATCTCTCCATTAGGGCATCAACATAACATCATGCATCATTAATCAATAATCTGACATGGGATCAAAGACCTTGGAAATTAGGGCTTCTAATTCACTCAAGCTTAATTCATATGGCTATTCTTTGAGTATCGGATGGGAAATTATGGTTTTAGCTGATAATCAGTATGGGTTTCCTTCTCATCAGGCTATAAGAGCTTTTCTTCATCTGAAGTCGTCTAGGCCCGAAGAAATAAGGTTTATTTCCCCATGAATGAGTATGGATATATCATCACCACTGGCTTCATCTCAATGTTTGTGCTATTATTGTATTGAGCAAGACAATTATGAGTGGTTCTCTTTTGCTGTTCATGGTGCCACATGTTTGAATTTGGATTACACCGCCGAATTAAGGATTTGGTGTAATTATTGGTGATATAGATTACATGGTCAATAAAGTCAACCATAACAAACTGATTCTTGTTGATTAAGTCATATGGATTCCACTATTTATACTTGACTCTCACCATTTCCTTTTAAATACAAGCAAAGATACAAGTTGAAGTTACACATTTCATTCGGAATACCAATTTCATCAAGACAAATTCAAGTGTCTATACATTCATCCAATCCCATTACAAAAATTCAAATCCTTTACAAACTTCAAGTACAAGATGGAGGGAAAATGAGAATTCAAATACTATTTGGAACTTATCGCAAATTTGTTCAAGCATATCACAAGATCTTATTAACCATGCCCTCATAAGCCTTTCACCACATTTCTAAGTCATAAAAAGATTACATGTTCACAAGTGCCCATGGAAGAATCTAAATTATATTCAAGAACAATTTTTCTATACATACAATAAGCTGTTACAAAAGGAGCCATTACAAATCCAATAGCGACATTACGTTTACAAATTACAAGAATCCATCACAAATTTCAAGTGAAGTTACACAAAAGAGAAATACAGAGAGGATCATGTCAAATATATATGCTAAGCTTAGGGTCGCTGAAAAAGAGATATATCTTCTTGGTGTTTTCACTTCAGCTTTCATGCTTCCATCTTCAAGCCATGAGCTTAATCTCAAAACAGCCCTGTACATCACACACATTTAAACAAAAAAACCATATCAACATACACATGAAATTCACTGCCTACACAACATTAAAGCAAGTCAGCAACTCCTGCTATCACTAGTTCATTCAAAGATCAGTCGTATCGACGTAACATTCAGCCAATCCTTCAAAACCATTCAACATTGCACCAGCATAATTCAGTCAGCAACATCAGTCAGTGCACACATTCAGGTTCAAATATTATCCCTAAATACAATTTCAGTTTAGCCCCATACTTCCTAACAGTTTCCAAGTCATAACAGATTCAATAGACATTTCCTAACCGCATATTACTAATATTAACGGAAATACCAAATAGAAAAGCCTCATAACTAACTTTCTCCCAACTTAATTAACTTCCAACCTTAACTATCCCTCTAACTAACCTATCCACTCTCTTACTGTCAATAACAGAAACTCAGCCCTTCAAAATTAACCCATTTTCAACATGTAACTAACTAACAGAGCCTCTTCTTCAAACTGCCTCCAAATAGAATTCCAACAGAAAAAACAGAACTCAAACCTCCAACTAACTTTCCTAACTACCTCATAACAAACCTAACAGAATTTTTAACTTCCATAACAGACATATAACAGAAATAGAAGAAATGAACTAACCTGAAAGCTCCTTCAAATCTCTATATAACAGTTCATCACCACCACATCACTTCCCCCCTCTTCCACGATCCTGCACTCATCATCATCTTCTTCTCATCTTCTTCAACTCTTCATCACATCTTCATTCTCCACTTGATAACCTTCAAATCACCATCATCTTCATCACTTCAACCTCTTCAGAATCTTCACAACTCTTCACACGCCATAATCACATACACACACCAATTCTCCACCATCTTTATCATTTCTGCAACCTTTCTCCAATTCTCGATCCATCTTCTTCATTCTCCTCCACTCTTCAACCTGAACCTCTTCATTCATCATCTTCATCTATTCGTCACACCACAACGATCTTCAACAACATCTCTGCAAACCACATAGAATCAACAGCAACATCGGTTACGTGTGTACGAAAAGAAAAGGGAGAAGCAATCGGAGAAATAGAGGACGAATTACAGCAAGAAAGAGAGAGAACAAGATACCTGGAAGCCGAAGTTACTTCAGTTGTTCGTCGCCTTCATCAAAGTCGAACCAGATTCGTCTTCGGAGATTCGAACAGAGCAAGGAGTTTTGAGGGAGACGTAGACGGAGAGATGAGAAAACGCAGAGAGGAATGCGAGGGAGGTGAGAGATCCAAACGGAAGGGACAAGTACGCCACCGCCGTACCGTGCCGTCACCGTTGATGCAAAGGATTCACCGCCGTCTGCGTGAATTTGCGAGTGAAGAAGAAGCTAATGCGTCGCACAGGTACTCTTACCCTAAATTCCTCTTATTTTTTATTTTATTTTTCTTTTTTTTAATTAATTTTTTAATAAATGGAAAATCTGAAATGACAAAAAAAATCTAATAATAGAATTACAAAGTCTGATGGATCAATGCTTGGGCCGGCCACCGAACCGCTAATCTCACCCCACTGTAGCCCAGCACACCCCTTGTGTTTTTCTGGACAACGAAGCAACCTATGGGCCTTCTCTGTTTGGGCCAGGCGCCTATTTTCTGAATGCACCACCATTTCCAACTTTCACCCCCCTGATCATATATTTTTCTTGTAAGAATTTAGGTATTGACATAGTTTTTGGTTACTAAATTTCTTTTGATAAAACAATAAAAATCATGATTTTCTAGGTAGATTTAGGTGATTTTAGAATTAATTTTAGTCTTAGAATTTTCTCATAAAAACCTCACATAAAAAACATTAGTCTTAGGCTTAATAGATTTTAGTATATTTTAGGTTCGATTTAGAATTCTCTTAACACTTCAAAAAGCTCATAAAAATGTACTTTTTAGTTTAATTTTGCACTAATGCTTGCTTTGCTTTTGTACTATTTCCATGTTATTTTTGTGTAATTGTCATGTGATTTTTGTTACTTGTTTTTGGCCATATTTTTGGCCTACTTTGTTAATACCATTTTAATGCTCCTTTTAGAATTTAGTCACCATGTTAACCTTAGATAATAAATAAGAATTAGAATAACACTAGGTTTAGAAAATAGGCTAGTCCCCCTCTTTTTCATTCTTTTTCTTTTCAACATTAAAACATCTAATAAATACTTGAAATAAAATCCCTTTAAAAAATACAAAGAAAACACCAAAAACATTAATAAAAAAGTGAAAATCATTAAAAAGGGAATGGAAGCTTGAATCTCCCTTGCTTTAGGGATTCATTCGAGGGCTTGGATCTCCCTTGCTTTAGGGTTCCATTCGGCGTAAGTTCCCAAATTCTAAAAGACACAAACCAAAGAGTAACTCGAGTTTCCCTTGCTTTAGGGATTTCCTCCAAACGCTCAAACTCTCTTCTATCTCTCGCCCTCGTGGCATTCTTAAGAACATGTTGAATCCATTCCATAATTAGGCGTATAAGTCTCCAAAGGTCGAGCATCGTGGAGTGCGACTTTAACCTCTGTTCAACTAAAAAACACAAAAACATTGAAAATATGGAGGCGAACTACGGTTGTTCTGATTCCTGAAAAGGATACGTAGGCATTGGGTCGCGGGGCCTAAGCGAACACACTTGTAAATAATTGCTTCTTTTCCCCGTGTTTATTTTGCATGCATTCGCATTTAGGTTTAGACATAGATACACCCTTTAGATAGAAACAAACATAGGTGGATACCATCGAGTACGATGGGCGTGAGGGGTGCTAGCACCTTCCCCTTGCGTAACCGACTCCCGTGCCCTGTTCTCTGGTCGAAAGACCTTGTTCCTTTCCGAGTTAGGTTTCCTGGTATTCCTTTCCCTTATGGGATAAATATATTGGTGGCGACTCTGATCCATTTTTCGCGGGTAGCGACAGCTGGCGACTCTGCTGGGGAAGTTGATAGACCTGTGCTGGTCCATTTCTAGCGAGTCGATCCTAGCCTTTGTTTGTTTCTTTTATTGGGTGTTTCTTTGTTTGTTTTTGTGTTTACATCTTGTATATATTCTTGCATATCATGTTTATTTTCCGCTTGCACATCGTGCATCTGGACTATATTATGGGTCCCCGTGGGGGCCACATATTTTTCTGCTTTGTTTTGCAGGTGGGGGGTTTTTGTGAGGTAAAAGGCCCAATACCCAGGCCAGTGACACATAGGATTAGCGTGGATGCTCATGTTGACTCCCGTGGCTCTTGCTACGATCGAGATTGACATGGGGTACCACAACTGGGCGAGGTTCTTTCATGGAACATTGTGTTTGGCACGCTTGTTGCCTCAAACACTTTGTACCCCATGGGAACTGTAGACCCTAGTGACCATTAGGGACCACTTGTCTGTGTCTAGACTACATACCTGTGAGATTGGGGTGGGACAGGAAACCTTGACTCCTACATACCCTTGCTTCTTCAAAGTTGAGGTCGGACCTTTATTTGGTCTGTTCTCATGGTGCTTGATATTCTGGTATTCAAAAGGGCGCCGAACCTTTGATCCTGTGACATTTGACTTGCACAGAGGTTTTACATCAGTTGTCCAGAGATTGTACAGATGCTACTAAGATTATATGGACCTTGATCTCACCACTTTGCATTGCATAACATCATTACTTTATCCACTTCATTTATGGGGGATTCTAAAGTCCATTTCCAAAAAAAAAAAAGAGGAAACGAAAAAATAGAAAAACAGAAAAGATGAAAAAAAAAAAGAAGAAAAGATACTATATGCAAAAAAAAAAAGAATAAAAAAAGAAACAAAAATGTGAAAAGGCTTTAGGATCCCTTAGAAATGAAACATGCATTCATACTATCATGCATTTCATGGTTCTCTCAAGAGCTTATGGGGGCCCTTTCATTCAAATTCTGACTTCAACAACAAATTGACTTCTCACCGTTGTGCTCGAAAGTTAATGATGAATCAACCTGAATCAGTGTATGGAGGCTATTCAAGCCTTTTTCTCTTTGACAAGAAGAATTTGAGACAAGTCCCTCAAAGGCCAAATGCAAATGTTAATCTCAACCATGAGAAGGTCTTATGAATCGAAATGGTTTGGAAATTGAAGCTAAATTGGTAATCATCTCTTATACATATGTGGAAGTTGCTTGGGGCTCCCGATCGAGGGATAAGCAAGACATTGTCTTTCTTGAGCAATGCACCATTCGCATTGCTCGAATCCCTAATGCACTACAAATGCTTGTCTGACTCAGTCAGAATCTTTTGCCATGTGGTAATCAAGAGTGTTCTACATAATGCTTCTCATGCTCAAGTTGCTTCCCTGTTTATTGGAATTTCAGTTGGTTAAGATTCGAGTATTGGGTCTTCTTCACCACATATAGCTCTCCTGAGTTTGATGATCATACTGTGAATACAAGATTACACTCAAAGATGTTTTTGATTCATGGCAAACTCAAATAAGATTTCAAACAACAAGGCGGAAGCAGAAAACTCAAAGAAAAGTAAGCATTGATCACTCATGATAGTACAGGTTGATCTATTATGCATATAGGTCGACTCAACACAAGCAGAACAAGAAGAATGCAGAAAATCAGCAGTTAGGTCGACCTACTGTCAACCCAGGTCGACCTAAAATGGAGAAAAATCCATATACTTCTGCTAGGTCGACTTACAGATCATCTAGGTCGACCTAAAATGAAGAAATCTACATATCAGTCTGCTAGGTCGACCTACACAATAACTAGGTCGACCTAATCTAAGAAATTGTTCCCATAATGCATCTGAAGAGGATTCTGGTCGACCTACTCCTTTAACAGGTCGACCTAACTGGGAGCAAAATTCTGCAAGCTCTGCTAGGTCGACCTAAGCACCACAAGAGGTCGACCTAACTGATCCAGAATGCCAAAAATTCTGTTTCTCTCATCTCCAACTGTTAAGCACTCATATATATTATCAAGTGTTCATTCATTAGATTCAACACCAACGACTGAAAGATACACAAAGTCTTCTCATCTTCGTTCTTCGTCATCTCCAACACAATTACATATAATCATTCTTGCGTTGAGGGTTAGTGATGAGTTCGATAACGTCCATGGAACGGAATTGAAGATTCCTAGTGGGTGAAGATTTGTGGGGTTTTTGGTGAATAAAATCTGCGGGTTTTGTCCTCCACGACAGGTGGTTCTTGGGGGTTTTTATCAAGAGGTCGTCATTGAGGATTCGGCTGAGTGTAATGATTGAGGAACAAGGGTTCAAGGAATCAAGACACTGCAGAAAGGAATCAAAGTGAGACTCTTGGATAACCTTGATCTTGCTCAAGATTAAGGGGGAAGAAGATTCAAAGGATCGACATAAGTGGTTTATCGTTTATCGCTTTGTTATCTTCTTTGTATAAACTGCTTTCAACATTAATGAAAGTTTTCCCAATTTCAATTTGGAATTGGGGGCAGACATAGTCGTAGCGAGGACGATCGACGAACTGCCTAAACAAATATCGTGTTCTTGTCACTTTTACCTTTTCATTTACATTCTGTTCATAATTGGTATAATTGCAAAATTGATTAACAATTCAAGTGTTAAAATTGTGAATTAAAGTTCTGCATAAACATCACAATTCACCACATCTTGAATTATCATCAATTTGAACATTATCACCAAGTGTTTGTGTTTTTGCTTATTCCACTATTACTGCATTGCAAATCAAAGTTTGTCAATCTAGAAGTTAATTGATATTCAGTTGTGACACGTATTGATTCGATAGCATATCGCTTCATCGGTAATCTCAACTATATTGTGGTTTTGTAACATATATGACCCTTTGCAATAGCGGTCCGGAATAGACGCAAGTCGATTCAGAACCGCTTTCGCTCTAGTTCGTAATAATCCCGGAAAAACTGTGTAGGATCTATTCACCCCCCCTCTAGATCCTCAGGCCAGCGTCTAACAAGTGGTATAAGAGCTTGGTTAATTTCGTGCTACGTGAAACACCTATTGGAAAGATGGCTTTCGGACCTAAAGGGGCTCATAATAGAGCTCCAGTTTTGAACGGTGAAAACTACGGCTATTGGAAGGATTGTATGTGTGTCCATATCAATGCAATTGATAGGAACATCTGGACAACTATTGTCAATGGTCCATTTCAGATCACTATGACAAATGAAGTTGGTGCAGTTGTTCCAAAACCAGAAAATACTTGGGATGCTGAAGATGAAAAGAAATATGCATACGATTGGAAAGCGAGAAACTAGTTGCCCACGAGGGAACGGATGATGTCAAACTAGCTAGGATCAATACGTTAACTCAAGAGTTCGAACTCTTCCACATGGAAGATGGTGAATCCATCGAAAACATGCAGAAGAGATTCGTTCACCTGAAAAATCGGTTAAATTCTCTTGATAGACCTGTTTCCAATGCAGTTGCTACTAACAAAATTTTAAGATGTTTGAACAGGGAATGGCAACCCAAAGTTACAACAATAAAGGAAGCAAATGATCTAAACACTTTAGACATTACCACTCTTTTTGGTAAACTAGAGGAACATGAACAACACCTTAAATGCCTTGACATGCATGAGAAAAGGGCAAAGAAAGAAAAGAACATGGAGAAGGAGGTAGAGAAGAAGTCAATAGCTCTAAAAGCTTCAAGCTCCAAGACCTCAAGACAAGAGCTAAAGGATAGTGATACAAGTAATGACGAAGACTCCAATGATGAGGATATGGGACTGTTTGTGCGAAGATACAATAAATATCTAAAGAAAAATGGAGCAAAGCCTTCCAACAAAGGCTTGATCAACTATAGAAAGCAATCAACCAAGTTCAAACAAGATGACAACAACAAAGGAAAAATCAAAGGGCTGTGCTTTAATTGTGGGAAAGCCGGTCACTACAAACCGGATTGTCCATACCTTGAGAAGGAAAAAGAGAAGAACCAAAGCAAAAGTCATAGCAAATCTAAAAGAGCCTACATAGCATGGGAAAGTGATTCATCTAGTGAAAGCTTATCAAGCGATGAAGAAGAATTAGCAAACTTATGCTTTATGGCTCATCAATACAAGAGAAAGAAAGCTGTAAGTCATCTTAAACCTGAACTTGTAGATAAGGTATCTCATGATCAATTGAAATTAGCTTTTGAAAAACTACATAGAGATGCAATTGAAGCTTTCAAACTTTTGGCCTCAAATAAGAAAATCTTTTCATACCTTGAATCAAAAGTTGAGAAGACCGAAAAGGACATGGAAGCTTTAAAACAATCTATGCTAGACATTCAAAAGGATAAAGTTGATATCGATCCTACGTCATGGTTTGGTTGTGAGACATGTCACATTTGGCAAAAAGAAGTGAGGAATCTAAAGACCAAATTAGACAAGGCTCTACAACCAAAAGTGACCTTTGCGGTTGATCCAAACAAATTCAAGAGATCTTATACTCCGCCATATAGCAAATACATCTTCGTACCTAAAGGGTCAACCGGTTAAACGGTATACTCTCATCATATTACCTGTCATTATTGTTGCAAAAAGGGACATACTATTGAAAAATGCAAGTTTAGGAGAATCTTAGTTCCTAAAGGCGTATTTCAATGGTTGCCTAAGTGTAACAATGTCTGTACTCACCATCTAGGACCCAATGAAGATTGGGGACCTTCCACTCTAAATTAATCTTTGCAGGAAAAGTGTCTTGACATCGCCGAAAGGTGGTGGTCCCTTGATAGCTGATGCTCAAGACACATAAAGGACGACATATCACTCTTGGTATGTCATCTATGAAGACAGAAAATCAAAGAACTATACTTGGCAAAGAAATGTAGGTGACTTGGCCACCACAAATGTATAAGATACATCACGCATACAAGCTAACTCAAAAAACACAAAGGACGCATTACTTGATAAGCAATTGGCAAATTGCATTGCAAGGAAAGTTAAACCTACTCTTATCAGAAAAATGGTTGGGACCCTGTCCCACATCCGGGAGAACATCAAGTAATCGACACCAGATGAGTTTTTCGCAAAATCAAGAAACCAAGACATGAAACTCTCTAACAAGACAAATTCATCATCAAGTCTAGGAGTGTGGCACACTGACAAGAGGACTCCACAAAATGATGACAAAACACATACACATTGAGAAAGCGGTAACATGCTCATTGTTCACTTCCAAAAATTTCATTGATACTATAATATGCTATCAATTAACATGCTTATAGTGACTTCATGTATGTTTATCCATATATCTCGATTACATATATGTGTTTATCATCTTCATTCATAACATATCATAATTTGGGCATACAAGCAAGCAACTAAGCATAAATCCATCATATAGCAACATCTCTAAGTCATTTCAAACATTTTGAAGCAATTTAGGTCGACCTACCTTGTATCTGAGTCGACCTACAAAAGAAAAATTTCAGCAGAAAACTAAAATTGTCCAGTTACGTCGACCTACCCACTCTTTAGGTCGACCTAAATTGGTTATTTTTCTCACTACTTCTGTTAGGTCGACCCAGCCTTCATGTAGGTCGACCCACTGCTGAAATAATTCCCAAATTGGGTCTGTTAGGTCGACCCGACCCATCCCCATACATAATCATTCTTCATTCTTTCCATCTTCATTCATTCTCATATCACTGTGTACGGCCAAGCCTAATTCTTCAAGTTCAAAGAGTGTCAAAGATCATCTTCTTTTCTCTACTACTCAACAACCATGCCTCCAAAATCAAGAAAGGGAAAGGAAATTGTCTCTAGTTCATCATCTCAACCGGTAAGTGCTCTTGTTCATCCTGATTGTAGGGAAAATTTTGAGAAATGGCAGATGAAAAGAAAAATCGTTAAGCAATATACCTATGATCCAAATCTTGTCAAAAACATGCATATCCCTGATGTCGCTGCTTTGATTGAACATCAAAATATTCATCCCTTAGTACAATGTGATACTCCGTACTGTGAAAATACCGTCAGGGACTTCTATGCAGGATTTACAAAAGGGGATGGTTGTAATTTCCGTTTCAAAATGGGCTCTAGATCACATGTCGTTGACAAACGGGCTTGGATTAGTATCTTTGGCCTCAAAATTGTAGGCGATGAATTATGTATAGAAGACGGGGACGTACCGGGAATCTATGACCATGTGGCCTACATGAAGTCTATCCTCAAAGACCCTTCCGTCTTTGACAAACCTAATGAAACAATAACAGCCGGTCACCTGAAGAGAGATCCTAGGCTTCTAAATTGGGTCATCTCAAGAATCATTCGACCAAGAGCAGGAGGCTACTCAAGAATTGAAATAAATGAAGTCATACTCATGTATCTGCTGCAAAACAGAACGCGTATACATTGGCCTTACTTCCTAGCTGCCAAGTGTCATGAGGTCCAACAGAAAACTACAGCCCTGTGTTATGGATCAATCATTCAAACAATTGTCAATCACTTCGGTATGCGGCTTGATCACTTACACTACATCAGCATACACCAATCTCAAGAATTCTCACAAACTGCCTTGACTCTTATGGGATACCATTGGAATCCGGTTAGGAAAACCTACTATCTCATTCAAAAGGGAACCGGGAAGGTCATTTACAATTATGATGACCCAACGGAGTTTGGAAACAATGCAGGAAATGAAGAAGAAGGACTTGATCAAGACAATGCAAATGTTGATGATCACCACATGGAAGATGTAGCATAAGATACAGATGCAAATTGGAGATATGTTCCGCCACAACAAGAGGATATCCCTTGGGGATACACAGCTCCGCCTCCGCCGGATCAAACCAACATCATCTCCATGTTAGAGAATATGCAACTCCTACAATAACAACACTTCGACACTCAACAGCTCCAATTCCAACAAATGCAACAGCTCCAACAAGATCGCTATGACGAACAACAACAACAATATCAATCGTTGTACAACTTAGTTCAAGATCACAAAAGCGATTTTGAGACTTTTGCCTCCAACTCCACTCTAAGACAGAATCAGTTTGAGGAAACGGCATTGCATCGTCATGCTAACATAAGCCACTGCTTCAACACTCTCAACATGTCTGTGCTGGATCTGTTGGAACAAGTTGAAGAAGATCGACCTCATACATTTCAAAGAGGAAGAGGAAGAAGGGCCAGGCGTTAGGATGCATTCTTCATCATATCTTCATTTCATTGCATTTCATTTCATATTATTATCCTAAATGTTGTCGTACTGTTTGTTTCTTGTAAATCTCTTGGATTATTATGTATGTTGCAGTGCATTTTTAAAAAACATGATTGGTTCTTATGGTTTCACTATCTACATGGTATCTATTACTATGAATACCGATATTTTCTTTCTATTTCTCTTGCTACTCTCCTCTTCTGTTTCTTTGTTTCTCTTTTTGATGTTGTCAAAGGGGGAGATAGATGTTGAGTGTACGGGGGAGCTTTGTGGAGAGACTGCCTGGTTGAGAGATAGATGCTGGATGTACGGGGGAGCTTTGTTGAGTCTTTATCACTTACTACCAAAGCTTCGACTAATGGTTTGCCATCATCAAAAAGGGGGAGTATGTGAATACAAGATTACACTCAAAGATGTTTTTGATTCATGGCAAACTCAAATAAGCATTCAAAAAACAAGGCGGAAGCAGAAAACTCAAAGAAAAGCAAGCATTGATCACTCATGATAGTACAGGTTGATCTATTATGCATATAGGTCGACTCAACACAAGCAGAACAAGAAGAATGCAGAAAATCAGCAGTTAGGTCGACCTACTGTCAACCTAGGTCGACCTAAAATGGAGAAAAATCCATATACTTCTGCTAGGTCGACTCACAGATCATCTAGGTCAACCTAAAATGAAGAAATCTACATATCAGTCTGCTAGGTCGACCTACACAACAACTAGGTCGACCTAATCTAAGAAATTGTTCCTAGAATGCATCTGAAGAGGATTCTGGTCGACCTACTCCTTTAACAGGTCGACCTAACTGGGAGCAAAATTCTGCAAGCTCTGCTAGGTCGACCTAAGCACCACAAGAGGTCGACCTAACTGATCAAGAATGCCAAAAATTCTGTTTCTCTCATCTCCAACTGTTAAGCACTCATATATATTATCAAGTGTTCATTCATTAGATTCAACACCAACAACTGAAAGATACACAAAGTCTTCTCATCTTCGTTCTTCGTCATCTCCAACACAATTACACATAATCATTCTTGCGTTGAGGGTTAGTGATGAGTTCGATAGCGTCCATGGAACGGAATTGAAGATTCCTAGTGGGTGAAGATTTGTGGGGTTTTTGGTGAATAAAATCTGCGGGTTTTGTCCTCCACGGCAGGTGGTTCTTGGGGGTTTTTATCAAGAGGTCGTCATTGAGGATTCGGCTAAGTGTAACGATTGAGGAACAAGGGTTCAAGGAATCAAGACACTGCAGAAAGGAATCAAAGTGAGACTCTTGGATAACCTTGATCTTGCTCAAGATTAAGGGGGAAGAAGATTCAAAGGATCGACATAAGTGGTTTATCGTTTATCGCTTTGTTATCTTCTTTGTATAAACTGCTTTCAACATTAATGAAAGTTTTCCCAATTTCAATTTGGAATTGGGGGCAGACATAGTCGTAGCGAGGACGATCGACGAACTGCCTAAACAAATATCGTGTTCTTGTCACTTTTACCTTTTCATTTACATTCTGTTCATAATTGGTATAATTGCAAAATTGATTAACGATTCAAGTGTTAAAATTGTGAATTAAAGTTCTGCATAAACATCACAATTCACCACATCTTGAATTATCATCAATTTGAACATTATCACCAAGTGTTTGTGTTTTTGCTTATTCCACTATTACTGCATTGCAAATCAAAGTTTGTCAATCTAGAAGTTAATTGATATTCAGTTGTGACACGTATTGATTCGATAGCATATCACTTCATCGGTAATCTCAACTATATTGTGGTTTTGTAACATATATGACCCTTTGCAATAGCGGTCCGGAATAGACGCAAGTCGATTCAGAACCGCTTTCGCTCTAGTTCGTAATAATCCCGGAAAAACTGCGTAGGATCTATTCACCCCCTCTAGATCCTCAGGCCAGCGTCTAACACATACTAGCTTCTTCCATTTATGATGGTGATTACTGTTCTAGCATCTATGCTTGGGGCTTCCGACCGAGGGATAAGCAAGACATAGTCTGGTCTTGAGTATTGCATCATTTGCATTGCTCGAATCCCTAAAAGAAGGCAAAAATGCACCACTCTTGTACGCCTTTGCTGGAATATTCTTTTGAGAAGTGATCTAAAGTGTCATGCAAGAACAAATGATAACACTAGGTGGTTACCATGCTGGGGCACCTAGCCATTCAACTGAAGGTGGTAGGACATTCAAAAGCAGAATTCAAGTCCTCGTTGATTTCAGAACAACCACATCCACTCCAAGAGATCTTGCATAAATTGAAGTCTCAATGGAGTATCAAAATTGCAGAAAGCATTAAAGAGCTATAAGTCCATACGGAGTCAAGTCTCCTCAACAATGGCATTCATTTAAGTTCTTTATTGCATTTTCATTTGTAACATTTCTTTGTTTGTTTAAGCATTGCTAGCATGTAAAAATTTGTTAATTTCTGAATGAAAATCATAATGCATTGTTTATGTTTGTCTTGAAATAACCCATTCGTTTTCACTCATAAAAATGTTTTGGCATTACGATACCAACTTTCACTAATCACTTGCTTAGGCAAAGAGCGGAGGGAGAATGATGAAATAAAAATGCAAAAATCCCTAATCGTGTGTTTTTGAATAAAACCCTACTGAGGATGTACAGGCATTGTTTCAAACCCCCAAACACCGAAGATATAAGGGAGATAGACCCTCGTTAACCCCTTTGAGCCTTGAAGGAGGAGTTTCTTTTCTGATCAGAAAAAACCCTTATTTTTAACCCTGGGGCAAGGGTAGTGTTTAGTTAATCTGACCAAGTGTTCAAAAACTCATAAAGGATATGCATCTAAGGGTACAACAATGGTTATCCTTCAAAAGGTTGAGGAAATTCATAACCGCAATGGCTATCCTTCACCTATCAAGAGGTCAAAAGATGACGATGCCACAATGGTAATTCTTCATCAATCAAGGAGTGAGGCAGTTGCAATCACCTCCCATTAATCAAAGACAACGCGAGGTCACATGACTTGTTCAAAAAAAAAAAAAGAGGAGCAAAAAAAATATATATGAAAAAAAAATGATGGAAAAAAAATGATGAAAGAAAAGAATATAGCAATATAAATAAAAGGGTTTATAATAAAACAAAGCGAGAACAAAGTCGTGTGATAATGAATCAAAAGAATAAAAGGTGAGCGACTGCCATGTCCGAATAACCTTATTGATTCCTCAACCGTTTCAAAATTCCTTGTGAGGGACGAACACTCATGATTGAGTTAACTGAACTTAGGACTGGAGAACATCATGAAGGGGGTGGGCACCAAATAATTTTGAGCCTAAAAATCCTTTGTTTCTGAAAACCGTGAACCCGGCCAAGTTACAACCCTTAAAAGTCCTAATTGAAGTAGGGTTTATTTCGAAGACGCACTCCAATGAGATAACGTTTAAATGACTCCCCATGAAGCGTAACACATGTCCATGTTGGTAGCATATGCACGCTTTATCTTTCATTCACAAGAGGTGGCCACCTCATTGCATAAAAAGTTTGTTTAAACTTTCAAGACTAACATAGGCTTTGCATTAGGATTGTCATTCTTATAATTAACATTCTTTTGCATGAAGACATTTGCTTAGACATCAAGGAAGTTTCCATGATGAGAATCCATGAAGAGATTGATCATGTCAAAGTAAAGAGACTTGAGGACTCCGTAGAGTAAAAAGTAATCATTTCAGAGACTGATTATCAAAGCAAGTTGTTTGAATACTCCATTGAGCATGTGCAGTTTGATGTCCTTGTTGTTTGATCATTAAGGGACAAGTGCCTGAAGACTCTATTGAGCCTGATCAGTTTGAGAATGTTTTTTGATTGGTTTCCCTGAGGGGAGAAGTCTGAATACTCTGTTGAGTAGATGCATTTTGATTAAATATCCTGAGGGGAAGAGTTGAAGACTCCATTAAGCGCGATAAAGTTGCTTCCATAGTTTGTTTGATATTAAGGGAAGTAAACTTGAGGATCCTGATAAGATGTACATAATCAGGGGCAGTCACGACGAGGAATCTCTCTCGTGATTTCAGCCTATCTGGGGCAAGCAAATCAAGGCTTGACATCTCAAATTCAATCAATCTGAGTCAATCAAGTCGAGGAATCTCTCTCTTGATTTCGACCAATCTGGAGCAGTGATGTCGAGACATCTCTCTCAGAATTCGGTCAATCTGGGGCAATTACGTCGAGATTCGAAAAATCTCTTTAAGGATTTGTTGATCAAGGGAAAGAATATTTCAAATGCTTGAATATGCTGGGGAAGATTATCTCAAGTGATTGTGGTGTAAGGATCCTTTCGAGGCAAATGTCTTCGTGAAATCAAATCTCTTCGTAAGTCAGGATGCCTGGGGGCATAATCATTTTGGTTTGTATTGAAGGAATCATCATCCACTTGTAAAGGGCAGTTGACCATCACGAAGTTGATAGATATCATAATGCTTTTCCCCAACAAGTTACTCTCTCCCTAAGCATAGGAGTTTATTTCTCCTGAGAATTCATTCTTTCCCCAAGTATAGGAGTTTATTTTTCTTGAGAGATTGTTCCATTCCGCGAGCATAGGAGTTTTATTTATCCTAGGAGTTGTTCCATTCTTCCCAACCAAGGTTCCTCATCAGGGTTCTCATCCCCAACATGGTAAATTGAGGGAATCTCCTCAAGAAAAATTCTCCGAGCTATGGCACATGGTGAGAAGTCATAAATTATTCTTCAAGTCGACAATCAGAAGTATATCTTGAAAGTTAAAGTCCAATGTCTATTGGCATCTCCACAGAGTTCACAACACTAAGGAGATTCTCCCTAGTGTTTGCCTCTCCCGAGGTCAGAGATGAAGCTCAATCGACAATTCAGGGGAATATTCGCTAAAGGGCCCTCGTTATCTCTACATATAGTAATCATTGCATTCACATTGCATCTAGAAAAATGCGTAGCGTTCCCATGAATATGGAGCATTACGCCATTGAAAATCAAACATGCATAAGCCAAGCTTATTTGTGCTCCAAAGGCACAAGGTAATATATATCCCCAGATGAAGTCTCACCTTCCCGTGTGCTGAGCTCAATCGTTTGGATAACCCATACTTTGTGTGTGGCAATTCGAATGATTGTCACTCTTGTAGAATTATCCCCGCCTTTTGGCCTGAGGGAACCATGTAGTTCTTATGTTCCGTGTATAAAAATACCTCTTTCAAAGACCAGTGTTTACTGGCATCATCTAATAGAGTCTGGTCGTCACTAGTCTTCTCTTTGTACTTACTTTTTGTGAGTCCCCTTATTTCCTTTTGCATAAGGGATATCTCTTGCTTCTCGCAAGTTTGCCTTGGTTATTTTCCCGTACGCTGCGTGCAGATTAGAGTGCGAATGAGGGTGGCCATTCAACCCATCTCATTTTTCAATCATTTGGGTAATCATACTTGGTGTGTGGCAACTCGAATGAATGCCACTCTTGAAGAGTACACCCCGCCTTTTGGCCTGAGGGATCCATGTAACTCTTATGCTTCGCAAGCATCAACATCTTCGTGAATGTTCAGTGGTTACTGTCATCCGCGTGTCGAGTCTAGTCGTTACTAGTCTTGTTTTGGTTATTTTCCCGCGTGCCGCGTGCATAATAGAGTGCGAATGAGGATAGGCATTCAACCCATCTCATTTTTCAATCATTTGAAATCCATACTATGTGTGTGGCAAAATAGGATCGGTTTCCCCTTCGGCTGGTTACATCCTTTATCGAGTCACCCGTCGGCCGTGTCTCTCTTTGAAGTCTAACTGAGGTTAGCAAAATTGGATCGGTTTCCCCTTCTGCTGGTTACATCCTTTACCAAGTCGCCCTTCGGTTGTGTCTCTCTTTGAAGTCTAACTGCGGTTAGCAAAATAGGATCGGTTTCCCCTTCGGCTGGTTACATCCTTTATCGAGTCGCCCTTCGGTGGTGTCTCTCTTTGAAGTCTAACTGAGGTTAGCAATTAAGATCGGATTCCCCTTCGGCTGGTTTCATCCTTTATCAAGTCACTCTTAGATTGCGTCCCTTTTTGAAGTCTAACTGAGGTTAGCAACCTGTTTAAGGTCCACCTTCGGCTGGTATCCTCTGATAATACTCAATACTTTTTGCTGTACCATAGAATGCAAATTTTGATGGTACTTTCGGGGTATTCAATCCACTCACACCTCAAATGTCCGAAACCCAAGATGATGGTACATTTAGTCTTTGAAGGACTTTCTTTCTATTTGATTAGAAGCAGAATAAAATTGTCTTTACTAATCTTCGTACTCTCTTACTCCCCCTGAGATATACAAATTTAGGACATCTTTGATGTTCGTCCTTGAAGCTCCCTTCATTTGGAATTTGCCACAGTTTCCAAGTTTAGAAACCTCAGTTTACTTGCTACACAAGATTCAAATTGCCACACTCTGCAAATTGAAGTAGAAGAAACTATGAATGTATAACCATAAATCAATCTTCAGTATACACGTCTGAGCTTTTCATACAGGCGTTGTAAATATCCAGCTCCCACCAAGATATTTAACAGAGTCAGTATGCTTCACCAAATAATCTTACCACACTTCCTTACTTCGTGAAGATAATAGTGAACACGGACTTTTGGTTCACACTAATCCTTGAATACATAACTAGAAGGACTTCTCATCTAATAGGTACTAAGTCTCCCGTCAAAGTACTTATTAGTTACTCAGTAAGATTTACTAGTCACACTAATTCATCTTGACTGGTTTCTTCTTCTAAGTCTTGCATTCAGGTTCTATACCCAATAAGTACTAAGTCTCCCGTCAAAGTACTTACCAGTTATTCAGTTAGAATTTGCTACTCACACTAGGCCAGTCTGGCTGATTACCTCTTCACATTTATACTTTCTTCTATTAGCAAACATAATACAAACAAACTGAAGATCCTGAGATGATGTTGTGACATCTGATATGACATCATCCTTCATGGTTCTTGGTTAACATCTTTAACACCTAACTTATAATACTTGGGGTGGAGACAGAATAATACAATTATCAGCAATATCCAAACATATAAAGGAATACACTAGCCAGCATCTCAATAAGCTTTTCTTCAAACTTCCATTCTGATTTTTAGATAATAGATGCCATAGTCTGTACCTATAGAGGAGATTCCCTCATTTAGGTTTCTGGAACAAACTTAATTATAGCATAACACTGAGTTAGTCAGATTCTTCTGAGCCATCTGACTTCCTTGATTCCAAACAACACTACCCCTTCTGGATAACTACTAGGGCAGTAAACATTCTTGACCATATTTCACTATGGTTGAAACACGGTATTCAGCTCCAACAACTGCTCTATGGTTAAGAATGAAAATACATTATCTGGTTCCATTGATTAGAGGAAAATACGAGATGTAAGCTCATCTTGATTTAAACATAAAGGATCAGAAAGGAATACCTTCATGAGTTTTCTTTGGTGCTGACCTTCTTACTTCTAACAGAGTTTGAGTAGAAGCACATGTTAATCGTGTCCTGATCAACTTATAGTCGGATGTCTCCTCTTCCAGTCCAGGAGTAGGTTCCAAACCAATGTTCTCACACTACATCGGTTTAGCACCAGAACATTTGTTCTTCAGCCGGTAGCTGCATACCATTTCTTAATGTCCTAACATCCGGTAGGACATCTGTTCCTCCTTTTAGGAACCCTCCAGCCTTGATATTTTTAAAGGTTCACACTTGCAGATGATTATAAATATAATTGATCAATTGATATTTACCAGCTCTAATAAACCATGCCATTATGAGTGGACTTGAGAGATTTCTCAAGTATCTTTGATACTTTATTTATAGCTGTAGGATTCTGCCATACATTCTGTTGAGTATAAATAACCCTAGAATCTTTATTTTACAATTGGAGTTGCACATAGGCTATGCAGCGGAAAATAGCCATACTTCAATAGAATTCACACAATACTTACTCCAGACATTAGTTGTAAGCATGACAACTAAGAATTGACTACAACACAACCCTGCACAATGCTTGCTTCTGCACCAAGAAACATACTAGACCTAACCAAAATCTCGACCTGATACACTCATATAGAGCAGCTAACTGTAAGTGAAGACACTATCTCTGAGCATGAGGCCGCGGATGAGGCTTCGAATTTGCCTATGCCAAACAAAGATGACACTTAGACCTTCGGGACTATGGTCACTCCTTCGGCCATTCTGAGACAGACTCCTGCAGCGTTCACCCCTACAGAACTAGAGAAACTCAAGAAAACTGATCCTGTAAGCTTCCTGAAGACTATGATGAATGCTGATAATGTTTCACCTATCGGGCTTGAAACTTCTTCAAATGCTTTGGCGGAAAGTGGTAAAAAGGATGATATTCCAAGCCTCGTTCGTCAAATAAAGGAATAGTTCTTTGAAACCAACCTCATTGAAGGTCTAAGCAAGGATTCCACCAGTTGTTTTGGTTTGAGCAATCTTTTGAAGAAAGTGGATTTACTCTTGGTCCTAGAGGAAGTTTCATTAATAATTGTTTCGCTAAGTTCGCTAATCGATAAACTTCAAGCTGATATTCTTCGAAAGCGAAACATTGACGAACAACTCAAAGCAAATGTGACTTCTCATAGTTCATCGTGGAAAGCTGCTGGTGATGCAACAAAAAAGGCTAATGCTCTTGAGCTTGAGCGTACGAAACGCCAAAAAGAATACGAAACTTATAAAGCGAATATTGATTCCTGGGAACAAGAAATTAAACGCCTCGAAGAGCAGATAAAAATTGCCAGGTCTCGCCAGGAGGAAATCAAACAATCCCAACAACAAGAATTGACTGATGTGGCGCAGTTGGGGATTCGACACTTCTAGACGGCACAGAAATTTGTGCCAGAAATCGAAGAGCTGAAAAAACAACAGGCATTAATCAAATGTCGTCTGTCTCTATGGGAATCCCAATATTCCAAGATGAAAGATAATCTTCCCAAGGACTTTGATTAATTGCTCTAACCCTTGTACTCCTTTTTTTTTTGTGTACTTAGTCTTTATTTTGTAATCAAACTATCCAAGGAATATATTTGCCATTTATCTTTCAATTCTCTATATATTATATTGCGTGGGTGTCACAAATAAATTTTAACAACTCCTATAACTGTCAAAAAATTCATTTTTCCACTATCATAATGACCTCGATAGTGTACCCACGTGACATGATTACTCTTCGCAGCCTCTTTAGGCCTAGACTTGACATTTCTACTTCTCTAGCCGTAACCGTCATTAATGATGACGTCACTTTTCCAAAACGTCTACTTGAGACGTGCATGTATCAGTTTCTAAAATGATTACACTTCAACTTCCAAGGCGAGAAACGGCGGAGCCCATAACTTCTCTTTGGGAAACCAAACGGTGTCCAATCAAAACTTAAAAAATAACCACTCTTTTATGGGCAAAGTCCTCTATATCAGCCTTGGAATTTTGCTCATTTCTTCATCCTCTTTTCACATTCTTCTATCAAAGTTTTTCTCTCCTCTTCTTGTGCTCTTTTAAATACCGAGTCTGAAGAATTTTGTTTTTTGTGGTCCCTCATTCAAAATGACACCTTTGACTTACACCACTATCAAGTCTTCTATCAAAAAGGAATTCAAACTCTTTGTAGAAAACTTCAGTGAGAAACATATCAATATTGACGCACTCTTTGCCAATCACCAACTACAAGTTTACCAGGGAATCCTGGAGGGATCTGTTTATCCCAACATGTTGGCGGACTTCTGGATGTTTGCGACCCTTCGTATAGATCCCGAAGGAAGAACTACCATTGTGTCTAAGGTTCGAAGAGCTCCCATTACCATTACTCCCTCAACTATCTCTGAACTGCTGAGATGCAATAATTTTGGGGAGGTGTTTGATGATAACTCCTTTAACATGAACACCTCTAATGTCTTGAAGGCCCTCATGGAAAAAGATCCTTTTAGTGCCAAGATCATTAGAATCTGGCATCAACTCTTGGTGGGTAACTTTCGCCCACGAACCCAAGACCAAGAAAGCATCATTGTTGAAGATCTAGAGTTCATACTCTGTGCTCACCGGGGAAGGAAAATCAATTTTCCACTGCTAATCTTCAAACAGCTTGTCGAAGTTGTTGCTATCACTGCTTCTCGTCAAGGTATAGCGACATGTCTTCCTTATGGAAGGTTGTTGTCCTATATGTTTGTCAAAGAGGGCATAGTGAGGAGAATGCGCATGGAAGGATCTCTGGATCTTTTTGAAGCGGAAAGCTTGCCCATGCTATCCTTGGAAGGTTTGGAGCAAAGGATCAACTAAAGGATGCATTGTTTGAGGCATTGTTGGTTTTAGTTTTATTGTTTATAATTTCAAACGCTTCTTTTGATAGTTTTCTGATGTGCCTTTATTTTTGCAACCTTGGTTATGCATGTAAGCACAATCTTCTAAGATGAATGTACTTTTCTAATCGTAACGAAATATATCTTAACATTGCTTGGTCTTGTTCACTACAAATCTCATTTAGATACAAAGCCATTTCGGTGCTTGTTCAACCATCTTGGCCTACGAAGCATACTTCTAATATCTACGTTTTTGCAATTTTTATTTCATGCATGATTGGTTTGTATCTTTTCAGATACTTCCCATTCACTCTCAAAATCCTGCGATCTTCTGCTAACTCTTCTATCTCATAAGCATTATTTGAGAACACTTTTAAGATTCAAAAGTGTCCTTCCCAATGTGGGGACCATTTGCCTAAAACCTGATTCTTTCGATCTATAGGTAAAATAACTTTCCAAACTAAGTCGTTATTGATAAATGTTTTACTTTTCACCTATTTGTTGTATGCTCTCGACACCCTTTCTTTTTGTCTTTTTATCATTTCCAACGCTCGAAGTCTGTCTTCGTCCAAATCAACTAAATCGTTCATCATCAATTCCCAATACATGTTTGGGGGAATTTCTGCTTGTCTTTGGATCCGGACTGATTGCAAGTATATCTCAACTGGGAGCACTGCATCGTGTCCGAACGTCAATTGGTAAGGTGTAGTGTTTGCTGCTTCTTTTGTTGACGTTCGACAAGCCCAGAGTGCTTGGTCCAGAGTTTTATTCCAATTCTTAGATTTTTCCCTACACGTTTCTTTATGAGACTAATTATTACCTTATTTGCTGCTTCGACTTGTCCATTTGCTTGAGCGTAGTAAGGTGTAGAAGTAAACAATTTGAACCCCATTTCTTTGGCGAATTCTTGCATCTTTCAACCAGTAAACACTGATCCCTGATCTGTGGTTATACTTTCTGGGATTCCAAATCTGTATATAATGTGTCTTTGAATAAACTCAATCACAGCCTCCTGATCCACATTTGCAAGTGGTATCGCTTCGACCCATTTTGTGAAGTAGTCTATTCCTACTAAAATGTATCTTTTACCTTTGGAGGATGTAGGGTGTATTTCTCCAATTAAGTCTAATGGCCAACCTCTAAAAGGCCATGGTTTTATTATTGAACCAAATTCGTTTGCAGGAGCATGTTGAATACTTGCGTGTTCCTGACATTCTTGACACCCTTTTGCAAACTCTATGCAATCTTTTAATATAGAGGGCCAATTGTCATACCCCGAAATTTGCCCATCTCATTTCATCTGAGGGGTACAAGAGATTATAGGTCCTCCAAAAGTCAACAAGAAATACCTTTTAGGTCAAATCTCATAACTTGAGCATTGAAGCTTCAATCGATATGAAACCAAAAAGGTCATTTAGAGGACTCTTTGAGCTTTCCAAAAAGTCCTGGAACATATTTTTATGACAAATATTGAAGGAGTTACGTCTTGTTAAAGTTGGCAAAGTTTGAAAGAATGTATGAAGGAGATATTGACTAATTTTGAAAATTCTCTAAATGGGCCCTTATTTCTTTGATCCAAACTTGATTCTAATATTGTTATAAGCCCTTGGCCCAATCCCATGCCATGTTATTATTTTATTTAATTAAATTTGATTTTAATTCATTTAAATTTGAATTTAATTAAGATAAATAATAGAAAATCAAAGATTTGGTTTAAGGTCTATTATGGGATGAAAATATTATGATGATATCACTATAATTGGATCCAAATTCGTGCACAGTTTCAAGGGCAAGAAAAGAGCAATTTTGGAAAGATTTGATAAAAATTCTCAATCAAATTTTCCACCAACAAAGAACAAGATTATATTGGATTTCCTTCAAGTTGTTGACCTAATTCAAGCCCACATATATACTAAGAACAACTGCAGGCGGTAGGGGGGTTTTCTTTCGGCCTCCAAGAACTAAAAACCGGACTCACCAAAACTCAGAAAAGGGAGATTCGATTTTTTCAATTTGCATAGGAATTCAAGACGTTCAAAGGTTTGAATTTGCTTCATAGGTATTCACTGAAGCAGTTTGGATCATCACAAAGCCATACCACGTTAGGAATCACGTACTAGAGGACACAGTTTTTCTCAATTTTTTTTTCAACATCGATGATCCCCTTTCATGCGTTGTAAATCGATTTTAATTGTATATTCATGTTTACAATGATGTGTTGATACTTTCTGGGCAATTTAATTGTATATTAAGTGCAGGTTTGGAGTGGTGCCATTGTTAGGGTTCATGTCCATGATTTTAGGGGAATCAAATAACAGCGATTTCATGGCCAATTAAGGAGCTTATTAGATTCGCGAGGTTACGTATAATCGTTCTCCAGCATTTTATTGCCTTTATTGGTATTAATACGCAGGTTTTGGGGTGAACATATTTAGCCACGGCGGGAAAAAACTGTAGGTAAAAGGTGGTTCTGTTTGCAGAAGAAAAAAGGTTCAGCGAGGAAGAAGGACTACAGCGTCGCGCCTCCTTTTTTTATTTATTTTGCTCGCTTATTTTATCATGTATTAACGTATGGGATCATAGTTTTGACAGCAAAATAGCGCAGCTCATGTGGCTAAGGCGGTTCGATACTCGGCTCCAACAACTATTTTTATTTATTTGTTTAGGACTGACTTGCTGCAAGATCTGGTGCCGCCAATGTATTCACACCCACCATACATCTTCAATTACAACTAGTGGATGAATAGATTGCCAGATCTAATGTACATCAAAATGCAGGACCACCATAGATCCTCAAGAGCGCGCTGTGCAAGATTACTACCCAGGTTTCATTTAATTTTTTATTTTTATTTTATTATTTGAATATTTAGGTTAATATTAACTAATATTATTTAGTTTAATTAATTAATTTAATTAGGATTAAGATAATAAAATTAGGATTAGGCTTTAGGATTAGGATATTTTCTCCGATTATTTGATTATTTCGATTATTCATTTAATTTATTTAATTAATTTTAATTATTTATAATCACAAAAAAACCTAGATAGGTTATGACTATTAGGGTTTGCCCAATCCCATTGAACACTGAGCTAAGGTTTTAGGATTTAATTTATTATTCGTTCCGACTAAATCTATTGGTCGCGATGGTTAATAATCGATTAATTTAATTAATCAAATCCTATAAATTGAAATACACTTTATTTTGCTAAATGGTTTTAACCATCTTATTGGTTATGATGATTAGCATACCTTATCAATTTGTTATTATTTGTAATCGTAGTAATCGGTTATGAGAGGTAACAGTATAAAAATACAAATTCATAAAGTAATAAAATACGTTAATTCATTAGTAGTGATAATCGAATCAATCGATTTGAATTGGTAATGGTGCAAAACCCCAATCTTTTAACTATGGTAATCAAACCTATTGATCATTGCGGTTAATTGTGCCAAATCAGGGTTGTACGCCCGAAACATCTAAAATACACTAAACCACGATACTACAGGATTTTTATCCTGGGCAACTCAAAATGCCCTTTCAAATCAAATTCAAACTGCGATAGGCAATTCGAAGAGCCTCAAAACAATTTCAAAACAACTTCACACAATCTCTATAATCAATTCTAAGGCGTACAATCCTGTGCCCGAACTACGTTGACTCTGATTCTCCATAAGGAGATACGTAGGCACTTGGCAACAAGGCGAGTCCCCTTCCTCAAAATCTTAATTTTCCCCCTGTTCAATTCCTTAGCTATTAAACCCCATAATCTTGCCATAAACCTTTATCTTTAAATGCTAGCCTTTAGGAAAGGGTTGAGGGTGCCTAACACCTTCCCTCGACCTGAATATAGTATCTTACCCTGATCTCTAAACTGCGTAGGGTTTCCTATTCGCCCTTCAGAATAGGTGGCGACTCTCTGAGCTATAAATTTTAGTCAGGTTGCTACACCAATACATTCCATATCGAAACAAAAGCCAATTCATTTTGTGCCCCGCTTGGTGAGCACCACATGCCTCACTATGTACATTCGAGAGAGCCAAGTATGCTTCAGCTTCGCCCAAACACTTTAGTAAAACACCTTCAGGAGTTTTCTTAAATAATTCGTTTCCCATCAAGAAGTATGATAAGGCTCGATACTTTACCTTTCTATCTGTATCTGTCGAAGGGTCTTTTAGGTAGTTCACAATTGGACTCCTCCAATCTGTATCTGCTAAGAAGTCTATATTTAAAACCTCGAACTCCTCTTTGTTAGCAAAACCTAATTGTGAGTTCTCCAGATCACTTGGAGAAAGCTTCGTGGCCATTGCTTTGCCTCTTACTTCGATCAGTTCTTCTAGTTTTTCCTTTGATACCTTGTATCCTAAAGCTAATTGTGCCAAATCATTCGCTTCTTGATTATTCATCCTTGAGACGTGTTTTAACTCCACATACTCGAATTTTTTAAGCAGCCTATTTGCTATGACAAAATACATAATCAAATTCTCTTTGATACATTTGTATTCCTTCGTCAGTTGCTTAATCACTAGTTCTGTGTCTCCTTTAATTTCGACTCTTGTTGCCCCCAATTCTAACAAAGCTTCAAGTCCAGCGATCAGTGCTTCGTAGTGTTGTCAAATGAGCCGGCCCGACCCAACCCGCTTCGTCCCGATGGGCCAACGTGTTTTAATGGGCTGGCCCGTCCCAGCCCAATTGCTAAATGGGCCACATAAAATGAGCGCGGCCCATTTTTCAACGGCCCGTGCGGCCCGATGGGCTTGCCCGACCCGTATTTCAATATTATAATTTTAATTTTATAAAAAGGATGTAATGGATAAATGCAATACAACATAAGTAAAAAGTCATCATAAACGTATATAAGTGATGTTTAAAATATTTATCCACAAATATATATATATATATATATATATATATATATATATATATATATATATATATATGAATACCACAAAACCATCCATGTAAAAGTATAAAGTAACTTAATATTATCACCAATACTTATCGAATTTTTTCTACATCTCACAACTATTTCCTTTATCACATCATTTTGAAAATATATCTTGATCCTCTTTAACTTTTCTTTATGACTTGAAAACACATTTATAAAATCATATCTTATCTCAATATTTTTTCTCCAATATTCACCAAAATCTTTTTTTAATGGGCCAGCCCGAAGCCCGCTTGGCCCGGCCTGGCCCAGCCCATAAAAAACATAGGTCCGGTGGGCTGGCCCAAAAAGACAGGGTCGTCTTTTTTTAAGGTATTTTGCGGCCCGACCCGGACTAAATTGTAGGGCTTATGGACCGGCCCAATGGGCCGAGCCCATTTTGATAGCTCTAGTGCTTCGTGCTCAGCTTCGTTGTTGGAGCATAAGGGACCTTCGATCTTATACTTGAGCTTTGTTGGAATTCCATCAGGAGAAATTATTAGTATCCCAACGCCGCTTCCTTCTTTATGCGTTGAACCCTCGAAGTATAAATTCCAAGGCTTCAATTCTACATATTGTTGAGGGTTCTTAACCACTGCATGGTAAACAATGAAATCTGACACGATTTGTCATTTCATTGCCTTAAGGGGTTGAAAGATTAAAGATTACTCAGTAAGGGCCAAAGCCCATTTGCCAATTCGACTATGCAATATTGGTTTAGATAGCATATGTTTGATAACATCAAAATGAGGTGAAACATAAACATCAACTTGCTTTATATAATACTTGAGTTTCATATAAGAGAAATATAAGCAAAGGCTGAGTTTCTCTATTGCACTATACCAAGTCTTTACATCATTCAGTACTCTACTTAGGTAATAAATGGCTCTTTCAATGCCATTGTCGTCTTCTTGAGCTAACATGCTACCTATTGTATTATCTGAAGCTGAGATATACAGGCGCATGCGCTTCTTCCCATTTGGGGGAGACAATATTGGTGGATGCATCAAATATTGCTTGATTTTTTCAAAAGCTTCTTGATGTTCGGCATGCCATTTGAACCTTCCTTGCTTCAGTCGAAGTAAGGGGCAAAAAGCTTGCGTGCGTCCACTCAAGTTAGAGATAAGTCTTCTTAAGAAGTTTATCTTTCCCAGTAAAGATTGTAGTTCTTTCTTTATGGATGGAGGCTTTGTCTCCATAATAGCCTTCGTCTTATTCTGATTAATTTATATTCCCTTTTTGTGGACTACGAAGCCCAGGAAATCTCCAGCCTGCACAAAGAAAGCACATTTAAGGGGATTCATCTTTAAGCCATGTTTTCTCATTCATTCGAATGATTGGCTCAGATGGTCCAGATGACTGTGATCTGAAACACATTTTACAACAATGTCATCTATGTATACTTGCATGAAAGTTTCTATAAAATCATGGAATATAGAATTCATTGCTCTTTGATAAGTTGCCACAGCGTTTTTCAGACCAAAAGGCATCACAACCCATTCGTAGGTGCCTATTGCCCTTGGGAAGCGAAAAGCTGTTTTGGACACATCTTCTTCTATAATGAAGATCTGGTTATAACCAGAATATCCATCCCACATACTTAAATATTCAAAGCCTGCGGCTGAATCTACTAGCATTTCAGCCATAGGCATGGGATATTCATCCTTAGGAGTTGCTGCATTTAGATTACGGAAATCTATGCATACTCTTAACGAATAGTTCTTTTTGATAACAGGCATAATATTAGCAATCCATTCAACATACCTTGTAGTTCTGATGAACTTGCAACGGAGAAGTCTTTCGACCTCTGCTTTGATCTTCGAGAGAATCTCTGGTGCGAACCTCCTAGGTGTTTGCTTGATGGGTTTCTTCCCTTTCTTTATAGGCAGCTTTAATTCGACTAGATCTCTCCCTAAACCAGGCATCTCATCATAGTCCCATGGTGATCAAACCTATTGATCATTGCGGTTAATTGTGCCAAATCAGGGTTGTACGCCCGAAACATCTAAAATACACTAAACCACGATACTACAGGATTTTTATCCTGGGCAACTCAAAATGCCCTTTCAAATCAAATTCAAACTGCGATAGGCAATTCGAAGAGCCTCAAAATAATTTCAAAACAACTTCACACAATCTCTATAATCAATTCTAAGGCGTACAATCCTGTGCCCGAACTACGTTGACTCTGATTCTCCATAAGGAGATACGTAGGCACTTGGCAACAAGGCGAGTCCCCTTCCTCAAAATCTTAATTTTCCCCCTGTTCAATTCCTTAGCTATTAAACCCCATAATCTTGCCATAAACCTTTATCTTTAAATGCTAGCCTTTAGGAAAGGGTTGAGGGTGCCTAACACCTTCCCTCGACCTGAATATAGTATCTTACCCTGATCTCTAAACTGCGTAGGGTTTCCTATTCGCCCTTCAGAATAGGTGGCGACTCTCTGAGCTATAAATTTTAGGCAGGTTACTACAGCTGGCGACTCTGCTGGGGACACTTAACAGTGAATTACTATGCTCCTAAGGCTTGAGAGGGTTTAGGTTTAGGTTTGTGGCAAACGGTTTAGGTTTTTGGCGAAATTTTCAGGGTTTGGCTAATTAGCCATTTTTAGGGTTTATTTATTTTTGTAAATATTTAAATTTTTATTTATTCATTTATTCTTTCCAACTATTTATGTTAGTTAAATAAATATATTTATTTAAATAATCGCTGCTTTAATGCATTCTCAAAACTGCAAGCGGGCGGATTCCAAGGTTAGTTCTTAAATATTTAAATTTTATTTATTTATTTATTTATTTTCCTTCGCAATTTCATCACCGCAATTTAATTAAATATTTATTTAAATGAATATATTTTTTCCTACTATATCTGTTGGGTTATATAAAATTGTTGTTAAACCTTAAGTGTGGGAGTTAACTTTGAGACCAAAAGGGGACATGAATCGCCTTACGAGTCTCACTGATAACTCCACTCGGAGTGGGTTAGGTATTTGGAAAGGTCAGAAACGAAGCTTGACTTTGTGGAGGGCTGGACTGGATACTTAGCTGATCTCTCCGGGAACCTACCCCAAAAATTCGAACCTCATGGATAAAATGAGTTGTTCTAAAATCCGAAGAGACAAAAAGTCTCGGAGGCTATGAACGACCCCATGAGACCTTCTAGAACACTCCCATAAAAAGGTTGGCTCCCTAGAGCCCCCTACGTCGAACCTATGAACCTAGGACTTTCGTGCTCATGTGCTTATTATATGTTTGCAACTTATTTGCTTTGGATATCTATGCGTTTGGATTTTGCAGGTATCCCTACGTGGTCCCTAGCCTGTAGGGACTCTAATTTCTAAAAGACCGTGTCTTTCCCACGGAAGACATCACCATCTATGCATCCCCTAGCCTGTGGGGATTTTATTTTTATATCCTTGTATTCTTACAACTACGCGTCCTTCCCACGAAGGACATTTCCATTAACGCACGTCAATTGGCCTCTCGATGGCCATGCGATTCGGTGATTGTCGTGAACGGTCACCCCGTGCTTGCTACTACGTACTCCCTAGCATACAGGGATTTTTTGTTACATCCACGTGTTTCCACAATGACGCGTCCTTCCCCGAAGGACAACTTCACTAGCATGCGTTCGATTGGCCTCTCGATGGCTATGAAATCTAGTGACTGTCCTGAACGGTCACTCCATGCTTATTCCCGCGCACCCTCTAACTTGTAGAGTTTGGGATCTCCCTTTACACATCACATCCCTAGCCTGTAGGGATTTCTCTTCGTCCATATCGTCCTTAGATAGGTTGTGTTCCGCATAGAGAACCTTCCCACGAGGGACAAATGCATTGGTACACATTGATTGGCCTCTCGATTGCCATGAGATTTAGTGACTATCTTGAACGGTCACTAGCCGCTATCTTCTGCATACTCTCGAATCCAAGGGATTTCCTTTAGCGTGTCATAACATTTATCCTGCAAAGATTCCAAGAGGGTCTAATGTCGCCTCTAAGGCTATCCCTAGGATCATATGTTACACGTCTGCATTGCATACATGGAGTTATAATACAAGGAGTCTCTCGCATACGCATGCATTAGCATTGACATACATTTGCATCTACATTTACATTTGCATCTTCACCCGCATCCACACTTACCGCGCTAGCCGATTTCCTGAGACTCGCAAAAAAAAATCAAAGGATCGTAGACTATGGAGCAAGGAGAATAAAAGATCTTAGTCTTGCTAAAGAAAAAGATGCCTCTCGCCATGCCAGCCGCATGTCCATGCCTTGTCATAACATGATTATGAATACAATAAAGGTTGTCATCGAGCAATGATTAGTTCAACAAAGAGTTCCCTCATAGATACACTCAAGATGTATGTAGTCATAAAGGGGTTCATCTTAGAACATATCAAACTTTTAAGGACGCTCTATGATAACCTGGGGTAAGGGTCAGTCCAATTGGGGCAATACCCTGAGCAAAGGTGCATGACTCCGATGGAGGGAATGCGACATATGTCAACCCCATACCAAAGGAAAAAGGGTTATAGGTGATACTATCCTTGGGAAAAGCAAAAGAGGTTCAGTCAAAGGAAGCTCATGAAGTTCCGATACGACGAAAACCCGCCGCTGACAGTTTATTCTCTACAGGTTTGACATGTCCAAAGAAGAATTCGAGGTTACCCTTTTACTTCTACAATTCTAAAGAGCTAAGGAGTAAAACAAGATCAGTGGATCTACAAAGGAGATTATCCCTAGGATCAATAGGTGTTTACTGTGCTCACAGTTTCAACTCTACAATCGCTAAGTGTCGCTCAGGATAAAAGTTGTACCTTCGGATTAGCAATTCTAATGGGATGACCATGCAGGTTTTGGAATCAATTCATTCATTTCATTCACTCAATACTATGACTTTCCAGTCACACACTCCTATTTTTAGGGTTATTAACAAACTTGAGGGAGAATGACGAATACAGATGACTAAGTCCAGCTAAACGTATGCTTTCAAGGTAAGACCAAGCCGAGGATGTACAGGCATTGTTTCCATTCCCAAACAGTGGAGATATAAGGATGTTAATCCCTCGTTACCCCCTTGAGCCAGGAGTTGGAGTTTGTTTCTACTTTTCAAAAGAACCTTGATTTTAACCAGGGGCAGGGTAGATGTCAACTAATTCAATGATGTATTTTGGTTGCCAAGAGAATCAATCAATCCAAGCATAAGGTTCAAGCATATCTTCTTCCTCGCATTCATCCAAGATTGAGGAAGCAATGGAGGTAACATTTACAACACCTTCTTCCTCATTACATCATTCAAGATCGAGGAAGTATCAAAGGCGAAGCTTACAAATCAAAATCAACATAACAGTCACAACATGCAATATCCAAGAATCAATCTCAAAAGGAGCTTTCAAGAATAAAAAACGCCCGCTAAGTCAAAATGAAAATTCCATAAAAGGAAACAAAAAGACTTAGGCAAAATTGGGGCATCCCGATGGGTCAAATTCAAAAGAATTAGCTCATGCAAAAATAAGGGATAAAAACAAAGGCGAAATACAAAGGATAATCTTGTGACTGCTAAACCATCAAAGCTTCACATCAATGTTTGGATCTTTACAACATATGTCATCAAAGTTTGGATCTCTACTAAGGCTTCTGCTCAACATCGAAACTGAAACGATTCTCTTGCAAACAAAGCACATCCATTGGATTAGGCGAATTTTTAGGATCTAGAGAACATCAAGGAGAAAGGGGTGGGATAAATAAAATTTTGAGCCTTATATCCATTGTTTCTTAAAACATGAACCAGGCCAAGTTACAACATTTAAAAGTCCTAATTGAGGCAAGGTTAACTACGAAAGCATATTAAGCAGGAATTTGTTATACTGACTCCTATGTTTGTTAAAACTACTTCTAATCACTATGCTTCTTCAAGCATTCTTTTCAAAACCATCCAGTCCTAATTCATAACGGACTTCGATTTCAAAACTTGCATACGCATTCCATTGGAGCTACTTCTCAAAAAGTACAACACCATCTACGAGTATACACTTAGCATCGAGGAAATCTCGAAATGGGTTAATCAAAGGTGATCATTTCTAATAAAGACCCTGGAGTCGGGGGGAACCACATCTAGGGGGTTCTCCTAAACAGGGGCAAAAATTTCAAGGAGCACAGGGGCATACAATCGAACATCCTATTAACTAAGGGCAGTCTTCCTAAGGTTCAATCGACTTGGGGCACATCTCAAAGCAATCTCAAACAGGGGCATGTCAGACATGGGAAGAATTCAAATTCAAAGGATAGAACACTATGGATAGTCCTCCATATCATGGAAACCAAGGGCACACCCTTTAATCTAAACGGCAAAGCATCCGACAAGGCTATTTCCTGGGGCACTTCCCTCATAAGCATCTTTTTCCATGAAAATATTGGGGCAATGGATATCAAATCCATAAGGCGCACAGCATAAAAAAAGGCGTTCTCGCACTTTACAACATCGAACAAATCTTTCTCCTAACTACGATCTTCCGAGCTCAAACAAAACAGGTATTGGGAAATCGCGCTAGCATCACACCCCATCCTAGCAAACAGACCTGCAACTCCAGCGAACTATATACGCTTTGGTTATTAATATCCTACCATTGGAGCATCACACAAATACAGACAAATCACGCATTACATACATTGGTTGATACATTACATCGTAACTCTTTATGTGGTCTTCTTTAAGACGAATCTCACGATCCTTTCTAGGAGTTTCCTCAAGCTGTCTTATGCAAGACAAATTATCACCATTTCCAAGAACCTCTTTAGGTAGTCTTTTTTCAAGACATTTCTTTTCTAAGTTCCTTTTCAGGCAGTCTTCTCCAGGACATTACCTTTCTAAGTACCTCTTGAGGTAGTCTTCTTCAAGACATTCTTTTTCTAAGCACCTTTTCAGGTAGTCTTTTTTAGACATTTCTTTTTCCAAGTACCTTTTTAGGTAGTCTTCTTCAAGACATTTTTCTTCTAAGCACCTGTTTAGGTAGTTTTCTTCGAGACATTCTTGTCCTAAGTACCTTTTCAGGTAGTCTCTTTTTCAAAAACAATCCATCATCCCTCTTAGGAACCTCTTCAGGTAGTCTTCTTCAAGACATCTTTCAACCTTTTCAGGTAGTCGTCTTTAAAGACATTCTTCATTCCTTGCTAAGAACCTTTTCAGGCGATCTTCTTTAAGACAAATTTCTATCTACTCTAAGAGCCTTTACAGGTGGTTTTCTCTAAGACAAATTGCTACCATTTCGATAAATCATTTGAGATAGTCTTCTTTAAGACAAACATTCACTTCCATTCCAAAAAGACCTTTTCAGGTAATCTTACAGAAGACATTACTTCGTTCCACTCATTACGTCAACCAAACATACGCATAAGTATAAGCATACATAAACATTACAAAGCCAGCATAAGCATAGTCAGGGTATAAGTGCAAGCATGGAATAAACAAGTTCAATGGGTTTGAGGAGATAAAACCATGGGATTGCATCAGCATTAGCATACATGCATACGCATTAGCATTAGCATATACATATCGCAAAAGCCCAATTTTTATTGGCAAACCAAACCAGTTCAAAGTCCAGTTCTCGTCCTGGAAAATCATTAATTCCAGTTCCCTTCTGGAAGTCAGTTCCCATCTGACTATTACATCAAAATCCAAATCACACTACAAAAGCCTAGTCTCCAACCCTCGTGTTGTGAAAGGTGTATTTTCTCCGACCCTCGAGTCGTGAGTCTCCAAACAGGCGATCACTCTTATGCAGGTACACTTGTCAGAACCATGGCAAGTAATTCCTTTGGTGCAGGCGAAGTTGCTATGAGCATAGCAAATTAGCCTAAAATGGTACAGGTAAATTCTGCGATAACGCTCGCAGATAACCCTGTTGGTGCAGGTGAACTTGCTAGAACTATAGCAAGCAATCCTATAGGGGTCCACAAACTGCGAAACTTACTAGAACTATAGTAAGTAGGGGTCCACAAACTGCGAAACTTACTAGAACTATAGTAAGTGGGGGTTCACAAACTACGAAAACTTACTAGAACTACAGTAAGTGGGGGTTCACAAACTACGAAAACTTACTAGAACTACAGTAAGTGGGGGTTCACAAACTACGGAAACTTACTAGAACTATAGTAAGTGGGGGTTCACAAACTACGGAAACTTACTAGAACTATAGTAAGTGGGGGTTCACAAACTGCGGAAGCTTGCTGACCATAGCAAGCCAATTACACAACCAACAGAAGGTCCTCGCTATTCCTTTTCAGGAACCTTTCCAGGAAGTCTTCTCCAAGACGTATTCCATCCTTTCTAGGAGCTTTTCCAGGCATACAAGATTTTTCAAACGATTCCTCAATTGGGTTTATCGCGTTAGTCCCTCGGCAGTGATATTCTCCAAAACTTCAATAACAATCAAAGGTGTCTTCTTTCTTTTCAGAATTACTAACACACTTCGATTTACATAAACTAACAATCATGCATCATTTCAAGTTACATACTTCATTCATACATATTGCATATACATACACCGCTCTCATTTATTTTGAGAAGCTTACTGCATCATACATCGCATGCATCATAACATCGCATAAAACTCAGGTTTCCTTTTTAGGCCGTGCTACAATCAAAATCATCTGGGACCCTCCAAAAGGCGTTTGCTTCACACTCTGAAAAGGGGTATTTACCTTGGGTGGCATCTTTAGGCCCACCTCCCACGGAATTCTTTCCAACAAACGCAAATTTCAGGGCATTTCAGTGTCCAATCATCTTCTACCTTTAGATCACGATAGGCAGACGTGTCTATCTGATTCTTCAGGTTTAAGAAGATTGAACAGGGGCAGCTGTCATACCCCGAAATTTGCCCATCTCATTTCATCTGAGGGGTACAAGAGATTATAGGTCCTCCAAAAGTCAACAAGAAATACCTTTTAGGTCAAAGCTCATAACTTGAGCATTGAAGCTTCAATCGATATGAAACCAAAAAGGTTATTTAGGAACTCTTTGAGCTTTCCAAAAAGTCCTGGAACATATTTTTATGACAAATATTGAAGGAGTTACGTCTTGTTAAAGTTGGCAAAGTTTGAAAGAATGTATGAAGGAGATATTGACTAATTTTGAAAATTCTCTAAATGGGCCCTTATTTCTTTGATCCAAACTTGATTCTAATATTGTTATAAGCCCTTGGCCCAATCCCATGCCATGTTATTATTTTATTTAATTAAATTTGATTTTAATTCATTTAAATTTGAATTTAATTAAGATAAATAATAGAAAATCAAAGATTTGGTTTAAGGTCTATTATGGGATGAAAATATTATGATGATATCACTATAATTGAATCCAAATTCGTGCACAGTTTCAAGGGCAAGAAAAGAGCAATTTTGGAAAGATTTGATAAAAATTCTCAATCAAATTTTCCACCATCAAAGAACAAGATTATATTGGATTTCCTTCAAGTTGTTGACCTAATTCAAGCCCACATATATACTAAGAACAACTGCAGGCGGTAGGGCGTTTTCTTTCGGCCTCCAAGAACTAAAAACCGGACTCACCAAAACTCAGAAAAGGGAGATTCGATTTTTTCAATTTGCATAGGAATTCAAGACGTTCAAAGGTTTGAATTTGCTTCATAGGTATTTGATAGGAAAATAGCAAGTGTACTATTTTTGCCTATGTAGTAGTAATGGGAAAATCCCAAGTATCGAATCTCAAGGACTGCTTGGCGATGTAGAGTTTTATCAGTGTTTCAATTAAACAAAAGTTCAATAAGGTTGTTTTGATTGGTTTTGCAATTAAAGTAAATAAACAGAATAATAGAACGATGAACAGAGATGAGTAGATTGCTAGGGATGGTGAATGATTCTTCATGCAACGAATTTTCTGTCTCAATACAATAACATGCTTTTCATAGTTAATTACCGGTTCTTTAGAGTATCTAATCCTAAGGCCTTAGTGAAAAGATCTTTGACCTCACAACCTAATTACTATGTCCATAGATAATTACGGTTATGATCAAGCATTCCAATAACAAGAAATTCCGGTTACAATATGATATCCCTAGTCCTAGGTGATATAAATATTATATGTTCTTAATCATGTCCACAAATAATATGCCGTCCAGCTACACTATTCATTCATATTCAGAATCCGTTTTTCCTGACGGATAAAGCATTATTAACGGATGAAGAACAAATTAACAAATACGAAAAGTAAAATAGTTATTGCATCAATCGATTAAATTCATCACAATCAGAATCAGGGTCACCCCCTAGCAATGGGGGGTTTAGCTACTCATGAAAATAACAAAAAACATAGTTTTGATTGTAGACATTACAGATAAATGAAGGAATCAGATCTTCAATGGCTAATGCTCATAGAATCCTTCACTCTTTGCATCAATCTTGAATTCTCCAGCCTCTCTAATGTATTTTCGCTCCCAAATTCGTCGAACCCTTGTCCAAACGCATTCTGGTTCTTTTATTACTGTCAGTTTGGGCTTTTCAACAAAACAGGCCCAAAAATCACGTGCACACGCGTGTGGGCACGCGTCCTGGAACTGTGACACGCGTCCTGGAACGCGTTTGGGCAGAGGGACAACTTCCTTTGCAACTCTGGCAGCTGGGACGCGTGTGGGCACGCGTCTGGGAGTCTGGGACGCGTCTGGACACGCGTGTGGGCTCAGGAAACGCGTCCAGGGACGCGTGTGGGTAGGAGGTGCATCTGGTTTCTCCTCAAGGCATGGGACGCGTGTGGAAACGCGTTTAGGCTTGAGAGACGCGTCCTGGAACGCGTGTGACCAGAGAAATGCAGTTTTGGCTTTGAGAAACGCGTCTGGGGACGCGTGTGACCAGCATATGTGCTTTTCTTCAATTTCTTCACTTTTTCCACTGATTTTCTCCACTTCATTCATCTGAGTCTGCAAACACTTAAACACAAAACCAAAGCATAAAATGACGAATAATGAATTAAAACATAAAATAAAATACTTCAAAGATAACTAAAAATAACGGTAAAAATACGTGTGAAAACCACTGATCAAACTCCCCCAAACTTAAACCGTTGCTTGACCTCAAGCAACAATTACAAGAGTTAATGACCTTCAAGGCACATTGGTATTCATACGTGAGATATCCAGTTTTATTGATCAAGAAACAGTTGGTTCGGCATTCACATGACGCGACAAGTTTCTGCTCCCACTTTAAACCTTAAGCTCCCCTTTTCGATACCTCTCCAACTATGCTTTGCACTTAAGTCTCTTTCCGATTTCCTCCTCTTTCATTCGGACAATCACATTACGGCACTGTATTTCTCATAATAATCATCACATGCATGAGACAGATCAAGACTTTATATTTTCTTTTTCTGGCACCAAACGAGCAGCATTTGCTACTTTCTTATTACCGATGAAATTTTCAAACTTTACAGTTGTATATTGTCCTTTTGGACGACGTTTGGGGATCAACCTCCTTTGGGCTGAATAACCGGGTAAGGGTTACCCAACTTAGCGAGCCGGCTGCCTTTTACCGCCTTTTCATCATTTGGTGCCAACCTTATATCCTTTATTTATTTTTTTTTTTTTCAACCAATCATCATGCATGCGACTCTGAATTATGCCAGACTGTATCAATAAACTACTCGAGGAGTACTTCTCAGGATACAAGTACTATGGTGCAAATCTACACGTTGGACTCGTATTTCATTTAAGGAACCAAGGGTGTTTAACCAAACCTCTTCTTGTCACATTATTCCGAACTTCCTGTCCTCAAACAATCCTCCCTTAATCTCTATATACTATTCCCGGTCGCTCTTTAAGATCAAAACTCTTCAAAATTTAAAAATTTCGGTTAAAAATTTGGGAGAATGATTTTGTAAGTCTTACACATATTATAGCAGCAATATAAATTAAAATGCAAAGAGTAAAACCTCCCCCAAACTTGAACAAAACATTGACCTCAATGTTTTAGAACAAGCCTGAGAGAGGTGACTCACAGAGGGTAATGCACTCCATAGCTTCCACTTGAAATGCCCCTTTTATTTCCTGAAAATAAAACAAACAAACAGGGAAATTAATTATTAAAACCGTGGGTTGCCTCCCACGAAGCGCTTCGTTTAACGTCGCATGGCTCGACGGTCCATTACCCATTATTATGGAGGGTATTTTCTATTCCACACCTGGTTGCTTTTCACCTCCGCAACCAAAAACTCGTGAAGATGAAAGGCATGGACAACTTTTCTCTTCAATTCACTTACCACATTCTTTTTGACTTTCTTAGCCTTCTTTGGACTTTTGATAGCTTCATGAGTTATCACCACCCGAGAAGCTATGCTTGAAACTTTTTCTTGGAGCTGCTCAGGCCTTTTGTCTTTCTTCTCAGTTTCTATCATACCACCAGAAGTTTGATCTTTTACAACCGCCCTATGGTTCTTAACTCCTAACATCTTCAATGTTACTTCTTCATCAAAAGATCTCAGTAATAGTGTTCCTTTTTCAATGTCGAGGTTGCAGCGGCCTGTCGACAAAAATGGTCTCCCCAGAAGGATAGGAGTTTCTTCGTCTTCCGGAATGTCCATGATGTGGAAGTCAACAGGGAATACAAACTTATCAACTTCCACTAGTACATCTTCAGCTACCCCATATGACTTCTTAATGGTGTGATCAGCGAACCTTAACTGTGTCTTACTCTCACTAATCTTTTCCAATTCAAGCTTTTTGAAAATGGACAAAGGCATTAAACTCACACTAGAACCAGAATCGAGGAGTACCTTTTTAAATGTTATATTATTGATAGTGCATGGTATCGCCACCGCTCCAGGATCTTTCCTTTTTATTGGGATCTTTCTTTCTGACGAGATTATTCCACACTTCTCGGTTGCAATTTTTGATTCTCCTTCCACTGATCTCTTTTTCACCAACACCTCCTTCATAAATTTCTTATACAAGGGCATGTGCTCAAGTGCTTCAAAGAATGGTAGATTTACCTCTAGCTTTTTGAACAATTTAGTGAACTTCTCGAAGTCTTTCTCTTTTGACTTCTTCTTTGTCACTCTGGGAGGGAAAGGTAGTTTGATCGCCGGTTCAGCATCTTTCTTTTTTTCTTCAACTAGTTTAACCGGTGGTATCACAACTTCTGGCTCTTTCGGATTCTCTCTTATTTCTAAATCCACCTCTATTAACATAGGGTCATCTATTTCCTCTTTTTCCTTTTCAGATTCAACCACTCTTTTGCTCCTTGTTGTAACTGCATTAATCTTCTCTTGGTCTTTCGGATTTTTCACAGTTGAACTAGGAAAATTACCTTGAGCCTGTAGAGTGAGGTGCTGTGCTATTTGACCCACTTGAACTTCCAGATTTTTTATTGAAGCTGTGGTGTTCCTATGGTTGTTTCTTGTCTCTTCTTGAAATTGAGACCATTGTCCAGCCAATCTCTCGATAGCCACTTCCCACTCCGCTTTCTGAGGGCCTTGTTGTTGTTGTTGTTGATCTTTCCAAGCGAAGTTGGGATGATTCTTCCACCCAGGATTATAGGTGTTAGAATAAGGATTATTTTGTCGCAAGAATTTGATTTCTTCAACTTGCTTGGGAGTTGCGACACAACAAACAGTTTGATGAGGACCATTGCAAATTTCACAGATTACATGTTGAGCTTGTTGCACTTGAGCAACCTGTTGAGTACCTATATTGATAGCCTTTAGTCTCTTTTCTACCTCTGCAGCTATCGCATCTTCGACTCGGATTTTTGAGGTTTCAAGCTTGAGATCAATGATTCCTTCTGGTTTGCTAGCACACCTATCATACAGCTCCAAATGCTCATTTGCAGCTATTGCTTCAATGATCTTGATGATACCAGAGGCTGTTGTGAAATTTGTTGAGCCTCCAGCTGCTGTGTCAATTAACTGCTTTGTCTTGATTCTCAGCCCGTTCACAAACATTTGCATTTGTTCAGTTTTGTCCATATTGTGTGTCGGACATGCCACCAAAGTCCTCTTGAACCTTTTATAGGCATCCCCCAACGACTCACCCTCTTTTTGCTTAAAGTTCAGAATTTCATACCTTTTTCGTAGAAAAACTGAAGCTGGAAAATATTCATTTAGGAAAGCTTTTTCCATCTCTCCCCACGATGTGATACTGCCCGCTGGTAGCGAATAGAACCACTCTTCTGCCTCTTCTGCTAGAGTAAAAGGGAACATCCTCAGTCTCTTTGCTTCTTCAGCATGACCATCAATTTTTAGAGTTGTGCTCATGGTCAGAAATCTCTGCAGATGCTTGTTTGCGTCTTCGTTAACCTTTCCGGTGAAAGGTTTCCTTTCAAGCTGATTGATTGTGCTTGGGTGTAGTTGAAAATTTTCAGCATTTACCGGTTGGTTGACAATTGTTTGTCTTCCCCCCGGTGTGTTTGCAGCACCATAGTCACCAAGGAGCCTCTCAGGAGGAGGAGGATTTTCACCCATGGTTTCTTCTTCACGTTCAGACTCTGAATCGGAATGAACTGACACAATTTCCTCTTCAGGTTCCAGTTTAGCCAACCGAGCTTGTCTTCGCCTTGCGTGCAAAGTTCTTTCGATTTCTGCGTCAAAAAGAAATTCAGCTGAGGCCTTACCTCGCATACACAGATTAGACAAATATTAGAATTAGGAGAAATAAATAGTGCGGAAAATAAAATTTTAGTCGCAGAGCAACAAAATTTTAATTGAAATAAGTCTAAAACTCAATTATCTTTGGCAGTCCCCGGCAACGGCGCCAAAAACTTGATAGGAAAATAGCAAGTGTACTATTTTTGCCTATGTAGTAGTAATGGGAAAATCCCAAGTATCGAATCTCAAGGACTGCTTGGCGATGTAGAGTTTTATCAGTGTTTCAATTAAACAAAAGTTCAATAAGGTTGTTTTGATTGGTTTTGCAATTAAAGTAAATAAACAGAATAATAGAACGATGAACAGAGATGAGTAGATTGCTAGTGATGGTGAATGATTCTTCATGCAACGAATTTTCTGTCTCAATACAATAACATGCTTTTCATAGTTAATTACCGGTTCTTTAGAGTATCTAATCCTAAGGCCTTAGTGAAAAGATCTTTGACCTCACAACCTAATTACTATGTCCATAGATAATTACGGTTATGATCAAGCATTCCAATAACAAGAAATTCCGGTTACAATATGATATCCCTAGTCCTAGGTGATATAAATATTATATGTTCTTAATCATGTCCACAAATAATATGCCGTCCAGCTACACTATTCATTCATATTCAGAATCCGTTTTTCCTGACGGATAAAGCATTATTAACGGATGAAGAACAAATTAACAAATACGAAAAGTAAAATAGTTATTGCATCAATCGAATAAATTCATCACAATCAGAATCAGGGTCACCCCCCTAGCAATGGGGGGGTTTAGCTACTCATGAAAATAACAAAAAACATAGTTTTGATTGTAGACATTACAGATAAATGAAGGAATCAGATCTTCAATGGCTAATGCTCATAGAATCCTTCACTCCTTGCATCAATCTTGAATTCTCCAGCCTCTCTAATGTATTTTCGCTCCCAAATTCGTCGAACCCTTGTCCAAACGGATTCTGGTTCTTTTATTACTGTCAGTTTGGGCTTTTCAGCAAAACAGGCCCAAAAATCACGTGCACACGCGTGTGGGCACGCGTCCTGGAACTGTGACACGCGTCCTGGAACGCGTTTGGGCAGAGGGACAACTTCCTTTGCAACTCTGGCAGCTGGGACGCATGTGGGCACGCGTCTGGGAGTCTGGGACGCGTCTGGACACGCGTGTGGGCTCAGGAAACGCGTCCAGGGACGCGTGTGGGCAGGAGGTGCATCTGGTTTCTCCTCAAGGCATGGGACGCGTGTGGAAACGCGTTTAGGCTTGAGAGACGCGTCCTGGAACGCGTGTGACCAGAGAAATGCAGTTTTGGCTTTGAGAAACGCGTCTGGGGACGCGTGTGACCAGCATATGTGCTTTTCTTCAGTTTCTTCACTTTTTCCACTGATTTTCTCTACTTCATTCATCTGAGTCTGCAAACACTTAAACACAAAACCAAAGCATAAAATGACGAATAATGAATTAAAACATAAAATAAAATACTTCAAAGATAACTAAAAATAACGGTAAAAATACGTGTGAAAACCACTGATCAGTATTCACTGAGGCAGTTTGGATCATCACAAAGCCATACCACGTTAGGAATCACGTATTAGAGGCCACCGTTTTTCTCAATTTTTTTTTCAACATCGATGATCCCCTTTCATGCGTTGTAAATCGATTTTAATTGTATATTCATGTTTACAATGATGTGTTGATACTTTCTGGGCAATTTAATTGTATATTAAGTGCAGGTTTGGAGTGGTGCCATTGTTAGGGTTCATGTCCATGATTTTAGGGGAATCAAATAACAGCGATTTCATGGCCAATTAAGGAGCTTATTAGATTCGCGAGGCTACGTATAATCGTTCTCCAGCATTTTATTGCCTTTATTGGTATTAATACGCAGGTTTTGGGGTGAACATATTTAGCCACGGCGGGAAAAAACTGTAGGTAAAAGGTGGTTCTGTTTGCAGAAGAAAAAAGGTTCAGCGAGGAAGAAGGACTACAGCGTCGCGCCTCCTTTTTTTATTTATTTTGCTCGCTTATTTTATCATGTATTAACGTATGGGATCATAGTTTTGACAGCAAAATAGTGCAGCTCATGTGGCTAAGGCGTTTCCCTTGCAACCAGTGGAGCGCCGGTTCGATACTCGGCTCCAACAACTATTTTTATTTATTTGTTTAGGACTGACTTGCTGCAAGATCTGGTGCCGCCAATGTATTCACACCCACCATACATCTTCAATTACAACCAGTGGATGAATAGATTGCCAGATCTAATGTACATCAAAATGCAGGACCACCATAGATCCTCAAGAGCGCGCTGTGCAAGATTACTACCCAGGTTTCATTTAATTTTTTATTTTTATTTTATTATTTGAATATTTAGGTTAATATTAACTAATATTATTTAGTTTAATTAATTAATTTAATTAGGATTAAGATAATAAAATTAGGATTAGGCTTTAGGATTAGGATATTTTCTCCGATTATTTGATTATTTCGATTATTCATTTAATTTATTTAATTAATTTTAATTATTTATAATCACAAAAAAACCTAGATAGGTTATGACTATTAGGGTTTGCCCAATCCCATTGAACACTGAGCTAAGGTTTTAGGATTTAATTTATTATTCGTTCCGACTAAATCTATTGGTCGCGATGGTTAATAATCGATTAATTTAATTAATCAAATCCTATAAATTGAAATACACTTTATTTTGCTAAATGGTTTTAACCATCTTATTGGTTATGATGATTAGCATACCTTATCAATTTGTTATTATTTGTAATCGTATTAATCGGTTATGAGAGGTAACAGTATAAAAATACAAATTCATAAAATAATAAAATACGTTAATTCATTATTAGTGATAATCGAATCAATCGATTTGAATTGGTAATGGTGCAAAACCCCAATCTTTTAACTATGGTAATCAAACCTATTGATCATTGCGGTTAATTGTGCCAAATCAGGGTTGTACGCCCGAAACATCTAAAATACACTAAACCACGATACTACAGGATTTTTATCCTGGGCAACTCAAAATGCCCTTTCAAATCAAATTCAAACTGCGATAGGCAATTCGAAGAGCCTCAAAACAATTTCAAAACAACTTCACACAATCTCTATAATCAATTCTAAGGCGTACAATCCTGTGCCCGAACTACGTTGACTCTGATTCTCCATAAGGAGATACGTAGGCACTTGGCAACAAGGCGAGTCCCCTTCCTCAAAATCTTAATTTTCCCCCTGTTCAATTCCTTAGCTATTAAACCCCATAATCTTGCCATAAACCTTTATCTTTAAATGCTAGCCTTTAGGAAAGGGTTGAGGGTGCCTAACACCTTCCCTCGACCTGAATATAGTATCTTACCCTGATCTCTAAACTGCGTAGGGTTTCCTATTCGCCCTTCAGAATAGGTGGCGACTCTCTGAGCTATAAATTTTAGTCAGGTTGCTACACCAATACATTCCATATCGAAACAAAAGCCAATTCATTTTGTGCCCCGCTTGGTGAGCACCACATGCCTCACTATGTACATTCGAGAGAGCCAAGTATGCTTCAGCTTCGCCCAAACACTTTAGTAAAACACCTTCAGGAGTTTTCTTAAATAATTCGTTTCCCATCAAGAAGTATGATAAGGCTCGATACTTTACCTTTCTATCTGTATCTGTCGAAGGGTCTTTTAGGTAGTTCACAATTGGACTCCTCCAATCTGTATCTGCTAAGAAGTCTATATTTAAAACCTCGAACTCCTCTTTGTTAGCAAAACCTAATTGTGAGTTCTCCAGATCACTTGGAGAAAGCTTCGTGGCCATTGCTTTGCCTCTTACTTCGATCAGTTCTTCTAGTTTTTCCTTTGATACCTTGTATCCTAAAGCTAATTGTGCCAAATCATTCGCTTCTTGATTATTCATCCTTGAGACGTGTTTTAACTCCACATACTCGAATTTTTTAAGCAGCCTATTTGCTATGACAAAATACATAATCAAATTCTCTTTGATACATTTGTATTCCTTCGTCAGTTGCTTAATCACTAGTTCTGTGTCTCCTTTAATTTCGACTCTTGTTGCCCCCAATTCTAACAAAGCTTCAAGTCCAGCGATCAGTGCTTCGTAGTGCTGTCAAATGAGCCGGCCCGACCCAACCCGCTTCGGCCCGATGGGCCAACGTGTTTTAATGGGCTGGCCCGTCCCAGCCCAATTGCTAAATGGGCCACATAAAATGAGCCCGGCCCATTTTTCAACGGCCCGTGCGGCCCGATGGGCTTGCCCGACCCGTATTTCAATATTATAATTTTAATTTTATAAAAAGGATGTAATGGATAAATGCAATACAACATAAGTAAAAAGTCATCATAAACGTATATAAGTGATGTTTAAAATATTTATCCACAAATATATATATATATATATATATATATATATATATATATATATATATATATATATATATATATATATATATATATATATATATATATATATATATGAATACCACAAAACCATCCATGTAAAAGTATAAAGTAACTTAATATTATCACCAATACTTATCGAATTTTTTCTACATCTCACAACCATTTCCTTGATCACATCATTTTGAAAATATATCTTGATCCTCTTTAACTTTTCTTTATGACTTGAAAACACATTTATAAAATCATATCTTATCTCAATATTTTTTCTCCAATATTCACCAAAATCTTTTTTTAATGGGCCAGCCCGAAGCCCGCTTGGCCCGGCCTGGCCCAGCCCATAAAAAACATAGGTCCGGTGGGCTGGCCCAAAAAGACAGGGTCGTCTTTTTTTAAGGTATTTTGAGGCCCGACCCGGACTAAATTGTAGGGCTTATGGACCGGCCCAATGGGCCGAGCCCATTTTGATAGCTCTAGTGCTTCGTGCTCAGCTTCGTTGTTGGAGCATAAGGGACCTTCGATCTTATACTTGAGCTTTGTTGGAATTCCATCAGGAGAAATTATTAGTATCCCAACGCCGCTTCCTTCTTTATGCGTTGAACCCTCGAAGTATAAATTCCAAGGCTTCAATTCTACATATTGTTGAGGGTTCTTAACCACTGCATGGTAAACAATGAAATCTGACACGATTTGTCATTTCATTGCCTTAAGGGGTTGAAAGATTAAAGAGTACTCAGTAAGGGCCAAAGCCCATTTGCCAATTCGACTATGCAATATTGGTTTAGATAGCATATGTTTGATAACATCAAAATGAGATGAAACATAAACATCAACTTGCTTTATATAATACTTGAGTTTCATATAAGAGAAATATAAACAAAGGCTGAGTTTCTCTATTGCACTATACCAAGTCTTTACATCATTCAGTACTCTACTTAGGTAATAAATGGCTCTTTCAATGCCATTGTCGTCTTCTTGAGCTAACATGCTACCTATTGTATTATCTGAAGCTGAGATATACAGGGGCATGCACTTCTTCCCATTTGGGGGAGACAATATTGGTGGATGCATCAAATATTGCTTGATTTTTTCAAAAGCTTCTTGATGTTCGGCATGCCATTTGAACCTTCCTTGCTTCAGTCGAAGTAAGGGGGAAAAAGCTTGCGTGCGTCCACTCAAGTTAGAGATAAGTCTTCTTAAGAAGTTTATCTTTCCCAGTAAAGATTGTAGTTCTTTCTTTGTGGATGGAGGCTTTGTCTCCATAATAGCCTTCGTCTTATTCTGATTAATTTATATTCCCTTTTTGTGGACTACGAAGCCCAGGAAATCTCCAGCCTGCACAAAGAAAGCACATTTAAGGGGATTCATCTTTAAGCCATGTTTTCTCATTCATTCGAATGATTGGCTCAGATGGTCCAGATGACTGTGATCTGAAACACATTTTACAACAATGTCATCTATGTATACTTGCATGAAAGTTTCTATAAAATCATGGAATATAGAATTCATTGCTCTTTGATAAGTTGCCACAGCGTTTTTCAGACCAAAAGGCATCACAACCCATTCGTAGGTGCCTATTGCCCTTGGGAAGCGAAAAGCTGTTTTGGACACATCTTCTTCTATAATGAAGATCTGGTTATAACCAGAATATCCATCCCACATACTTAAATATTCAAAGCCTGCGGCTGAATCTACTAGCATTTCAGCCATAGGCATGGGATATTCATCCTTAGGAGTTGCTGCATTTAGATTACGGAAATCTATGCATACTCTTAACGAATAGTTCTTTTTGATAACAGGCATAATATTAGCAATCCATTCAACGTACCTTGTAGTTCTGATGAACTTGCAACGGAGAAGTCTTTCGACCTCTGCTTTGATCTTCGAGAGAATCTCTGGTGCGAACCTCCTAGGTGTTTGCTTGATGGGTTTCTTCCCTTTCTTTATAGGCAGCTTTAATTCGACTAGATCTCTCCCTAAACCAGGCATCTCATCATAGTCCCATGCGAAGCAATCTTTGTTTTCCTTTAATAACGCAATGACTCTTGATTTCAAGGCTGGCTTTAACTTCGCACTAACGTATGTTACCCTCTTCTGATTTTCGTCTCCAAGATTTACTTCTTCGAGTGGATCTTGGGCTAACATCTTTATATTTGATGCCATTGGGTCTTTCTCGAATCCCAAGGGTTCTTCATCGTAGATCGCATCTAGCCTTTGATTTGCCTCTTCACCTGAGATCATTTCAACTAGAACTGTGTCGTCAGGAGGTTGAGGGATAAAATGTATCCTAAGGCCTGTCGCTTCTGCTTCTTTTTGAATTGCATCGACAGTCATGTTTAATAATTCGGCTTCGAGTGCCGTTTTTCTTTTACACAACCATACCATAGACCCTCAAATTAACCACACAGGATCACAACTTTATTTTATTTTCTATTTTTATCTGATTTAACTTGCAAAATTAATTTAAAATAGTTTAAAAAATCAAAAAAATATCATAAAAATATTTTTAGGTTTATAAAATAATCTATTAATATTTGACACAAAAATATTTTATTTTTCTTAATAATTAAAATATTTTGTTTAATTAATTAGTATATATTTATATATTTTCTTTTTTAATTATTTCAACCCATCAAAAAAATCAAAAAAAATGTTTTCTTTTTATTTAAATTTAGTTTATATATTATAGACTAATTTTGTACACATTTAGAGTATTTTTTTTTAAGTTTTAATTATTTGTATAATTGTTTATATAATTATATGTTAATTAGCTTAATAAATTTCCAAAACAACTTCAAAAAATCCAAAAAAATTAGTTTTATTTTAAAATTAATTAACAAACAATATGAACATATTTTAAACTTAATTTTTAGGTTTAAATTTTATTTCTACCCTTTTCTAATTTTTATTAAATTAATTATGCATTAATTTTAATTATTTCAAACCATCCAAAAAATCCAAAAAAATACTTCCTTTTATCTTATTGCAATTTAAATTCATAGATAAGTGTATAGGTTGTTAAAATCATGTAAATAGCGTAGTTTACATTTCTCGCACAATCGATGTAATAGCGTAGATTTATTTTCCGCATTTTACATTCCCGCACTTTAATTTCTGTACATATAAAACTGCGTGTATGTCAAAGATAAAAACTGGAGCTTTAGGTCACTAACTTCAAAAGATAAAAATATCTGAATCAAAACACAATCACACTTGCACCTCTTAGGGTAATCCCTGTTACTCTTTTCAAAATCAATTCTACTGTTTCAAAGACAAATCCAAAACTTTTGTTTACATCCGGTCAAAGGAGAATTTTCTAAAAGAAATGGGAAAGGACCTAATAAATTTAGGGTAGATCTCCTAATTGCTTGCTCAAATCAAAACAACAAATGTCTCACATATTCATTGTTTTTCAAAATAAAACTTTCAAAAAAGACAATACTTGGTATATATCCAAACAAGGATCATTACGAAGTTAAAGCTCTTTTTTCAAAACATCTTTCGAAAGATAAAACACTTTGTATACATCCACACAAGGATAATTACAAAACCAATTTACAAAGGTATTTTAAGACCACATACAAGCATTTCAAGGCAAGACAAATGATTCAAACAAGTGAGCTAAGCAATTAAGAGCCCATGGATACCCATGGATACAAAGGGGTGCTAATACCTTCCCTTTGTATAATCTACCCTCGAACCCAAAATCTCTTAATGGTCTTTTTCTGTTTCTTTTATAAACCTTTCCTTAATTGGATAAAATAAAATTCGGTGGCGACTCTCTGATTTTCAAAACTCAAAAGCAAAAGAAGAGTCAGTTCGTATCTCTCATACGAGAGGTATAAAAAACCGAGGGCGACATAACCCTTCAAAGAAAATGTTCTTTCAAAGAAATCCCCAGCTAACACTTACTCACTAGTCGTAGACATAAACTTCTGTTGTTTTTGTACACCTTGAGACTGTTAGCACACAGCTACCTCATTAGTGTAGAAATGGAATAGTGATTACTAGTTGCACATGGTTGACTTGAACCATTCAAATAACTGACAAAGATATCACATTTTCTTCATGATATAAAAGTATTTTTAACTAAGAAATTTCTCTTGACAAAAGAAGTTACTCCACCTATCCGAGATAGTTTGAGCTCCCACAGACGAAATAAGCTTGAAACGATGAATGGAAAATATAAGACACATCTTCATATCTTCAAGAGCCGCACCCTCTGTTCAACAATCCTGCTGAGCACACTCATTATAGCAATTTTGTTCCTCACAATAAATACTTACACCAGAAGTAGAATGTCATAACATTGTGTCTGACATTTGTACTACCAGTATTCTCCACAAGTTTCATCCCCTTTTCTTTTCAATAGACCCTTGTCTAAGAAATTATCTCCTTCAGAAATGATCAACATGTGACGCCTTGATACTAAAATCATACACAGAGAGGTTGTCACGATCTCAACAAGCAGAACTGCCACTTCCTGGAATTTTGTTGAGCATAACTCTACCATGTTTGAAACAGATCATGGTATGCTTAAGATACTTTGAAATCCTTCTTGATAAGGTGTTTTTCAATCTCACACATTGATTAACATACTCCTTGAACAGAAAAGATTCTCCTTTATCCTTAGCTGTGTTGATCCGATCATAGAAATTTTGTCTTCATAGTCATCTTCACTAAGTGAAGTCTTCATCATGAAAGTAATTGTGTATGGCCAGAATACATTACTTACATTCAGATCAGAGCCTGCCCATTCTAATCCACATTACTTCCAAACTGCCACTCTTAGACTATAATGTTGCTTTTTCAAACTTCTATATATTCCTAGTCCTTCTACTAGGGAATATGAACTTTGTGACGTTAATACCTAAGACACTAGTTCATCTGAACTCAAACAAACTCTTGACTATTGTCGCACGCTCGCGGAAAAAGAACAGAGTCGCCACTAATTTATTTATCCCATAAGGGAAAGGAATATCAGGAAACCTAGCAAAGAATAAGAACAGGGTCTTGCGACCAGAGAATCTAGGTACGGGAGTCGGTTACGCAAGGGGAAGGTATTAGCACCCCTCACACCCATCGTACTCGATGGTATCCACCTATGTTTGTTTCTATCTAAAGGGTGTGTACTATGTCTATGTCTACATGCGAATGAATGGAAAAGAAACACGGCGAAAAGAAGGAATATTTTCAATTGTACTCGTTCAAGCCCCGCTACTTGATGCCTACATATCCCTTTCAGGAATTAGAGCGCTGTAGTTCGGCTCACATGTTTCTATTTGTTTTGTGTTTTTTAGTTGCGCGGAGTTAACGTTCGCGCTCTTGCATAAGGGGACAACCTACGATGCGATCGAGCGGAAATAACAATGCCCTTAGAAAGAAGAAAGAGAGAGATTGGGTTGTGTCTTTTAGGGTAATTCCATGATGACAAAACCTACTTCAAGGCTTCGCATCACTTCCTTACTTTGTTTTAAATCTGAACATTTATTAAGTGCTTTAAGTGTTTTTGGTTGGTATTTTTTAAGGGAATTTATTTGTTATTTATATCATACAAAAAAGAGTTTTTTTGAATATTTAGAGAATGCACATCAAGGCCTACACCTCAATCATTTATCTCCCTCTAAGTAGAAAAGAAATACACCGGAGCCTACGCCCCAATCATTTCTTTCCTACTAAAAAAAAGATAGTAGCGGTATGATCTTCATCGGTATTTATTAAGTTTTTTAAGGTTGAAAAAGAAAAAGAAATGAAAGGGAGACTATCCTATAATACTAGCCTAATGATTGTTATTCTAGTCTAAGTAACTGACGGATGCCCACATGTTTAGGCCCAGGAAGTATTTTTCGTATCACAGTTTTGTTCAGAAAAAATGGTGTTGTGGGTCCAGAGGGAGTGATGCGGTTGACCATGCCCAAGTATTGTTTTCAGAGTGCTCAGCCCAAAAAGGAAATGGGCTCTGGGATGAATCAATAATTTGTTGGCCCGATACAATTTGTGTGATCCAATTAATATTGTTTTTAGATTTTTTATTACGATTTTAATAGAATAAAACAAATTGATAACATTAAAAGAAAAAGAGGATTTGGGAACTAGGGTTACCCTGTGTGTGGCTATTGAACTTCCACGTTCTTCTTCTTCTCGTGAGAAACTGCGGCGTGCGACTTCTCCATCTACGATTCGAACTCAAGTGACGGCGGCGATGTTCTTCGTCTTCTCCGATCAAATCTTTCTTTGCCGTTCTCTCTGACTTGCTCACTCACTCACGACCTCGTTCCCTGTTCTCTCTCGATCTCTTCTTGTTGCGTTGTTGTTGTAGATTAGATCGTTGTTGCAGTTGAAGGTGATGAAGATACAGAAATTGATTGAAGCGATGAAGATTGCGTGAGGGAGTTCTCTACAGAACTTTGAGATTGATGACGGCGTTGCGGATTGAAGCAAGATTGGTGATTGATGATGCTGAACATGGTGGAGTATGGAGATTGGAGGAGAATCTTGCAAAGTTTTCGAGAAGTCGATTGAGAGAAGGAGGTTAAGATTTCTGTTGAAGTCTCAGTGAAGAGGTTGATTCGAGAGCGTGAAGATTGAAGAGAGAGGGGGAGAGATTGTTCTGAGATCGAAGGAGAATTGAAGGTGAATTGGTGTTGAAGTGTGTGATGAAATGGAGGAGGAGAATGGAAGAAGAGTGGTGAAGAACCGAGAGTTTCAGAGAGATTGCAGAAGGGAAATCGTGAAGGTGATGGAGATGGAAGAAAGGTGGAGGAGGATTGGAGGGGTGAAGAAGTGAAACTGGTGGAGAGGATTTCTGAATGATGGTTGAAGAATCTGAACTTTGAGGGAGGTGCTAACTTATATAGAGGATGCAAAGTTATATGAGGTTAGTTAGCTTCTCTGATTTCAGTTTAGTGCTAGTTAGAATCTGTTAGGGAATTCTGTTATGAATGTTTTTATGTTATGGAATTTGTTAAAGTTGTTAGTATTTGGTTGGAATTCAGTTACATTCTATTAGAGAAAATGGTTAGAGAAGTTATGGTGATTGAGTTCTGTTATATAGGTGAGTTAAAATTTGTTCTTTTCTTCATCTCCCTTTTCTTTTTCTGTTTTTTGATTATGAGAGCTGAGAGATTATGTTATGGATCGGTTGAGACTGTTAGGATGAGCTAGAAGTTTGTTACGTGATGGTTTTTTCTGTTAGAGCAATTATGAAGTAGTTAGATTGAACTTCCATTGGTTACAAGTTTGAAAGTTAGTTACTAGGTTTGGTAGTAGAGTCAGAAAGCTAGTTTGTGCTGACTGTCAGTTTGAAGGGTTAGTTTTCTATTGTGAGTCAGTTGCAAGCTTGAGTGTTAGGATTAGTTGTTGAACGGACACTTCTTTTATCAGTTACTGATTCTGTTAGTTGTAAATTTGAAGTTACTTGATAGCATAGTTAGAAACAGTTAGGAATGTTGGACTGTTACTTGATAGCATGGTTTTGTGATGCTGGTTAGTTAAGTTGGTTTTTCAGGTTATAACAGTCAACTAACTTGTGAGAATTGGTCTAGGTTATTAGTGGATATTTGTGGCTATTGAAGACAGTTAGTAGGTTAGTATGAATACACTAAGTTGGGTTTATGTTATGTTTTTTTGAGAATTGGTTATATATGGTTTCTTCTGAATTTCTGATTTTTCTGTTGGACTATTTTCGAGGTTTCATATTGATGCAAGGCTGATTTGTGAAATGCAGGTTCAGGATTGTCGATAAGCTTCGGCAGGGCATTATATGTGGCAGATGCAGGTAGCAGCAGGCTATGGTTCCAATTTGGTAGAATATAAACCAGCTTTTTAACGGGATGTGGATGTATGTATTGTTATGCATTTGAGTGTGATGGGAAGAGATTAGTTAACGACTGTTAGCATGAAGGTATGGGAAGTTTGTGTACTGAGTTTATGATTTTGATTGAATGTTAGATGCAAACAATTTCTGCTGGTGTGGTTTTTTATTTTCATGAGAATCCTTCTGCTATGGCTTATCGTGACTGTCACATAACTTGTTTTTTTTCTTTTTTTTTTCTGAACCGTTTCGTGTTGCTTGTACGGATGGTTTTTCTATTATGAAAGTGAAATATGATGACTGGATGTGTGGGTTTACATCATGGCAGGTTGGATGTGTGCCTTAAATTCTAACCAACTGTTTGTGCATTTGGCAGGGAGTTTTATTAGGTCTAGAAAATGGGCTTAAGGCTTATGATTGGGAAGTCATGAAGAAGATAGGAACATGATGATTGAACAACGGTTGATGCCTAAAGAACAATTGACCATTAGGATGGATTTTCTTGTATTCTTTGTAACTTATCTTTGTGTGTTTTTCTTGACATAGTGATGGACAGACTTGAATGTATAATGGAAAGTGCATTTTGTATGGGATTTGAATGTATGTGAATGGTATTTTGTAATGTGCCCCTTTGAATGTAATTTGACCATCCTCTCCAATTAATGACATCTATTTGAATTCCCAATCCTTTTCCAATCTTGCAATACATGAATCATACAACATCAAAGAGATGACAACTCAAGGTAGTTTATTATGGTCTTTGGCCAAAATGTCAACCACGTGTGGTTGACTTTGACTAAAAGTCCACAATTTTGCATATAATCTCCATATGTCTCTTTTCATCAAAGTATCAATAACCACATTAATGCTTGAGATAGAAATCTTCAAGGCCTAAGTCAAGGGACTCAATTTTATGACAATATCTCCATTCCAAGCAAGCACATTAAGAACCTCAATTCGTTTATTCTCTGACCTTTAAAATCAACTCAAACGCTTGTCATAGAAAAAATCTACCCGAGCGAGTCAAAGTCTTGAACTACTGGATGACCATTGTAACAAAAGACTTGATGAGATGCGCACGAGATCAAAACTCTTAGTTAAAGAGTCTTGATTCAAATGACTAGGGAAATAAACCCTAATCCATGACAAATGATCCCATGCTTTGTATATGTTTATTTGATGAATGAACACATGATGCGTTATATGACCTATTGGGAGGTATGTGAAGGATAGAAAAACACTTAGAAAGGGGGGGTTTGAATAAGTGTAGTCTAAAAACTTGAACGATAAAAACAAATTGCACAGTTATTTTTATCCTGGTTCGTTGTTAACTAAACTACTCCAGTTCACCCCCACGGAGTGATTTACCTCACTTGAGGATTTAATCCACTAATCGCAACAGATTACAATGGTTTTCCACTTAGCCCACGACTAAGTCTTCTAGAGTATCCTGATCACAACCTGATCACTCTAGGAACAAATGCTTAGACACAAGCTAAGACTTTCTTAGAGTATCCTGACCACCACGTGATCACTCTAATTACAACTGCTTAGACACAAGCTAAGACTTCCTAGAGTATCCTGATCGACACTTGATCACTCTAGTTACTTAAAAATTAATGTAATCAATTCTAAGAGTATTACAAATACTTCTGAAAAGCTATAATCACAACAATGATATTTCTCTTAACGTTTAAGCTTAATCTCACTAATATATTACAACAGCAATGTAGTGAGCTTTTGTGAAGATGAAGTTTCTGAGCTTTGAGTTAAACAGCGTTTCAGCAAGTTATTCAGAATAGGTTCGTTCAGAATTCGTATAGAGTTCGTAACCTTGCTTCTCATCAGAACTTCATATTTATAGGCACTTGAGAAGATGACCGTTGGGAGCATTTAATGCTTTGCGTGTTCCGTACAGCATTGCATTTAATGTTTCACGCTTTTGTCAACTACCTCGAGCCTTGTTCACGCTGTGTCTACTGACGTTGCCTTTAATAGCTTCCAACGTTCCTTTTGTCAGTCAGCGTAGCCTGCCACCTGTTCTTTCTTATGATCTGATGTTTGTGTATACAACGTTTGAATATCATCAGAGTCAAACAGCTTGGTGCATAGCATCTTCTTGTCTTCTGACCTTGAAGTGCTTCTGAGCGTGATACCATGAGAACTTCAGTGCTTATGCTTTTGAACTCAAGTTCTTCTGATGCTTCCATAGACCCATGTTCTGATTCTTCCTTGACCATCTTCTGATGTCTTGCTAGACCATGTTCTGATGTTGCATGATGAACCTTCTGAGTCAAAGCTTCTGAGCGCTGATTTGTGCATACTCTTTATATATTTCCTGAAAAGGAAATTGCAATGTATTAGAGTACCACATTATCTCACACAAAATTCATATCCTTGTTATCATCAAAACTAAGAATATTGATCAGAACAAATCTTGTTCTAACAATCTCCCCCTTTTTGATGATGACAAAAACATATATGAATGATATGAATTTGCGATCAGAAAGAGCAGACAGCTAAAGACAATTACACAGCTATAACATAAGCATGTGAATATGTCTCCCCCTTAGATTAACAATCTCCCCCTGAGATGAATAATCTCCCCCTGAAATTAATATAGAAGAATTTTAATAATAAAAGACTTGCCTGAGTATTTCAGTAGAGACGTTCACAGTGCTTGATCTACAGAACATTCATGACTTCTGATTTCTGCTTCCATCGGACAGCTTCAGAACATTTAATTTCTTTAGATCCTCAGAACATTCACAGCTTCTGACTTCTGCTTCCATCGGACAGCTTCAGAACTTGAATTTCTTTGATCTTCAGAACATTCACAGCTTCTGATTCTTCCTTCCATTGGGACAGCTTCAGAGCTTGAATTTCTTCTTACATCACTTCATGCTAGATTGTATCAGAACATTGTTGAATGTACCAGAGCATCATCAGAGCATCTATACATCCTGAAATGTTACAGAACAAAACTAAACGACAAAAGCCAGCATGAATGAGTCAGGACATAGAGTATGTTTCATAATACATATTGTGTATCAGAGCCATATGGTATGTGTCAGAACACATAAACATAATGTTTCAGATCATATTCTATCATCGGAATATCTGAACATTCTTCCTTCTTGCTTCTGATTCTGAAGCTTCATAGCACACAGTCTTGCTTCATGAATCCAAGAACTTGATTCATCTTGTTGCTTCTTAGGTTGATCTTGTAAGGAGAATCTTCAATTCCTGCAACAACACAACTTAAAGCATAGAACTTTGCAAGTTCTGTTAGTAAAGCAACTGATTAAATCAAATCATTTATCACATATTTCTCCCCCTTTTGTCATAACATCAAAAACATAAAAGATTCAGATGAAAAATAAAAAGAAACACATGGAAGAAAAAGATAATTTTCATTGAAGCTCAAAAATACAGAAGTACAGAAGTACAAGGAGATAAGCAAGAAAAAGATGCACAAAACAGATGCAGCAAAGAAAAAAACGAGAAACAAAACAACTAAGATGACCCTAGCTTCGACAAGATCTTGGCCAGCATCTCTTGAATCCCATTGTTGTATTCATTTTTCCTCTCCATGAAAGCTCTAAACTCAGCATTGACTGAGCTTTGCTCATCCTGGTTCTTCTGAATAACTTCCAGAGTCCTTGCAAGACGGGAAGGTTCATCAGAAGAAGCTTCACAGCTTCTATCCACAGGGATGGCATTGTGATCTGCAGCTTCCATTGATAAATCATTTCCAGGATTTTCCTTAACAGGAACTGTTTCAGCAACATGATCTTCTGCATCTGCTTCTTGCATAGAAGCATCTCCATAATCTGCAGCCGAAATCTCAGAATCTCCATTCTCAAGTGCCTGAAGATTGGCAGCTAGATTGCTAGGGGCAGAAGGACCTTCAACTTCTGGTGGGTCAACAACTTCTGGAATGACCAAGCTTGGGTCTTCCTTAGAAGGGTTTTCCCTTAGAATGTCCAAGAGGGTCTTGAAATCCCCGAGCAGAACTGGATATTGAGGTCTCCAGACCATAATTTCCCTGCAAGGATTAGCTTCCAATGCAGTAGCCAGTCTTGCTTCTTCCAATTCATCCACAAACCGCTTCTCCTCAGCAGCAACACAATTTATGAGAGGATGATAGTATATACCATTATCACCCTCCAGAAGGTAACCAGGGTAACCAGGGGCAGCAGCCACTAGTCTTTTCTGTACTCCCATTGCTTCTACTTGAAAATCCTTGCGAAATCTTTTCCAAAGATTTCTTGTAGAAACATCATCCTTAGGATGTTCTCAGTCACGACCATAAACTTTCCATGGACGAAAGACACGATGGATTTAGGGGCGACAACTGCATGTATCCAGAATTCCTTAACAAGATCTGGGTAGACTGGTCCATAGAACTCTGCGAACAACGAAGTCCATCCTTGAAAAATTATATCTTCTTTGAGATGAAATTGGTGTTCTTCAATGTTATCAAAATCAACCATGAGTTCACAAAGAACTTCCAATTCATCCTTCGGAATGGAGCATGCAACAACTGGAGTAAGTTCCTGATTTACTTCATCTTGAATATGGAGAGGAACAGATGAACCAACATTTTGAGATGAAGAGGCAACCATTGAAACAGAATGAACAAATGAGAAGAACAAATTCTGGGTTTTGGTTAGGGTTTAGAAGAGACTAAGAAGTATTCAAAAGAGAGTATGCAAGAAGAGAAAGAGATAGAGAGCGGGAAAAAATATGAGATGATTTGAAAAGAATATATAGAGACGAATTTTAAAAAAATGCAATAAGATTAGAAAAAGAACAGTTACAGAATCAAAAGAAACCAATTTACATTAAATGATAAGTGACGTTAGGTGAGAGAACGTGGTAAATGAAATGATTTAACACAGTTACCTAGGTCGGCGTCTTTTCAACTACACGCTTTGTACCAACCGTATAGACACGTGTTCATCATCAGAAAGTAGATGACAGCTGTATTTTTCTGAAAGACTTTACGCCTTCAGAATCTGATTACTGCTTCTGATTGTCATTCTTAAGGAATGATCTTGTTCTGATAGGATCATCTTTCTTCTCAAGGATCACATCTTCTGAATGAGCTGAAGCAAGTCTAGGTGATCTTCTGACTGTTGGCTCTTCAGAAATCCTGAGATTCTCTAAAGATGCAGCAACTTGATCTTCTAATCCATTGCTTTTGAGACTGCCAGCTTCTGCAGCTTTGCTTCTTGGTTCTACTACTTCTGATATATCAATATCAAAATCTGCAAAATTCTCACACTGCTTTGGTTTTTCAAGACCAAGCTTATCATCAAACCTGATATTGATTGATTCTTTTGCAATCAATGTTTCAGTATTATATACTCTGTAGCCTTTAGAGCGTTCAGAATATCCAAGAATGAAACACTTTTGTTCTTTAGAATCAAACTTACCAAGATGATCTTTAGTATTCAGAATAAAACATACACATCCAAAAGGATGGAAATATGAAATGTTGGGCTTTCTGTTCTTCCACAATTCATAAGGAGACTTATTTAGAATAGGTCTGATAGAGATTCTATTCTGAATATAACACGTAGTGTTTATTGCTTCTGCCCAGAAGTGCTTAGCCATATTGGTTTCATTGATCATGGTTCTGGCCATTTCTTGTAGAGTCCTATTCTTTCGCTCTACAACTCCATTTTGTTGTGGAGTTCTAGGACAAGAGAAATCATGGGCAATACCATTTTCTTTGAAGAACTCCTCAAAGAATCTGTTCTCAAATTCGCCACTATGATCACTTCTAACCTTTATGATTTTACACTCTTTCTCAGATTGGATCTGAGTGCAGAATTCAAAGAACACTGAATGAGACTCATCCTTGTGTTTTAAGAACTTTACCCATGTCCAGCGGCTATAATCATCAACAATGACTAATCCATATTTGTTCCCTTTAACAGATGCTGTTTTGACTGGGCCAAACAGATCAATGTGCAAAAGTTCTAACGGCCTTGAGGAAGAAACAACATTCTTAGTCTTGAATGCAGGTCTGGAGAACTTGCCCTTCTGACATGCTTCACAAAGAGCATCTGATTTGTATTTCAGATTAGGGAGTCCTCTGACAAGATTTAGTTTGTTAATCTGAGAAATCTTTCTCAAACTAGCATGTCCTAATCTTCTGTGCCAGACCCATTGCTCTTCAGAAACAGACATAAGACAAGTCACCTTCTCATTCTTAAGATCCTGAAGATCTGTCTTATTGATGTCGTTCTTTCTCTTTCCTTTAAATAGGATTTAGCCATCCTTCTGACTTACAGCCTTGCAAGACTTTTGATTGAAGATCATATCATAACCATTGTCACTTAATTGACTTATGGATAATAAGTTATGCGTTAATCCTTCTACAAGAAGTACATTTGTTATGGAAGGAGAGTTACCAAGACTTATGGTTCTAGAGCCAATGATTTTGCCCTTCTGATCTCCTCCAAACTTGACTTCTCCATCTGGTTTAAGCACCAGGTCTTGGAATGTAGACCTTCTTCCCGTCATGTGTCGCGAGCACCCAGAGTCCAGGTACCATGACATTTTGCTTTTTGTCCTCTTTGCCGCCAAGGATATCTGCAACAGAAATTATCTTCTCCTTAGGTACCCACAATATCTTGGGTCCTTTCTTGTTAGTTCTCCTCAAGTTCTGATTGAACTTAGGTTTAGCAAAATATTTAACAGGAGGAACAGCATGATATTCTTTAGGTTTGTCAGCATGATATTTCTTTGGATGTGTCACATGCTTCTTGGTGTGAACAATGTTAAACTTCTGTGCATGTGAAGTGAGCCTAATATCATGAGCATGGCTATATTTGAACTGATCATACAATGGCTTGTATGTGATCTTCAGATCATCAACAAGTTCAAATTTATGTGAGGTATCACCCTCATAGCCAAAACCAAACCTTCTGTTTCCAGAAACACCATATATCATAGAAGCAAGATGACTTCTGCCAATAATTTTAGATAAGAACTTTCTGAAGCTCGAGTCATATTCTTTCAGAATATGATTCATGCTAGGAATGGATTTTTCTGTTTCAGAAGGAGATCCACTATCTTTGGATAGATTTAAAACTTTTTCCTTCAGTTCAGAGTTTTCCACTTCCAGCTTCTTAGTTTCAAATTCAAACTGCTTCTTCAGCTTTTTGTATTTGATACTAAGATAAGCCTTGAGTTCCAGAAGTTCTGTTAAACTGGAAACTAACTCTTCTCTAGATAGTTCAGAAAATACCTCTTCAGAATCTGATTCTGATGTAGATTCTGATCCATCATCTTTTGTAGCCATCAGCGCGAAGTTGGCTTGTTCTCCTTCAGAGTCTGATTCTGATTCTGATTCAGAGTCATCCCATGTTGCCATAAGACATTTCTTCTTATGAAACTTCTTTTTGGGATTCTCCTTCTGAATTTTTGGACACTCGTTCTTGTAACGTACAGGCTCATTGAACTCATAGCAGACAACCTTCTTCTTGTCAGATCTTCTGTCACCAGAAGATTCTCCACGTTCAAATCTCTTTGAACTTCTGAAGCCTCTGAACTTCCTTTGCTTGCTCTTCCAGAGTTGGTTTACCCTTCTGGAGATCATGGACAGTTCATCATCTTCTTCAGATTCTGATTCTTCAGGATCTTCTTCTCTAGCTTGAAAAGCGTTAGTGCATTTTTTAACATTAGATTTTAATGCAATAAACTTACCTTTCTTCTGAGGCTCGTTTGCATCCAGCTCTATTTCATGGCTTCTCAAGGCACTGATAAGCTCTTCCAAAGAAACTTCATTCAGATTCTTGGCAGTCTTGAATGCAGTCACCATTGGACCCCATCTTCTGGGTAAGCTTCTGATATTCTTCTTTACATGATCAGCCTTGGTGTAGCCTTTATCCAGAACTCTTAATCCAGCAGTTAGCGTTTGAAATCTTGAGAACATCTTCTCAATGTTTTCATCATCCTCCATCTTGAAGGCTTCATATTTCTGGATTAGAGCAAGAGCTTTAGTCTCCTTGACTTGAGAATTTCCCTCATGGGTCATTTTCAATGACTCATATATATCATAGGCAGTTTCCCTGTTAGATATCTTCTCATACTCAGGATGAGATATAGCATTCAACAAAACAATCCTACATTTATGATGATTCTTCAAAAGCTTCTTATGATCATCATCCATTTCTTGCCTGGTAAGCCTTACGCCACTAGCTTTCACTAGATGTTTGTAACCATCCATCAGAAGATCCCATAGTTCACCATCTAGACCAAGAAAGTAACTTTCCAGTTTATCTTTCCAGTATTCAAAGTTTTCACCATCAAATACTGGTGGTCTAGTATAACCATTGTTACCATTATATTGCTCAGCAGAGCCAGATGTAGATGCAGGTGGATTTGTTGGAATTTCACCAGCCATCTTATACTGAAGCGTTTTTCTCTTCCTAAATCTTTTCTAAACACGGTTAAGTGCTTGCACCTTAGTACCGGCGCTCTGATGCCAATTGAAGGATAGAAAAACACTTAGAAAGAGGGGGTTTGAATAAGTGTAGTCTAAAAACTTGAACGATAAAAACAAATTGCACAGTTATTTTTATCCTGGTTCGTTGTTAACTAGACTACTCCAGTCCACCCCAACGGAGTGATTTACCTCACCTGAGGATTTAATCCACTAATCGCAACAGATTACCGTGGTTATCCACTTAGCCCACGACTAAGTCTTCTAGAGTATCCTGATCACAACCTGATCACTCTAGGAACAAATGCTTAGACACAAGCTAAGACTTTCTTAGAGTATCCTGACCACCACGTGATCACTCTAATTACAACTGCTTAGACACAAGCTAAGACTTCCTAGAGTATCCTGATCGACACTTGATCACTCTAGTTACTTACAAATTAATGTAATCAATTCTAAGAGTATTACAAATGCTTCTGAAAAGCTATAATCACAACAGTGATATTTCTCTTAACGTTTAAGCTTAATCTCACTAATATATTACAACAGCAATGTAGTGAGCTTTTGTGAAGATGAAGTTTCTGAGCTTTGAGTTAAACAGCGTTTCAGCAAGTTATTCAGAATACGTTCGTTCAGAATTCGTATAGAGTTCGTAACCTTGCTTCTCATCAGAACTTCATATTTATAGGCACTTGAGAAGATGACCGTTGGGAGCATTTAATGCTTTGCTTGTTCCGTACAGCATTGCATTTAATGTTTCACACTTTTGTCAACTACCTCGAGCCTTGTTCACGCTGTGTCTACTGACGTTGCCTTTAATAGCTTCCAACGTTCCTTTTGTCAGTCAGCGTAGCCTGCCACCTGTACTTTCTTCTGATCTGATGTTTGTGTATACAACGTTTGAATATCATCAGAGTCAAACAGCTTGGTTCATAGCATCTTCTTGTCTTCTGACCTTGAAGTGCTTCTGAGCGTGATACCATGAGAACTTCAGTGCTTCTGCTTCTGAACTCAAGTTCTTCTGATGCTTCCATAATCCCATGTTCTGATTCTGCCTTGACCATCTTCTGATGTCTTGCCAGACCATGTTCTGATGTTGCATGCTGAACCTTCTGAGTCAAAGCTTCTGAGCGCTGATTTGTGCATACTCTTTATATTTTTCCTGAAAAGGAAATTGCAATGTATTAGAGTACCACATTATCTCACACAAAATTCATATCCTTGTTATCATCAAAACTAAGAATATTGATCAGAACAAATCTTGTTCTAACAGTATGTAGGTGAAATGGGAAGTATAAGCCAATTAAAATAAAAGGGTAGGACAAATTTGGGGTATGACAGCTGCCCCTATTTAATCGTCTTAAACCTGAAAGTGAGATTGGCGATAGCCTTTCGAACATTCGAGGTAGAAGAAGATTAAATATCAAGACCTGAAATTTGTCCTAAAAAGATGGTATGAGTGTTATTCTTATTTTTCATTTTTGTATCGATATCTACTTGGGAAAGAAAATTTTGTTGTTTTTTTTTTCTTCTAGTGGAAGATTTATGGTATGTAATGGTTGAATGGGGATGGCTCGTAACGTAGCGGCGGTGCCAATACAAGGTTCTCAATGGAAATGATTGTTGTATGAAACCGTGATTGGAAAGTACGAGTTTGATGGAAAGATAGGATCTACCGACCCAAAATATTGAAAACAAGGATAAATGACTCGAAACTAGGGTGAGAATAACGAACTCATGATTCAAATATGGGGCGAGTATAACAGACTCACGACTCAAATCCAGGATGAGTATAACAGACTCATGACTCAAATCTAGGGTGAATGACTCGAAACTAAGGGTAAGATTAACAGACCTACGACCCATAAACAGAGGATAATGACTTGCTGGGGATTGGAAATTGGTTTTACAGTAAGAAATTATGGATGAATGGTAGTTTTCAGGCGGGAACTGACTTCACCATCAGGCGAGGATTGAAAATGATGGAAAGGATTTGCCTGGGCGGGGACTAGACATTGAAAAAAGGTTTGCCAAGGCGGGAATTAGGCTTTGAAAAAAGGTTTGCCAAGGCGAGAATTGAGCTTTGAAAAAAGGTTTGCCTAGGCGGGAATTGGGCTTTGGAAAAAGGTTTGCCAAGGTGGGAATTGGGCTTTTGAAGAATGATTACCAGGATGGGAACTGGATTTGGAAAATGATTACCAGGACGGGAACTGGGTTTTGAAGTGATTACCAGGACGGGAACTGGGTTTTGAAATGATTTGAAGGTCAGAAGGAAAAGGATTCACAACACGGGGGTTGGATCCGAAAAGGTCATCCACATGAGGGAAAATGACCACGGAGACTAGTGACGACTAGAATCGACCAAAAGACATCAGTAAACATTGAAGAATCACAGAGATATCGATGCTTGCGAAGCATAAGAATTACATTAATCCCTCAGGCCAAAAGGCGGGGTGTAACTCGTCAAGAGTGGCAATCGTTTGAATTGCCACACACCTAGTATGGTTATTCAAACGATTGAAAAATGAGATGGGTTAAATGCCCACCCTCATTCACACTCTAATTTGCAAGCAGCACATGGGAAATAACCTCGGAGACAACGATTTTGACGAAGAAAAACATTGTATCTGATCCACATTAGAGAGAGAAGATGAGACTTCTTCTGGGGGATATATATTACTTTGTGCCTTCTGTGCACATGCATGTTGGCTTATGCATTGATGCATGCTTGAATTTTTCAATGGCGTAATGCTCCACCTTGATGGAAATGCTACGCTTTTGAGGATATAATGCTATATGCAGTGAATACTATATGGAAAGTGCCAAATAAAGGCGTTGGTGATAGAGAAGCAGGATCATTGGGGTCCGTTGCTTGTTGTCTTAAGATGCCAATACGGATCGGTGTTGGAAACCCTATAGTACCAAAGATCATTGGCAACTGCACCGAGGGTTGAAATGTAGCTTCGTTGGGGAGGAAGTGACTTTGTCTGACTTTCCCTACACCTTGAAATGCTTGGGGATTGTGAGCTTGAGGAGATTTCCTCAATTCACCATGTTGAGGATGAGAAATTCAGATAAGGAGCCCAGGTTGGGGAAGTGGAACATCTCCTAGGAGAAATAAACTCATGTGCTTGGGGAGAGACCAAATTTCCAAGAGAAATAAACTCCTATGATTGGGGAGAGGACAATAAAACACAGAAGATTGTGCCCCAAGCTTCGTGAACTACGAAGGAATTTGTCCCAGGGGATCCTTGGAGAGATTTGTCGAATCTCGACGTAACTGCCCCAGATTGGTTGAACCCAAGAGAGATTCCTCGACTTGATTGCCCCAGATTGATTAACGGTGAATGGATGCCTCAGTTGACAGAGTCTTCACACAACTTGCCCCTTGGAGTGATCAGCCTTTGAAGTGAATGGCTCATGGAATCGATCAACTTTTTCTGCAATTGTTCGTTGTTTGATCTTCCTGGATGTTAAGTGTTTGTTCACAAGTAAAAGATATTTTTTTTGAAGATGATAATCCTAATGAAATGCATATGCTAGCTTCAAGATCAAAGTTGTTGAAACAAAGTTGTGACATTCACTGTTTGAATTATTTGTCATATCAATTTCAACACAAATGGTATGCAAACATCTGGGAGTCAGTATTACGCAACTTGTTATAGCATGCTTTCGAAATAAACCCTGATTCAATTAGGTATTTTAAGGGTTGTAACGTGGTCTGGTTCACGGTTTTAAAAAGAAAGAATTTAAGGCTCAAAGTCTAACCTAAACCTCCCATTCTTCGTGATGTTCTCCAGTCCTAAGTTCAACTTAACCTGATATGAGCGTCCATCCTTCAAGAGGAGTTTGAGATGATTGAGGAATCAATGAGGTCTTCTGGTCATGGCAGTCACTTTACCTTTCATTTTTGGTTTGCTATCACACGACTTTGTTCTTTCGATGAGGATTTTTATTTTTTGTAATCCTTGTTTTTCGCTTCTGCTTTGCTTTTCCTTTTTTGTTTCCCTAACTTTTGCCTGGACAAATTCTTTTTGAATTCTATTTTGAAGTCCAGCGGGATGCCCTAATTTTAGCCTAAGTCACTTATTATTGACTTAGCGGGCTCTTTTTTTTAATCACTTTTTCTTGACAAGTCGTGTGATCCCGAATCTCTTATTTGTTGGAGGTCATTGTGACTGCCACATTCTTTCATTGATGAGGGATTACCATTGTGGTATTGATTTTTCTCAACCTTTTGAAGGATAACCATTGTTGTATCCTCAGATGCGCGTTCCTGATGCATTTTGAATGCTCGATCAGATTAATTGAATGCTACCCTGCTGTCATACCCTAATTTTTACCCCCCCCCCCTGAGATGTCACACCTCCAGACTTTTCATAAGATTAAAACAAATGCTCAGAGCAGTCACTTATTCATCTGGTACTTAATCGGGGATGTTTAAGGACAAAAGAGCTCAGGAAAAGGATCAATCAATAGAAGGATTAGTCTCTAATACAATCATAGGACTCAAAAGCTTTATTTTATTCACCTATGATTGATTAGACACCAATCATCTGGACCCAGGTTTGCTTAGTTCACCAATCTAGGGATTTGAGCCCATCAAGGACAAAATCAGGGACCATATTTGGGAAACCCTAGAAAGCCCCAGGGCATCATTCAAAGGCTTCAATCATCTTCAAGTGATCCATATAACAATATCCATAAGGCATTACACTTCAATTCAAGATCCACATTCATCAATCTCATCTGGTCGACAATTAGGGTTTTTGACCTAATTCACCAAGATAGTTGACTTTTAATCAGGACATGGATCCAAAACTCAAAACATGGCTCAAGAACTTCTATCACCTCAATGTAATCCATTTACATCACTCGTTTAAGGAGGAGAACTTGATTCATCACAAAAGTCCAAGACTTCACTTCATTTGGAAAAAGTCAACTGTACAAGATTACCTTTGACTTTTGGGATTTTTAGTCAAACCATGACTTTTAAAGATCAATATCATCAATATATCATTATTAAAGTCATTTGGCAAAAGAAATTCAAGAAAATTCACCATGGATCAAAAAGTCAAGAATTAAGGTTTTTAAGGGTATTTTGGGAACTCAAAATTTTGCTTACACACTCAAAAAACTCCCAACATGAAAGTTGTAGATCTTGCAAAATAAAACAACATCTTACAAAGCAACTTTTTTCAAGAAATCAATCATTTAAGAGATTTGGGAATTTTGAAGTTTTAGGTCATAAAAACATAGAAAAATTTCTAAGTATTTTGACATAGTTTTCTTCAAACTTTGGGCCTGTTTTACACAATTTTCCCAAATGATTTTAGAAAAAACTCCTAACTAATGAATTGAAGTACATATTAAGGGCTTTCCAAATTATGCTCAACCTTCTCCAAATTCATTTTGAGCTGGGAGTTATGCTTGGTCAAAGTAGGCCTCATAAGGTAAAATTATAGGTCATGTACAATTTGAAACTTTGCAATTTTGTGCATATGGCCTCACTAATGGATGCTACACGACCCATAACACATCTTAAAACCTACCATGCATTCATTTTCACCATGGCATAAGAATTGAAGAAGATTCCCAAAAGCAAGAACATGTGATTATGTAATCATTACTTTTGAGAATTTATGGTAAGTAATGATTCATCAATTGGAATCTTCTCCTAAGCCAATAGAAAGCCTTGACATATCAGAACTGTTCCCCAAGATCAGATAGAATCAATGGATAAGGAGCTAACTCGGTTTGGCCATCATTGCATTTTGGAGATTCTTTGAATTTCTTCATGGCCAAGAAACTAAAACTCTCTTATTAAGCAAGCTCACTCCCTCAATCTGTACAGAACTCTTTGCCTATAAATACAAGTGCCATCCTTCATATTAATGACACCAAAGCAACTCCAATTCTTTCTTTCTCCTTCTCTCCCTCATGCTTATGGTTTTCAAAAGTTCTTTGGCAAGAAGAATCGAATTCTTCAAACTAGAGCTCTTCTTTTGAAAGTAAGGATTCTAACATCTCAAGGAGGTTCGTTAGAGGTGATCCAAGCACCTGGATCAATTCTGTAAGTGGAGAAACACCATAGTCACTCTCACTTTGAAGCTTAAGCAATTGGAGGTCTGTAGGAGAATTCAGAAGGTGTCAAACAAGTCTAAGCACATCAACATGTTCCTAGAGGTGTAGTGAAGCTATTCAGATGCCTGCAACACATCTGTAACCACAGAATCACCAACCTCCATGTTCATTTGAAGCTCAAATAGAAGGTATCAAGAAGGGCAATTCTAAAGCATTCAAGTTACAATAAGCATTCAGTTAGCATCACTGAGTCCCCAATAAGCTTTTAAGATCATTCAGCCATAGCCAGAAGTTCTCCAACATAGCCATCGACCTCCATTTTTAGAGGTATTTTTTCAGACTCTAACACTCATATTTAAGTACTCTTCTTGATATATCTCAACACCATTTCATTCAGCATCATCAGAGGATTGAAAACCCTCTATCACCATTTATTTATCTTACAGTATAGCCATTTAATTTTATTTTTCAATTTTTAGGGTTCTTCATGTCTTTTATATAATTCGTTAGTTATAGTTAATTATAGCTTATGTTAGTTACATATTTGAGTACGTGAGGAAATTTAGAGTGAAATCCATGTTTACATCACCCTGTTTGGTTGAGAAACGAGCAAGTTCACAAATTCAAAATTTGAGAGCTTGAGGAAGAAGACGACCATGGTTGTGGCGCGCAAAATTCAAATATATGGGCCAGGTTTATTTTATTTTGAATGGTAAGTGTTTTATAAACGAATTCATTGTTTGCCCTAGTGGCCTCACATGCGCTCTTAGTCTCCTCATGCCTCAAGTCTAGGGTTTGAATCCCCCTCGCCCCAGACTTTTTGATTCTTTTATTTTTTCAAACATTTCTAACTCATTTTGAAACAAAACCAGCTACGCGCGTGTTATAGTCACTAACTGGGGCTTGGCCCAGTGGTATTATTTTGAACGTGTGACCATAAGGGCGTGGGTTCAAGCCATGGTGGAGACAAACCTATTTTTTTTTCCACTAATTTCCTTTATTTTCTTCACAACTTCATATAATTAATTCACCTATCAAATTAAATCATTTTTACTTCATTTTTCACACACTTCTCATTTAATATATCTACTTTAAGGATATACAAAAAAAATCATAAAAAATATATTATTTTAGTATGTTTTAATTAGGTTTAAAATCACATATTTTAAGTATATTTTAATACCTTAAAAAATATAAATTTCACTTGATTTTCAAATCCTAACCTCTTGTAAATATTTTTCTGATAAAACCCTAATCATTTAGGTCTTAATTAGGTATAGACTTTGTCTTTACCCTAATTAAGTTGACATTTGTCAATTTTCAAAAACTGTTTTCAATCTCCGATCAAACGGACGATCCAGGTTTTCCGACAACAAAACCTTGTATCATTTCAATCATCCTTCAACTGTTTTTCATAAACAGAAAATCATTTCTTTTGGGCCTCTAATAGAGTGTAAGTCCCAACCCCCTTTTATTTTTACAGATAATCAATTGTTTTCACAACAGCAATCATTTCAATTGCAAATCATTTTCATCTATTTCTTATAAACAGAAAATCATTTCTCTAGGCCTCTAATAGAGTGTAAGTCCCATCCCTTTTTTCTTTCTTTTAATATTCAATTAATTCTTTTCAAACAACTGTTTTCATCACAGTCAACCAGTACTATAAAGTATTGGGCCTCTAATAGAGTGTAAGTCCCAGCATCTTGTTCTTTTCATAGTTTGTTTTCAAAAACTGTATTTACAAAATCTTCTTTTTGTTTTCAAAATATTCTTCTGGTATTTGAAGGGCATTATTCCCGGTGAAACTCTTCAGATACCTATGTGACCTTTGTCCATCTTCACTTCTTCTCTTTTTCAAAAAACCTTTAAATGTTTATCATAAATATTCAACTGTTATCATTAAACAACAAAATTGCTGGTAAGGCTTTGTACATACATCTTCAAAGGCCTCCACTCCATCCAGGTTAGGCGTTATAGCTTTCATTTTATAGTCTTTATTTAAATTACTGTCAAATATAAACTGTTTATATATTGTTTAGAACTACGTCTGAGTGTACAACCTTAGGACAGCTAAACTATATATATTATAGGACTATGGCCTAGGATTGAGAATGTCTTCCCGGTGAAGGCTCATTCCTAATTAGAGATCTGTAGTTCAAACCCTCAAGATGAATTATTCCCGGTGAAACATCTTGAAAAAGCCTTAGAACCCAAACTTGGACACATCCACCCAAGAGGAATTATTCCCGGTGAAACCTCTTACCCTTTTGCTTAGAGCCAAAATAAGTTCAAAACTACATAGCTCTCTCTTGTGCTATAACAAGGACCCTCGATTAGCCTCCTCTTGGGCTTTGTACCAGGACCCACAGGCTTCTTAAAAACATTCCTAGCTTACTCTTGAGCTTGTATACAGGGACCCATCAGGTTTCTTATAAACATAGGAATAGGTCTTTAGTCACCTTTTAGCCTATCCTGGTGAGTTTCTTCATTTCTTCAAACCAGACTTTAGACAAGCTAAGAATGTCTCAATCTAACATTGAATACACCTTTTGGAATGAGATACATGGACAATCTCTGTCACCCTTATCTTCCATAATTTCCCATTAGCAGAATCTAGGATCCATATTTGTTTATCCTTGGTCAGTGTCAGCCTCAACCTTGTGCCTCATGCAAGGCATAAAATAATGACTTCCCCAGTTAAGAGTCAACCACAATTATGGGCTTTGTACAGAACACCAAATAAAATCCATCAAATAAATGCTCTCCAGGTAGAGTCATCCTCAATTCTGGGCTTTGTACAGAACACCAAATAAAATCCATCAAATAAATGCTCTCCAGCTAGAGTCAGCCTCAATTCTGGGCTTTGTACAGAACATAAAAACTCCTTAGTTTAAGTCCATCCCCAGTAGAGTTATCTCTCAAGGTCAATAAAACAATAAATCAATCAAAAGCCTCAACCATGGGCCTCATACAAGCCAGCTAAAAATCAAATCTTTCAAACAATAGATAGACATAGCTCATCTTCATGGGAAGGTATTTCTCTTATCTCACCACAAACAAATAATCATTTCAAACAAACAATCATTTCAAACATTCTCCCATTTAGGACTCGTGAAAGGCATGCTCTGGCTACATCCCAGACTTGTACAACTTTCCCTAATTTGGTTGAGAATCTTTCATTCAAGAGGCATGTTGGATGTCATACTTGATCAACCAAGTAGGCTCCCTCTCTTTATGAAACAAATTTAGCTTTTCTGTCACTTAAAAAAATGTTTGTGGTGGAATAGTAGAAATACCTCTTTGTAAAGATGATTTCATGTCTCTTTACTGTAAACAGAGATTTAATTCAAGCTTCAACCTTGAGATCAAGCAAGGCACCAAAAATCATTAAAATCCCTAATTAGTTTTCCGAACTACAAAAAGCTCTGACTTTCATTAGGGATATGTAGGCATGAGGTTCACAAGGAATCTCAGCGAGCTAATAAAATACCCAAAATAGTCTGTCTGTCTGTCTTTCTTTAAAATCAATTCAATTCCTTCTCCTAACACAAAGGAGAAACTTTCCCAATCATAAGCAACAAACACAAACACATAGACACAAAGAAGGTTTCCATAGAGTACTACAGATATGTAGGGTGCTTAAACTCTTCCCTATGTATATCCGACCTCCCGGACTCCAGAATTTCTAGTCGTAGGATAATTAAAAAGTTCGTGTGATATCGTAGGAAGAACTGAAACAAAATTCATCCCGCCCCGGCTCTACGAATTGTTCTTGTTCCCTAACATTAACGACTTCGTCGACATCAACGTAATTAAGATCTTCTTAATTGGAAATCCAGTTCCAACCTTACTTGCGGATGCTTATCACTCTCTGCATTCAAGAAACTCTTAGGGTGAATCCCCACACTTAGCAAACTCTTAGGGTTTATTTGAGATCTTTTTCCCCTTTCCTACTCGTAGGATAAATAAAAAGTTCGTGTGATATCGTAGGAAGAACTGAAACAAAATTCATCCCGCCCTGGCTCTACGGATTGTTCTTGTTCCCTAACATTAACGACTTCGTCGACATCAACGTAATTAAGATCTTCTTAATTGGAAATCCAGTTCCAACCTTACTTGCGGATGCTTATCACTCTCCGCATTCAAGAAACCTGCAGCGAGGAGGATTAATCACATGATGCGTACCGTTGTTATATTAATGGTTCGTCTCGCACCTGCCGAAGTCTAGCACTTTCTGGAACATGAGGGATGGCCTTTACTGGTCACATAAAATCATGTCCCTCACTCATATGGACATTTAGTGGCGTAGTCCTGACAACGACGAAACCAAGATAATCTTCAGTTGTGGAAGTTATCCCAACGTACCCCTTATTGGAACTAAGGGAGGAATCAGTTATAATCCAGCTTTTGCTCGTCGTTAATACGACTATCCCATGAAAAATATACCAAGTAGTATTCAATTGGAGGGTCTATTCTTCAAGAACATCGACGATCGTGGCAACATGATGAAGAAGGAAATTGTCCAAGCCTGGCGTCTTGTTCACACAAAAGGGAGAAGATCGTTAGGAAAACATCTTTGCATCTCCGTGGATCCTTACCTTCAATGGGTACGCGTCAGAGCATTCAAGCTCAGGATGCCATATAAACATCAAGAACCTATTCCCCTAATGGTCTGTTTGGTTGGAGGTAGATGGAGGGGAGGGGAGGGGAGGGGAGGGGAGGTAATATTTGTAACTATATTTGTTTGGTTCACTTTTTATGAGGGGAGGGGAGGGGAGGGGAGGGGAGGGGAGCAAAATCCCTCCTAAACTCACTTTTTGCTCCCCTCCAAATTGGAGGGATTTGGAGGGGAGGGAAGATTTATTTATTAAAATTTTATTATGTTCCCTAATTTATCCTCAAATATTTTTTTATTTCCAAGATTGTCCTTACTAAATTATTAAAGATTAGGTTTTTGTTTCACGTTGCATTTGTCTTCTATTTTGTGGCTGGTATCTGTACCTTGTTTTTCTCAGGTGATTTTTTTCTTTCATTGAATTGTTCTTTTTGATTTTATATTTTTATTACGTGTGTAATCGATATTGTTTGTTAGGATGTTATATTTGTACCTATATGCTATTCAAATTTGTATATCAAATCTATAATTTTACGGCGAATAAAATAGGATTCAACCTATTTTAATTATAAGAACTGTATGGTATAAAAAATAGTAGCAAAGTAACGAAGACACCTGCGTAAGGTGTATCAAAAGTACCGAAAGCATAGACTATGGTAAAAGGCATCGAAAGTAGCGAAATCCAAAGCATAGAAAGGTATACACGTTTGCTATATATAAAAAACAGTAGCAAAGAAATTGATATACAAGTTTGCTATATATAAAAAACAGTAGCAAAGAAAAACAGTAGCAAAGAAATTTATATACACGTTTTGTATAATGAAAAGAAATTTATATATTAATAAAATAAATAGTAACAAATTATATATATGAATTTTTTTTAACTTTCTAATATTAATATAATAAATAGTTTTTTTTTTCAATATAATTTTTTTTTAACATTCTAATATTATTTTATCTATTTTTTATTATAGAAATTATTTTATTGAGTTAGATGGATCATCAAGATCAGAGAATTCGTATTAACAAATGGTTTGATTTGCGTCGAAGAGTTATAGTTCAACTAATGTGTGCTGTTGTTTACTATTATGTTCGATTATCTCGTAAAAGAAAATTGTGTTATAGTATGAGCTCTGAGAGAGAAAGGGTACGTGAAGAAATTATGTACCGAATTAGTAACAGTGAAACTAGTAGAAATATATTAAGAATGGGTCCCCAAACTTTTATGACCTTATGTGATATCTTACAAAGAGAAGGGGGATTAAAAGCTACTCGATGGTCAAGTGTGGAAGAGCAAGTTGCAAAATCAATTTACATACTAACACATAATGCAAAAAATCGTGAAGTCAACTTTTGGTTTCGTCGTTCTGGCGAGACTATTAGTCGTTATCTTCATCAAGTTTTGAGAGCTATTCTTGAATTAGAAGACAAATTTCTTGTCCAACCCGATGGCTCAACGGCCCCTCATGAAATTTCTAGTAGTTATAGATTCTACCCGTATTTTAAGGTAATATTTATTATTAATAAATTATACTCCCTACATAAAAATACTAAACTTTATAGTATTCATAGATTTTATTGATAAAAAAATTATATTGTATTAGGATTGTGTTGGTGCAATTGATGGAACACATATACGTGTCAAAGTATCTGCAAAAGATGCCCCTAGATATCGCGGTAGGAAAGACTATCCGGCACAAAATGTTTTAGCAGCATGTACTTTTGATTTAAAGTTTACTTATGTGCTCGCGGGATGGGAAGGGTCTGCCTCTGACTCTAGAATAATAAAGAATGCATTAACACGTGAAGATAAACTTAAAATTCCTCAAGGTAATACAAGAATAACCTAGACTTATAGTTGTTTATATTATATTTTAAACTGTCACATTTATTATTTACCTTTACTATAGGAAAATATTATCTTGTCGATGCTGGATTCATGTTGACAAGTGGCTTAATTAAGCCTTATAGAGGAGTTTGGTATCACCTGAAAGAATATTCTGCTAGAAATCCACCCCAAAATTCTAAAGAGTTATTTAATCTTCGACATTCGTCTTTACGCAATGCAATTGAAAGAGCCTTTGGTGTATTGAAAAAAAGATTTGAGATTTTATCTAATTCAACAGAGCCAAATTATGGAGTCAAAGCTCAAAAATTAATCATTTTTGCATGTTGCATTCTTCACAGTTATCTGATGAGTATAGACCCGGATGAAGACCTTATAGCAGAAGTAGATGCTGAACTTGCAAATCAAAATGTATCGCATGACAATCATCAAGGTTCAAGAAGTGACAGAGATGAGCTTGCTATGGGTGGGGTTATAAAAGATAGTGTAGCACATCAGATGTGGTTAAATTATCAAAATAATAATTTAGCTTAGAGAGTCTGACTTATATTTTATAATATTATTTTTATGTTTGTTGTTCCTTGATGAACTGGTACCAAATTTATTATGATGTTTATTATGTTATTGGAACTTTTTTTAATTACATTTATTAACTTTGTTGTGTTATAATTGTTCATTTTCATAGTTTATGGCATCGAATAAGCAATTACCAATTAATAATGGTAATCCTGGAACTTTAACTTGGAATAGAGCCATGGATGATGCTCTTGTTGATGCTTTTATGCATGAATATGAAAAGGGGAATAAAGTCAACGGTACATTCACTACATCAGCATATGAAAACATTGCAGCTGAACTCCGTGCATTATTTGGGAACAAAATTGACAAGCTGAAGATAAAAAACCGTTGGAAAACTTTGAAAAAAAACTTTACTGAATATTATGACATTTTTAAAGGCAGTATGAGCGGATTTTCTTGGAATTCAACTACACAATTATGGGATGCCGAGTCAGAAGTTTGGGATGCTCTAATTGAGGTAACTTTTGTATGAACTTTTTTTAATCAATAATTGTATAACTTTTATTAATCAATAATTGTATAACTTTCATTAATCTTATATCTTTTATTTATCATACTTTTTCAGTCAAAATCAAAAGCATCAAATTTGAGAAATGTACCACTTCCAAATTATGAGAAGATGGTGATACTTTATGGACCTAACCGAGCGGATGGAGAGGAATCTGGAACTTTAAAAGAGACAAGAAAACAAAAGTCATCGGTCACCAATGAAGACTTTGTCGAAACTATTCAAGATATTGATGACCATGTTGCCCGAAATGAGGTGAATTTGGAAAGCTTTGATGTTGGTTACGATTTTTCTGTACCTGAAACACAATCACCAGATCCTTTAAGTGGGAGTAAAAGGAAGAAAATGAAAGTGGTAAAAAACAAAGATACAAACAACGATATTACTGAACTCCAAGAATCAATTGTCTTGGTTGCAAATGCACTAACCGAAGGAAATGCTGCAATACGAGAAGGAAATGAAATAATGAGAGAGCGTCAGAAATATGAATTGCCTCCAATTTCAGGGGAAGAAACATGGAATTTAATAAAGGAGTGTGGATGTGATGCAAAGTCATTGCCGCAAATATATTGCACTATCATGAAAGATGCTGACAAACTTAGGATGATTCTCCAGTGTCCACCTGAAGCCCGCAAAGCAGTGATAATGCAAATGGTCTTTGGATCATCTGATTGATCACTTTATAATAGTTTTATGACTTTTATGAATATTTTCTTTACAATTTAATGTTTCTGAATATTTTGTTTACAACTTAATATGTTTTTGGATATTTTGTTTAAATTTGTGTGGTTTATAATATGAACAAGTTTTTATTTGGTGCCTCTGACTCTATAATTATTTTTATTTAGAATTAATTTTACCAAGTACAAATGAAAATATTTGTAAGGTTAAAAAGGTAATTTAATTTTAAAATCCCTCCCTCCCCTTGTGAACCAAACATATATGTTGTTAAAAACCCCTCCCCTCCCTTCTTTGAACCAAACATATATTTAGTTGAATTCCCTCCCCTCCCCTCCCCTCCATTCCCCTCCCCTCTATTAAATTCCCTCCCCTACCCTCCCCTCCCCTCCGTTGAACCAAACGGACCCTAAGGGAACCAATATTCCTTTTCTCCACCGATGTTGAGAAATTACAAGCGGCATTAAACAAGGTATGCCAAAAAGGAATGCTTGGAAAAACGAATATCGAATCGTCAAAATAGAAAATGTTGAGATTCAGAACATCCTAAGAAGGAAGGATGAGTTACTTGAAGTGCTCGATCGACAAGTGACACAATCGTCACTTTCTCATCATATCCCTCCTGCTTCCTGGATCATCAATCAGCTCACGTCAGAGAATGCTCAGCTCAAGAAACATTAGAAAATGTTAGAACGTGAAGTCGGCTCTTAGTCAAAGTTTTAAGAGTCCTTTCTCTCTGTTTCTCTGTATTTCCATTTTCAAAGTGTGTAAAAAATGGCGTTTTTGCTTAATCAATAAAAAGTTTGATGTTTCATAACGTAATTATGGTGTTTCCTTGAAAAATATTAACTTAATTGCACATCATGCATCGCTTTAGTTGTACGTACTGACACGAGAATTGTCGTGGATCTAGTAGTCACTTTCCTTTCTCCAGAAAGAGAGGCGGAGAAGGAGGTGAACAAAGACACTCAAGCTGTCTCATTCATGCAACACTCGTTCAAGTCGCAAGAAAAGAATGGAAGACTTAGAACAAGAGAATGGAGAACTCAGAGAAGAGGTTAATACTCTCAAAGATGATGTTGAAAGGCTCAATAGTATGGTAGAAGCCCTGGTGGTTGTGCAGAATCAACCAACGCCAGAAGAACCACAAAGGACTGTGGTTTCCGAGATTGTTTCTACTCCTATTCCTCAGTATACCATGCCGCCCGACCGACCTTGGGGCATGCCGTATAACTTTACTCCAGAAGGGTACATACCCCCAGTTTCTGAAGTTCCAAGAGTCACCATGGATATGCGTCCCCCGGAGGGTTACAGACCTTTGGAAATTGAAGTTCCAAGAGCAACAGCAATGGGTTTCACACAACAGAATGCTGAGATTCCAAGATCTGCTGTCATGGCTTCTCCACGACCATTTGTACATACTTTTCCTCCACTAGGTGGACAAGTATATCATCACGCTCCAAGTGAGGATGCTGGCGTGTATGAAAGATTGGACGAGTTCCAAGAACAGTTTCTTCAAATGCAGAAGGAACTCAAGACTCTCCGGGGACAAGATCTATTTGGAAAGAACGCTGCAGACCTCTGTCTGGTTCCAAATGTTAAGATTTCTCACAAATTCAAAGTACCAGAGTTCGAGAAGTACAAAGGGAATTCATGCCCACAAAGTCACCTTGTGATGTACGCTTGAAGAATGTCAACTCAGACTGATAATCAACAATTGCTCATTCATTACTTTCTAGACAGCCTGACTGGTGCTGCACTCAAATGGTACATGAACTTGGACAGTTTAGAGATTCGTACTTTTCGAGACCTCAGAGAGGCCTTCGTCAAACAGTATAAGTACAATCTGGATATGGCTCCCGACAGAGATCAACTCCAGGCCATGACTCAAAAGGATAGAGAAAGCTTCAAGGAATACGCTCAGAGATGGCGTGAAGTTTCTGCTCAAATTTCTCCACCACTTGAAGAGAAAGAAATGACAAAAATCTATCTCAAGACTTTGAGTCCATTTTACTACGGACGAATGGTTGCAAGTGCACCTACTGACTTTACCGAGATGGTAAACATGGGCGTACGTTTAGAAGAAGCAGTTCGAGAAGGACGTTGGAACAAAGAACCAGAATCTTCTGTTGGTCCAAGAAAGTATGGAAGTTCTTTCTAGAAGAAAAAGGATCAAGATGTCAGCAATGTCTTGCACAAAACCAGAAAGAGGTTCTAACCACAGGTTACAGCAATAACTCTGGTTGTTAACTCAGCGCTAGCTTATCAACCTCAGGTTTCGCAACAACCATTTCAACAAAGGTCGCAACAACCTCAGCAGCAGGTTCGACCTCCAAATTTCAACATCAATCGGGCACAAAGGTATCCTTCCTTTGACCCCGTGCCAATGCCTTGTGCTGAATTATTTCCAACACTATTGGCAAAAGGACTCATTCAGACAAAGAGCCCTCCAAATCCTGCGAATGAATCATCACAATGGTTCAAGGCTGACCAATCTTGTCCCTACCATCAGGGGGCACCATGTAACGCCCGAAAAAAAATAATTATTTTCTTAAATGAGTCATTTGTGATGTTTATTGAAATTTTCGCTTTTTGGGACGATTTAGTCGGTATTAGTTCGGGATAGTGGATCGATATTTAATTGAAAGTTTTAATATTTTTAGTATTAGAAATATTAATGAGTTAATATTTAGCATTTTGGAAATTTTTCGAGTAACTAAGATTTGACCGGAAATATGAGACATTGAGTTATTAGAGGATGTTAGAAGTATTTATTTTATTATTTATTTAATTAATTGATGTGTTAATTGATATATATATATATATATATATATATATATATATATATATAATAATAATAATAATAATTAAACTTGTGTGCAATTGTGTTTAATTGAGTTAATTAAGTTATTAGAGAGTTAGTATTAATTGGGCCTATTTGTTGGAGTTATAAGCAATTAGGGGGTGTTATTCATTTTAAGCCCAATATAACAAATAAGAATAGTAAGAAGGGAAATGAGGAGTAGGGAATCATTATTTCGTTCTGCTGGTTTTGAAGAATTGAAGTGGAGGAGAGGAACAAGAAGAGGAACTAGGGTTTTGGAGGAGAAATCAAGAGGTAAGGGGGAGAATCCTTATTATTATGGGTTAGTATGATTGGGTCAATGGGTAGATTAACATGATTAGGTTTTTATTATGTTGAAATTGGAATTTAATTTGGAAAAAATATATGATCCTGTTTGGATGTTTATATTTCTGTGATATAGTACTAGTATCTGTTATTGAGCTAGAATGATTGGGATTCATGGAATACAAATTATTGGTTGTGTATTTAACGCCTCCTTTGTTGGTAGTTTGGTGTAATCTTTTATGATGTAAACTATACCCAATGGCGGCTGTGTATTAACCATCCGCGTTGCTGTTATGTTTACTGAGAGAAATTAATTTCAATTGAAATTATGCAATCTGCTATGTCACAATATATTAAATAAGTCTTGCTTACAGTTCTATAGAAAATGAATTTTAAAGCACGTTGATCATGGATGAGTTATTAACAATTTTCAAGCAATAAATACAAGGAGAACTATTCAAATAATGGAAATGTGAGAGTAGTTTGCAGAATACTGTAGCACAAATGAAAAAAAAAACATAGAAAATAGGTACCGTATGTAATTCAAACAGTCCCGTTTGACCGAATAGCGGAATTAAGCGGTATAATTAGTTATCCGGAATTTGATGAAAATTTACGTAGTAGCTAAGTTTAATTAGTAGATTAACATAGTGGTGTTATTTTTTTGAAAATGTGATATTTACGAACCGACCGAAATAGTATAGATTTAAATATCTTTTATATTAAATATTGGTTTTAGAATAGAAAATAGGCTTAAATGCACTTTTCGTCCCTGTAAGTTAGCGATTTTTTGATTTTTGTCCCTGTAAATTATTTTTTTTGGTTTCAGTCCCTATATTTCACTTTCACTTTCGTTTTAGTCTCTAAAATCAAAATCCGCAGGAAATTTCATAGGAAAATCCGCAGGTAACTTGCAGATTTTCCTGCGGATTTTGGCTTTAGGGACTAAACCTCAAGCAAAAAGTAAGATATAGGGATTCAAACCAAAAAAAATAACTTACAAGGACGAAAATCAAAAACTCGCTAACTTACAGGGACCAAAAGTGCATTTAAGCCTAGAAAATATATTTGAAACTTGGAACTAATGTAATATAATTATTAATTAGTTGATTTAATTAATAGTTGAATTAATTTCAATGAGTTTAATTGATTGGAATAAATTTGGAATTAGATCAATTATTCGGTTTTGTCGGTAAAATACTGTATCTTGAGAATTTAACTGTAATTGTATTCTTGGTCAAATAATAATGAATTGATACTTGGTTTGGAAGTGTATTCTTATATTTTGTTGACAATATCAATTAACAGGAGATGGTATGATTTACTAGTGTTAATTGTATTTTGTGAACCGTAATTGAATATTGTTTCTATTATGTGGTTTGGTATTAATGTGTTGTGAATGTTGTGTACAGTGTGATATATAATTCATAGAGATGAATTATTGTTGGTGTGCGGTAAGTTAAGATTGATGAGATAATCTTAATTGCGTAGTTGGTTGGTAATTGTACATTCATTCATGGCATAGTCGCCTTTATGGTGGAAGCGGTGAAACTGTGGATTCACATGGTAATAGACGGTGATCATTGAATTGAAATAGACGTAGAATACGTTGATCCTTAATTGGAAACATACGCGGTGGCTTTGATCTTGTCCGGATCGGAAGAGTGGCTTTGATTCTAGATATTGAATCAGAAAGCGGTGAAACGTTGGGTTCACATTGCGGCACCACATGCATAGCGTCACATATCTTGCATTGAGTCACATTAGAATTATGCGATAATTGAATATGTGAAGTTGATGTAGTTGTGATATGTGTATGAGCTTGATAATCTAAATGAGTGATGTTTGAATACATATTTGATTAAATGTGTGAATATGTGATAATTATGGTTGTGTGCGCAATTGAGAATATAATACTGGAATTGAAATATTATACTCTTTATACTTGTTGTATACTTGATAACATGTGAAATATAGATCGATTATTATTATCTACATGGTTACACATAGTGTGATTAATTACTTGAATTGTTGATTTAACCATTGTACCTTATTATAATTTCTTCATAATGATTCGTATTCTCACCCTTATGTTTTAATGTTGCCCTCGTTTGGCGACATGCAGGTTCTGAAGTTTAGTAGCTTGTGCATGATCTAGCCGGAGATTCTTCCGTGTTTGTTAGATATTAGGTAGTGAGTCGATGCTCTGGTCATGTAACACTGGGTAGACTAGTCGTGTTGAACTCATGTTCCTAATTGGTTTTGTATTATGTTTATAACTTAAGAACTTGTTATTTGGCTACTTGTTGCTTGAGAGGCTTTAAGTCAAATACTATGAATATTATGATTATGGTTTGTTTTATGTTAAGATATTTTGAGATATGATCATGGTATGCGACATGAATCATTTTATGAATACATGAGTATTTTAGTATTTTCCTCTATGAATGCATATTCTTTGTGAATTGTAATTAAATGTTTAGGTGTTATTTGAAATGACCAGGTGTATCATATATTGTAGATAAATGTTGTCGATTTTTAAAAGCTTTTAGTTTCTGAAAACGTCGATGTGACGCCCTTTTGAATTATATGCATGCTTATTCTCTAAGTATATGCTTATTTATTTTGGGGTATATAAGAGGTGTTACATTAGTGGTATCAAAGCATGGTCGACTAGTTGGTCAATAGTCGTTAATGTTTTCTAATCCTGTTGTATTCGATTTGTGTATCTGACACGATCGATACTATTTGTCTGGTTGTTTGTTTGTCGTAGGACGATGGTTACAGGCAGGAATGATGATGCCATTGCTAAGGTGTTGAGGATGTTGGTTGGCTCCATTGGTCATATTCCTCAAGCGAATGCTGGTAACCAGAATGGAGATGATGATGAGTACCGTGCTTTGGGGAGATTCCAGAGGAACAATCCTCCTGTCTTTGAGGGTGAGCACGAACCTGATAAAGCTCAAGCTTGGCTGAAGGCGATTGAGAAGATCTTCAGAGTCATGAACTGTACTGATGCTCAGAAAGTGCAGTTTGGTACTCATATGTTGGAGAAGGAAGCTGAAGATTGGTGGAACAACACTCTGCAGAGGTTTGAAGAAGATGGCATTGAGGTTACTTGGGATATTTTTCCTGATGTCTTCTTGGAGAACTATTTTCCGGAAGATTGTCGTGGGAAGAAAGAGGTGGAATTCCTTGAGTTGAAGCAAGGAAATGGTACTGTTGCTGTTTATGCTGCTAAATTTCAGGAGCTTATAAAGTATTGTCCCCACTACAATACTGCTAATGCTGAGAGATCTAAATGCTTGAAGTTTGTGAATGGCTTGAGACATGACATCAAGAAGGCTATTGGTTACCAACAGATTACCCGTTTTACTGAATTGGTTAACAAGAGTCGGATTTATGATGAGGATAGTAGGGAGAGTGCTTCTTTCTGCAAGAGTTTGAAAGGGAAAAATCAAGATCGTGGGAAACCGTATGATGACAAGAGGAAACAAGCTGGTTTTGGATAGAAGCCAAGTGGGGGAGGATCTTCTACTCCACTTAAGTGCTTCAGATGTGGTGTTGAAGGTCATCGGGCTATTGATTGTGGTAAGGATCCTGTGACATGTGTCAAGTGTGGCAAGAGTGGTCACAAAGCAATCAATTGTAGGACTGGTTCGAATGTGACTTGTTTCAACTGTGGAGAGAAAGGTCACATTAGTACCAAATGTGACAAACCAAAGAAGGAACAGCCGAAGGGAAAAGTGTTTGCATTGTCTGGTGCGGAGGCCACTACGGATGATAGGCTAATCCAAGGTACGTGCTTTATTAATGGTACACCTTTGATTGCCATTATTGATACCGGTGCAACACATTCTTTCATTTCTTTGGATTGTGCTAAGAGATTGAATCTTGTATTATCTGATATGCGTAGAAGTATGGTTATTGATAAACCTGCTATGGGTTTTGTTTCTACTTCTTATCTATGTCTGAATTGTCCATTGAGTATCTTTGGTAGAGATTTTGGGATTGATTTAGTTTGTCTTCCTTTAGAACAACTTGATGTGATCTTGGGTATGAATTGGTTGGAATTTAATCATGTGAATATCAACTGTTTTGATAAGACGGTCATCTTTCATGAGAATTGTGTTAAAGAAGATTTGTTTTTGTCTGCTAAGCAAGTCGATGAATCAGTGCAAGATGGGGCTGAGTTGTTTATGTTGTTGGCAACCTTAGATGTGCACGAGAAGAGAACCATTGAGGAATTTCCAATAGTCTGTGAATTTGTGGAGGTATTTCCTAAAGATATAAGTGATTTACCACCGGAACGAGAGGTTGAGTTTTCGATTGATTTAGTTCCTGGAACTAGTCGTATATCGATGGCTCCCTATAGAATGTCTGCTTCTGAGTTGAAAGAGTTGAAGAGTCAACTTGAAGATTTGCTTGAGAAGAGATTTATTCGTCCTAGTGTATCTCCGTGGGGTGCACCTGTTCTATTGGTCAAGAAGAAAGAAGGTTCTATAAGATTATGTGTTGATTATAGACAATTGAACAAAGTGACGATTAAGTATCGATATCCACTTCTGAGAAATGATGATTTGATGGATCAATTAGTTGGAGCTTGTGTGTTTAGCAAGATTGATTTGAGGTCTGGGTATCATCAGATTCGTATGAAGGCGGAGGATATTCAGAAGACTGTTTTTCGGACGAGGTATGGTCATTATGAGTATTCAGTTATGCCATTTGGTGTGACTAATGCGCCTGGTGTGTTTATGGAATATATGAATAGAATTTTTCATGAGTACTTAGACAAGTTTGTTGTTGTGTTCATTGATGATATTCTGGTGTAGTCTAAGAATGAATAAGAGCATGCTGAGCATTTGAGGATCGTGTTGTCTGTGTTGAAAGAGACGCAGTTGTTTGCTAAGCTTTCTAAGTGTGAGTTTTGGTTGAAGGAAGTGAGCTTTCTTGGACATGTGATTTCTAGTGGTGGTATTTTGGTTGATCCCGTTAAGGTTGAAGCTGTATCTCAATGGGAGGCTCCGAATCTGTTTCAGAGATTAGAAGTTTTCTTGGTTTGGCTGGTTATTACAAGTTCATTGAGGGTTTTTCTAAGTTGTCGTTACCACTGACGCAGTTGACTAGGAAGGGTCAAGCTTTCATTTGGACTTCACAGTGTGAAGAGAATTTTCAAGAGCTTAAGAGAAGATTGACTTCTGCTCCTATTTTGATATTGCCAGATCCTTTAAAACCTTTTGTTGTGTATTGTGATGCTTCATTGTTGGGTTTGGGAGGTGTTCTAATGCAAAAAGGACAAGTGGTAGCTTATGCTTATAGGCAACTTAAAGTTCATGAGAGGAATTATCCGACGCATGATTTAGAGTTGGCCGCCGTTGTGTTTGTTTTGAAGCTTTGGAGGCATTATTTGTTTGGATTGAGATTTGATGTGTTTAGTGATCACAAGAGCTTGAAGTACTTGTTCGATCAGAAAGAGTTGAATATGAGGCAAAGGAGATGGTTGGAGTTCTTGAAGGACTATGATTTTGGTTTAAACTATCATCCTGGTAAAACGAATGTTGTAGCCGATGCATTGAGTAGGAAGTCATTGCACATGTCTATGTTGATGGTTCGAGAGTTTGAATTGTTGGAACAATTTAGAGACTTTAGTTTCTTATGTGAAGAGACTTCTAGTGGTGTGAAGCTTGGTATCTTGAAGCTTACTAGTGGTATTTTGGATGAGATTCGAGAAGGACAGAAATTTGATTTGGGTTTGGTTGATCGATTTACATTGATTAATCAAGGAAAAGGTGGTGACTTTCGAATTGATGAGAATGGTATCATGAGGTATCGTGATAGAGTTTGTGTTCCTGATGTTGTGGACTTGAAAAGAAGGATTCTTGATGAAGGACATAGAAGTAGTTTGAGTATTCATCCTGGTGCTACTAAAATGTATCAAGATTTGAGGAAAATGTTTTGGTGGCAAGGTATGAAGAAGGACATAGCGGAATTTGTGTATTCATGTTTGACCTGTCAAAAGTCAAAGATTGAACATCGAAAACCGTCTGGTTTGATGCAACCGTTATCTATTCCCGAGTGGAAGTGGGATAGTATCTCTATGGATTTTATTTCGGGTTTGCCGAGAACATCGAGTAATTGTGAGGCAATTTGGGTCGTTGTGGATAGGTTGACGAAATGTGCTCATTTTATTCCGATGAGGATGGATTATACGATGGAGAGGCTTGCTAAGTTGTACATCGAGAAGATTGTGTGTTTGCATGGTATTCCGTCGAGCATTGTTTCGGATAGAGATCTGAGGTTTACAAAGTTCTTTGGGTACGAAGTTGCGTTTAAGTTCGGCGTATCATCCTCAAACCGATGGTCAAACAGAGAGGACTATTCAGTCGCTTGAAGATCTTTTAAGGTCTTGTGTTTTGGAACAAGGAGGAAATTGGGATAGTTTCTTGCCTTTGATCGAGTTTACTTATAACAACAGTTTCCATTCGAGTATTAGAATGGCACCTTTTGAGGCTCTTTATGGTAGGAGGTGTAGAACTCCCTTGTGTTGGTACGAATCGGGAGAGAGTGCTGTGGTTGGACCTGAATTGATTCAAGAGACTACGGATAAGATTAAGATGATTCAAGAGAAGATGAAGACTCTTGAGTTTGAGAAGGATGATCACGTGTTTCTTCGAGTTACGCCTATGACGGGTGTTGATAGAGCCTTGAAGTCGCGTAAGTTTACGCCACGTTTCATTGGTCCTTATCAGATTTCGGAAAGGATTGGTGAAGTGGCATATCGGATTGCATTGCCACCGTCTCTTTCTAATCGTTATGACGTGTTCCATGTGTCTCAGTTGAGGAGGTACATTGCAGATCCGTCTCATGTTGTTCAGTTAGACGATGTTCAAGTAAGAGACAATTTAACGGTTGAAACATCACCTATGAGGATCGAGGATTGGAAAGTTAAGAAACTTCGTGGTAAAGAGATTACTTTGGTGAAAGTGATATGGGGTGGAGTCACCGAGTGCAATATCACATGGGAACTCGAGGATAAGATGAAGGAATCGTATCTGGAGTTATTTGTTTAAGGTAATTTTCGAGGCCGAAAATCTTTTAAGTGGGGGAGAGTTGTAACGCCCGGAAAAAAATAATTATTTTCTTAATTGAGTCATTTGTGATGTTTATTGAAATTTTCGCTTTATGGGACGATTTAGTCGGTATTAGTTCGGGATAGCGGATCGATATTTAATTGAATGTTTTAATATTTTTTAGTATTAGAAATATTAATGAGTTAATATTTAGCATTTTGGGAATTTTCCGAGTAACTAAGATTTGACCGGAAATATGAGACATTGAGTTATTAGAGGATGTTAGCAGTATTTATTTTATTATTTATTTAATTAATTGGTGTGTTAATTGATATATATATATATATATATATATATATATATATATATATATATATATATATATATATATATATGTATATGTATATATAATAATTAAACTTGTGTGCAATTGTGTTTAATTGAGTTAATTAAGTTATTAGAGAGTTAGTATTAATTGGGCCTATTTGTTGGAGTTATAAGCAATTAGGAGGTGTTATTCATTTTAAGCCTAATATAATAAATAAGAATAGTAAGAAGGGAAATGAGGAGTAGGAGAATCATTATTTCATTTTGCTTGTTTTGAAGAATTGAAGTGGAGGAGAGGAACAAGAAGAGGAACTAGGGTTTTGGAGGAGAAATCAAGAGGTAAGGGGGAGAATCCTTATTATTATGGGTTAGTATGAATGGGTCAATGGGTAGATTAACATGATTAGGTTTTTATTATGTTGAAATTGGAATTTTATTTGGAAAAAATATATGATCCTGTTTGGATGTTTATTTTTCTGTGATATAGTACAAGTATCTGTTATTGAGCTAGAATGACTGGGATTCATGGAATACAAATTATTGGTTGCGTATGAAGGATAGAAAAACACTTAGAAAGGGGGGGTTTAAATAAGTGTAGCTTTAAAACTTGTAAGATAAAAACAATTTGCACAATGATTTTTATCCTGGTTCGTTGTTAACTAAACTACTCCAGTCCATCCCCTTGGAGTGATTTACCTTACCTGAGGATTTAATCCACTAATCGCACAAGATTACAATGGTTTTCCACTTAGACAACTTCAAAGTCTTCTAGATTATACTGATCACAACCTGATCACTCTAGGAACAAACTGCTTAGATACCCTCTAAGACTTTCTAGAGTATACTGATCAACAACCTGATCACTCTAGTTCTTACAACTTAATGTAAAACAATTCTTTTAAGAGTTACAATGCTTCTTATAAAGCTATTATCACAACTGTGATTTTCTCTTAAGTTTAAGCTTAATCTCACTAAAGTATTACAACAGCAATGTAGTGAGGTTGATGATGAAGTTTGAGAGCTTTTTGAATTTGACAGCGTTTCTGTATATTTGCGCAAGTGTTATATTCAGCTTCTCATCAAAACTTCAATATATAGGCTTTTGAGAAGATGACCGTTGGGAGCATTTAATGCTTTGCGTAATCCGTACAGCATTGCATTTAATGTTTCACTCTTTTGTCAACTACCTCGAGCCTTGCTTTCGCTGTGTCTACTGGCATTGCCTTTAATAACTTCTAACGTTCCTTTTGTCAGTCAGCGTAGCCTGCCTTCTAGTACTTGCTTCTGATCTGATGTTTGTGTAAACAACGTTTGAATATCATCAAAGTCAAACAGCTTGGTGCAGAGCATCTTCTTGTCTTCTGACCTTGAAGTGCTTGTAAGCGTGATACCATGAGAACTTCAGTGCTTCTGCTTCTGATCTCAAGTTCTTCTGATGCTTCCATAGACCATGTTCTGATTCTGCTTGACCATCTTCTGATGTCTTGCTAGACCATGTTCTGATGTCGCATGTTGAACCTTCTGAGTCAGTGCTTCTTGTGCTGATTTTGTGCATACTCTTTATATAATTTCTGTAATGAAAATTGCATAGTATTAGAGTACCACATTATCTCATACAAAATTCATATACATTGTTATCATCAAAACTAAGAATATTGATCAGAACAAATCTTGTTCTAACAGTGTATTTAACGCCTCATTTGTTAGTAGTTTGGTGTAATCTTTTATGATGTAAACTATACCCAATGGTGGCTGTGTATTAAGCATCCGCGTTGCTGTTATGTTTACTGAGAGAAATTAATTTCAATTGAAATTATGCAATCTGCTATGTCACAATATATTAAATAGTCTTGCTTATAGTTCTATAGAAAATGAATTTTAAAGCACCTTGATCATGGATGAGTTATTAACAATTTTCAAGCAATAAATACTAGGAGAATTATTCAAATAATTGAAATGTAAGAGAAGTTTGCAGAATACTGTAGCACAAATGAAAAAAAAAAACATAGAAAGTAGGTACTGTATGTAATTCAAACAGTTCCGTTTGACCGAATAGCGGAATTAAGTGGTATAATTAGTTATCCGGAATTTGATGAAAATTTACGTGGTAGCTAAGTTTAATTAGTAAATTAACATAGTGGTGTTATTTTTTTGAAAATGTGATATTTACGAGCCGACTGAAATAGTATAGATTTAAATATCTTTTATATTAAATATTAGTTTTAGAATAGAAAATATATTAGAAACTTGGAACTAATGTAATATTATTATTAATTAGTTGATTTAGTTAATAGTTGAATTAATTTCAATGAGTTTAATTGATTGGAATAAATTTGGAATTAGATCAATTATTCGGTTTGGTCGGTAAAATACGGTATCTTGAGAATTTAACTGTAATTGTATTCTTGGTCAAATACTAATGAATTGATACTTGGTTTGGAAGTGTATTCTTATATTTTGTTGACAATATGAATTAACAGGAGATGGTATGATTTACTAGTGTTAATTGTATTTTGTGAACCGTAATTGAATATTGTTTCTATTATGTGGTTTGGTATTAATGTGTTGTGAATGTTGTGTTCAATGTGATATATAATTCATAGAGATATATTATTGTTGGTATGCAGTAAGTTAAGATTGATGAGATAATCTTAATTGCGTAGTTGGTTGGTAATTGTACATTCATTCATGGCATAGTCGGCTTTATTGTGGAAGCGGCGAAACTGTGGGTTCACATGGTAATAGACGGTGATCCTTGAATGGTAATAGACATAGAATACGTTGATCCTTGATTGGAAACATATATGGTGGCTTTGATCTTGTCCGGATCGGAAGCGTGGCTTGGATTCTAGATATTGAATCGGAAAGCGGTGAAATGTTGAGTTCACATTACGGTACCACATGCATAGCGTCACATACCTTGCATTGAGTCACATTTGAATTATGCAATAATTGAATATGTGAAGTTGATGTAGTTGTGATATGTGTATGAGCTTGATAATTGAATTATGCGGAAAGTTGATGATGTTTGAATACATATTTGATTAAATGTGTGAATATGTGATAAATATGGTTGTGTGCGCAATTGAGAATATAATATTGGAATTGAAGTATTATACTCTTTATACTTGTTATATACTTGAATTGTTGATATACTTGTGAATATGTGATTAATTACTTGTTGATACTTGTTGTATACTTGTGAATATGTGATTAATTACTTGAATAGCTGATTTAACCATTGTACCTTATTATACTTTCTTCATAATGATTCGTATTCTCACCCTTATGTTTTAATGTTGCCCTCGTTTGGCGACATGCAGGTTATTGAGTTTAGTAGCTTATGCGTGATCTAGCCGGAGATTCTTCCGTGTTTGTTGGAGATTAGGTAGTGAGTCGATGCTGTGGTCATGTAACACTGGGTAGACTAGTCGTGTTGAACTCATGTTCCTAATTGGTTATGTATTATGTTTATAACTTGAGAACTTGTTATTTGGCTACTTGTTGCTTGAGAGGCTTTAAGTCAAATACTATGAATATTATGATTATGGTTTGTTTTATGTTAAGATATTTTGAGATATGATCATGGTATAGAACATGAATCATTTTATGAATACATGAGTATTTTAGTATTTTCCGCTATGAATGCATATTCTGTGTGAATTGTAATTAAATGTTTAGGTGTTATTTGAAATGACCAGGTGTATCGTATATTGTAGATAAATGCTGTCGATTTTTAAAAGCTTTTAGTTTTTGAAAACGTCGATGTGACACCCTTTTGAATTATATGAATGCTTATTCTCTGATTATATGCTTATTTATTTTGGGGTATAAAAGGGGTGTTACACACCAGGTCGCAACATTGAGAGATGTCTCAATTTCAAGATCGACGTCTAAAGATTAGTGAAGAGAGGAATGCTATCCTTCAAAGATACTAATCCCAATGTCCAGGAAAATCCTTTGCCGCAGCATAAAGAAGCTTCAGTGAATTTGATAGATCAGCACCCCAACGTCATTCAACTTTATGACATCCTTTAGATAGGGGAAAATCTTGTTAAGATGCATGCTAGACAAGCTGGATACGACCATGTACCACCTCACAACTACTTCATATGTGAAATTTGTCCAAAGAAAAACAAGGATGTGCTGTAGTTCAAGCTGCATTACAAGAACAAATGGACTTAGGATGGACTCAACATATCCAAGTCAAAACTGAGTACGAAGTTAACATGGTCTAAGGATGTCCAGGAGAATACAAAATCTACAAAATTGAAGATCTCGAAGGATCGGTAGTCAGGTTCCATAAAACTTTGAATGGACTTGCCTACTTTGGAACGGATTTCCATCCTTACAGTAGATGCAGAATTTGACGAAGAAATTCACGAGGATGTCTGCGTGTTCGTAACGACATTCAGAAACTAATGGATGAATATACCATTACAGTTCTTGCCAACAGAGAAGATGATGAAGTCTTTACCGTATCTCCTCAAATTAATCAAGTTGAACCTGTGCAAGTCATGTATGACAGCGGGAAGACATCAATTTCTCCATTAGTCATCTACTTACCAGGTCCTATACCGTATGAGTCCAGCAAGGCTATACCATACAAGTACAATGCTACATTCATTGAAAATGGTAAGGAAATACCATTACCATCTGTTGTCAACATCGCCGATGTTAGTCGAGTCACTAGAAGTGGACGAGTGTTCAACAGAACAACAGAAAATGTGGAAAAGCTTTCGGAAGAAGCACCACATAGGCAAGACAAACATCCGACCAATGCTACTCAAGCAAAAGAAAATGATGATATCTTGAAATTAATCTAGAGAAGTGAATACAACATTGTAGATTAGCTGCTACATACTCCGTCTAGGATATCTGTTCTTTCCCTACTATTGAGTTCTGAAGCTCATAGGGAAGCTCTACAAAAAGTTTCGGAACAAGCTTTTATAGAACCAAGTGTTACTGTAGGACAATTCAACAACATCATTGCCAACATCTCCGCAGGAACTAACTTGAGTTTCTGTGACGAAGATCTTCCTGAAGAAAGAGTGGACCATAACCCTCCACTTCACATCTCAGTTGGCTGCATGAATGATGTACTCACAGGAGTCCTAATAGACAATGGATCCTCTCTCAACGTCATGCCGAAATCAACATTGTCAAGATTATCCTTCAAAGATTACCCGCTAAGGGACAGTCACGTCATCATCAAAGCATTTGATGGATCAAGGAAGTCAGTTTTTGGAGAAGTAGATCTTCCCATAATTATTGGACCTCAGACGTTTAAAATCACTTTCTAAGTTATGGATATCCCGGCACAATACAGTTGTTTGCTAGGTCGCCCATGGATTCATGAAGCTGGGGCAATTACTTCCACACTTCATCAGAAACTAAAGTTCATAAGAAATGACAAATTGGTAACCCTATAAGGAGAACGAGCTTTGATCGTCAGTAAGCTGTCATCATTCTCCGACATAAAACCAATAGAAGTTGCTGGAACTAAATTCCAAGCACTTTCCTTGGATAAGGATAAAGGAAAGAAGAAAGCAGCGTCTATCTCTTCCTACAAGGATGCAATCCAAGTTGTAAAGGATGGCACTACCAGTGGTTGGGGGAATATTGAGATTCCTACCAACAATAAGAACAGAACAGGGGTTGGTTTCTTTCCAACATCATCAAAAGTTATTCCAGGAATTGAGGTAGTTCTTCCAATTCAAGAAACTTTCCGTAGCAGAGGTTTTCTTCAACCAATTCAACAAACAGTCAATACCATCGGTACGGAAAACACCAATGAGAAATTTGAAGTGGAATGTATGTCCTACCTTCTCGATGCAGGATACATATCCCTATCAGAGTCAGATTCACCTTGCTGTTATCCGACTAAAGAATCTGAAGTTAAGACTCAACCAAGAAGTGATTAAGTTACTAACAACTTCACCACCAGAAGTCATGGTTCATCAGAGGAAGTTCCTCCTATCCCCGAAGAGACTTGGAATACACTAGGAGAACCAAGCGGAAAATTCGACTACATGGTGAAATACTCCGCTCCTAAAAGTTCAAAAATCTCTCTTGAAGACATTGTTCCAACTGGATGGAACATTGATTACGAGTACCTTACTCAGCCAAAAGAGATATATAACCCTTGCTATTCGTCATCATCAACTGGTGAAGTCATCATTGATGATTATATCCCCAAGTCTCTCAATATAGAAGAGGATGATCTCGAAATGGTCTCCGACAACGAGTCTCTCCATTCAGAAGATTGGAAGTTTCCTCAAAAGAAATTCCGACATACTCCACTTGGAAATGGGTATGCTCATACCGCTCAGTCTGCTGAAGTAGAAGAAGATTGTCTGAGTGTTGCAAAGACAGTGGTTGGTAAATAAAGACCTACCACAGGCCAACTCAAGCCTAAGGTGCCAGATTACCTAGTGCACAATGGGGTTCGCCACTATTGGACGGCTGTTGAAGTTTCAACTGTTGTTCGCACTCCTAAGTAGGAACTTTCACCGTTATTCTATCTTCTCACCATAGCCCATGGTGAAGAGATGTTTCATAGGGCTTTGCATTTTACAATTTCTTAGGAAAATGTCCCTCTTTGCTTCGCCCAAAGCAATAGAGTTTTGTTTTATAGGATCTTTGTTTCAAGAAATGACTGTCAATAAATAAAAATGTCATTTTGTTCCTTCGTTAGTTTTTCCTTTTCTTTTTTGTCGGAAATTGGTAATCCTAAAAAACATCAAAAAATTATTAACTGCATACACCGAGTCTTCCCTCGTTGTCTAAATAAAAACGTATCACACATATGCAGATTAATCATAAAACACCCTGTTGAAACGTGCTATCGTATGACTTCTCTAATCTTTGGGTTTCTTGTATTCGAGGCAGAGGCAGAAGAAGACAAAGAAATATCTAAGGAAATTTCACGATTACTTCAACAAAGGGAAGAGGCCATTCAGCCATACAATGAGCCTCTAGAGATCATTAACCTTGGTTCCGATGGAAACAGAAAAGAGGTTAAGATTGGAGCTTCGCTCAGTTCAGAGATTTGAGAGAGTTTGATACAATTGCTCAGAGAATTCTCAGATGTCTTTGCTTGGTCTTATCAAGATATGCCAGGATCGGATACCAGTATAGTGGAGCATCATCTGCCATTAAAACCAGAATGCCCTCCGGTAAAGCAGAAATTGAGGAGAACTCATACAGAAATGGCCATGAAAATTAAAGAGGAGGTTCAAAAGCAAATCAACGCTAGTTTCCTCGTCACTTCAGAATACCCTCAGTGGTTAGCTAACAATTTTCCCGTTCCTAAGAAAGACGGAAAAGTCCGCGTCGACTACAGAGATTTGAACAAAGCTAGCCCTAATGATGACTTTCCTTCACCACATATTGACATGTTGGTTGACGGTACAGCAAAGTCTAAAGTCTTCTCATTCATGGACGGATTTTCAGTATACAACCAAATCAAGATGGCACCTGAAAACATGGAGAAAACAACTTTCATCACCCCCTGGGGCACGTTCAGCTACCGCGTTATGCATTTTGGACTAAAGAATGTAGGGGCAACATATCAAAGAGCCATGACTACACTTTTCCACGACATGATGCATAAGGAAGTGGAAGTCTATGTGGATGACATGATTGCCAAGTCAGAAAATGAGGAAGATCATATACAGAATCTGATAAAGTTATTTCAACGCTTACGGAAGTTTCAGCTTCGCCTGAATCCCAACAAGTGTACCTTTGGCGTCTACTCAGGAAAACTCCTTGGCTTCATCGTCAGCAAACGAGGAATTGATGTGGATCCAGACAAAGTCAAGGCAATTCAAGAAATGCCTTCACCCAGAACCGAGAAACAAGTTAGAGGATTTCTTGGACATCTGAATTACATCTCGAGATTCATATATCTCATGACTGCAACTTCTGCTCCAATTTTCAAACTTCAACGGAAAAATCAAAGTTGCGTCTGGACAGACGATTGTCAGAAAGCGTTCGACAGCATTAAAGAATATCTGCTCGAACCACCCATCATGTCTCCTCCAGTGGAAGGAAGACCTTTGATAATGTACTTAACCGTCTTAGAAGATTTTCCATGGGTTGTGTCCTTGGACAGCAAGACGAGACGAGAAGAAAGCAGCAAGCCATCTACTACCTGAGCAAGAAATTCACTGACTGTGAATCCCGCTACTTCGTGCTCGAGAAAACCTGTTGTGCTTTGGCCTGGGCTGCCAAGCGTCTTCGCCAGTACATGATTCGATATACTACTTGGTTGATCTCCCATATGGATCCAATCAAGTACATCTTTGAGAAGCATGCCTTAACCGGGAGAATTGCCCGTTGGCAGATGCTGTTATCAGAATATGACATTGAGTATCACGCACAAAAAGCCGTGAAAGGAAGCATCCTAGCTGAGCACCTGGCTCACCATCCACTCAATGGTCATGAATCAACCAGTTTTGACTTTCCGGACAAGGACGTAATGTACGTCACGATGAAAGATTACGACGAGCCACTACCAGACAAAGGACCTGAGATAGGATCCCAACGGGGCTTAATCTTCGACGCAGCTGTCAATGCTTATGGACGAGGAATTGGGGAAATCATTGTTACACCTCAAGGTACCCATATTCCATTTACCGCCAAATTAGCTTTCAAATGCACAAACAATGAGGCCGAATATGAAGCTTGCATCATGGGTCTCGAAGAAGCCGTGGATCTAAGAATCAAACACTTGGATGTATACAGAGATTCTGCTTTGGTCATTAATCAAATCAAAGGAGAATGGAAAACACGCCAACCTGGGCTAATCCCTTACAAAGATTACGCGAGAAGGTTGTTACCATTCTTCGACAAAGTATATTTTCATCACACTCCTCGCGAAGAAAACAACTTGGCTGATGCATTAGCCACACTCTCTTCCATGATTAGGATAAATCATTGGAATGACATTCCTTGGATTGATGTTATGCGCCTGGATAGGCCCGCTCATGTTTTCACTGTAGAAGCAATCATCGACGACAAACCGTGGTATCATGACATCAAAAACTTTCTTCAAAGGCAAGAGTACCCTCTTGGGACATCAAAGAAAGATAGAAAGACTTTGAGAAAGTTAGCTGGCAGATTCTTCCTGAATGAAGATGTTCTGTACAAGAGAAACTTCGACATGGTTCTACTCAGATGTGTTGACAGAAAAGAAGCAGAAACACTCATGAGAGAAATACATTAAGGTTCCTTTGGTACTCACACCAACGGACACACCATGACAAGAAAAATATTGAGAGCAGGATATTATTGGATGGCGATGGAGTCAGATTGCTACCAGTATGCAAAGAGGTGTCACAAATGTCAGATCTACGCCGATAGAATTCATGTGCCACCATCTCTTCTCAACATACTCTCTTCCCCTTGGCCTTTCTCCATGTGGGGAATCGACATGATTGGAATGATCGAGCCAAAAGCGTCCAACGGACATCGCTTCATCTTGGTAGCCATAGACTATTTCACCAAGTGGGTTGAAGCAGCTTCATATGCAAATGTCACAAGACAAGTTGTCGTCAGGTTTATCAAGAAGCACATCATCTGTCACTACGACGTTCCTAGCAGGATAATCACTGACAATGGGTCAAATTTGAATAACAAAATGATGAAGGAGCTTTGTGAAGAATTCAAGATTGAGCATCACAACTCATCTCCTTACAGATCAAAGATGAATGGAGCTGTAGAAGCGGCTAACAAAAACATCAAGAAAATCATTCAAAAGATGGTCATCACTTACAAAGATTGGCATGAAATGCTCCCATTTGCTCTTCATGGTTACCGTACATCGGTATGTACTTCGACTGGAGCAACTCCTTTCTCCCTTGTATATGGCATGGAGGCAGTCCTACCCATAGAGGTTGAGATCCCATCAATAAGAGTCTTGATGGAGGCAAAATTAACAGAAACCGAGTGGTGTCAAAGCAGATTCGATGAGTTGAACTTAATCGATGAAAAGCGCATGACAGCTTTATGCCACGGACAGCTATATAAACAAAGAATGAAGAAAGCTTTCGACAAAAAGGTTGGACCTCGCACAATCAAAGAAGGCAACCTTGTACTCAAAAAGATTCAATCTTTTCTCACAGATTCTAGGGGGAATGGACTCCCAATTATGACGGCCCATACGTGGTCAAGAGATCTTTCTCAGGAGGAGCCTTAATACTCACGACTATGGATGGAGAAGAATTCACCCGTCCTGTGAACGTCGACGCAGTCAAGAAATACTTCGCCTAAATAAACAAAAGAACGGCTTGCTAAGTTGAAAACTCGCAAAGAGCAACTTAGGAAAAAAAGAGCGTCTCGGTGAATCGAAAACCCGAAAGGGCGATTCAGGCAAAGTATTCATCCTCAGTAGGTCATCTTCTACGAAGCACGAATACAACGCAGTTCAGAGTGGAAGGGAAAGATAACGGTCGTCACGTTTCATCGTAGCCCTTTTCCCGAAAATTACCAATTTCCAACTTTGTAAACACTCCATGGGATCAAGCATTTGGCTGATTACCATTCCATAAATAATAATTCGAGCCTTGTACCTTTTCTTTGCAATCAAGTCTTATTCCGTTTCTTAAAATGCGTTTTGAGTTTAAATAGTCATTTTTTCTTGAAACAAATGTTTTCATAAAATAAAATGAATTTACTTGCAAAATAAAGGTGAAATTTCTTTCTACGGTTTACATACAATAGGAAGAATGCAAACAGTTGCTCCAAGAACGGTTGAGACTCCGGGAACAATTTTCCCCATGAGATTGCTTTGTGAACATCTCCCGATGATGGATCGTCACTCCAATTCATGTCAAACAGCGGGCAACTGGTAGCCAGTTATCCTCAACGGAGTACAAACTGCAAGAAGAAGACATCTTCTGATCAACAAAGATTCAAGTCGCATCCCAGGATTTCACATCCGCGACGATTCTATTCACATTCACTTTACAATCATCATATTCATGCATACTTCGCGCATCATAATTGCATAGTTAACATAGTCTACGATAATCCCCAGCAAGTGAACAACTGGTAATCTCCCTCAAAGAGATAGTTTGTTCACTCACAAGCAAAGTCGACGATAGATATCTTCTTCAAATAATTTAGTTTTTTCACTTTTGGAATTCTCCAACTGAGGTTCTCCTGCAGAGCGACACTCGGCAATCTTCTTCAAATAAGATAGTTTATTTCGCGTAGGAATTCCTCACAAAATCGGCGAGCGGGGTTCTTCTCCAAATAGTTCCGATTCCCTGGTAGAATCGACAAATGACGGTTTTCTTCCTGGAAATTGTTTTAACAAATCCCCAGCGGAGTCAGTGAATGACAGTCTTCGTCAAGAAGATAGTTCAGATTCCTCAGTACAAGTTGATGAACGACAGTTTTCATCCCAGAAAACAATTTGTTATCCCCCCAGCGGATTCACCAATGATGGTCCTCCTTCGGAAGACAGTTCATCCACTTTTAAGCGAAGTTATTAGCCCCTCAAAAGGACGCAAGATCGTATGATATTCCTTCAGAGGTGCCGGGTTGAGAGAAAGCATGATGAAGTTTCTTAGTTATCATCAAAGGACATCTCTCCAACAAGTACTAATGAGAGATTTGATGAGGGAACAAACCTTTGGAAATTTTTTCTTTATCCGAGATATTGTCCAAATTACAACTGAGACCAGTTTCGAGATACAGACATCCGAAACAAGGGGAGGTTGTTTACATCATTATAACTGAGACCAATTCTGTTATTAGACATCCAGGTCGAGGGGAGGTTATCACAAATGAGACCAGTTTCGAGATACAGACATCCGAAACGATGGGAGGTTGTTTACATCATTATAACTGAGACCAGTTCCGCGATTAGACATCCGGATCGAGGGGAGGTTATCACAACTGAGACCAGTTTCGAGATACAGACATCCAAAATGAGGGGAGGTTGTTTACATCATTATAACTGAGACCAGTTCCGCGAGTAGACATCCGGATCGTGGGGAGGTTATCACAACTAAGACCAGTTTCGAGATACGGACATCCGAAACGAGGGAAGGTTGCTTACCTTTTTCTAAGTATCAACACTTAGTCAAAGAAGATGGATCTCGCATTCTACGTTGCCATCCATTCACCATAATTCACATAAAATTTCTATAGGAGTTTTGTCTCCTCATTCCCCACAGAGTGCGACAACGGGATCAAGTCATGCACAAGGATTTCATCATCAATGCAACATCTCAAGGACGCCCAAAATTTGAGCATTCTTTGATATTTAAGTCTCTTTCACTCAGGAGAAATCAAGATGTCAATCTTTCTCCCTCCAAATGAAAGAAACTTAAATAAGGGCATCTGTCATACCCTAATTTTGACCCCCCCCCCTGAGATGTCACACCTCCAGACTTTTCATCAGATTAAAACAAATGCTCAAAGCAGTCACTTATTCATCTGGTACTTAATCGGGGATGTTCAAGGACAAAAGAGCTCAAGCAAAGGATCAATCAATGGAAGGATTAGTCTCTAATACAATCATAGGACTCAAAAGCTTCATTTGATTCACCTATGATTGATTAGACACCAATCATCTGGACCCAGGTTTGCTTAGTTCACCAATCTAGGGATTTGAGCCCATCAAGGACTAAAATCAGGGACCACATTTAGGAAACCCTAGAAATCCCCAAGGCATCATTCAAAGGCTTCAAATGATCCATATAACAATATCCATAAGGCATTACACTTCAATTCAAGATCCACATTCATCAATCTCATCTGGTCGACAATTAGGGTTTTTGACCTAATTCACCAAGATAGTTGACTTTTAATTAGGACATGGATCCAAAACTCAAAACATGGCTCAAGAACTTCTATCACCTCAATGTAATCCATTTACATCACTCATTTAAGGAGAAGAACTTGATTCATCACAAAAGTCCAAGATTTCATTTAAGTAGGAGAACTTGTCGAGAAGAGCAATTCTGAAGCAGTCAAGTTACAATAAGCATTGAGTTAGCATCACTGAGTCCCCAAGAAGCTTTTAGGATCATTCAGCCATATCCAGAAGTTCTCCAACATAGCCATCGACCTCCATTTTCAAAGGTATTTTTTCATACTCTGACACTCATATTTTAGTACTCTTCTTGATATATCTCAACACCATTTCATTCAGCATCATCAGAGGATTGAAAACCCTCTATCACCATTTATTTATCTTACAGTATAGCCATTTAATTTCATTTTTCAATTTTTAGGGTTCTTCGTGTCTTTTATATAATTCGTTAGTTATAGTTAAGTATAGCTTATGTTAGTTACATTACATATTTGAGTTCGTGAAGAAATTTAGAGTGAAATCCATGTTTACATCACCTTGTTTGGTTAAGAAACGAGCAACTTCACAAATTCAAAATTTGAGAGCTTGAGGAAGAAGACGACCATGGTTGTGGCGCGCAAAATTCAAATCTATGGGCTAGGTTTATTTTATTTTGAATGGTATGCGTTTTATAAACGAATTCATCATTTTCCCTAGAGGCCTCGCATGCGCTCTTAGTTTCCTCATGCCTCAAGTATGGGGTTCGAATCCCCCTCGCCCCAGAATTTTTGATTCTTTTATTTTTTCAAACATTTCTAACTCATTTTGAAACAAAACCAACTACGCGCGTGTTATAGTCACCAACTGGGGCTTGGCCTAGTGGTATTATTTTGAACGTGTGACCATAAGGGCGTGGGTTCAAGCCATGATGGAGACAAACCTATTTTTTTTACCACTAATTTCCTTTATTTTCTTCACAACTTCATATAATTAATTCACCTATCAAAGTAAATCATTTTTACTTCATTTTTCACAAACTTCTCATTTAATATATCTATTTTGAGGATATACCAAAAAAATCATAAAAAATATATTATTTTAGTATGTTTTAATTAGGTTTAAAATCACATATTTTAAGTATATTTTAATACCTTAAAAAAAAAATTCACTTGATTTTCAAATCCTAATCTCTTGTAAATATTTTTGTGATAAAACCCTAATCATTTAGGTCTTAATTAGGTATAGACCTTGTCTTTACCCTAATTAAGTTGACATTTGTCAATTTTCAAAAACTGTTTTCAATCTCCGATCAAACGGACGATCCAGGTTTTCCGACAACAAAACCTTGTATCATTTCAATCATCCTTCAACTGTTTTTCATAAACAGAAAATAATTTCTTTTGGGCCTCTAATAGAGTGTAAGTCCCAACCCCCTTTTATTTTTACAGATAATCAATAGTTTTCATAACAGTAATCATTTCAATTGCAAATCACTTTCATCTATTTCTTATAAACAGAAAATAATTTCTCTGGGCCTCTAATAGAGTGTAAGTCCCATCCCTTTTTTCTTTCTTTTAATATTCAATTAATTCTTTTCAAACAACTGTTTTCATCACATTCAACCAATACTATAAAGTATTAGGCCTCTAATAGAGTGTAAGTCCCATCATCTTGTTCTTTTCATAGTTTGTTTTCAAAAACTGTATTTACAAAATCTTCTGTCTGTTTTCAAAATCTTCTTCTGGTATTTGAAGGGCATTATTCCCGGTGAAACTCTTCAGATACCTATGTGACCTTTGTCCATTTTCACTTCTTCTGTTTTTCAAAAAACCTTTAACTGTTTATTATAAATATTTAACTGTTATCATTAAACAACAAAATTGTTGGTAAGGCTTTGTACATACATCTTCAAAGGCCTCCACTCCATCCATGTTAGGCTTTACAGCTTTCATTTTACAGTCTTTATTTAAATTACTGTCAAATATAAACTATTTATATATTGTTTAGAACTACGTCTGAGTGTACAACCTTAGGACAGTTAAACTATATATATTATAGGAATATGGCCTAGGATTGAGAATATCTTCCCGGTGAAGGCTCCTTCCTAATTAGAGATCTGTAGTTTAAATCCTCAAGATGAATTATTCCCGGTGAAACATCTTGAAAAAGCCTTAGAACCCAAACTAGGACACATCCACCCAAGAGGAATTATTCTCGGTGAAACCTCTTACCCTTTTGCTTAGAGCCAAAATAAGTTCAAAACTACATAGCTTTCTTTTGTGCTATAACAAGGACCCTCGATTAGCCTCCTCTTGGGCTTTGTACAAGGACCCACAGGCTTCTTAAAAGCATTCCCAGCTTACTCTTGAGCTTGTATACAAGGACCCATCAGGTTTCTTATAAACATAGAAACAGGTCTTTAGTCACCTTTTAGCCTATCCTGGTGAGTTTCTTCATTTCTTCAAACAAGACTTTAGACAAGCTAAGAATGTCTCAATCTCACATTGAGTACACCTTTTGGAATGAGAGGCATGGACAGTCTCTGTCACCCTTATCTTCCATAATTTCCCTTTAGCATAATCTAGGATCCATATTTGTTTATCCTTGGTCAGTGTCAGCCTCAACCTTGGGCCTCATACAAGGCATGAAATAATGACTTCCCCAGTTAAGAGTCAGCCACAATTCTGGGCTTTGTACAGAACACCAAATAAAATCCATCAAATAAATGCTCTCCAGCTAGAGTCAGCCTCAATTCTGGGCTTTGTACATAACACAGAAACTCCTTAGTTTAAGTCCATCCCCAGTAGAGTTATCTCTCAGGGTCAATAAAACAATAAATCAATCAAAAGCCTCAAGCTTGGGCCTCATACAAGCCAGCTAAAAATCAAATCTTTCGAACAATAGATAGACATAGCTCATCTTTATAGGTAGGTATCTCTCCTATCTCACCACAAACAAATAATCATTTCAAACAAACAATCATTTCAAACATTCTCCAATTTAGGACTCGTGAAAGGCATGCTCTGGCTACATCCCAGACTTGTACAACTTTCCCTAATTTGGTTGAGAATCTGTCATTCAAGAGGCATGTTGGCTGTCATACTTGATCAACCAAGTAGGCTCCCTCTCTTAATGAAACAAATTTAGCTTTTCTGTCATTTAAAAAAATGTTTGTGGTGGAATAGTAGAAATACCTCTTTGTAAAGATGATTTCATATCTCTTTACTGTAAACAGAGATTTAATTCAAGCTTCAACCTTGAGCTTCAAGCAAGGCACTAAAAATCAATAAAATCCCTAATTAGTTCTCCGAACTACAAAAAGCTCTAACTTCCATTAGGGATATGTAGGCATGAGGTTCACAAGGAATCTCAGCGAGCTAATAAAATACCCAAAATAGTCTGTCTGTCTATCTTTCTTTAAAATCAATTCAATTCCTTCTCCTAACACAAAGGAGAAACTTTCCCAATCATAAGCAACAAACACAAACACATAGACACAGAGAAGGTTCCCGTAGAGTACTACGGATATGTAGGGTGCTTAAACTCTTCCATATCTAAAAATGACCTCCCGGACTCTAGAATTTCTAGTCTAGGTGAATCCCCACACTTAGCAAACTCTTAGGGTTTATTTAAGATCTTTTTCCCCTTTCCTACTCGTAGGATAATTAAAAAGTTCGTGTGATATCGTAGGAAGAACTAAAACAAAATTCATCCCGCCCCGGGCGCATTCTCCTTCCAAATTTCTCGTGAAGGGTCTAGCGTGCCGTCCTCCCAAGTGAGACGGGGAGGTAAAAAAACGACACCACACCTACCCCTGGGTTAGATGTGAGGGTTTTTTTTGAATAGAAAAGAAACTCATACTTCAAGGCTCAAAGGGGTTAACGAGGGTCTATATCCCTTATATCTCCGGTGTTTGGGGATTTGAAACAATGCATGTATATCCTCAGCGGGTTTTTATTCAAAAGCACACAGTTAGAGATTTTGCGTTTTTATTATTTTTTTTCATCATTCTCCTTTTGATGTTTTTTTTTGCTTTAGTCAAGAGTTTGATATTGATAGACAGAAAGATATGAGTGAACATGAATGGATTGATTCGAAACTAGCATATGCAGTGCATTTTTATTTTTATTAAAAACAAACAAATTTTACATGGAAGAAACATTTAACAAAACATGGAAAATTACGAATGAAAATGAAAAAATGAATTGATGGTTGCCACAATTGAGGAGGCTTGACACCGTCTGGACTTGTTAATATTGAATACTTTCTGCAGTTCCTTCCAAACACTTTAGATCACTTCAAAAGAAAACTCCAACGAAGTCACCCAAGAGTTGTAAATTTTTGTCTTACTTTTAGGGATTCGAGCAATGCGAGCGATGCAATGCTCAAGATAAGAGTACGTCTTGCTTATCCCTCAATCGGGAGCCCCAAGCATAGATGTTGGAGAAGTATTCACCATCAAACATGGAGGATCCTTGCATGGCCATCAAACTTAAAAAAGCTATCTGTTGTGAGGAAAGACCAAAACACCAACTGAAACGCCGCCCTCTTGGATACAACTGAGCACGAGAACCTTGAGAATGAGAGATGCTTCCACAGATCACTCTTGATTACCACCTGGAAAAAGATTCCAACGAAGTTGCACAAGAGTTTGTGGTGCTTTTATTATTAACCTACCAACGAGTTTAAATAGGGAATTTGTTGATTTTGGAGACATTCTGAAATCTGAGCTTTCACTCGGGCAAAAGAATTCCATTCACCCACATGTTTCCTCCTTGAAGGGTTATATGCCTCTCGTCAATCAACTGTTGTACTTTGGCTTTGAAAGCGTTGCAGTCCTTAGTTGAGTGCCCTGCTGATCCAGCCTGATACCCACATTGCACATTAGGGTCATACCCAAGTGGAAACGGCTGTGTTGGAGACTTCAGAGATTTGGGAGTCACCAACAAGCTTTGAAGTAGATATGGAAGAAGTTTACTGTATGTCATAGGAATCTGGTCCAAAGGAGCATTTCTTCATCCCAAATTACTTATAGGCGAGCACTGATTCAGATGGCCTTGTTGATGTGGAACACATTGCTTTTGTGGCAAATACTAAATCGGTTGTTGTTGGACCATCTGGGGTTGTTGATTGATAGTGGTGGCAAAGTTTTGAGGAATATAATGGCTAGGAGAAACTAGGACCATCTGATAGTTAGAAACTTGAACTTGAGGATAAACAGGGACTTCCTCTTCTACAATCTCAGAAACTGCATTTGTTTAACTTTTCTCTTCTTCTGTGAATTCGGACACATTAGCAATATCCTGAATCTTACCAACCCTTAAGGAGTTTTCAATTCTTTCTCATACGACAACCAGATTTGAGAATTCGGAGGAAGCACATCCAACCATCACATTCAAATAAGGATCTTTCAAAGTATTCATGAACATGTCTACAAGCTCTCGTTCCAAAAGGGGAGGTTGGACCCTAGCAGCTAATTCTCTCCATCTTTGTGCATACTCTTTAAAAGACTCATCAACCTTCTAAGTTAAACTTTGGAGTTGTAGTCTAGTAGGAGCCATGTCACTGTTGTACTTGTAATGCTTGAGAAAAGCCTCTGCTAGTTCATCCCATGTGCGGACATAGGTTCGTTCAAGTTGTGTATACCACTCAAGGGATGCCCCACTTAGGCTATCCTGAAAGAAGTGCATTAGAAGCTTATCATTTTTTGCATACAGAGCCATCTTGTTGCAAAATGCCTTGATGTGACTCATCAAACAAGTGGTACCCTTGTATTTCTCAAAACTGGGGACTTTGAATTTAGCGGGAATCTTGATATCAGGCACTAGGCACAAATCCATAGCACTTAAACCGGAGGATCCTCGACCTTCTAAAGCATTCAATCTTTCTTCCAGGAGATGGAATTTTCTCTCATTTTCCTCGATCGGGAACTTGAAAGCTTCAAGTTCCGAATTGTTCTCAGGATGTGAGTCTTCCTTGTTAGGAACTTTCACGGGCACAGGTTTTGATCCCCCATTAGCAACAGTAGTCAAAGTACCATTAGTCAACTTAACAACACTTTGTTTGAGCTCTTCTTGCCCCTGAATAACAACATGGAGGGTCTCCAAGAGTTGGGTCATCCTCTCACCCATAGCATCCATGTCCCTACAAAGTGCAACCTGATTTTGTTCAAGATGGTCCATGATTCTCTTCTGGTTGCTCCTTATATGATACGAATGTAGGGAAGTCGGTTTTGTTGATGAAGCAGATATCCTGAATAAGAAGGGACCCCAATAAGATTTTAATAGAACTATGAAATGCAATATGATATGAATGCAATGTTTCAAAGGATCCTAAAGTCTTTTCACGCACTTTTTGTTTCGCTTTTTTATTTTGAAATCAAAGCTTTGTTTTGTATGGAATATTTTTTTTCTTTTTTATTTTTCCTCTTATTTTTTTTGGAAATAGACTTTAGGATCCTCACAAATAAAGTGGATGAAGTAATGATGTTATGCAATGCAAAAGCATGGGATCAAGGTTCATATAATCTTAGTAGTATTTGTACAATCTTTGGATAACTGATGTAAAGCCTTCGTAGGTCAAATGTAACGAGATCAAAGGTCCGACATAAATATTACAGAACCATAGGAACACTAGTCACCAACAGAAATGGATAGTCACCAACGGTACCTGTCATGTATATCCCTCTCCACTCACAGGTGGATCTAGGTTAGGGTAGGTCAATATGGCAACCAGCGTTATCGGTCCTCTTGAGGTACCACCATTGTTGCATCTACATGCCAACAATGTTACCCCATTTGGACCTCGACTGGGCGTGGGTCTCATGATCGCACTAGACAAGACCTGACATCTCATCGGCGTCATGACTATCCACTATATCCTAGGTATCCTATGTGTCAACTCTGGCCTGGGTATTGGGCCTTTTACCTCATAGAACATCCCAACCAACCTGCAAATAGAGAAAATATGTGGCCCCCACGGGGACCCATAATATAGTCCAGATGCATGCGGAAAGTAAATATGATATGCAAGCGAAAATTAAACATGATATGCAAGCATATATACAAATGATGCAACACATAGGAAATAAATAAAGAAACACCCAAAGAAAAGAAACAAACAAAGGCTAGGATCGACTCGCTAAGTACGAACCCACAATAGGTCTGCATCCCCAGCAGAGTCGCCAGCTGTCAAATGGTCGCGAAAAAAAACAGAGTCACCACTAATATATTTATCCCATAAGGGAAAGGAATATCAGGAAACCTAGCAAAGAATAAGAACAGGGTCTTGCGACCAGAGAATCTAGGTACGGAGTCGGTTACGCAAGGGGAAGGTATTAGCACCCCTCACGCCCATCGTACTCGATGGTATCCACCTATGTTTGTTTCTATCTAAAGGGTGTGTACTATGTCTATGTTTACATGCGAATGAATGCAAAAGAAACACGGGGAAAAGAAGGAATATTTACAATTGTGCTCGTTCAAGCCCCGCGACTTTATGCCTACGTATCCCTTTCAGGAATCAGAGAGTCGTAGTTCGGCTCACATGTTTCTGTTTGTTTTGTGTTTTTTAGTTGGGCGGAGTTAACTTTTGCCCTCTTGCATAAGAGGACAACCTACGATGCGATCGAACGGAAATAACAATGTCCTTAGAAAGAAGAAATAGAGAGATTGGTTTGTGTCTTTTAGGGTAATTCCATGATGACAAAACCCACTACAAGGCTTCGCATCACTTCCATTCTTTGTTTTAAATCTGAACATTTATTAAGTGCTTTAAGTGTTTTCGGTTGGTGTTTTTTAAGGGAATTTATTTGTGATTTAGATCATACAAAAAAGAGTTTTTTTGAATATTTAGAGAACGCACATCAAGGCCTACACCTCAATCGTTTCTCTAAATAGCGGTTATGAAATACACCGAGGCCTACACCTCAATCATTTCTCTCCCGCTAAGTAGAAAAGAAATACACTAGGGCCTACGCCCCAATCATTTCTTTCCTACTAAAAAAAAGATAGTAGCGGTATGATCTTCATCGGTATTTATTAAGTTTTTTAAGGTTGAAAAAGAAAAAGAAATGAAAGGGAGACTATCCTATAATACTAGCCTAATGATTGTTATTCTAGTCTATGTCTAATGATTATTGTTCTATGTACAAAGGGAAATCTAAGCCTAATTGTTAACATGGCAATGGGATATATTCTAAGAGCATACAAATGATATTAACAAAATAGGCCAAAAGCTAAGCAACAACATCAAACAACAATTACACGGAAATAACATGGAAATGGTACGAAATAAATAAAAGAAGCAATTCAAAAATTAGTACCAAAACTAACCTAAAAAATACTACTATTTTTATGAGTTTTTAATGGTGAAATTTCTAAAAGACTAAGAATTAAACTCCCAAAATTTACCTAAAAATCTAACACAATTTTAATGGTTTTATGTTTCTAGAACCTAAAAAAGGTTTTGTAAAATAAACCTAAAATCTACATGTTTTAATGGAATTAGGGGAGTGAAAATTGAATCTGGTGGTGTGATGAGTAACTGACGCAGGCCCGCATGGTTAGGCCCAGGAAGTATTTTTTGTATCACAGTTTTGTTCAGAAAAAACGGTGTTATGGGTCCAGAGGGGGTGATGTGGTTGACCAGGCCCAAGTATTGTTTTCAAAGTGCTCAGCCAAAAAAGGAAATGGGCTCTGGGATGAATCAATAATTCGTTGGCCCGCTACATCTTGTGTGATCCAATTAATATTGTTTTCAGATTTTTTATTATAATTTCATAAAATAAAACAAATTGATAACAATAAAAGAAAAGAGGTGTGTGACTATCGATCTTCCACGTTCTTCTTCTTCTCGCGAGCAACAGCGGCGTGTGACTTCTCTATCTACGATTCGAACTCAAGTGACGGCGACGATGTTCTTCGTCTTCTCCGATCAAATCTTTCTTCGCCGTTCTCTCTGACTTGCTCACTCTCTCATGACCTCGTTCCATGTTCTCTCTCGATCTCTTCTTGTTGCGTTGTTGTTGTAGATTAGATCGTTGTTGTAGTTGAAGGTGATGAAGGTCCGGAAATTGATTGAAGCGATGAAGATTGTGTGAGGGAGTTCTCTGCAGAACTTTGAGACTGATGAAGGCGTTGCGGATTGAAGCAAGATTGGTGATTGATGATGCTGAACGTGGTGGAATATGGAGATTGGAGGAGAATCTTGCAAAGTTTTCGAGAAGTCGATTGAGAGAAGGAGGTGAAGATTTCTGTTGAAGTCTCAGTGAAGAGGTTGATTCGAGAGCGTGAAGATTGAAGAGAGAGAGAGGGAGAGATTGTTCTGAGATCGAAGGAGAATTGAAGGTGAATTGGTGTTGAAGTGTGTGATGAAATGGAAGAGGAGAATGGAAGCAGAGTGGTGAAGAACCGAGAGTTTCAGAGAGATTGCAGAAGGGAAATCGTGAAGGTGATGGAGATGGAAGAAAGGTGGAGGAGGATTGGAGGGGTGAAGAAGTGAAAATGGTGGAGAGGATTTCTGAATGATGGTTGAAGAATCTGAACTTTGAGGGAGGTGCTGACTTATATAGAGGATGCAAAGTTATCGGAGGTTAGTTAGCTTCTCTGATTTCAGTTTAGTGCTAGTTAGAATCTGTTAGGGAATTCTGTTATGAATGTTTTTCTGTTATAGAATTTGTTAAAGCTGTTAGTATTTGGTTGGAATCCAGTTAGCTTATGTTAGAGAAAATGGTTAGAGAAGTTATGGTGATTGAGTTCTATTATATAGGTGAGTTAAAGTTTTTTCTTTTCTTCATCTCCCTTTTCTTTTTCTGTTTTATGGTTATGAGAGCTGAGAGATTCTGTTATGGTTCGGTTGAGACTGTTAGGATGAGCTGGAAGTTTGTTACGTGATGGTTTTTTCTGTTAGAGCAGTTGTGAAGTAGTTAGATTGAACTTCCATTGGTTACAGGTTTGAAAGTTAGTTACTAGGTTTGGTAGTTGAGTCAGAAAGCTAGTTTGTGCTAACTGTCAGTTTGGAGGGTTAGTTTTCTATTGTGAGTCAGTTGCAAGTTTGAGTGTTATGATTAGGTTCTGAGCTGGCACTTGTGTTATCAGTTACTGATTCAGTTAGTTGTAATTTTGAAGTTACTTGATAGGATTGTTAGAAACGGTTGGGAAAGTTGGACTGTTAGTTGCAGATGCAGAGCTATTCAGTGTGTGGTGTGAACTGAATTATTGAATGAGATGGTTTTGTGATGCTGGTTAGTTAAGTTTGTTTTTCAGGTTATAACAGTCAACTAACTTGTGAGAATTGGTTTAGGTTATTAGTGGATATTTATGGCTATTGAAGACAGTTAGTAGGTTAGTTTGAATACACTGAGTTGGGTTTATGTTATGTTTTTTTGAGAATTGGTTATATATGGTTTCTTCTGAATTTTTGATTTTTCTGTTGGACTATTTTCGGGGTTTCATATTGATGCAAGGCTGATTTGTGAAATGCAGGTTCAAGATTGTCGATAAGCTTCGGCAGGGCATTATATGTGGCAGATGCAGGTAGCAGCAGACTATGGTTCCAATTTGGTAGAATATAAACCAGCTTTTTAACGGGATGTGGATGTATGTATTGTTATGCATTTGAGTGTGATGGGAAGAGATTAGTTAATGACTGTTAGCATGAAGGTATGGGAAGTTTGTGTACTGAGTTTATGATTTTGATTGAATGTTAGATGCAAACAATTGCTGCTGGTGTGGTTTTTTATTTTCATGAGAATCCTTCTGCTATGGCTTATCGTGACTGTCACATAACTTGTTTTTTTTCTTTATTTTTCTGAACCGTTATGTGTTGCTTGTAGGGCTGTTTTTTGTATTATGAAAGTGAAATATGATGACTGGATGTGTGGGTTTACATTGTGGCGGGTTGGATGTGTGCCTTAAATTCTAACCAACTGTTTGTGCATTTGGCAGGGAGTTTTATTAGGTCTGGAAAATGGGCTTAAGGCTTATGAATTGGAAGTCATGAAGAAGATAGGAACATGAGGATTGAACAAAGGTTGATGCCTAAAGAACAATTTACCATTAGGATAGATTTTCTTGTATTCTTTGTAACTTATCTTTGTGTGTTTTTCTTGACATAGTGATGGACGGAGTTGAATGTATAATGGAAAGTGCATTTTGTATGGGATTTTAATGTATGTGAATGTATAATGGCCCCTTTTAATGTAATTTGACCATCCTCTCCAATTAATGACGTATATTTGAATACCCAATCCTTTTCCAATCTTGCAATACATGAATCATACAACATCAAAGAGATGACAACTCAAGGTAGTTTATTATGGTCTTTGGCCAAAAAGTCAACCACGTGTGGTTGACTTTCACTAAAAGTCCACAATTTTGCATATAATCTCCATATGTCTCTTTTCATCAATGTATCAATAACCAAACTAATTCTTGAGAGAAATCTTCAAGGCCTAAGTCAATGGACTCAATTTTATGACAATATCTCCTTTCCAAGCAAGCACATTAAGAACCTCAATTCGTTTATTCTTTGACCTTTAAAATCAACTCAAACGCTTGTCATAGAAGAAATCTACCCGAGCGAGTCAAAGTCTTGAACTACTGGATGACCATTGTAACAAAAGACTTGATGAGATGCGCACGAGCTCAAAACTCTTAGTTAAAGAGTCTTGATTCAAATGACTAGGGAAATAAACCCTAATCCATGACAAATGATACCATGCTTTGTATATGTTTATTTGATGAATGAACGCATGATGCGTTATATGACCTAATGGGAGGTATGTAGGTGAAATGGGAAGTATAAGCCAATTAAAATAAAGGGGTAGGAAAAATTTGGGGTATGATTACTATCCATAGAGATAACACATCTCTATAGAGGACTTGGAACACAAGAAACGAATTGTGTTCACGACTCAAAACAAAACTTTTTATTCTTTACCAAACAATTGTAAAGAATGACCTCAGACTTAACAATGCTTGAACACTACCCTTAAACGCTATGATTGACTCAAATAAACAATCATAACCTAGACTCTAGACACTTCTCATATTCGAAAGAAGAACATGAGGGACTCAAACAAGACTCAAACAAAAGGAAAAGACTCTATAATCCTGAGCAATTTAAACAACATACCTGGACTTTACCCAGAGTCTTAATCAAGAAATGTTATTTGAGAACAAACTACACCAGGTGGACTTGTGCATAGGTTTGATCATGCACTTATATCAAAACAAGTGATACACACCATCAATTCATGTCGTCAGATGATAATGCAAAAAATATTCTTTGCTGATCTTTGAGAATACGCATGACTTGAGTTATGTTCTGAGGATTTTGTGTGACTTTGTTCTTCTTTCTTCAATATTAGTCTTTGAAAGACTTTTCAAATGAAAAGAAGTAGAAAAACATTGTCTTTTCTGATCTTCATACTCTTTTACTCCTCCTGAGATATACAACTTTAGGACATCTTTGATGTTCGTCCTTGAAGTTCCCTTCCTTTGGAATTTGCAACAGGTTCCAAGCTTTGGAAACCTTAGTTTGCTTGCTACAAAAGATCCAGATTGCCACATTATATAACTTGGAATAGAAGAAACTGTGATTGTATAACCATAAATTGATCTTCAATAACATGTCTGAGCTGTTTTATACAGACTTTGTAAATATCCAGCTCCCATTAAGATATTTAACAGAATCAGTATCCCACATCAGAGACTCTTTCCTTCTTCTTTGATGTGTGAAGATAATTGAGAACTCATGGTTGTAAGAACTTCTTCTCAGTATCCAGGTTCTAAACCTAATATGTACTAAGTGTCCCGTCAAAGTACTTACCAGCTTTTCAGTTAAAATTTGCTACTCAAACTAGGTCATTCTGACTGATTACCTCTTCACATTTATACTTTCTGTTCTTGGAAAATACATAAAATAACTGAAGATCTTGAGATGTTGTAACATAAGATGTGACATCATCCTTCATGGTTCTTGGTTAACATCTTTAATGTCAAATTGACAATACTCAGGTTAGTACCAGAATAATCCAATAGTCAGCAATATCCAGACACATCAAGGGATAAAATAGCCAGCATCTCAATAAACTTTTCTTCAGACTTTAATTCTGATTTTGAGATGAAGGATGCCATGATCAATACCTATAGAGGAGATTCCCTCATCTAGGTTTCTGGAACACACTTAGTCAGACCCAACTGACTTCCTTGATTTAAAATCATACTACCCTTTCTGGATAACAACTAGGGCAGTAAACATTCTTAACCATATATCACTTTGATTGAGACACAGTATTCAGCTCCAACAACTGCTCTATGGTTTTGAATACTTATCTGGTTTTGTTGATCAGAGGAAACTAACAGATATGGGCTCTTCAAATGTACAACATAAAGGATTAGAAAGGAATACCTTTATGAGTTTTTCTTAGCGGTACTAAGCACATGATAATCATGTCCTGATTAACTTAGCAGATGTCACCTCTTCCAGACCAGGAGTAGGTTACAAACCAATATTCTCACACTACATTAGTTTAGCACCAGAACATTTTTTCTTTAGCTGGTAGTTGCATACCAGTTCTTAATGTCCCAACATCAGATAAGACATATGTTCCTCCTTCTAGGAACACTTCAACCATGAAGATTTCAAGGTACACACTTGCAGATAATTAAGAATATCATTGATCAGGTGACATTCATCATCTCTAATAAACCATGCCATTATGAGTGGACTTGAGAGATTACTCAAGTATCTTTGACACTTTAATTATAGTTGTCAATACATGCCATACATTCTGTTGAACCTTCATAACCCTAGGGTTTTTCAGAGACTATGCAGCGGAAAAATAGTCATATATCAACAGAATTCACACAATGCTTACTTTAAGTGTTAGTAGTAAGCATGACAACTACAGATTGATTGTTAATCAACCTTGCACAATGCTTGCTTCTGCACCAAGAAACTGATTAGACCAAACCAAAATCCTGACTTAATGAACTCACAGACAATAGAGGTTACCTTATCAATATCTTCACTCCCGCATGAAGGTTTTAATGAGCTTTTTCTCTGTTCATAGACACCAGTTGAATTTGTATTTAAATTCAAGTTCTTCACTCCCGCATGAAGTCCTTGGACTTAGCACTCTTCGTTCCAGCATCACAGCTCTTAGGTTAGGTTGGTCTAATCATGTAGGTCCATCCTCCACTTCAAGGGACCATACAATATGAACATCCTTTGTTCAAACACTCTTGTGCTTTTACCACAACCAGAATTTATCCCTTATGGATCTCATCCAGAAAACAGACAAGATGTCTGCTCTGATATGAATTGAAAATTCTGGTATGACAGACTCGGATGTCAATCCTGATGTCAAGACATCTGATCTGTTATCAATGTAGCACCAGCAGAATACAAGGATCCCTCATTATTTGATTACTCTTGGGAAAGAGTCAATGAGACCTGGGATCACATATGTTCATCATACATAACCATATTATAATTTTTACATGGTTTTGTACACGATCAGCTAACACTTCTGAACCTGATGTTATAGACAAAGTCATAACATTGCTAACTGAACAAACAATGCAGAAGATAAATAACACAGTTAATTGTTAACCCAGTTCGGTTCTAACTAACCTACTCTAAGGGCTACCAAGCCAGGAAGAAGATTCCACTATCAGTATTACTATTTTATATAAACAACCTCTGGTTTACCTAGTCACTACCCAATGCAATCTCTATCTCAGAACTCCATCCAAGATAAGAAAACCTTTGCTCACTCCCTGGTGATACCTAATTGTTACAACCCCGCAACAACTATTTAAGCAATTAATAATGAACACATACTTGATCTACTTCACAGCTTCAATCAAGGTTACAATACTCAACTCTTACCTACAGGTTTCGAGTGAGGACAATCACTTCTCTAACCCACAGGTTTCGAGAAGGACAAATCAGTGACCTTCCCACAAACCGGGAGGTTCACCTACACGGCTAACCCTAATGGTTACATCTTTCTAAGTGTTGGTTAGCTTGCTAAACTAGGTTACAAAGTTTCCTATTTATAACTTGATCCCAATTGGACTTGGGCTTACAAATCGCATCACTCTGGCTGTTACAAATATGCAGAAAATATTCTGCTACAAATTAGGTCTTCTAATCCTGAGTTTCCTAAATTAGAAACTGTTGAATCCAATCTTCTGATTTGATTCTTCCTGAATCTTCAATCTTCTGATTTGATTCTTCAATTATTCTAACCCGCGATGGAACCATTTTTTGAAAATTGATAAAAATATGAGAAAAAGTGTGAAAATGTCACCCATGAGATTCGAACCCGCGATTTCTTATTTGCAAGTCTTGCTTCCTTACCAATGGTGCTACGTTATTTATTTGTAATAAAAAGCCAATTGAAAGTGTACGAAGCATAGACAAATATTTTCTATTTATTAAAATATAAATAGTTTAAGAGTAAACTATTATACTTTTGATAGAAACAAATAATTACAAAATCCAAAATATTGTAGATAAACCGAGAAAGTTTATAAAAACCAAGCTTAAAAATAATTTTGAATCCTAAAATTGGGCCTCATATTCTTATGAATAATAAGCTCAATTAAATACACACTTTTACTTAATGTATACTCCTATCTCTTGAATTGGACAATTTAGAGAATGGTTACTCTTTTGAAATGGGCTTGCCAATTAAGATGTCAAGCCCACTAGTTTGATATACACCCCTTGTAGAATTTATACTACGTCCCTATTAATAAAATGTAATAGAAATAGGGAAAATTTTGGGGTATGACAGCTGCCCCTATTTAATTATTCTTGGATCGAAGGGCGTGAGAATACGCCGGTCTCACGCTTTTCGGATCGAAAAGTGATTAAATAATGGAAGACCCCTAAATTTACCTTGTGCGTGTATAAGAGATATGTAAAGAATAATCTTGCTAAAGCTTGAGACTTACATAGAGAAGATTCGTAAATTATTTCATTAAGGATTCACCTGCTGTAGTTCTAGCGAGCTAACCTGCGTATTAAAGGATTCACTTGCTATAGTTCTAGCGAGCTTACATGCGTATTAAAGGAATCACCTGCTAGAGTTCTAGCAAGCTACCTGCGTAAAGGATTCACCTGTTATAGTTCTAGCAAGCAGCAAGCTACCTGCGTAAAGGATTCACTTGATATGGTTCTAGCAAGATACCTGCATATTAAAGGATTCACCTGCAATGGTTCTAGCAAGCTACCTGCGTATTAAAGGATTCACCTGCTATAGTTCTAGCAAGCTACCTGCGTATTAAAAGATTAACCTGCTATAGTTCTAGCAAGCTTACCTGCATAAAAGGATTTACCTGCTATCATGCTAGCAAGCTTATCTGCATAAAAAGATTCACCTGCTATCATGCTAGCAAGCTTATCTGCATAAAAGGATTTACCCGAACTCCATAGATGCATAGGCACACTTGGAAAGGATGTTCCACAAACAATTCTATATGGGCCAAACCAAAATAAGTTTGACAGAGTTGGCTAGCATTAAGAGGAAATTCACATAATCTATAGATGATTATTTGAATAGGTTCCGTTTGTTGAAATCGAGATGCTTCACATTTATTCCAGAACACGAATTAGTCGAAATGGCTGCAGGAGGTCTAGACTATTCGATTAGAAAGAAACTAGATACTCAATATCTGAGGGATATGGCCCAACTGGCAGATAGAGCTCGACAAGACAAACGATTAATGGCTGAAAAGGCCAGAGGAAACAAGAGTTTTAAGAAAGAGAGAGTGGCATATATTGAAGCTGGAGATGCGGAGGGTGAAGCCATCGAAGATTCGTACAGTTTTAAAGAAGCTGAAATAGACTTAGCCAAATTAAAAGAAGCGCCACCTTACTCCTGCAAATTGCTCATTCCTTTGAATGGAAAAAATCCAGTCGAGAATAACAAAAGTGATAAATTTCCAAAGAAAACTTACACTTTTGACATCACTAAATGTGACGAAATATTTGATTTATTAATAAAAGATGGCCAAATGATAGTGCCTCCCAATTCCAAAGTTCCTCCATTGGAGCAACGGAATAAGCGAGGTTTTTGTAAATATCATGGTTTTTTCGGCCATAAAACCTCACAGTGCTTTCTTTTCAGGGATCTAATCCAGAATGTTATCAAGGATGGACGTTTGAAGTTCGCAGATAAGACAAAGAATCACATGAAAGTCGATGCTGGTCCTTTGAACATCGTTCACACAAACTACGCTGAACTAGTTGACATCAATATGGTGGATGTGTCCGAAGGTGACATTGCTGAATGGGAGATAGTTTCAACTGGAAAACATGCTACTGAGAGCCTAAATGACAATGCAGTCTTTAATACTGATGTTGAAGAGTCCTTTGAGGCAGAGATCACTGAAGATCTGAAGGAGAAAACTAGCGAGGCCACTGAAGACCTCAGGGTGAAACTTTAACAGATTCAAATTTCTGAAGCTTCCCCAGCAGGCCTTAACATGGTGAATGTTAGACAACCTTTATCTGAAATAGAGGAACTAGAGAAGTGTCTGTTGAAGGAAAAAGGGAACTATGGGAGTCCACAGACAGGTGGAAGTTTGAAAGATTACCTCTGGAAATGTCATGAGAAAAATGCTGGTCGGATGCTAATGTGTCATAGGTGCTCAATTATGCTGAATCGAAGGGTCCAAGCTAACTGTGAAAGGGCCCAACGAAATAGGATGCAACAACCTTGGAGAGAAGGAAGCCAATTGTTGAAGGTTTGTCTAAGGCTAGAGGAAATCTTGGTGAGTTTCTTGGTTAGGTGTCCCAAAGAAAATACAGAGATCGTTATGTGTCCCAGATGTGGGGCAGTCTATGAAAACCTTATGGCACAATCATTCGAAAGGGTGTTGTTCACCACTGGTTGGGAGACTTAAGGACTCTGTCCCAACATATATGTATTCGACAATCGAACACCATCAAAAAGGCCTGATAGTCCTCATCCTAAAGCTCGAAGGGTGACATTCAAACTTCCTGCAGACATACCCGTGGATAGATGGACGCAAGCTGGTGCAAGAAATAATAAATGGCGAAGTTGGGACCAAGGTGGACGAACTGCAATGGCGTATAAAAAGCAGTTTCAGGCATCAAATCGAGAGACATACAGGCTGGACAATTACAAAGGAAGAAACCCAATGTCCAGATCTCAATGGAGAAGACACCAAAGAATGAAGAAAGCCCAAAAAGAATACAAGGCAAAAGAGAATGGAGAGTCTAGCAGCACTAAAATTCCAATGCAGGGGGCAAGGACAAGCAAACCTCCGGTAGAACGCAAGCCATTCAGTTCTGAAAACAAAAAAGAAGAAGTAAGGATGCAGTCTAGCCCTTGGAAAGAAGATGATAGGCTGACTAATGATTTCGACTCAGACGGAGTTTCATCCATAAACTTTAACTACAATATGGTGTCGGTACTTCCTCACAAATTTTACCAAGAAACGGAGGTCGAAGATTGCGAGGAAGCTGATGCGGAAGAAATGGCAAAACACAGACCTGTGTGTTATTATGTGCTGAATAATAGGGCTTTCGAAGAGCAGAAAGCGTTTTTCGAAAGACCATACCAAGGTATGAGAAATCATTTAAAACCCCTTTATATAAGAGCTAAAATTGAAAACATGGGAATCAATAAAGTCCTAGTTGATGGAGGGGCAGCAGTGAATCTCATGCCTCAATATATGCTGAAAAGGATTGGTATGTTCGATACAGACATAAGGCCTCATAATATGGTTTTGTCCAACTACGATGGGAAGGTAGGACATACTTTGGGAGTAATCCAAGTGAACTTAACGGTGGGTTCAATCACAAGGCCTACGATATTCATGGTTATATCAGCAAAAGCAAACTATAATTTTTTGTTGGGAAGAGAATGGATCCATGGGGTTGCTGCAGTACCTTCGACAATGCATCAGAGGCTAACTATCTGGAGAGAGGATGGTATAGTAGAAAATATAGAAGGTGATCAAAGTTATTTTATGGCTGAAATTAACCAAGTCAACAAAAATAGTTTCGAAAGGAACTTAGCCAATATAGGGCCATGCAATGCAGCGGAAGATGTGTACGCCCCAAATAAGAATGCTATGTACTATCTATCTTAACACCCAAACGAATTCCAGTGGAACAGAGAGATGATGGACGGTCCAGATGACGCAGAACCTGTCGAAGGATTACCAACAATACGGCCAACTGGCTGGGACGAAGACGGTAATTATGCCTCAATCATCTTTCTTCGAAAAGATCTCGGCTTATATAGCTGAGAACAAAAGAAAAGCGGCTCTTGAGGCCGAACTAGCAAACATGGTTGTCGAAGCCATTCACAAAGAATCAGAAATACCAGGCCCGGGGGTACATTTTATCCCATAACCACCTGACAAGGAAATACACGACGAACAGGTTTCAGGCAAAGAAGCATACCAAAGATTAGACGCAATCTATGATGAAGAACCTTTGGGGTTCGAAAAAGATCCAATGGTGCCAAGTATAAAGATGTTGGCTCAAGAACCACTTGAAGAAATAAATCTCGGAGACGAGAGCCAAAAAAGGGTGACATACATTAGTGCAAAGTTAGAGTCAGCCCTAAAGTCAAAGGTTGTTTCGTTACTAAAAGAAAATAAAGATTGTTTCACCTGGGACTGTGATGAGGTGCCTGGTTTGGGGAGAGATTTGGTCGAATTGAAGTTGCCTATTAAAGAAGGGAAGAAGCCCATCAAGCAAACTCCCAGAAGGTTCGCACCAGAAATTCTTTCGAAGATTAAAGCAGAGGTCGAAAGACTCCTTCGACGCAAATTCATTAGGACTACGAGGTATGTCGAATGGATTGCCAATATTGTACCTGTTATTAAAAAGAATGGTTCTTTGAGGTGTGTATAGATTTCCGTGATTTAAATGCAGCCACCCCTAAAGATGAATATCCTATGCCTGTGGCAGAAATGTTGGTAGACTCAGCCGCAGGCTTTGAATACCTAAGAATGATGGATGGATATTCAGGGTACAATCAAATTTTCATTGCAGAAGAAGATGTGTCCAAAACAGCTTTTCGTTGCCCTGGAGCAATAGGTGCCTATGAATGGGTAGTCATGCCTTTTGGTTTGAAAAATGCTGGGGAAACTTATCAAAGAGCAATGAATTCTATATTTCATGATTTTATAGAAACATTCATGCAGGTGTACATAGATGATATTGTAGTAAAGTCCATTTCAAAGGATAGTCATCTTGATCATCTCAGCCAATCATTCGAAAGAATGAGAAAACATGGCTTAAAGATGAACCCCCTTAAGTGTGCTTTCTTTGTGCAGGCTGGAGATTTCCTGGTCTTCGTAGTCCACAAAAAGGGGATAGAAATTAATCAGAATAAAACGAAGGCTATTATGGAAACAAAGCCTCCATCTACGGAGAAAGAATTGCAATCTCTATTGGGAAAGATAAATTTCTTAAGAAGATTTATCTCGAATTTGAGTGGGCGTATGCAAGCTTTCTCCCCCTTAGTTCGACTGAAGTAAGGAAGGTTTGAATGGCATGCTGATCACCAGGAAGCTTTTAAGAAAATCAAGCAATATTTGACGCACCCACCAATCTTGTCCCCACCAAATGGGAAGAAGCACATGCACCTGTATATATCAGCTTCAGATAATACAATAGGTAGCATGTTAGCACAAGAAGACGAAAAATGGTATCAAAAGAGCCATTTATTACTTAAGTAGAGTACTCAATGATGCAGAGATTAGGTATAGTGCCATAGAAAAAATCTGCCTTTGTTTATATTTCTCTTGTATCAAACTCAAGTATTATATAAAGCCATTTGATGTTTACGTTTCATCTCATTTTGATGTTATTAAACATATGCTATCCAAACCAATATTTCATAGTCAAATTGGCAAATGGGCTTTGGCCCTCACTGAGTACTCTCTAATCTTTCAACCTCTTAAGGCAATGAAAGGACAAATCGTGTAAGATTTCATTGTGGATCATGTAGTTGTTGAAAATCCTCAACAATATGAAGATTTGAAGCCTTGGAAGTTGTACTTCGATGGTTCAACACATAAAGAGGGAAGTGGCGTTGGTATTCTCATAATTTCTCCTGATGGAATTCCAACAAAGCTCAAGTATAAAATAAAAGGCCCTCTATGTTCCAATAATGAAGCTGAGTATGAAGCATTAATTGCTGGACTTGAATCCTTGTTAGAATTGGGGGCAACCATAGTCGAAATTAAAGGAGACTCGGAGTTAGTAATAAAACAACTAACGAAAGAATACAAATGTATCAAAGAGAATTTGATCATGTATTTTGTCATAGCAAATAGATTGCTGAAAAAATCTGAATATGTGGATTTAAAACATGTCTCAAGGGTAAACAATCAAGAAGCAAATGATTTGGCACAGTTAGCCTCAGGATATAAAGTATCACAAGAAAAATTAGAAGAATTTATCGAGGTAAGAGGCAAAGCGATGGCCACAAAATTATCCCCTAATGATCTGGAGAACTCACAGCTAGGCTTCGCCAACGAAGAGGAATTTGAAGTCTTGAATATAGATTCCTTAGCAAATACAGATTGGAGGAGTCTAATCGTAAACTACTTAAGAGATCCTTCGACAGATACAGATAGAAAATTTAAATATAGAGCCTTATCATACTTCTTGATGAGAAACGAATTGTTTAAGAAAACCCCTGAGGGAGTCCTACTAAAGTGTCTGGGAGAAGCTGAAGCATACTTGGCGCTCTCGAATGTGCACAGTGGGGCATGTGGTGCTCATCAAGCGGGGCACAAAATGAAATGGCTTTTGTTTCGTTATGGAATATATTGGCCCACTATGTTAAAAGATTGCATAGAATTCGCCAAAGGTTGTCAGGAGTGTCAAGAACACGCAAGTATTCACCATGCGCCTGCAAATGAATTAAGCTCAATTATCAAACCATGGCCTTTCAGAGGTTGGGCATTAGACCTAATTGGAGAAATCCGTCCCACATCATCCAAAGGCCAAAGATATATATTAGTGGGAATAGACTATTTCACGAAGTGGATTGAAGCAATACCACTAGCCAATGTAGACCAAGAGGCTGTGATTGTGTTTATCCAAAGACACATATTATATAGATTTGGAATCCCATAAAGCATAACCACAGACCAAGGATCAGTGTTTACTGGTCGAAAGATGCAAGAGTTCGCGAAAGAGATGGGATTCAAATCGTTCACTTCTACACCTTATTATGCTCAAGCAAACAGACAAGTCGAAGCAGCCAATAAAGTGATACTTGGTCTGATAAAGAAACATGTAGAGAAGAAACCTAAGAATTGGCACAAAACCTTGGACCAGACACTTTGGGCTTGTCGAACATCACCAAAAGAAACCACCAATACTACACCTTTCTAGTTGACGTTCGGACACGATGCAGTGCTCCCAATCGAAATATATTTGCAATCAGTCAGAATTCAGAGAGAAGCAGAAATTCCTCCAAATGTATATTGGGAAATGATGATGAATGAGTTAGTTTATCTAGACGAAGACAAGCTTTGAGCATTGGAAATGATAAAAAGACAAAAAGAAAGGGTATCAAGAGCATGCAACAAAAAGGTGAAAGGTAAAACATTTATCAATAATGACTTAGTTTGGAAAGTTATTTTGCCTATAGATCAAAAGAATCAAACTTTAGGCAAATGGTCTCCTCATTGGGAAGGCCCTTTTTGAATCTTAAAAGTATTTTCAAATAATGCTTATGAGATAAAAGAGTTAGCAGAAGATCGTAGGATCTTAAGAGTGAATGGGAAGTATCTGAAAAGATACAAGCCAGCCATGCATGAAGTAAAGATTGCAAAAACATAGACATTAAACATAGATAACGTGAGCCAAAATGGTAGAACATTCGCCAAAATGGCTTTATCTTTATGCAAGACAAATCAGACAAATAAGGTCAAAATACGTTCCATTACTTTAAGGATTTAGAGGTACATCTGATTAAAATGGTTGCATGATAGGCAAACCCAAGTTACAAAAACTACTACTAAAGTAAATGTCCAAAATATTATGAAGAGCAAAGGCAGAAACAAAGATCCACAACGCCTCCAACAATGCCTCCAACAATGCACCCTTTAGTTAATTTTGTCTTGCAAACCCTCTAAGTTTAGTAGGGGAAAGCTTTCTGCTGCAAAAGGATCAAGGGATCCTCCCTTACGCAACTGTTTTACCATCGCTATTTTTACAAACATGTGGGTCAGTAATCTGCTGTAGGGAAGACAAGAAGGTTTGCCTTGACGAGAGGCAGCAATAGCGAAGGCTTCAGTAAGGTGTTTAAAAATCATCAAGGGTATGTTGATTTTCTTTCCCCGGAGGGAACAGAGCATGAACTCCGCGTCTTCCACCATAATGCTCTCCTGGTCCTCATTTCGCGGGCGAAAGTTGCCTACTAGAAGTTGGTGCCAAATCCTTCCGAGGAGGGCGCTAAAGGGGTTGTTGTTCATGATGGCCCTCAAAAGGGAAGAAGTGCTCATGGCAAAGGAGTTGTCAACGAAAACTTCTCCAGAATTCCCACATCTCACCACTTCAGAGATGGATGATGGAGAGATGGTAATGCGGGATCCACGAACTTGGGAAACAATGGTAGTTTTCCCTTCTGAATCTATCCGGAGGGATGCAAACATCCACAAATCCGCTAGCATGTTTGGATAAACGGACCCTTCCAAGATTCCTTGGTAAACTTGTAGTTGTTGCGTGGCAAACAGTGCATCAACATTGATACCGTTCTGATCGAACTCTTCCATAGAGAGTTTAAACTATTTCTTGATAGCTGACTTGATAGTATCATGAGATAGAGGTGTCATTGTAGCAAGGGAGTACAAGAAAAAGAAAACTTTGATGAAAATGTGGAAAGAGGATAAATAAATGATCAGAGTGCCAAGGTTTATATAGAAGATGTTTGTTTTGAGGAGTGGTTACGCTTTAAATTTTGATTGGACCGCGTGTGGTTTCCCCGAGGGAAGATATGGAGTCCGCCGTTTCTGGCCTTGGAAGTTGGAATGTAATCATGTTAGAAACTGATACACGCACGCCTTAATTAGACGTTTTGAAAAAGTGATGTCATTATTAATGACTATTACGGCTAGTGGAGTAGAAACGTCAAATCAAAAACTAAGTGGCTGCGAAAGGTAATTATGTCGCGTGTGTACACTATCAAGGTCATTATGATACTTAAAAATAGATTTTGACAATTTAAGAATTGTTAAAATTTAATTCGTGACATTGTATGATAAAATATATGGATAGTTGAATGATAAATCATACATATATCCATTAACTAGTCTGATTACAAAAGATGGGACAAGTGCAAAAGAAAATATTACAAAGCCTCTCTCAATTAATTGAAATCTTCAGGAAGATTGTCTTTCATTTTGGAATATTGGGATGCCCATAGTGACAAACAGCGTTCGATTAATGCTTGCTGTTTCTTCAGCTCTTCGATTTCTGGTATTAATTTCTGCGCCGTTTTAAGATGTCGAATCCCTGTTTACACCACTTCATCCAATTCGTTCTGCTTGGATTGATTGATTTCCTCTTGACGAGACTTAGCAGTTTTGATCTTCGCTTCATGAAGTTCAATCTCTTGTTCCCAAGATTTGATGTTTGCTCCACAAGTTTCATACTCTTCTTGACGCTTTGCATGCTCAAGCTCAAGGGCACCAGCTTTGGTTGTCGCGTCATTAGCAGCCTTCCACGAAGAACTATGAGAAGTTACTTTTGTATGGAGTTTTTGGTCAACGTCTCGCTTGCGAAGGTTATCAGTTTGAAGTTGATCAAGCAGAGAAGTTAGTGAAACAATTAAGTGGGAGACTTCGTCAGAGACTTGGAGTAGATCCACCCTCTTTAAAAGATTGTTTAAGCCAAAACAACTGGTAGAATCTTTGCTCAGAACTTTGATAAGGTTGGTTTCAAAGAATTTTTTCTTTATCTGACGAAGAAGGTTTGGAATAACATTTCCCTTACCACTTTCCGCCAAAATATTCGAATAAGGCTCAACCATGATAGGTGAAACATTTATTGTATTCATCATAGCCTTGAGGAAACTTACAGGATCAGTATTCTTAAGGCGCTCTAGTTCAGCAAGAGTGAGCGCAGCAAGATTTTGATTCGAAGTAGTCGCAGGGGCAACTATGGTCCCAAAGGTTGAAGTTTCATTAGGATTTGGAGAAGGAAAACTAGAAGCTTCATCCATATTCTCATGATCGGGGATGGTATCTTCATTCCCAGTTGGTTGCTCAACTACATTGCCGCTATTAGAATGTTTTGAGTTTTCTTTCATGTCTTTGTCTTGATGGGTAGGTGGAGAAGTGTCATTTGAGTGACTTTCCTCAGCATGTACAGGTGAAATAATAGTCGAAATAGGTTGAATATCTTCATGAACTGGAGAAAGGACAGGAGATTTGCGTCGAGAAATACCTGTTGCATAAATCAAAATTTGTTAAGACGTGAAGTTGCAAAAAACTTGTTTGTCGATTCAAGGACAAACGTATACCATGAAGATTGTCGAGGTCATTATTGAGATATGAAGCTCTGAGGTCAGAAGTAGCTGTGCCTACATTTTCCTACATATATGAGGTAAAACGTAAACTTGACAATAAAAAGTTAAGAATGAATAATTGTTATAGTATAAAATTCAATACCTTGGTTGGGACATTATCTGGGCTAGAGTTATGACTTTCAACAATTGGGTCATTACCAGCGATCTTTGAATACAGTTCATTAGAGGATACCTTATCACTCGATGAAGTAAGCTTTGAAGTCCCAGATCCTTTTTCTTTGGTTAAAGGAGTAGGGACCTTTTGTCTTTTCTTTGCAGCATGTCTAGTACGAGGAGGAGATTTGTCCTCATCATCTGAAGCACTGGTGTTTGAGATTTTCCGTTTCGGAGGTGTCGGAGGCTTCGAACTCTGAGAATATTCGCATTGAACAAAGTGAATATTATTTAGAATAAATGCATAAATTATAGTACGAAAAAATTTGTAGACGTACAGTTGGTTTCTTGCTAGTGGTGGCAGAGTCACTCCCACTTACTCTATTGCTTTTCGAAGCTCCAGCATGCTTTTGCGCAGCTGCTTCCTTGATAACTCTCTTTCGACCTACAGCTGTGAACAGAACAAAATTCAGTATATAAGTAAGGAAAGAAGGTTAATCGAAGGATTGTCCAAGCCCCAACCTTCAGGTATTGGAGTCAAAACACAAACGTGTTCAAGACCTATATGAAGATGTCCCTTGAAAGTATCCAAGGTATGCTTAGTCGGAACTACTCGTTCAGAGCGTTTTTTGGATTGTTCGTGAAGGATTTTGAGGACATTCCCACACACAAACCAGTTTGGAAAAGGAGGACTTAGAGCCACACCAAAATCAGCACTAGGTAGTGCAGGGAATTTTGGAGGATTATGTTTGAAAGCCACTTCATAACGTTGTTCAAGTCGAACATACGTGGACAATTTCAACTTATCCAGTTTAGTAGAAATATTTTCACGCAAAATGACTGCAGCTTCACGAACGGTCCGACTAAGGTCATCAGGCCTGTAGATAGTTTCAAAGAATTTTTAAAAGGCTTGAATTTCTTTAATGTGAGTCGAAGTACCTTTTTTGAATTTCGCCTACACATCAGCAAAAGCTTCGGTTAGTTCTTGAGAAAGGCTTTCGGCATCGAAGATTTGTTTAGTATAATACTCTGTCCACCATTGATGAAAATTCATGGTAGAGTAGAAGGCAGGCTCGAAGGAGATTGGAGAGAGGGTCGTGATACCGACATATTTGGAGATTTTGGATTCATATTCCTCTTCAGATAAATGCATAGTATGCAGACACATGTGATTTCTCTTGTCATATATGCATTTTGGTTTAAGCTGAACCAACCCAAATTTCCTTGATATAGGATTTGGTTGATAGCAGAGGAGACAACAGTGACTCTTGGGGGATCGTAACCGATGATACAACAGTTTAGGTGTTAGAAAAGCCTCCCAGATAACCATGGATTCAGCTTGTTGATCTGGAGAAGTTGTTGGAAATTATCGAGTAAACCATTTGGGACCTACTTTCCTTTTTACAAACGGAGCCATAGAAGGACTGAACTGGTAACGTTTAGCAAACATCATCATGTACGCTTGGAAAGTCTCGCGAAGCTTTCTAGATTCTTCTTTGGGAGTTAGGTAAGCTAGTCTAGTCCCTTCGACTGTTCGATTTTTGATTGCCATGTCCTCTTTATCCACGATACCTCTATATGGGAGACGAGCTTCGAAAGTAGCATTGAGCCATAGCTGCAATAACCAGAAAGGGCCAGCGAAAAAGAGAGATCCTGTTTTGTAACTCTTGACGAGATCTGTTGCTTCGGCAAGATTTTCGTAAATAAACCCTAAAATTAACTGGCTTAAGTTCAATCTTTTTCCAGCATTTATCTGGTTGGCCATACAGAGATACCTCTTCGCCACTTGGAGGGACCTAGAACAAAAAACACATCTCGAAAGCTAGAGTGCTAGAAATGCGATATGTTCTTCATCTGAGACTTCAGTAGTCGTTTGGACATGATATCTCTGGATAAAGGCAGTATAGGTGACTTTTACTTCATTGAACTGGATGGTGTCAGTATCCATGAAGTTGGGGTCGAAGACCTCCCGAGTTGGTCGAAGCCTTGTGATAGCGGCTATGTCGAAGAGAGTGGGGGTAATCATTCCCCAAGGAAGGTGGAAGGTATTGTGAGAAGCATCCAAAAAATATATTGATGCTACTAACATGGTTTGGTTGTATTCTAAACCTATTTTGGATAATTCAATTAGATCATAAATCCCTAATTCCTTCCAAAATGAAGCCTTTTTGCTTTCTACTTTAGTCATCCAAGCATAATACAGGTCAAGATCCTTTGCTAAAGGGATTGATCTAAAGTCATTTAGGAATTTGGTCGCATAATTCAACCTAATTTTCTCTAAGGCTACAGTGGCTTCAGTCAAAGCGTTATCTACATTGACAGTTTCAGCTAAAATTGGGTTGCCATCTTCATCTATTTTGTTCTTACTAACCAAGGGCCTAGTCTTATAATAAGTAGGGGAAAATTTATCCAGAGAAGGGTTATTTCCTCCAGGTAAAGGACCCATAAAAGCATGAGTTTTTCCAAAAAGATCAAAAGGAATGATTACCTGAGAAGCGTAGATAGCGCGAGTTTCTGCTACATTTGGGTTTGGAATGTACTTTTGGTTACCTATCTGCGTAGAATGTTGAAACTGTTGAACGGGTTGAAGAGAGTTTGAGGTTTCGAATGTGGAGTTGTGAATGGTAGGAGACGTCATGGATGTGTTTGTTTCAAGAATTAGGTTAAAAAACCAAAGAGGATTTCTTTTTTCTGTGTTTAGTCGCAGAAGAATGAAAGATGAAGTTGTGTGAAGGTAAAAAGTTTAGGTATTTAAAGGTTTAGTTAGAACCTTTTTCAAATCTTGTGACTGAAGGTCGGAAAGACACGCGGCAAGATATGATTTAATCTAACGGCGGTCGAACAGTTGTTAGCCTTACTCCTAATATCTAGGAGCAATAATCACAAGAAATGACAAAACATGGGGATGCACGTTTAGAAGAGAAGTTTTTGAAAATGACAAGTTTGGAAAGATGAGTCATAAATGATTATGATGTTAGTCAGGTGTTTTGGAACTCTAAAAAAATGAGTAAAATGAAATCTCGTCATGATAAGAAATGCCTATTTCTCTTGTTTTTCGAAACAGGCATTTATTGGGGGCAATTTGTTAGCTGGAGATTTCGATTGGAGAGAATGTTCTTCAAAGAAATTAGAGTTCGGAGAAGAATGGCTTCTGATGGCCATTCCCGATAATAAAAATGGCTCCTGATGGCCAGGTTCGAGGATGTCATTTAAAGTTGAGATGAAGATGATTGAAATCGAAGTTAAATTGAGATAGGTTGTCTTTGGGACTTAAGCGTTTTCTCGAAATACAAAGAGTACTGAAACTTGGTGTATTTCGCGACATTCTCATTAGAGATCACGTTGCCACGTATCGAAGAGAATTCAGGTGGGAGGATTTGAATTTCGAAACACTATGTATAACCGAGCGAGGACAGATTTCGCCCCAGGATTCGAAACGTATGCATGTGAAGCAACATGGCATTTCATTAGCATAGGACCGTTAGGGTCGAATTAGTATAAATAAGGGCCTTAGTATCAGGATCCAGGGTGTTCATTTTGTACAAATCACTCACAAAATTACTCAAGTATCAAGTGTTAAGAGAAAGAGATCGCTGAGAAATGTACGTATGACACCAACACCACTTTAAATACATTTGTATTTTTCTTTATTCAAGTATCTTTCTAATTTCTTCATCTTTTGTTTAGTTTTCATTCGAAGCACTTTACATTCCTGTATTTTACATTCTTGCACTTTACATTCTTGTATTTTACATTTCTGCAACTTACATTTCTTTTACATTTTTGTCAAAGTTATATTTACGTGTATGACAAGTTTACTTCGCATGATTAGTCACATGATCATATCATAAACAAGTTTCGAAGCAAAAACCAACAAATATGAACCAAATTATATCAAAAGACAATTGTTTGACTATGTCCTAGGATCAATCTAGTCGATCCTGCGAGTAACCAAAGTATAAACTATAGTTTGGAAGACTAGCGGTTGTTTACCGGAAATCATCGTAAACAAAGTTTTGAAATCGAAGTGTGTTATGAATTGGAAATGGATGATTAGAAATGAATGCTTGAGGAAGTGAAGTGGTTAGCCATTAACAAACAATAGGAGTCAGTTTACCCAAATTAATGCCAAGTATGCTTTCATAGTTGACCGAGCTTCAATTATGACTTTTGAAGGTTGTAACGTGGTCGTGGTTCGTAGTTTAAGAAACACAGGATATAAGGCTCAAAATTTATTTAATCCACCCCTTTCTCCTTGATGTTCTCCAATCCTAAAGTTCGTTTAATCCAATGAATGTGTTTCGTTTGCAAGAGAATTGTTTCAGTTCCGATGATGAGCGGAAGCATTAGTGAAGATCTAAGCACCGATGAAAAATGTTTTAGAGATCCAAGCATTGATGGGAAACTTCAATGATTTAGCAGTCACAAGATTATCCTTTGTTTTTTGCTTTTCTTTTGTTTTTATCCCTTATTTTTGCATGGGCCAATTCTTTAGAATTTTGTCCATCGGGATGCCCTGATTTTTGCCTAAGACAATTTTTGTTTTCTTTATGGAGTTTTCCATCTGACTTAGCGGGCCCTTTTTTTTTAAATTCTTTTTTTTTTTTTGAAAATTTACTTTTTGGATTTTGAATAATGTGACTGCCATGTTGACTTTAGTTTGTAAACTTTGATGCTTCCTCGATCTCGAATGATGTATTGAGGAAGAAGATGTTGCGAATGTTATCTCCATTGCTTCCTCAATCTTTGATGAACGTGAGGAAGAAGATATGCTTGAACCTTTGCTTTGCTTGACTGATTCTCTTGACCACAAAATACACGATTGAATTAATCGAAATCTACTCTTCCTCTGGTTGAAATTAAGGTTTATTTGAAAAATAGAAACAAACTCCAACTCCTATCTCGAGGGGGTTGGCTACGGATTATCTCCTTATTTCTCCACTGTTTTGGGATTGAAACAATACCTTACCTCATCAGCTCGGTCTTACATTGAAAGCATATGTTTAGAAAAAATTAGTTATTTGTATTTCATTATTCTCCTTTAAGTTTGTTAATAATTGAAAGTGGCAAGTTGATATAGAATCGAAGAGTTAAAATGGAAAGTCGTAGTAATTCAAGAGCGAAGGGAATGAATCAATTCCAAAACATGCATGATTATTTTATTAGAATTGTAAGTTGGAAGGTACAATGCTTATACATGGTAACACTTGGCGATCGTAGGGGTTGCAATTTTGACATGATAAACACCTATTAGTCCTAGGGACAATCTCCTTTGTTAATCCAATGAGTTTGTTTTACTTCTTAGTTCTGTGACTTGTAGAAGTAAAGGGTGACCTCTAGCTCTCCTTGGGCCTACCAATTTTGTTCGCTGGAAAATTGATCTTAGCATAGGGGAATCTTCTATGAGAACAGAATCTGAGGGGAAGACATAAGCAGTCGTCTTTCGTATGTATATGCGTAAATGATATCTGAGGTGTGTAAGCCTTCGTTGTGGCATTGGACAGTCCTCTTAGTGGAGTGTGAGTATGACCTATCCTTCGAAGGACCAAATCTAGACATAAATCTTAGCGGCGGGTTTTCGTCACCCGGAACTTCATGAGTTTCCTTAGACTGAACCTCTTTTGCCTTTTCTTGTTTTTTCATAAGATCCTTCGTAAATCCCAACATCCGAGTCGTTGGCGTAGGAAGACATGTAGCTTGTACAATGAAGGGCGTCCTTTTCTTCTTGTAGAACCAAGCTCATTTGAATCTCCAATAGTTAATTCTCCTCTCTCCATTGTTCAGGACCTTTTTCAAGTTTCTTCGCGAGTCTCGGGAAATCAGCTAGCATAGCAAGGATGGATAAGGGCGCAGGTAGGAATGTAAGTGCAAACGTATGAATGTATGAAAATGAAAATGCGGATGCATGGGTATGCAGAAGACTCCTTGTTTTTCCAGTGTATGTTAGACCTCCTTATGTGCAATGCAATGCAGACGTATGGTAGATATAACCCTAAGGATAGCCTATACGGGTTTAGAGACGACATTAGACCCAATAAAATCCTTACAAGATAAATGTTATGACATACCAATAGAAATCCCTATAGACTTGGGAGTACGTGGGATATTGCACATGGTGACCGTTCAAGATAGTTACCAAATCTCATGGCCATCTAGAGGTCGTTTGACGTGAATTAACAAAGATGTCCTTCGTGGGAAGGTTCTTTACGAAGAACACAACCTTTTGAGGATAATGACGAACGAAGTGGAATCCCTACAGGCTAGAGATGGAAGATGTATAGACGGAAATCCAAGTCCTACAAGTCAGGTGACGCGCGGGAGCAAGCACATGGTGACCGTTCATGACAGTCACTAGATCTCATGGCCATTGAGAGGCCAATCGACGTGCATTAATGAAGATGTCCTTCGTGGGAAGGTTCCTTATGAAGAACACAACCTATCTAAGGACAATGTCGGACGAAGTGGAATCCCTACAGGCTAGGGATGAAAGATGTATAAACCGAAATCCAAAACCCTACAAGCTAGGGGATGCGCGGGAGCACGCACATGGTGACCGTTCAAGACAATCACCAGATCTCATGGCCATCTAGAGGTCAATTAACGTGCATTCACGAAGATGTCCTTCGTGGGAAGGACACGTCGTTATAAAAATACAAAGACATAAAAAGAAAATCCCTACAGGCTAGGGAGTGCGTGGGAGCGGGCACATGGTGACCGTTCAAGACAATCACTATGTCTCATGGCCATCGAGAGGCCAATCGACGTGTGTTAATGAAAGTCTCCTTCGTGGGAAGAACACGTTCTTCTAAATAGAAAACCCTACAGGCTAGGGACAGGGTTAGTAAAGCATTGAAACGCAGTTATGGTAATAAAAAAACATAAATCATATAGTCCTAGGTTCGTAGGTTCAATATGACGGCGTGAGCTAGTCTACCCTTCCCTTGGGTGGTTCTAAAAAGGTTTCATGGGGTCTCTCGTAGCCTCCGAGACTTTTTGTCTCTTTGGATTTTAGAAGCATCGTTTACCCATGAAGTTCGAGTTTTAGGGGTAGGTTCCCAGAGAGATCAGATAAATACCAAGTCCTGCCCTCGACAAAGTCAAGCCTCGTCTCGGAAATTTCCGGGTATTTAACCCACGCTGAGTGGAATTATCACTAAGACTCGTAGGCGATGCAAGTCTCCTTTATTCTTAATGATAATTCCCACACTTAAGGTTTAAAACATGTACATATATAATCCCATCAACAAATATAATAAAATGATAATTATATATATAGAACAGAAATAAATGTACAAATATCCACAGAAAAAAATAATAGAAACATCAAACAAAATTGAAAATCCTAAGACTAAAGGGTAGGTGAGTTGATTGAGTCTTGATAAAGTATCTTGATCTTTATTAGAATTAATTCGCTAGAGGCGAAAAAATTTGACTCAGGTTTGTTTATTAGGTGACTCGCCTTGGTTTCGCAACCGTGTGCCTACGTATCTCCATCAAAAGATGAGAGAAATCAGAGTCTCATAGTTCGGGGGGTCGATTGAAAAAAGAGTTATCTTTATTAGAATTAATTCGCTCGAAGCGAAGAAATTCGACTTAATTTATTTACCTCATTTTTAGCGGTAGCGTTTGATTATTTCTCTAGGAATAAATCAATTCACATGAATTTAAATTATCCTGTTTTGAATAATTGATTGATACGACATCAAGAGTCTACCAATTCAAAGATGCAGAGAGTTTGAAACTCACCCATCGTATTATTCTTGAAAGGTTGAATTAATTTGATTACGAAAGTGTTTGCACTCATGTACAGGTTGGTGGTGAAACTATTTATAAAGAAGTATTTTGATTTAACCAAAAATTAAAAAAAAATTGTATATGTACAAACTAACGATTTAATTAACCTAATTAATTAAATAAGTTAGCCAAGACACTCTTTTCATTTTTTAATTGAATAAATAGTTAGATTAACCAAACCAATTAAATCGGTTAAACTGTTTTTTTTTTGGAAAAAAAAAACTAAAACTAAAATAAATAAACTCTATACTAACAAAAAAAATAATAATAATAATGGGCTGAAGGTATGATGTAGGATATGATATTAGAGACAACCACACGACCCAAATTCCTATTGAAATTCAAATCAAAACTTATCTAATAATAATAATTAGAATGGATTAAAAAAGAAAATAAAGTGGAAGTTAAAGGGAACAATAACTCGGTCCAACTCCCCCATCATACTATCTATCATATAAGAAAGATAGATGTTCTTGAAATGTCATTTTTGTCCTTTTTCCCAATACTCATCAATGAAGCTGTCCACGTGGACACCCTCTACTTCCTTCTTTTCTCTTTCTATAACTTTACACAACTTGTCTTTTCCCAATACCATTTATTACTTCTACCATTTGCATGTTCACCATGGATTAATATTTTATTCTCATTTTTTTCCATCAATTTTTTATTCTCTATTCTCTCTCTTTGTTTACTTCATCTTTCTTTTTTATCTCAACATTCTCTATTCTTTCTTCCCTAACCTCTTGCTTAAAGATTCAATCTTTATGCTGTGTTTCATCTTAAACATGATTTTTTAGGAAATATTTTCTTCATATCTCTCCTTCTCTTTCTAATCTCTATATTTTCCATTCACTTTTATGATTTTTAAGTTACTATATTTTTTGTGTTGTGTTCTTACTTTGAAAATTCAACCATTATATTTATGATTATTTTTTTTTTTAAAATTTTTGCATTTCATTAATATTTTGGGTGCTAATTTTTGTAGATCTGGACTATATTGAGATGGAACAAAAAATTTAAGATATGAAATTATACCATATAAAATTGAAGGTGAGTTGTTACTATGTGTTCATTTTTCTGATTCTTTTCGTGTTTGTGTTTCAGAGCAGGACACCTGCGGCTGTGGTTTCGCGCGGATGAAGGTGTGTGAGCGATGTCGGCACGAAAGAGTTTTGGATCAGATCTTCTGCTTCCTCCTTCTATTTGTTCTTGATCTTTTATTTTTTGCAAAAAAAAAAAAACTTGAACTATAATAATGGTGAGAATTTGATATTTGGTAATATTTGATCTATATTATTGGTGTGAGTTAATGTTGTTGTGATTTAAGTTAATTGTTATGGTTGTTATAAGATTCACGGAGATCTTGAATAAAATTTACATATTTGTGAAATGTGTGTTTTTTTGTTACTGTTTGAAATCTTTATGAAACTTTGGTTGGATTAAAAATACTTAATGTTTATAAAAAAAGAAAAAATATTAATTAAAAGATAGTTTCATTGCTATCATTTATATGTTGGAAAATTATTATATTTCTTAATATTAAAATATTTATTCTATTTTATCAAAGTTTTATATTAAGGGTTGTATGTCATTTTCTATTCCCTATGCTATAAAATATATAACAGTTTTATTTAGCCACTCTATTTTTATGCTAAGATAAGATATCACATTTCCATCTTCTCAAAAGTAACAATTCTACTTGCAATATTCAACAAACATGACATTTTTTCCACTCAATGATCTTGGTCATTAAATAACCATTAAATTAAAATGAAAATAAGGATTAATTTTATCATTACTTTTATTTATTATAATGAATGATTTATTTAATATATAAAAATTCAAAAATTTTTATTTTTGTTATTATAGGTTTTTTGTTTTATTTTAATTGTTATATTTTTTGTTTTACTTTTTATTATAGATCTTTTTATTTATCTATAGAACTAAAAATTATTTCTTTATATTTAAGATTTTTTAATTATAAATTTTTGCATTAAATTATTTATAAATTATTTCTTCTACTGGTTGTAATCTCATTAAATTTGTCTTCAATAATAAATGCTATAATAAAAACAGAGATTTAAGTATACATTTTTTCTAATGATTAATTTATTTGATTATTATAATTTTGTTGAATCTATCATATTTTGGAGGTATTAATGTTTGGGATTCTTAACACGTATTGGAGGAGGAGTTGCAAACATAACAAAGACGAGATGAAAAGAGTAACTGAGATATAAATTGTTTTGTGATTGAGAAAATTTGGATGCAAGAATTACAAACATAACAAGGATTACTGAGATGGAAATTGTGATTGAGATATTAATTATATTGTGATTGAGAATATGAATACTAGCAGCTTAATATATTTGGATCAAATTAAAATAATGTTAACTGAGTCCAAATAACACAATTTTTACATAATAATAAAATAAGTCAATTACTTCATTAAAATTATATTAAAAAAAAATGAAACTTATCACGCTTTATTTGTTTATGGCCAATTTTTTTCTATCTTATCTTAAATTAAAGTGTTATTTATAAATAATAATTAAGAGTGTTAATTATAAAATTTATTATTGCATTAAACTCTAAAATTTAATATTTTATAATTGTATTATTGTTGCATTTAACCAATAATTAAGAGTGTTATAATTATTTATGATAGTCTACAGAATTGTATGATATATAAAATGGTTCAACTATATTAGTTGATTCTTAATAGTGATATAATTATTTGTAGCAATGAAATTGGTCTCATTTACAATTTAGAAACATTATTACATATCAAAACATATTCACTGATAACTTATTATATATATATATATATATATATATATATATATATATATATATATATATAATAATAATAATAATAATAATAATTAAATAATTGTTAATGTAAAAGTGTGTGAAATTGAAAAGTGAATAATTCAAAGTGACAAATAAATTATGGTTTATTGAAAAGTGTGTCAAATTGTAGGGAGATGAGTGTTAGATAAGTTAATAGAATAAATGTGTGAAACAAGAAAAATATATGGCATGTGATATCTTAGATTTTTGTGAGTCCCTATGTAAATTATGTTGATCATTGATATTATATTGTACAATGTGAATACACAGTAAAAAAAAGAGTGAATAGATGTTACTATTAGTTGTGAGTCCCGACAACATTGAATTGATAAAAGTAACAAAAATAACAAATCATTACTTTGAAGGTGCCCTCTGTTTTTATTTTTTTTTTAATTTGATATTGCGAAAATTTAGTTAAAATAAATATTTGAATTTAGTTTTTTTTTGATAAGAAATATTTGAATTTAGTTAAAACTTGATAAACTTGATATTGCTACCAAATATCTTTTTGCATGTCTGATTTGAAAGTACACCTAATTTTCAACTCACCCATCAACCTTCAACTTTCATCTCACATAAATAAAAATAATATTTATATACGGGATAAAATTTATTATTGATCTAAAACACTTAATACTACATTTTACTCAATATCCTTTAACTTGTACTCAATCACTTTTCTAAACCACTTTTCAATTTCACATTTTCAAATCAAAAAGGTCTACTCAACATAATGTACGTCTGCTATTTTCAAAAACGTGTACAGTTTCTGAACAATTTAAAGTTATGATTTTATGAATTTTTTTAATAAATAGTTTCTAAAATTATTGCTTTTAAAAAGAAAATAATATATAAGGAAATTCATGATTTGAAAATAAAAATCATTTGTCTCTACTTTTTATCATAGTTATTAGTTTATAATCTATATTTTATTCTATTTTATTAATTTATAATATCTATGATATAGTTTGATTTTTTTATTTTAAAATTATAATATATTATTTATAAGTAAAAAATGTGTATTTTTTTAAATGATAAATTATTTTGGTTAAGCTATTTTATTTTATTTTTCTTTTCATTGTTATTAGATTTGGAAGCAAATACGCGCAATACATCAGTACCCCGTGCAAATACACGGGTATCTATGAGTTTAAATGAGACTGCTATATCAATACTCTGACGTAGTCACGAGTTTAAGGAAATTATATAAAAGGATATTATACCTTTCATTTACCTTCCTTATACAATTTTCTCTAAACCCATAATCAAATACTTCTTTTACTTTACCTTCTACAATTTATGAGGGGAATAATTAAAAGGTTGATTTTAATACTTAATACGGTTTACTTTACCTTCTACAATTAATGATTGCTTTTAAATTTTGTATCATTCACTATCATAATAGTCATTTAATGAATTTAGTAGTAAGTGATTTTAAGGCCAATAATTTTGTGAATGAACTTAAAACGTATATCAATTTTACAATTTGTAATATTTCTTAAGTTAGTTTTAGTGTATAAAATGTGATGCAAAAATAAGATTATGTTTTACTAAAACTTTTGTCAAAGGGAACATGAGGTTATTGATCAAAATATTGATTATTAACGGGACATGAAGTTACTAATCAAAATATTGATTATTAACGGGACTTGAAGTTACTGATCAAAATATTTTTTAAGGTACACGAGGACATGAAATTATTGATCAAACTAATATTTGTATACGAGAACATGAAATTATTGATCAAAATATTGATTATTAACGGGACATGAAGTTATTGATCAAAATATTAATTATTAACGGGACATGAAGTTACTGATCAAAATATTTTTTATTAATTATACATTCAATTTTTATTTTTTCACACATTTTTTATTAAAAAATATATATCTGAAACAAATGCGCGTCCCGTACCAGAACCCGTGCGAACGCACGGGTTTGTTACTAGTATTTAAGAAACATCAAAACATACTTAGCCACTAATGTTTCGACACATGGCATATAAATACAAATAAAACAAAAAAAAACTAAGAAAATTAAGTAGTAAAGCCAACACGTTAATGCATCCATTTTCACTTATTTTCCTTTCTCTCTCCGTTTCATAATCTTTTACAAACATTACAGATCCAAAACTAAATAGTAACAAATTCTTTCACAAATATTGCAGATCCATATTCAAATACACCACATAAGATATACAGATTTCATAAATTAATGGAAGGGAAAATTACCGGTGATGGAGCGAAGGTCTTTGCGATTCGGAGGCGGCGGTCGGGTGAGGAGCTTATTGTGGTTGTGCGATCGGATGATAGGGAGATCTGGTCACGGAGATTGGCGGTGGATCGGACGTTCGATGCGAGTTCGATTTTGTTCTCCTCCTTTTTCGCTTGCATTGCCGTTGTCGTAGATTTTTCTTGATCAATGTTGCGCTTTTTTTTCAAATTCCGCTTCTAATCTTGTTTGTGATTCGTTTTCGTCTAGTTTATGTCAAATTTCTTGTAATAAAATAAAAGCATTAATATATTGTGTAGCTGATCCTTGGGCTTAGTCCCTGTATTTGAGATAACACTTGATAAAAAATGTGCAAAAAGAAACAATTTAAATGTGTCAAATCACAATGAAAGAGGGAAAAATATACACCACCAATTTATATTATGGATCATTGTTGATATACATCACCAATTTACACAACCAATTTATTTTATGGATCATTGTTGATATACATCACCAATTTGAACAGGCATTATGCAGAGTAGTAGTGGTTATTGTTAATAGGATTATAAAAATATGAAAATTGACTTCTTAAAAGTCATTAGTATGATAATATATTTTTAAAAGAAAGCGCAACCATCATATAATTATCGGTTAAAATTAAAAATAAACACCAAAATAAAAACCTAAAATCTAAAGATTAAATTAGGGTAAAACTAAATATATCCCAGCTGAGTCGCCAGCTGTGGCAATCGGCACGAGAGTCGCCACCCACTATATTATGGCAAGTGAGAAACCGCTAAAAAAAGAGATTTGGGAAAGTGATTAATTAGGAAAAGGGAAAGTGTTAGGCACCTTTGCCTCCCTACCCATTTAATCTTTAGGTTTAGGTTTTATAAAAACGTGACGATTGTTCGCTGATAAATTAAAAATAATATGCCTTTCGCCAAAAGGACAAAACCTCAAAGGTTTTGATGGGTCATTATCAGATCGAGACAACAATGACCATGGCTAAGACAAAACATATAGCTATAATAAAAACAAAACATAGCAAGAATAAAATCGTGACCTCGATGCATCATCATTGGCCAAAAAAAAAAGAGGAACGATAATAAAAAATATACTTTTTAAAATAAAAGGGTGGCCTCATACCAAAAGGTTTAATCATTAGCCAAAAAGGTAAACTCAAGGGTTTTGACAGAGTCATTGTCAGATCGAGACAACAATGACCAAAGTCTAAAAGCCATGTATAGTGAAAATAAAAATAGCCTCAACGTATCATCATCGGCCGAAAGATTTAAAGAAAACATTTTTAAAGGGAGCCCTCATAGGTAATCATCGGCCAAAATGTTTGGGTTTAAGTGGTTTGAAAGGGGGAAAGGGTTTGTCGGCCGTTGTCAGTTAATAACAGTTTTTTTGTGAAAATGTCACCCATGGGATTCGAACCCTCGACTTCTTATTTGCAAGTCTTGCTTCCTTACCAATTGTGCTATGTTATTTATTTTTAATAAAAAGCCAATTGAAAGTGTATGAAGCATAGACAAATATTTTCTATTTATTAAAATATAAATAGTTTAAGAGTAAACTATTATACTTTTGATAGAAACAAATAATTACAAAATCCAAAAAATTATAGATAAACCGAGGAAGTTTATAAAACCCAAGTTTAAAAATAATTTTGAATCCTAAAATTTGGCCTCATATTCTTATGAATAATAAGCCCAATTAAATACACACTTTTACTTAATGTATACTCCTATCTTTTGAATTGGACAATGTAGAGAATGGTTACTCATTTGAAATGAGCTTGCCCATCAAGATGTCAAGCCCACTGGTTTGATATACACCCCTTGTAGAATTTGTACTACGTCCGTGTTAATAAAATGTAATAGCAATAGGGAAAATTTTGGGGTATGACAGTGTGTATCACTTGTTCTGACTTAGTGCATGTTCCAACCTATGCACAAGTCCACCTGGTGCAGTTCTTCTTCAAATAACTTCTCTTGATCGAGACTTTGGTTAAAGTCCAGATATGTTGTTTAAATTGCTCAGGTTTCTATAGTCTTTTTCGTTTTGTTTGAGTCTTGTTTGAGTATCTCATGTTCTTCTTTCGGATATGAGGAAAGTCTAGAGTCTAGGTTATGGTAGTCAAATTGTGACAATCATAGGGTTTAAGGGTAGTGTTCAGACATTGTTAAGTTTGAGTTTTTTTCTATCGCGTGAAAATCGGGATGAGATACCGGATGCCTTGTTTGGGCTCGGGCTCAAAATAAATGATTTTTGTTTTCGGGTCACGACCAAACTTTTTATTGTTTCCAAAGCAGGAAAAGGAAAAAAGTTGCACAAACCTTAAAACATATGCAATGCAAATAATACAAAATTAAAAGCAATGCAAAAAAGGGGGGAGAGATTCCGGGTAAGGGGTTGGTTATACGAAGGGAAGGTATTAGCACCCTACATATCTATAGTACTCTATAGGTTTCTTTGTTATATTTTTCTGTTTATTTCTTTCTATGCTATTAGGGAGGTTTTCTGTTGTGAGATAGGTGGAACCTAAGGTGTTTGTTTGATTATGCTCGCAAAGATCATCGCAATCTTCTACATACATATCCCTTAGAGGGAATCAGAGCATCTGTAGCTAGAGGTCTACAGGGTGCTAAGGTTTGAGTGGTTTGAGGGAGATAGAAGTTTGCTCGCCAAGGATGAGACCTTGTGCCTACGTATTCTCAAAGGGATGTTGAGAAAGTCAGAGCAATCGTAGTTCCCACTTATGCTAGTGGAAGCAAAGGATAAGAGACAAATGTCATCTTAATGCTCGATGTATCTAATCTATTTCATCACATACATCTGTTTGATTTTTGTTTGAATCTTTTCATTATAAGACCTGGGCTATGCCACTTATGGTTCTTAGAATGATAAAGATGTTTTGTTTAGCCAGCCTTGTGGCAAAAACAAGTTTGATTAGCCAGCCTTGTGGCAAAAAATTTTGATAAGCCAGCCTTGTGGCAAAAAGTTTTGATGAGCCAGCCTTGTGGCAAAAAGTTTTGATGAGCCAGCCTTGTGGTAAAACTTTTGATTAATTAGCCAGCCTTGTGGCAAAAAGAAAGTGTGATTGTGATGATATAGAAGATATACTTCTATCATAGAGATGATAAATGTCTAATCTCCTAGGGTATTTAATTTGGATATGGGGATGCTTTTAAGAAGTCCGTGGGTCCTTGTACGAAGCCCAAAAGGAGGCTATCTGAGGGTCCTTGCATTGTAAGCCCAAGAGGAGGCTATGGGAGGGACAATTGAGGGTCCTTGTATTGTAAGCCCAAGAGGAGGCTATGGGAGGCACAGTCGTTTGTATGAAGCCCAAGAGGAGGCTTGGTATAGTTGGTTTGAGCTCTTAGAGCGATTTCACCGGGAAACCATACTCTATGTCCTAACCTAGCTAAGGGAGATTCTTTGCACGAAGCCCAATAGGAGGCTATGGGGAACCTAGTGTTGTACTAAGTTGAACAAGTATATATAACATGAACATGTATATGAACAAGTATGAACAAGTATATGAACAAGTATGAATAAGTATATATGATAAAGTGTATCTGTACATTGGAGTTTATGAAGGAAATATACCTTTAAGGATGAATGGTTTATCAAACAAGGTTATGTACACAAGAGTTGGGACTTATACTCGGGGAGAGGCCCAATGAGTTTATTCAAATCTATGTAAACAAATATTTACAAAGGGGGTTTGGACTTATACCTTGAGGGAGGCCTAGGAAGATTTTGAAGAAAACCCTAATTTTTGATTTGTTATTCGGGGGTTTAAATCAAATTGATCGAGATATAAAAAATATAGGCATATATACAAAGAAATACCTAATTTTATACAAGGGAATGGGACTTATACCTTAAGGGATGCCCATGTTTTATTTTATAAAACATGGTTGATTGATTTGTTAACAGACGCGAGGTTTCATCGTTTGAAAAACTTTGATCGTTTGTTGAAAACAGTTTGAATTTTGACAAAAGTCAACTTAATTAAGATAAAGACAAAGCTTATACCTAATTAAGACATAAGTGATTAGGGTTTGATCACAAAATATTTACAAGTGATTAGGTTTTGAAAATCAAATGGAAAAACTATTTTTTAAAGTATTAAAAACACTTAAAACTAAGTTATTTTAAACCTAATAAAAATGCATCAAATAAATATTATTTTTGTGATTTTTTTAGACATTCATAAAATATACATATTAAATGAGAAGTGTACAAAAAATGAAGTTAAAATGATGACTTTTGATTCGTTAATGAATTGACTAAAGTTGTGTAAAAAACCGAAGAAAAAGAGTGATAAAAAAGAGGTTTTGGTCCCTAAGGGTGTTGAACTCGTGACCTTGAGTTCACTACTCAAAAACTTGGCCAACTGGACCACGCGCGTGGTTTGTTTAATGTTTTCAATGAATTGATTATATTTCAAACTCAATTTTCAATTTTAGGAGAAAAAAAATGGTGCCAAGAACACAAACCCCATTTGAATTTGAAAATTCTTAAAACTGAATTGTTTGGATAAAGTGAATAGCCTATCTTGCTCGATTTTTTACAAGGAACATGATGGTACCATTTAATTTTATTTATTTTCACTCTAAGATCATTGATTTTCTGATGAACACGAAGAACCCTAATTCTATGATTCAATCTGAAATCGTGTGTGTGCAAGTTATGATGCAATTGATTGAGGGTTAATGATCTATATGTGTGCAGAAACATGATGGCAAATCAATTTTTCATTTATGATGCATGAATGTGGAAGTTTGAATTTCATAGGACTTACCTTAAAAGCTTGCAAAACTGGAAATCGAATTCTGCAAAAGAGAGTTTCCAGATGTTGTTTCTTGATCTGGACAGCTTCAATGGACCTTATGGAAGGTTTTTGAATGCTTGGAATAGATTGAATTCACCTGAGTGAGGCCATGGTACCCAATCTGCAGTTGCTTGGAGTAAGAATCGAATTCAATGATTCTGGTGTTACAGGTCATGGATGATGATTGGGATAGTTCATATGTGATATATGGATGATGTTTGAAGTGTTAACTTGGTCAGATATGACCTGGTATGAGAATTGGCATGTTAAGGTTCACTTTATGTTCATATGGAGGATGGATATTGATTCTGAGTTTTGGAGTGTTTTGGGGTGTATGAGTGGGTCAAACACATCCCATATGATGTTTATGAGTTGCTAGAACCATCACTTTGGCCATAACTTCAAGGGTTTGAGTTTTGCCCTTTCTCACTCTTTGAAACTTAGAAACTTGGAACTTAAGAAAGAAGAGAGAAAACAAATACTTTGAAATGTTTTGGTGTGATTTTGAATGAAGTTTGGATCTCTATTTATAGGCCAAGAATTCTGAACTCCAAGCTTTGCAAGTTGAGATATCTTTGGTGATTTGGCATTAAGAGATAAAATGGCATCTTTTGCATTAAATGCAAAAGGTTAAAACCTTTTACCATGGTTAAACATCTCAAGTGTTTGGAGATTCCTTCTAATCCAATATTTAATGCTTTGAACTTTCCCTTTGGAGTTGCAAGAGGTCATTGCTTGCATTATAGGTCATAAAGGGTTCATAACTTTGTGAAAATGGTTTGAAATTTCAAGCATGATGGTCACTAATGTCAAAATTCAAAACCATAGCTCCACTCCATATCTTTTCATGCTATTGGACATTTTGGAAAGCTCTTGTTATGTACTTCAAATCCTTAGTTGAAAGCTTCCTCAAGATCCTTAAGGAAATGGGTGAAAAAGACCTATAAAGTTTGAAGAAAATGAGATCTTTTGTGAATTTTTCAAAAGATACCAACTTTGAAGCTCCATATATCTTAAATGGTTAATCTCTTGCAAAAGAATTATATGTGACAAAGTTGTTCATTGGATCAAAATCTACAACTTTCATGTTGGAAGTTTTTTTCAGTATGTAGGTGAAATTTTAAGATATTCCCTTCCAAAGTTTGGAAAAAAACCCTTAAAAACACTTAAAATATTTTCTAAGTATGAAAAGTTAAACTTTTGACTTTTTGATTCTTGACTAATTTTCATGATTTTCCTTGATCAAATGACTTCAAATATCATATATTGATGATTTAAATCTTCAAGAGTCATGGTTGACCAAATTTTCCAAAAAGTCAATGGTGAACTTGTACAATTGACTTTTCCAGGCGGATCGCGTTTCTGGAGATTTCAAGTGAATTAAGCTATCCTCACCAAATGAATGATATGAATGGATCATATTGAGTTATTGGAGGATCTTGAGGCATGGTTTGAGTTGTGGCACCATGTCCTGATTAAAAAGTCAGTTGTTCAGGTGAATTAGGTTAAAAACCCTAATTGTGGGCCAGATGAAATTGATGACTGTGGCTCTTGAATTGAAGTACAATTTCCATTGGATCTTGACATAGGGATTATTTTAGGATGATTGAACCCTTTGAGTGATGCCTTTGAGCTTTTTAAGGTTTCCCAAATGTGATCCCCGATTTCAGTCCCTTATAGGTCAAAACCCTAGTCTGATGACTTGAAATTTCACTGTTGATCGATCCTTGTGTGGGAGATGTCTTGAGCCAATAGATTAGGTCAAGATTATGCATTTGGGTTCTTGAGGTCATGTCACAAGCCATTAGGTCAAATCTTGAGCAAAAGTCAGGAGTATGTTGTCTTTAGTCAAAACCCTAATTTGGTTGATTCAAAGCTTTTGAGCTTGTTGAAATGAATCTTTGGGAACCAAATGTTGATTGTTGATGAAGATGGTTCATTTGAGATGAAGGGAGAACAAAACCCTAACTGATTGTTACTTGTACTGATGAGTGGTTTCTTGATTAAACCCTGCTGAGTCACAAGTAGCAAACACAAGCTATGTGGTTTGTTAGTGATGCAAATGATGCACATGATAAGATATGAGGTGGTATCTTTGGTCAAAAATTGGGGTATGACATTATTCTTTACAGTTGTTTTGTAAAGATTAGAGTCTTGTCTCGTGTTGTGAACACAAATTGTTTCTTGTGTTCCAAGTCATTCTATAGAGACGTGTTATCTCTATGGATAGTCAAAATTTGTTTGAGTTTGGATGTCAGACGAACTTATGTCTTGGGTGATGTCAATATCGTAATGTGCTATTATCCTGGAAGAATGTCTAGGAATATGCATGCAAAGTTTGAAAAAGCGACATTATTGTCTAAAGTGGCAGTTCAGACATAATGTGGATTATAATGGGCAGGTTCTTATCTAGATGTTAGTAATGTGTTCTGGCAATACATAATTACTTTCATAATGAAGACTTCACTTCGTGAATATGACTATGAAGACAAAAGTTCCATGATCTGATCAACACAGCTAAAGATAAAGGAGGATCCTTCAGGGTCAAATTAAAGGAGCATGTTAATCAATGTGTAAGATTTAGAAACATCCTATCAAGAAGGATTTCAAAATTTCTTAAGCAGATCAAACATGGTAAGGTTATGCTCAACAAAGTACTAGAAGTGGCAGTTCTTTATGTTGAGATTGTGGCTACCTCTATGTGTGTGCTTCTAATGTCAAGAGGTCATCAGTTGATCCTTTCTGGAGGAGATAAGTTGGTAGACAAGGGTCTGTTGTAGAAAGAGATATGAACCTTGTGGAATATACTTGTAGTACTAATGAGTGTGTTCAGCAGGATAGTTGAACAAAGGGTGCTCTTTTAAAGATATGGAGATGCGTCTTATATTTTCCATTCATTATTACAAGTTAATTCCTTGAAGAAGCTCAGACTATCTCAGATAGGGGGAGTGACTTCTTATGTCAAGAAAAGTATCTTGGTCAAAAATACTTTAACATCATGAAGAAAATGTGACATTATTGTCAGTTATCTGTGAATGGTTGAATCTAACCATGTGCAACTGGAATCCATAATTCTTTCTCTACACTGATGAGGTAGTTGTATGTCTACAAGTGTTGAAAGATTCTTCATGGTTGCATTAAACAGTCTCAAGGTGTTCTAAACAACAAAAGTCTATGTCTATGACTAGTGAGTCAGAAGAGTAAGTGGGGAGTCTGTTACTTGGTCCATAGGATGCTTTGTCTTAATCTTTTGAAGAGTCTTAAGCTATGTGCTTAAAGGGAAGAAAAGCGACAATGTCTGACAGGATGTCATCATATGTTTAAAGACATTGAATCTTCTAAGTCAAACAAGGAAATTTGTTTTAAAGTTTATCTACACATCAGTGGTCGGTATAAAGTACAATCAATGACTATACATGCACTGGTATTTTAAGATAACTCCTATCAGAAAAACAGTCAAAATCTGCTTTGGAAAGAGTAATTGCTTTTGGAACTGTTTCCTAATTGACCGTTTGACCGTTGAACAAGACCAAAGACCATCATTATTTCCTATAATCTCAAATGGCTATATAATGGCGTATCCACAGATTACAGAAATTAAACTCTCTCAAGATGTCATTCGTGTGTGTCCTTATGAGTCGTGTCTGGGTTTGGTATTGTGATGGGTTGCTTTACCAAAACCTCTTCAGAAAAAGAAAAACCCGGAATGGGGATGTGACGGAGTGAAAAACACTTAGAAATGGGGGGATTGAACAAAAAATTGTAGATAAAAATAAATCACACAGTTATTTTTATCCTGGTTCGTTGTTAACTAAACTACTCCAGTCCACCCCTGACAAGGTGATTTGCCTCAACTGAGGTTTTAATCCACTAATCAAACTGATTACAATGGTTCTCCACTTAGATACCCTCTAAGTCTTTTAGAGTATTCTGATCACAACTTGATCACTCTAGGAATTCCTTTTACAATCAATGTAAAAATAAATATTACAAGAGTTTAATTTGCTTCTTGAAAAGCTGTAATCACCAAGTGATATTTCTCTTAAGTTATAGTTCTTAACACTCACTAAAATATTACAAAGTTGTGAGGTTGAAGATGAAGTTTTTCTTTACTTTGGTGTGATTTCAATTTGACAGCGTTTTGGTATTTTTGCGCAAGAGTTCTCTAGTGCTTCTGAATCAGAACTTCTATATATAGGCGTTGAGGAAATGTGACTGTTGGGAGCATTTAATTCTTTGCGTGAATAGTACACTACTGCATTTAATGTTTCACTCTTTTGTCAACTACCTCGAGACATGCTTCAGCTGCTTTTACTGGCTTTGCCTTTTGTAGCTTCTAACGTTCTTTTTTTTCTGTCAGAGATTTGATGTTATCGCCTTTTCATCTTGTACTTGCTTCTGGACTCATATTGTGTAGAATAAACGTTTGAATATCAGAGTCTTCAGCTTTGGTGCAGATGCAACTTTTATCTTCAGACTTTGAAGTGCTTTGAACATGATACCATCAGATCTTCAGAGCTTTGCTTCTGACTGCCAACTTCTGATGCTTTCCAAATTATGTTTTGAATTCTGCTAGACCATCTTCTGATGTCTGCCAGACCATGTTCTGATGAAGCAATCCAGATCTTCTGGATCAGATCTTCTGAGCGCTGATTTTTTGCATACTCTTTTATACTTTTCCTAAAATGGAAAATGTGAATAATTAGAGTACCACGTTGTCTTATACAAAATTCATATATAATGTTATCAACAAAACTAAGAATACTGATCAGAACATTTCTTGTTCGAACAGGATGTTGGTTATCTCTATCATGGGTTTTTCTGCAATAACAACAAAGATGTTCCATCATATACAACCTTCGGTATAGGAACCATTTTCGTTGTGATTTGTGATCTGATTTATGATCATAATTATAATTTGTGTTCTGAGGAGTTGAGTAACGTCCATTTGATCTTAGATATAACCTCCCGATCTCCACATTTTTATTGGGGTTTATATGTTGTGCCTTTACTGTTTTAGGAATCTTTCAATAATATTTAGTTTATCAAGTGCATAATATACGGTTGCAGGTAATTTATTATAATGTTATCATCAAAACAAAGAATATTGATCAGAATATATCTTGTTCTAACAATCTCCCCCTTTTTGATGATGACAAAAACATACAGAATTGATATGAATTTGTATCTAGAATATTAGATGAACAAAGACAATACAGAGATATAGCATATAAGCATATTAATTAGAGTGTGTGAATATGTCTTCCCCTGAGATTAACAATCTTCCCCTGAAATTAGTACTAGAAGATTTTATAAATAAAAGGCTTCCCTGAGTATTTTCCTTTTCAAATGAGACTTTCACATTGAACTTTAAACTTCAGATTATTCAGAGCTTCACTTCAGAGCTTCCATTGGACAGCTTCAGAGCTTTGAACTTCTCTTTGAGAGTACTTGGCTTTAATAGAGCATCAAGAAAACTTGCTTGTATCAAAGCTTTGTAGCTTCTTATATTGGAGCATAGCTTCTTTCTGATCTTGAAACTTCTTGTATCAGAGTAATCAGAAATATAGCTTGTATCAGAGCTTGAAACTTTATGTGTCAGAACATTAAGCTTGATTGCTTCAACTCTTTGAAAAATTTTCTTCAGATACGCTTCTCCCCATATTCGCCTCTCCCTATATTCGCTTCCCCCTATATTAAGCTTGTTTAGAATGTCACATTCCTGCAAAAACTATCAGATACAGAAAACTTGCAATATAATTGTTAGCAATGCTGAAACTTAAGCCCACCAACTGATATTATAAATCAATTCAATTAGCACGCTTCTCCCCCTTTTTGTCATAACATCAAAAAGCATAAAATATTCAAATGAAAGACACACAGAGTGAAGAAAGAAATATATTTCATTGATTAATCAGAAAGGAGTACAAAGCAGATGCAACAAAACAGATGCAAAAACAAAAAAAAAAACAACGAGACACAAGACACAGACTACGACTGGTTAAGCTTAGAGGCTAAGACTGCCAGAAGGTTCTTAATCTCAACGGTGTCTTCAGCTTGCTTCTTGGAAGATTCTTCTGTTATCTGTATCCAAATTTTGAATTCAGCATTGGTGTCATCTTGCTTGTCTAGACAACTAACCACTGAAGCTTGATTCTGTTGGAGTTCCTTCAGAGTTTCAAACAGAATAGAAGTTGAAGGACCAACAAAATAAGTAGGAACATCAAAAGCTGGAATCATCTAATTATCAGCAATTTGCTCCTCTTCAACAGGGATTGCTTCAGCTTGTTGCTCTTCAGGATGTTCTTCCTCTTCTTCTTCTTCTTCAGCAGGATACTCATTGACTGGATACACCAAGTCAGGATACTCTTCTAGAGGGTTCTCCCAGAACCAGTCAAACAGAGTCTTGAAGTCTCCTGTCAGAACTGAGAAAGGATAAGGAGTCCAGACAACCAGAGGCAGAGGATTATCCACTTCCATTTCATCCACAAAGGGCTTTTCTTCCAGAATCTTCCAGTCAGAAATTGGATGATAATACCTGCCACTTCCAAAATCCAGAGCCAGTCCAGAAAGACGAGGAGCAGCAGCAAGACAATCTTTCTGAAGATCCCAAAATTCTGCCTACACATCTTCAGAGAAAGCTTTCCAAACCATTTCACCAGCCACATGATCCAACTTGGAGTCATGGGCAACCTTCGGATATTCTAACCTTGTTATGACCTTATATTTTAATATTTTAAAACGAATATCAACAGAAGGTTTTAGAGGGTTGTTTCTGAGATGGTGATCAGAGATTCTGGGTTGGAGAGGGAGTATGGTTCAGAAGTTCGATCAAAAAAAGTAGTGTTTGAAGAGGTTGGTTAAAGGGAGGATTTAGCTTCATTGTCAGAGTCTAAGACTACGACAATGAGGGTCAGAGGAAGGATTCTTGGGTTTAAGGGAGTGCATGAAGAGAATGAATGAGTCAGAAAAAGATGATTATGGAGAGGGGAGGCTGAAGAACACTGGAGTGTCAACAACAGGTTGAGGATCAGAAGGTTGAAGTTGAGATTTAGAAGGTGGGGGTTGAGGTTGAGGTTGAACATAAGTGAAAATATTTTCATCTGGGAAGATGGTGTTTAAAGGTTTTAGGTCAAGAATATGTTCAAAATCAAGAATAGGCTGTTTGCCTTTAGACTTGTGGGAAGCAGAAGATGGAGGGTTAGAAATTTTGGTGGTTTGAGGAGGAATTTATAGGGCTTTTTCTGGTGATTTTGTTGGTGGAGCTTCTGATGATATATGTTTAGAAATTAAAACAGGAACAGAAAACAGGCTCAGAAATAGTAATACCTGAAGATTTTTGCTTCTTCTTCTGAGGCTTGGAAGGTCCATCTCCAACAGTCTTCCTCTTCTTATCCTTCTTCTCTTCCTTCTTTTCTTCTTGCTTTTCTTGAATTTCTTCTTTCTGCTCTTCTTTCTTTTCCTTCTTATCTTTCCTTCCTTCTTGCTGGTCTTGCTTTCTTTTCTTCTTCTTTTTCTCTTCCTCTTTTTCTGGTACTTGATCAACTGTACTGAGAAGCTCTTTGTTGCTTATCCACACAAGATCATACGCAGAGCCATCTTGTTTGCAATTTTCCAGATAGGCGAGAACAATGGTAGGATGCTTATTCTTGAAGAACATCTCAAAATCAGGCAGAGCAGGAGCCCTTCTGGTCAAGATTTCAACGTCTACTCTAGGATTAGCAGCAATTGTCTCAATTAGATTCATCTTTTTTAGAGTGTGGGCATTCATAGTGCTTCCACATATTGCATAGGGATCTTTAACAATTCCATCTTTTTCTAGATCACCAACAAATCCAATTTCAACCAGAAGATCAGTAATTATCCTTCCAAAGGGAATGATGTTCCTTCTGATCTTTGAAGAATTCATTCTGGATTGCTCTCTAGAGTCCCTCACATGATTCCACATGTGGTTAAAAATGATGAAAGGGAGATCCACCTTCTCTTGGTTACCAATACAATACAGAATGTACTGTTGGTCCTTAGTGACATAGTTAGGAGAGACAATTGCCTTTCTGTGATAGATGCAACCCAGAAGGATCTTAGCCCAGATTCTGTAAGGATCCTTCAACTCTTTGATACTTGTAGACTCTTTTCCAGATTTGAAGATTTCTGCATAAACAACATCCTAATCTGTTCTTCCTATAATTGCTCCAGAAGCACCTTCACATCCTTCCTGACCAAACAATCTTCTGATGAGATTTTCTATAATAGAGATTTCTTCGCCATGAACAAAGGACAGAATTGCTTTTGACATTAACAAAGCATGAACCTAAAACTCTTTGACCAATTATGGGTAAACTGGTTGACACAAACGATAGAAAAATGCTTCCCAACCCTGAAATAACATGTTATCCTTCAAATGAATGTCGTGTTCTTCTAGATTATCAAAATCGACCATCATTTCACCAAGAACCTCTAATTCGTCCATAGGAATCAGACAAGTCTTCTGTGGAACATTTTTTTGTTGTTGTTGCTAAGAATATGAAGCATTTTATTGAGCGTTTGATGAAGAAGCCATTGAAGAACACTTGAGATATCTGGTTTTCTTGCTTTTAGGGTTTTTATGAAGAGAGAAGAGGAGACCAAAATGCATAAAACGAATGATGATGAATGCGTGAAAAGAGATCAAATGAATATGAGATGTGTTTATATAGACACAGATTTGAAAAATAATGCAATGAGATTTTGAATGCAAGCGGTTACAGAAAATGAATCAATCTCATTTAATGTTGAGAGACGTTAGTGGAGATAGCGTGAGATTTGAAAAGATTTGCACAGTTACCTAGGGCGGCGTCTCATCAACTGCACGCATGCTTGTCCCTTCAGAATGAACACGTGGTCATCATCTGGAATAACTGGTGACAGCTGTTTTGCTTTAATAGAAGTTCTGTATCATACTTAGACATATAAAACATTATAAATAACAGAATCAGAGTATCTAAATGATCATACATACACATAACATATGATAAGAAAATAAATAAACATTTCCAATCCAATCCATATATCAGATCTTCTCAACACCTTCATTCTGGGCATAAATCCATACTGGTGTTCGTCAGAATGAACTTAAACCTATCTTCAGCAAGGGGTTTTGTAAAGATATCAGCCCACTGACGTTCTGTATCAACAAAGTTTAAAGAAAGAACACCCTTCTGAACATAGTCCCTAATAAAGTGATGTTTAATCTATATATGTTTTGCTTTAGAATGTAAAATAGGATTCTTAGATAAACAAATAGCAGAAGTATTATCACATAATATAGGAATGTTACTCTCATATATCTAATAGTCTTCCAGCTGACTTTTCATCTAGAGCATCTGTGTACTACATCCAGCAGCAGCTACCTATTCTGCTTCTGTAGTAGAGAGTGCAATTGTTGCTTGCTTCTTGCTGTACTAGGAGATCAGGTTACTACCTAGAAACTGACAGCTTCCAGAAGTACTTTTTCTTTCTACTCCATCTCCAGCGTAATCAGCATCATAATATCCTACTAAGTTGTATTCTTCAAATCTTTTGTAGACTAAACCAACATTAGTAGTACCTTTCAGATACGTAAGAATTCTCTTAACAGCAGTTAAGTGAGATTCTCTAGGATCTGATGGGAATCTAGCACACAAGCATACACTGAATAAAATATCAGGTCTAGAAGCAGTCAGATAGTGATGAGATCCTATCATACCTCTATAGATCTTCTGATCTACCTTCTTGCTTACCTTATCCTTACCTAATACGCACGTTGAATGCATTGGAGTCTTTGCTTCTTTTCCTTCAGACAGATTAAACTTCTTCATAAGCTCTTTAACATACTTAGTCTGATGAACATAAGTTCCTTCAGAAGTCTGATTGATCTGAATCCCTAGGTAATACTTGAGTTCTCCCATCATGCTCATCTCAAATTCTTCCTGCATAGACTTAGCAAACTCCTTTCAAAGTGTAGTATTAGATGTTCCAAATATAATATCATCAACATAAATTTGCTAAAATTAAATATCCTTTATAAAAGTTTTACAGAAGAGAGTTGTGTCCACTTTTCCTCTTGTGAAACCATTATCCAGAAGGAAAGAACTTAATCTTTCATACCAAGCTCTGGGAGCTTGCTTCAATCTGTATAATGATTTCTTTAGGGGTTAAATACATTTTTAGTCCCTATAAAATTTTTCTTCAATGAATGGTCCTTATAAAATTATTATGCACCTAGTTTCAGTCCCTACTGTCAAACCAATGTATATTTTAGAATGATTATTTTGCAGACATGTTCATAATATTTTAAAAAGTTCCTGGAAAAAAAAGAAATTCAGAATTTAATTTCTAAGTTGAGATTCTCATTACTTTTATTATTATTTTTTGAAATTTGAAAAATTCATATTTAACTTTTCTCGTTTTAAAAAATTCTAAAACTTGATAAATAAATATTTTATTGTATTCTAAACATATATAAAAAAAATTATTCAAAAATTTTAAAATTAAAGAGTAATTAAACAGTTTTTAAAATTTTAGAAAATAGAAGGGACTGAAATTGCATGCATAAAAATTTTAGAAGGACCATTTATTGAAGAAAAATTATAGGGACTAAAAATGCAGGGTTGCATATTTAAGGGACTAAAAACGTATTTAACCCTTTCTTTAGTTTAAAAACATGTTCTGGAGACTTAGAGTCTTCAAAACCAGGAGGTTGATGGACATATACTTCTTCATCTATATAACCATTTGAAAAGACACTCTTAACATCCATCTGATACAGAGTGATGTTATTCTAAGTGGCAAAAGAAATTAATAATCTAATAGATTCTAACCTGGCCACTAGTGCAAAGGTTTCTGTATTGCCAATACCTTCTTGCTGACTATAGCCCTAACCAACCAGTCTGGCTTTGTTTTTGATGACTTCATCTTTCTCACTCAGCTTGTTTCTGAAGACCCATTTTGTTCCAATGATATTGATTCCTTTAGGTCTTGGAACCAAATCCCAAACATCATTCCTTGTAAACTGATTTAACTCTTCTTGCATGGTTATTATCCAGTCCGCATCTTCCAGAGCTTGATCAACAGAAGGTGGCTCAATCAAAGACACTAAACCAAATTGACATTCTACATTGTTCTTAAGGAATGCTCTTGTTCTGATGGGATCATCTTTCTTTCCAATTATGACATCTTTTGGATGAACAGAGTTGAGTCTAGAAGATCTTCTGAGTGTAGGCTCATCAGATATTCTGAGATTCTCTAAAGACTCTATAACTTGATCTTCTGATACATATTTACTCTTGGGGTCTTCATGATCTGAGTTAGAGATATCTATATCTCCAAAATTCTCAAACTGCTTTGGCTTTTTAATGCCAAGCTTATCATCAAATCTGATATTGATTGATTCCTCAACTACTAGAGTTTCAGTATGGTATACTTTGTAGCTCTTAGAGCGTTCAGAATATCCAAGAAGGAAACACTTATGAGCTTTAGAATCAAACTTGTTCAGATGATCTTTAGAATTCAGAATAAAACATATACATCCAAATGGATGGAAATATGAAATGTTGGGCTTCCTGTTCTTCCACAATTCATAAGGAGTCTTATTTAGAATATGTCTTATGTAGATTCTATTCTGAATATAACAAGCTGTGTTAATTGCTTCTGCCCAGAAATGCTTAGCCATATTAGTCTCATTGATCATGGTTCTGGCCATTTCTTGTAAAGTGCTATTCTTTCATTCTATAACTCCATTTTGCTGTGGAGTTCTAGGACAAGAGAAATCATGGGAAGTACCATTTTTTTTGAAATAAATTTTAAAGAATCTGTTCTTAAATTCACCACCATGATCACTTCTGACTTTCATGACTTTACATTCTTTTTCAGATTGAATCTGATTACAGAAGTCAAAGAACACATAATGTGACTCATCCTTGTGTTTTAAGAACTTTACCCAAGTCCATCTGCTATAGTCGTCTACGATGACCAATCCATATTTCTTGCCTCTGATTGATGTTGTTTTGACTGGGCCAAAAAGATCAATGTGCAGAAGTTCTAAAGGCCTGGAGGAAGAGATAACATTCTTATATTTAAACGCAGGTTTTGAAAACTTCCCTTTCTGACATGCTTCACAGAGAGCATCTGATTTATTTTTCAGATTAAGGAGTCCTCTGACCAGATTGAGTTTGTTAATCTGAGAGATCTTTCTCAAAGTAGCACGACCCAATCTTTTGTGCCAGACCCACTACTCTTCGTTAACAGACAGAAGGCAAGTAACCTGTTGGTTCTTAAGATCTGAATGATCAATCTTATAAATATTGTTCTTTCTCTTGCTTATAAATAGGATTGAGCCATCCTTCTGACTAATAGTTGTCATACCCCAATTTTTGACCTAAGATACAACCTCATATCATTGCATATACATCATTTGCATCTCTAACAAACTGCATAGCTTGTGTTTGCTACTTGTGACTCAACAGGGTTTAATCAAGAAATCATTCATCAGTACAAGTAACAATCAACTAGGGTTTGGTTCTCCCTTCATCTCAAATGGATTATTTTCATCAACAATCAACATTTGGTCCTCAGAAATTCATTTCAACAAGCTCAAAAGCTCTGAATCCACCAGATTAGGGTTTTAACTAAAGATAGCATACTCCTGACTTTTGCTCAGGATTTGGCCTAATGACTTGGGACATGACCTCAAGACTCCAAGTACATCATTTTGACCTAATCCATTGGCTCTGGACATCTCCTACACCAAAACCTCACAATCATAGGTTTTCTCTCTTCTTTCTTAAGTTGCAAGTTTCATGAGTTTCAAAGAGGTAGAAAACTCAACCTCCAAATCCTTGAAGTTATGGCCAAAGTGATGGTTCTAACATCTCATAAACATCATATGGGATGTGTTTGATCCACTCACACCCCCCAAAAACACCTAAAACTCAGAATCACTCTTCAACCTCCATGTTTGCATACGGTGAACCTTATCATGCCAATTCTCATACCAAGCCATATATGTCCAAACTAACCTTCTAAACATCATCCATATGCTTCATATGAACTGTTCCAACCATCATACATGATCTGAAACACCAAAATCATCAAATTCGATCCTCACTCCATAGTTCTGCAGATCGGGTCCCATGGCTATGCTCAGATGAATTCAGTCCACTCCAAGCATTCAGACATGTTCTATAATCATAATTGAAGCTATCCAGATCGTTACAAAGCATCTGCAACACCTCCAACTCAAAATTCAATCTCCAGTTTGGCCGTTTTTGAAGGTAAGCCTCATGAACTTCAAACTCATACATACATGCATCATAAATGAAAAATTGAGTTGCCATCTTGTTTCTGCACTATCACTGATCAATAGCCCTCAATCAATTTCACAATTCATCAATCATACACAATTTCATGTTCAAATTCAGAATTAGGGTTCTTCGTGTTCATCACAAAATTGATCACCTTAGAGCAAAAATAAATGAATTATGAGGACACCATCATGATCCTCGTGAAAAAATGAGTGAGATAGACCCTTCACTTGATCAATTTGGTTCAGTTTTCAGAATTTTCAAAAATCAAATTAGGGTGTGTTCTTGGCACCATTTTTTGCGAAGGAAATTTGAAAATTGAGTTTGTAATATAATCTATTCGTTGCAAATGTTAAACAGAGCACGCGGGTGGTCCAGTTGGCTAGGTTTTTGAGTAATGACCTCAAGGTCACGAGTTCAACACTCCTAGGGGCCAAACCATTCTTTTTTATCACTTATTTTCTTTAATTTTTTTACACAACTTCATCCATTAATTTAACCAATCAAAATTCATCATTTCCACTTCATTTTTTGCACACTATTTGTTTAATATATATATTTTATGAACATCCAAAAAAAATCACAAAAAAATATTTATTTAATACATTTTTAAATAGATTTAAAATGACATGTTTTTAAGTGTTTCTAAATACTTTAAAAATTGTTTTTCATTTGATTTTTCAAAATTAACTACTTGTAAATATTTTGTGATCAAAACCCTAATAATTTAGGTATTAATTAAGTATAATCTTTGCTTTTATCTTAATTAAATTGATTTCTTTCAAAATTTCAAACCATTTTAAAACAAACGATCGTCGTCTTTCAAAACAAATCGCTTTCAAAACCATTTCTTTTTGGTTCTCCTTTCAAAAACTCTTGATTAAATCTTTTTGGATTGATCAATTGATTTTCTAAAAACATTGGGCATCCCTTATGGTATAAGCCCCATTCCATGTATAAATTTAGGTTTTTTCATTGTATATATATCCCCATCTTTTATACTTCGACCAAATTGATTTAAACCTCAAATAACAAGATCAAAATTAGGGTTTTTCTTCAAAATTCAACATGGGCCTCCACATAGGTATAAGTCCCATTCCTTTGCATGAAATTAGGTATTTCATTGTACATACACCTTTTTTTACATACCTCGATCAATTTGATTTTTAACTTCGAATAACAAATCAAAAATGAAGGTTTTCTTTAAATCTTACCAAATATACCATGGGCCTCCATGTAGGTATAAGTCCCAAACCTCTTTTGTAAATATTTGTTTACATAGCTTTTGAATGAACTCAATGGGCCTCTCCCCGAGTATAAGTCCCGAACCCCGTGTATACAAAAGGATCATGCTTACAGGTATATTTCCTTCATAAACTCCATTGTATACACACACTTTGTCATATATATGTAATTGTTCATACTTGTTCATGTTTGTCCATGTTTATTCATACTTGTTCATGTATTTGTGTTCATGTATGTACTTGTTCAACTTAGTACAACACTAGGTTCCCCATAGCCTCCTATTGGGCTTCGTGCAAAGAATCTCCTTAGTTTAGGTTAGGACATAGAGTATGGTTTCCCGGTGAAATCGCTCTAAGAGCTCAAACCAACTATACCACGCCTCCTCTTGGGCTTTGTACAAACGACTTGTCCCTCCCATAGCCTCCTCTTGGGCTTACAATGCAAGGATCCTGGATTGTCCTTCCCATAGCCTCCTCTTGGGCTTACAGTGCAAGGACCCTCGGATAGCCTCCTCTTGGGCTTCGTACAAGGACTCACGGGCTTCTTATAAGCATCGCCAATATCCAAAAAAAATACCCTAGGAGATTAGACATTTATCATCTCTATGATAGGAGTATCTCTTCTATATCATCATAAACAATCAATCAATCAAACTTTTTTTGCCACAAGGCTGGCTAATCAATCAAACTTCTTTTTTGCCACAAGGCTGGCTAATCAATCAAACCGTTTTGCCACCAGGCTGGCTGATTAATCAAAGTTTTTGTCAGAAGGCTGACTTCATTGAAACTTTTGCCACAAGGCTGGCTGATTAATCAAAACTTTTTGTCACAAGGCTGACTTCATTGAAAGTTTTTGCCACAAGGCTGGTTAAACAAAAAAGCATCTTTATCATTCTAAGCGCCATAAGTGGCACAGCCCAGGGCTTATAATGAAAAGATTTTCAAACAAAAATCAAACATATGTATGTGATGATATAGATTAGATACATCGAACATTGAGATGACATTTGTCTCTTATCCTTTACTTCCACTAGCATAAGTGGGAACTACGATTGCTCTGAATTTCTCAACATCCCTTTGAGAATACGTAAGCACAAGGTCATATCCTTGCGAGCAAAAACTTCTCCCTCAAACCACTCAAACCTTAGCACCCGTAGACCCCGAGCTACAGATGCTCTGATTCCCTCTAAGGGATATGTATGCAGAGGATCGCGATGATCTTTGCGAGCATAATCAAACAAACACCTTAGGTCCCACCTATCTCACAAGAACCTCCACCGTAACATAGAATGAAACAAACATAAACAAAGAAACCTATAGAGTACTATAGATACGTTGGGTGCTAATACCTTCCCTTCGTATAACCAAACCTCTTACCCGGAATCTCTCCCCCACTTTTTAGGTTATTGCAGCTTTTTTCCTTTTCCTACTTTGGAAACAATAAAAAGTTTGGTCGAAACAAAAGAAAAATCATTTTTTTGAGCACTCGAGCCCAAAGAAGGCATCAGGTGTCTCATCCCGAAAAAGATACGATTTTTCCCCGCGACAGAAAAATGGCGACTTCACTGGGGAACCAAACTTTTTATTGTTTCCAGAGAAAGGGTTTATTCTAATTGTTTTGTTTTTATTTCATTCTTGTTACATGTGTTGTTCTTTAGTTCTGTTACTTGTGTGATTCTGTTACAAGTGATACATTATGGACAAATCCTAACTCGGATTAAGTACACATAAGAATTAGGTGGATGGTATAGTCATGTATTGCATATAAGAAGTCAGTCCTTAAAAAGCTAGCATGAGAATCCTTCCGCTTAGTGGAGGTTCCTTGTTTGTAGTATATGTTTAGAAAGTTCAGTTGCGAAGACATTATTACTTTCATTGAACTGTAGAAGCTGAGTTGGCTGTAGAACCCATAACCCATCATGGCCTTATTAGGTTGTGGTGCAGAAACTATTCAGGTGAAGACTTGGATTAGTTGTCATGCGGAGAACCACACTCAGACGAGTTTTTCTTGAGAATATTTCTAGCTCACAAGTTCAATTGTGCAGGCCGGTAATATCCGAAAGAAAAATGTAGACTCTGACGTATCAGTAGAACATGTTGTGCAGGTGATAAACCCTAGTACTATCCCATGTTTGGTTCTCTGACCTCATGCTCGTGACACTGAACCTTTGAACTTGTGTGTACCATGTTTGTGTTACCATGTTTGAAGAGTTATGTTTGAACTACCATGTTTGTCGTACCATGTTTGCTTTACCATGTTTGGATATGTGGCATCCATGCATCCATGCATTCATACATCCATAAAAAAATCCATCTTTTTCCATAAAACATGATTTTTCCAAAAAATTTAGAGAATTTTCTTTGCAAACATTATAGGATTAAGTTATGGAGTGGGTAAAAAGGCATACCAAGAAGTACGGTTTCAAAGAGCCTAATGTGGAAAGACTGAAAGAGTTAGCATCTTTTGTACAAGATCCTTCCGATTTTAAGAAAAGCCATGGAAAGCTTTTGCCTATCTTGAACACTCGTGTTGATGAAGGACTTCTCAAAACTCTGGTTCAGTTCTATGATCCCGTCTACCGGTGTTTCACCTTTCCAGACTATCAGTTGGTACCAACCTTGGAAGAATATGCCAATCTTTTGGGTATTACTGTGTATGACAAAATACCTTTCAATGGTTTGGAAGCCATTCCTAAGTCACCAGTCATTGCAGCAGGTATCCACTTGAAGAAATCTGAAGTAGAAAGCAATTGGACTACCAAAGGAAACCTTCCGGGTTTCACTTCACAGTTTCTAATAAAGAAAGCCTTTGATTTCATAGAAACCGGTATCATGTTAGCTTTTGAAGCTATACTAGCCTTGCTCATCTATGGGTTGGTTTTGTTTCCCAACGTCAACGACTTTGTTGATATCAACGCCATAAAAATCTTTTTGAATGGAAATCCTGTTCCGACTTTGCTTGGTGACATGTATTTCTCTATTCATCACAGGAATCGCCAAGGCGGTGGAATCATTGTATGTTGTGCACCTCTTTTGCACAAATGGATTGTTTCAGACTTACCTAAGTCTCCTACTTTCACGGAAAACTGAGAAGGTTTGCGTTGGTCTCAAAGACTTATGTCTCTTACTAATAATGATATTCATTGGTATACCTTGGCTCACTATGGTGCGGAAACCATTGACAGTTGTGGAGAGTTCGCCAACGTACCTCTCATTGGTACACAAGGAGGAATTAACTACAATCCGATCCTAGCCCGACGACAACTCGGGTATGCAAATTCAGCTAAACCCATTGGTCCCGCAGTGGAAGGCTACTTCTATAAAGAAGGGGATGATCCTCAGAGGTTGAAAACAAGAATGATAAGAGCTTGGTACGACGTCAGAAGAAAAGAAAAAGGTGGGGTAAGAAATTGCATTGCTACGGACGCCTACACCTGTTGGGTAAAGAAAAGAGCAAGGGAGTTTCAAATGCCTTATGATTATGAAAAACCCATGTTCCCAGTGGTATCTCAACTGCCCAACATTCCCACTATGGAGGAATCCCAAGACACTTTGGCTAAGATGAGGTTAGAAAAAGACGCTTAGGAAGAAAAGTATCGTAGAACTGATGTGGAAAATAGAAAGTTGAAGAAAACAGTGAAAGATCATGAAGAAACTCTCTATTATCAAGATGGATGGCTCATGAGCAAAGATGAGAAGATTCTTCGGGAAGACACTGCAATTAGGAGGTACATCAAAGAAAGCAAGAAAAAGCTTGAATCAACAAGCAACGCTCCGATGCCTGACAATTGGAAGAATGTTGTTGACAAACTGAGGACCGAAAAGGCCGAGTTGAAAGCTTATTATGGGAAAGAAATCATGAAGCTCAAGCTGCATAACGCATTTAGTTCTTCGTCCGATGAGGATGTTTAGGATTTGTTTAGTTTTTTATTTATCATTTGCTTCTGTAAGGAGCTACGCTCCAATGTTGTAACATTTCCCATTATTTCAATAAAAGAATAGTTTGTGTTCAAATGTTTGCAAGGAAATAATCTTTAAAATGTTTGGAAAAATCATAAATTTCTTTTTGCATATATCATTCTGCATATCGAGTCTGTTGTATAGAGTCTCATCTTTTGGATCTTTCTCCAATAGATTGTCAAGCTGTCGCGTCTCAAAGTTTCTCGACCGCGCTCGCAATCAGATCACAGATACAATACTCGTTCAAACAGAAGAAGAGTAATGGAACACTCTGAACAAGAGAATATTGAGCTTCGTGGTACAGTAACCACCCTTCAAGAAAAGTTGGAAAGTCTCACTGCTCTGGTTGACTCCTTAATGGTCGCACAGAATCAGCAGCCACCACCCAACAGTCAAGCAACGGTAACATCTGAAGTCACTACTCCAGTTTCTACAGTTGCATTCAGCATTCCATCTTTCTCCATGCCAGAAGGTTGGGGCACGCCTTTCAGCTTTGGTGCAGGTTTCCGCCATAATTTCTCTGGGGTTCAAACAACCACAACAGAAGCGCCTGCTACACAAGGTTCGGCGTATATTCCACATTCAGGGGTAACTTTTTCCCAAATCACTATGGCACTTTCTCAACCCACTATGACAGTTCCGACCCCTACGGTTCACAGTGTTCCTTATGATAGGAATGAGATTTATCATGATCAAGGTGATAGCACAAATCAGCGTAATCTTGTGGAAGATCTCCAAGAACAGTTCAACAAGATTCAGTTGGAAGTCAAAGCTATTCGTGGCAAAGATTTGTTTGGAAAGAATGCCCAGGAACTATGTTTGGTTCCCAGTGTACAAATACCAGCTAAATTCAAGGTCCCTGACTTTGAGAAGTACAAAGGTAGTTCTTGTCCACAAAGTCATCTCGTGATGTATGCCAGAAAGATGTCTACTTATGCAGATAATCATCAGTTGCTTATCCATTACTTTCAAGATAGTTTGACTGGTGCCGCACTGAAGTGGTACACAGGTTTGGATAGCACCAATATTCGGACTTTCAACGACCTAGGCGAGGCCTTTGTCCGACAATACAAATACAACTCGGATATGGCTCCAGATAGAGATCAGCTCCGATCCATGGCTCAGAAAGATCATGAAGCTTTCAAAGAATATGCCCAACGGTGGAGAGAAACTGCTGCTCAGATTAATCAACCGTTAAAAGAGAAAGAGATGACAAAGATCTTCTTGAATACTCTCAGTCCGTTTTATTATGAACGCATGATTGGTAGCGCTCCAAGTGACTTCACCGAAATGGAAAACATGGGGATGCGTCTAGAAGAAGGAGTCCCAACCGGACGTTTAACTAAAGAAGGTGGATCTTCAAGCGGAACCAAAAAGTTTGGAAGTGGCTTCCCAAAGAAGAAAGAACAAAGTGTTGAAATGGTATCCCAAGGGAGGCCAAGAGGAAACGTCAATCATAAACAACAAATTTCTGCTATCACGCCAATCGTTAATACAGCACCTAATCCGGGATTTACCCCGCAGTTTCAACAACAACAACCTCGACAACAGGCTCAGCAGTTTAACAACAATCAGAATCGTGTGCAAAGAGCTCCACAGTTTGATCTGATTCCAATGACCTACACAGAGTTGTATCCTGCTTTGATTGAAAGAGGTCTTGTTCAAACTAAAGCACCACCACCAGTACCTGGGAAACTCCCATGGTGGTACAAAGCTGAGGTCTCATGTCCTTATCATCAAGGAGCACATGGCCATGATCTTGAGCATTGCATAGCTTTGAAATAGGAAGTTCAGAGGTTGGTTAGATCTAATCTCCTCTCTTTCAGAAATTTGAATCCTAATGTGCAAGCAAATCCGCTGCCCAATCATGGAGGGCATGTTGTAAACATGGTGTATGGATGTCCATGTCCATACCGAGTCTATAATATCAATTTCTCAAGAGCAGATTTGGTACAAATGCACGCTACTCTCTGTCAAGGGCAGAATTTTTGCCAGCATCACTACGGTTCCTGTAGCATATGTTGTGTAGATCCTCATGGATGTTCGATTGTGAGAAGAGATCTTCAAGTCTTGCTAGACAATGGTGCTATACAGATCTACAGAAATAGGAATGAAAATGAAGTTAACATGATAGGATGTTATCCGCATGAGCTTTTAGTCTCAGATATCAACTCGGAAATGCCTAAAGTTAACGTCATCGTTCCTCATTTCAACATGCCCGAGCGCATAGAAGTGACCTACAACAAGCCAAAGATTCCTATTGCTCCTTTGATTATTTGTCTACCTGGACCTGTTCCTAATGACTCTGACAATGCAGTTCCCTACAACTACAATGCAACAATGATAAAGAATGGACAAGAAGTTCCTTTACCTACTCTTTCATTTGCCGTAAACATCGGTGATGTGAGTCGAGTAACAAGAAGTGGACGTGTGTATACTCCACTACCTCCAAAGCAACCTGTTGCTCCTACGACCAGACAAAATCCTATCAATACACCAGTGGGGAATCCTGAGGAAGCTTCTGTCAGTAATACAAACACCGATGTTGGTCAATCCAGTGGAACTAATGTCAATCCTGACTTTGATGAAATTTTGAAGCTTATCAAAAGAAGTGAATACAAGATTGTGGATCAGCTTATGCAGACTCCTTCAAAGATCTCAATACTTTCATTGCTTTTAAACTCAGAAGCCCACAGGGAAGCCCTGATGAGAGTCTTGGATCAAGCTTTTGTAGATCATGATGTGACTGTTGATCACTTTGATGGGATAATAGCTAACATGATAGCTTGCAACAATTTAAGCTTCTGTGATGAAGAACTCCCCGAGGAGGGCAGAAATCACAATCTTGCTTTGCACATTTCTATGAACTGTCAGTCAGACTCTTTGTCCAATGTGCTGGTAGACACCAGATCTTCCTTGAATGTGATGTCAAAGACGACTCTTGCTCTCTTGTCTTACCAAGGAATGCCTATGAAGTTCAGTGGTGTAGTAGTCAAAGCATTTGATGGATCGCGAAAATCTGTTACCGGCGAAGTCAACCTTCCCATGACAATTGGTCCTCATACATTTCAAATCACCTTCCAGGTCATGGACATTCAAGCTGCTTATAGCTGTCTGTTGGGACGACCATGGATCCATGAAGCAGGGGCAGTAACTTCTACGCTCCATCAAAAGTTTAAATTTGTAACAAATGGAAAATTGGTAACAATAAGTGGAGAACAAGCCTTGATGGTGAGCCATTTGTCCAATTTCTCTTTTATCAGTGCTGATGATGTGGAAGGAGCTCGGTTCCAAGGTCTCTCTTTAGAAGACGAATCTTCAAAAAAGAAAGAATCAATCTCTTCTTACAAAGAGGCAGTAAAAGTAGTGAAAGATGGAACTACCAATGGCTGGGGGCAAGTTGTGATCCCTACCAAGAATGAAACCAGAGCAGGACTCGGATGTTCACCAACATTCTCAAACTGCACCAAGAAGGATGAAACCCTTCGTCCGATCAAAGAAACATTCATTAGTGGAGGATTCCTTAACCCAATTCCTCAAGAGGTTAATGTCCTTATCAAAGAATGCATCGAAGAAGGTCTACCTGATACTAAAGAAGAATGGAAATGTTATCTCAATGACTCAGGATATATATCTCAGGAAGAACAATATGCACCATTCCATCCTCCTTCGGAGAAATCTAAAGCCAATAAAACTCCGCCTATTCCTACAGAGGTCTGGGATACCTTGGGGCAACCAAGTGGAAAATATGATTATATGGTGAAATATACTGCACCTGAAAGTTCAAAGATTGCGATTGAAGACATCCAACCAACTGGATGGGGAGATTCCTTTGAATATAATAGTCAACCAGAAGAGGTTTATCAGCCCTCTCAATTTTCTCAGCAGCCTGAAATTACTGAAGATTTCGTCTTCAACGCATCTACCAAGATTTATAATCCTGAAGATGGTTATTATCACATAAATGCCATTCTTGAAGATGAAGGGGAAGATGGCCCCACAGTTGATTCGGAAAGTGTCTCTAACAATGAGTCTCTTCATCCCGAGGATTGGGAAATACATCCTGAAAATTCTGAAGATTGTGACTCATCATATGCTCTTCAAGAAGTAGAAGAAGACCGTTTCAACTCTACAAAGAACAAGGGTGACAAACCAGGACCTTCAAATCCTACTCGACCAGCGGTCAATGTCAATATTGAAGATTTTGAGGGAAATTTTCCTGAATACATAATACACAGAGGAGTTCGTTGCTACTGGAAAGCTGTCGACGTTCCGAATGTTGTTTGCCGCTCAAAGTAATCACCTCGCTGTTATTTTGACCTCCTGCCTGGCCCAAAGCAGAGAGATGTTTTATACGGCTTTGCTTTTAAATGTTCCGCCCAAATAACTTTGTGTATAGGGCTTTGTTTTAAAAGTTTCCCTCTTTGTCCTGCCCAAGACAAATGAGTTTGTGTTTAGGGCTTTGTTTCAAAAATGAATCATAAATAAAGCGTCATTTTGTATTTCCTACATTATATGTTTTATTTTTGCTTTTTCTGGAAATGGTAATCCTAAAAAACCAAAAAAAAAAAAACTTTTTCAAAAAAAAATCTGCATACACTCCTGCATTCATAAATTTTCTGAAATAAATATAAATCATATGTGCAGATTTCCTATTGATAAACCCATTGAATGCAATAACCCTATGCCCTCTCCCAACTTTGAGTTTCCTGTGTTCGAAGCCGAAGAAGAGGAAGAAGAGGAGATCCCGGACGAGATCTCTCGATTACTTAAGCACGAGGAAAGAGCCATTTTGCCTCACAAAGAGCCTTTAGAAAAGATCAACTTAGGTTCTGAAGAAGACAAAAAAGAAGTGACCATTGGATCGCTGCTTCATGCTGATATCAAGATTAAGTTGACAGACCTTCTCAAAGAATATGTTGACGTGTTTGCCTGGTCCTACCAAGACATGCCTGGGTTGGTGGCGCACGCTCGCGAAAAATGAACAGAGTCGCCACCAATATATTTATCCTATAAGGGAAAGGAATATCAGAAAACCTAACAAAGGAAGGAACAGGGTCTTGCGACCAGAGAATCAAGGTACAGGAGTCGGTTACGCGAGGGGAAGGTATTAGCACCCCTCGCGCCCATCGTACTCGATGGTATCCACCTATGTTTGTTTCTATCTAAAGGGTGTATACTATGTCTATGTCTACATGCGAATGAATGCCAAAAGAAATACGGGGAAAAGAAGGAATATTTACAAATGTGCTCGTTCAAGCCCCACGACTTGATGCCTACGTATCCTTTTCAGGAATCAGAGCGCCGTAGTTCGGCTCCATAGTTTTGTTTATTTCTGTGTTTTTTAGTTGGGCGGAGTTAACGCTCGCGCTCTTGCATAAGGGGACAGCCTAGGATACAATGGAGCGGAGATAACAATGCCCTTAAGAAAGGAGAGAAGAGGGAGAGTTTGAGCGTTTCGAGGAAATCCCTTAAGCAAGGGAAACTCGAGTTACTCTTTGGTTTGTGTTTTTTAGAAGCGGGAACTTACGCCTGAATGGTACCCTTAAGCAAGGGAGATCCAAGCACTCGAACATTCCCTTAAGCAAGGGATATTCAAGCTTCCATTCCCTTTTTAAGAATTTTCACTTTGATTATTATTGCTTTAAGTATTTTCTTTGTAATTTTTATGGGATTTTAATCAAGCATTTATTAGATGTTTTATGTTGTAAAAAAAAGAATGAGAAAGTAGGAGACTAGCCTAATTTCTAAGCCTAGTTGTCATTCTAATCTAAGTCTAATGTTAACAAACTAATGGTATTAACAAGGTAGGCCAAAAATATGGCCAAAAGCGAGCAACAATGATCACACAACAATTATACGAAAATAACATGGGAATGATACAAAAGCAATTCAAACATTAGTGCAAAAATTAACCTAAAAAATACTACTATTTTTATATTGATTTTTATATGAAGAAAAATTGAATTCTAATTAACCAAAAGGAACTAAAAGAGTTAGCCTAAAACTAATATTTTTGTGATTATTTTCTATGTCGAAAATTAGTACTAATGTCTAAAAATATAGGAGAAAAGTTAGTATTTTTATTGTACAAAAGAAAATGGTAAAACTCTAATTAAAAATTGAATTCTAGTAATGGAAACAGGGGGTGTGAACTGGATTACGGGTGTGAAGAGTAATAGGGGCGCAGGGCCCAGCCAGGAGGCCCATATGGTATTTTTATTCAGATTTTTATGAGAGAGGTGCGCTGGGCCTTGGTGGTGTGAAGAGTAACTGGGCGCAGTGCCCATGGGAGTTAAGCCCAACATAATTTTTTGTACAATTTTCTTCTATGCCAAAAACAGGGTGTGACATGGGCTCCTAGGGGGTTTATGCTGAAGTTAATGGTGCAGGAAGCAGTATGGCGCAGGGCCCAAACAGAACTTGGCCCAGAGTTGTATTTGTTAATCAGATTTTTTGTGTGGCCAAAAACGATGATGCGTGGGCCTATGGAGGTGTGAGGCACAACACATTTCAGAGCAGGCCCAATGAGTTTCAGTCCAGTTTCCATTCACAATTTGTTTATCAGATTTTAGTAAATAAAAAAAAAAAATACGAAAATAAAAATAAGAAACAAGGGAATTAGGGTAAATTCATTGTGACGTTTCAACTTCTTAATTCCATACTCACCCTTTCTCGTTCTCCTCTCTCGCTTGCGAACGGCGCCGAAGAAGCTTCCTTCTCCGATCGTTTCATCACCGCCCTCTCTAAAACACCCTCGGTTCACTCTCACATGAAGAACTTAGAAACGCGTCTCAAATCGAAAGGGAATTCAAAACCCTAGATCGCGACATTGGCACAATCAAGAACAAATCGAAACACGCTTGCTCAATTGGAATAGAGATATACGAAGATTGAATACGAATTCTCGGTCAGACGCAAGATTAAGCAAGGGATTGAGGGAACTTACCTGGATTGGAAGATACGCGTGTGATAACTAGAGATGAGGCTTGGCGAAATAAACGCGATTCTTCAGGTAATTTCTTGATTGTTATTATGTTTGCGTTTCTCTTCTTCTTCGAATTTTCTGTTACTGTGAGCGTCGAATCGATGACGATGGCGTTGATTCTGTAGATTTGATGATGGTGAATGTTGTTGAAGTTGCTGAAGTTCGTGTTGGCGTCAAGATTGAATGATGATTTCTTGATTTCGTTGAAGAGAAGATTGAAGAGATTGCCTAGCTCAAGCTCAATTGGAGCCACAACATGAAGCTCCAATGGCTTCCTTTTACAGAGCGTGTAGTGATGTATGTGAACATGAGTTGAATCTGAGAGTGATTGAAGGAGGTGAGCAAGAGGGAAGGGATGAAGGTTATGGAGAAGGTGAAGTGAGTGAATGGAGAAAACGGTGGAGAGAAGAATGGTTATGGAGGAAGGTTGCAGAGAGAGCAGAGTGTGAGAGATGAAGGTTATGTAATGGTTGAAGGAGAGCTCTGAAGTGTGAAGCAGGGTTCTCATTTATAGAAGTTGTTCCCAGGTTATTTCTTCTTCCCTTTTCTCTTGAAATTCAGTTTCTGTTATAATCAATTATAGGTGGTTATTAATCTGTTACATTCTGTTTCAGTTAGTTAGTAATTAGTAGGGGTGGTTACAAAGTTGGTTTTGACAGTTAGGAGTTAGTTTTCTGTTTTGTTAGTTAGATGGTAGTTAGAAAATTAAGAGTCTGTTACTGTTTTGGTGAAGTTAGTTATAGGTTGAAAGTTTGAAAGTTAGTTGGTTAGTAGCTTTGGATGTGAGTTTGGTTTAGAGCGTGAAATTGTTTGTGTTAGGTAAAAATTAGATGCACGGTCATGAACTGATGTGAACTAAGTATTTTTGTGTTGGTTTACAGGTATGGCTTGGAAGAAGTTTGGTTCTAAGATGGGAGCTTGGATCAGTTAACACAATCAACTATAGCAATGGTTCAGAACAAGTCAGTGGCGGAGGGTTAGATTTATTTTTGTTTTTGGTAGTTTTGCTTCTGTTAGTAGTGTAAAGGTTAAAACAAAAGTCTGCTGAAAGTTAGTTGTCATAGGTTATTAGGAATTTGTTTGAAAATGTTTAGAATTGTTAGTTTTGATTGTGATCATTGGTATGATTTTGTTTTATCCTGATTAACTCGCTGACAACTCTACGAATCCGTCATAGACCATGATTATGAGCTTCATTTCCATGCTTGAGTTTTTCGTTTGCTTTGACATGTCATTGGATTGCATAATTTTGATTTCACTATAACTTGCTGTTCTGCTTTGGACATTGTTTGCTCTTGGCTTTTCATGACTGTCGCGTAGCTTGTTTTCTTTCTTTCCTTGAATATGCAGGGTGGTTTTATTTTCTTTTTGAATTTATGTGTGTATGGTTTAGTTTTGGAACTGTCATGCGGAGGTATGCTGGCTTGGGTTTATGTGTTCTTTACATGATTCAATTCTGTCCTCATTTTCATTTGCTTGTTTGAATGATGCAGGGGCTGAAGTGAATTTGTCCTGTGGCAGGTTCGGTTCCATGATGCTGAACCGGTTTACACTGGTTTCTTTTTGCATGGGCGGTTCGGTTTCAAGTGCATGCAGCAGGGTTGGCTCGATTTAAAGCTTTGCAGCCTTGGCAGAGTTTGGGACAACTTATGAAGCCTTTGAGCTTTGAGCATTAAAGCATGAAGAAAATGAAGATGAACTTAGGCTCCTTTTTCTTTGTAATTCTTTTGTAGTTGAATCATGGAATTTTTATTTGTAATGGACTTTGAAACGGTATTTGTGAAATGGTATTTGAATGAATGTAATATGAATTGTGTAATAGGAATGTGAATTTTTGAACGAATGTTTGGAAATTGATGGACATTGTATTTTGATAAATTGTAGAGTTCTTGAAAGGAAATTGTTTGAATGGTTCATGAATGAATGTTGAATCTTGGGGGTGTTCTTGATGTTTATTTTTTTATGGGAAAAAGGATGATATTTGTAACTTAACTCTTGATCCTTGTATTTATGCTTGCAACTTTGAATAGAACATTCTTATGAGTGGATCATGAATGATACTTGAATGAATATTGAATGATGACTTCCTTTCTTCCACATGAGTGTAACTCTTATTCTCTCCCTTTCCACTTTTGTAATAGCTTCTAGTAATGTATGAATCGAATGGCCGTTTGACTTTGCCATGTACGTTGACCCTCTTGTGTAGCCTCTTTATGATTCAAGTAGTCAAATCAAATGCCTTGTGACCTTGAACAAAAGGAATCTTCTAAACATGCTCATGCTTTTGGCAATTCAAACCATAAACCCTTGACTTAAACTTTGTAAACTAATCTATAAATCTTCTTTTTCCTTGACAAAGTTCCTCATTGAAGATAATATTTGAATCATAAAGGAAAGCCTTGTTCTGAAGTACACAATAACCATGAATCCAGACCTTACTCTCACAGTCCAATGCTCTGAGGAGCACTCGATGAATCAGTGATATTTGATATGTACACCTCAAAATCACTATGAATCCTTAATGATTCAAGATCCTTGATCTCGATGTCAAATTTATTAGTTAATGAATGCATGATGAGTTATATGACCTAATGGGAGGTATGCACATGAGATTATGAAATGCATAAGCCTAAGCCAGATAAAAGTCAAAGGGGTAGGACAATTTTGGGGTATGACAGCTGCCCCTATTTAATTGTCTTATACCTGAACGTGAGATTGGCGCTTGCCTTTCGAACATTCGAGGTAGAAGAAGATTAAATATCAAAGTACCAGAAATTTGTCCTGAAGAGAATATGGTATAAGTGTTATCTTTATTTTTGTTTTGATATCTGCTAGGGAAAGAGAATATTTGTTTTTTCTGGTGGAAAAGTTTACATTGAGTAATTGGATGAATGGAGATAGCTTGTAACGTGGTGTAATGGTGCCAATACAGGGTTTCCAAAGAGAATGGTTATATGAGACAATGACTGAAAGGAATAGATCTCGTGCGATCTAAGACTCAACATCGGAAGAAGATCTCGTACGATCTTCAAGACATGAAAGGAAATAGATCTCGTGCAATCTACGACTCAACATCGGGAGAAGACCTCGTACGATCTTCAGGACTGAAAGGAAAAAGATCTCGTGCGATCTATGACTCAACATCGGGAGAAGATCTCGTACGATCTCCAAGACTGAAATGAAAAAGATCTCGTGTGATCTATGACTCAATATCGAGAGAAGATCTCGTACGATCTCCAAGATTGAAAGGAAAAAGATCTCGTGCGATCTACGACTCAACATCGACTCGACAACAGGAGAGGATCTCGTACGATCTTCAGGACTTGAAAGGAAAAGATCTCGTGCAATCTATGACTCAACATCGGGAGAAGACCTCGTACGATCTTCAGGACTTGAAAGGAAAAGATCTTGTGCGCTCTATGACTCAACATCGGGAGAAGATCTCGTACGATCTTCAGGACTGAAAGGAAAAAGATCTCGTGCGATCTATGACTCAACATCGGGAGAAGATCTCGTACGATCTCCAAGACTGAAATGAAAAAGATCTCGTGCGATCTATGACTCAATATCGGGAGAAGATCTCGTACGATCTCCAAGATTGAAAGGAAAAAGATCTCGTGCGATCTACGACTCAACATCGACTCGACAACAGGAGAGGATCTCGTACGATCTTCAGGACTTGAAAGGAAAAGATCTCGTGCGATCTATGACTCAACATCGGGAGAAGACCTCGTACGATCTTCAGGACTTGAAAGGAAAAGATCTTGTGCGCTCTATGACTCAACATCGGGAGAAGATATCGTACGATCTTCAGGACTGAAAGGAAAAGATCTCGTGCGATCTATGACTCAACATCGACTCGACATCAGGAGAGGATCTCGTACGATCTTCAGGACTTGAAAGGAAAAGATCTCGTGCGATCTATGACTCAACATCGACTCGACAACATGAGAGGATCTCGTACGATCTTCAGGACAGAAAGGAAAAGATCTCGTGCGATCTACGACTCAACATCGACTCGGCAACAGGAGAGGATCTTGTATGATCATCAGGACAAAAAGGAAAAGATCTCGTGCGATCTATGACTCAACATCGAGGTTTGGAGAAGGAAATTGGTTCTGAAATGGTTTGCCAGGTTGGAAACTGGGCTTTGAAAAGGTTTGCCAGGTTGGGAACTAGGCTTTGAAAGGGTTTGCCAGGTTGGGAACTGGGCTTTGAAAGTGTTTGCCAGGTTGGGAACTGGGCTTTGAAAGGGTTTTCCAGGTTGGAAAGCAAAGGATTCGCAACACGGGGGTTGGACCTGAAAAGTTTTCCCATACGGGGGAAGGGACCACGAAGACTAGTGACGACTAGACTCGATCAAAAAACATCGGTAGACATTAAAGAATCACGAAGATGTTGATGCTTGCGAAGCATAAGAATTACATTAATCCCTCAGGCCAAAGGCGGGGTGTAACTCTTCAAGAGCGGCAATCGTTCGAATTGCCACACACCAAGTATGGTTATTCAAACGATTGAAAAATGAGATGGGTTGAATGCCCACCCTCATTCACACTCTAATCTGCACGCAGCATGCGGGAAATAACCTCGGAGACAACGATTCTGACGAAGAAAGACATTGCATCCGATCCATGTTGGAGAGAGAAAATGAGACTTCTTTTGGGGATTAAGGATACCAGGTATCGGCACCGTGGCTTGAGGAGATTCGTAATGTAGTAGCAGATATCAATCAGAGTTTGTAAGGACAAACTTTTATGTGGGGAAGTACCATCATCTTGATTGGGTGCTGATTTGTATTATCTGGCTTATGCTTTGTATGCATGTTTGAATTTTTCTATGGCGTAATGCTCCATTTTGATTGATATGCTACGCTTTTGAGGATGCAATGTTACATGCAGTGAATACTATATGCAGAGTGCCAAATAAAGGCATTAGTAAGGTAATCACCAGGGAGAATCCACTTAGTGTTAAGGACCATGTAGAGGTGCCAATAGATATTGGACTTTGATTTGTAAGATGCACCTTCTTTGACTTGAAGAATAATTTCTGACTTCTCACCATGTGCCACTGCTTGGATGATTTTCAGCTTGAGGAGATTCCCTCGATTCACCATGTTGGGGATGAGAAATCCAAATAAGGGGCCTTGGTTGGGGGAGTAGGATAACTCCTAGGAGGAATAAACTCCTATGCTTGAGGAATGGAATAAACTCTCAGGAGAAATAAGCTCCTATGCTTGGGGGGAGACCAAATTTCTAGGAGAAATAAACTCCTATGGTCGGGGAGAGTCGATATGACTCAAAAGATCGTGCTCCAAGCTTTGTGACCCATGAAGGAAATTGCCCCAATGGATCCTTGGAGATATTTGTCGAATCTCGACGTGACTGCCCCAGATTGGTTGAGCTCAAGAGAGATTCCTCAACATGATTGCCCCAGATCGATCAAAGCTTGAAGAGATTTATCGACATGATTGCCCCAGATATGCTGAATTTGAGAGGTCAAACCTCGACTTAATTGCCCCTGATTAGGTACGTCTGACTAGAATCCTCAAGCTTCCCTTGTTTTGATGCCAAACAAACATGGGAACAACTTCACCACGCTCGACGGAGTCTTTAAACTCTTCCCCTCAAGGTAATCAAAGAAAGCATTAACTATTCATGCCCAACGGATTTCTTTAGAGAACCTTTCCCTTGATGGTCAACATTTGGAATGATTAGCTTTTACTCCTCGGAGTTCTCAAGTCTCTTGAACTTTGACATAGTCAAGTTACTCACTGATTCTCACCATGGTAATTTCCTTGATTTTATGCACATATTTCTAAAAATGATGATTCTAATGCAAAGCCTATGTTAGTCTTGAAGTTTTAAAACTTTTTGTGAAATGAGGTTGCGACCTCTTGTGACCGAATCACTAGTTGACACAACCTTGATTTTTTTGCATATGGAAGATGAAGCAAACGTACGATACCAACATGGATATGAGTCTCGCTTCATTGGGAGTCAGTTAAACACCATCTCATCGGAGTGTGCTTTCAAAATAAACCCTGCTTTAATTAGGACTTTTAAGGGTTGTAACATGGTCTGGTTCACGGTTTTCAGAAACAAAGGATTTTTAGGCTCAAAATTATTTGTACCCACCCCCTTCGTGATGTTCTCCATTCCTATGTTCGGTTAACTCGACACGAGTGTTCATCCCTGAGGAATTTGGAGACGGTTGAGGAATCAATGAGGTTCTTTGGACATGGCGGTCGCTCACCTTTTATTCTTCTGATTCATTGTCACACGACTTTGTTCTTGCTTGGCAATTTCATCATCTTTTTACTCATGCTTCTTTTGCCATTTTTCTTTTCATCCTATTTTTCATTATTTTTCCGCCATTATTTGTTGCTCTCTTTTTTTTTTTTAACAAGTCGTGTGACCTCGCATAGTCTTTGATTCGTTGGAGGTGATTGCGACTGCCTCACTCCTTTGATTTGATGAAGAATTACCATTGTGGTATCGTCACCTCTTGATCTCTTGATGGAATAAGGATAATTATTGCGGTCTTGACATTCCTCAACTTCTTGGAGGATAACCATTGTTGTATCCTTAGATGCATACCCCTTTGGTGAGTTTTGAAAGCTCGGTCAAGTTAAATGAGCGCTACCCTGCCCCAAGGTTAAAATAAGGGTTTTTATGAAAAGAAACTCCAACTTCAAGGCTCAAAGGGTTGTCGAGGGTATATCTCCGGTGTTTGAGGATTTGAAACAATGCTTGTACATCCTCAGTAGGGTTTTTATTCAAAAACACTTGATTAGAGATTTTGCATTTTTATTTTTCATCATTCTCCCTCCGCTCTTTGCCTTAGCAAGCAATTAGTAAAGTTGGTATCGTAATGCCAAAAACATTTTAGGAGTGATAACGAATGGATTACTTCAAGACGAACATAAATAATGTATTATGATTTTCATTCAGAAATTAACAAGTTTTTACATGCTATAAATGCTTAAACAAACAATGAAATGTTACAAACGAGAATGCAATGAAGAACTGAATGATCGCCATTGTTAAGGAGACTTGACTCCGTCTGGACTTATTGATCTTGAATACTTCTTGCAGTTTTGATATCTCATTGAGACTCCAATTTATGCATGGACCTCTTGAAATGAACGACACACAATCCTCAGTTGAATGGCTTTCTGCTCCAGCATGGTAGACACTTATCATTGTCATATGTTTCTTCCAAACACTTTAGATTACTTCAAAAGAGAATTCCAACGAAGAAACCCAAGAGTTGTAAATTTTGCCTTACTTTAGGGATTCGAGCAATGCGAGTGATGCAATGCTCAAGATAAGAGTACGTCTTGCTTATCCCTCGATCGAGAGCCCCAAGTAGTTGCTAAAGTAGTAATCTCCATCTTAAACGGAAGAACCTTGTACGGTTATCAAATTGAAGGGATCTTTTGTGGTGAAGAAGACCAAATACTCGAATCTTAACCAATTGGAATTCCAACAAGCAGGGAAACGAATGGGCACAAGGCAAATAGAATCACATCCATTTGTTTCTCATATTCTTCTCGTCTTTGTTAACAAGCGGGGGCCACTGAGAAGGAAATCATGAGAAAAGGAAAACTGAGATATGAAGCAGAACCTTGAGAATGAGAAGCGTTGTGTAGAACATTCTTGATTACCACACGGAAGAAGATTCTGACCAAGTCAACCAAGAATTTGTAATGCTTTAGGGTTTCGAGCAATGCAAATGATGCAAAGCTCAAGATAAGAGTACGTCTTGCTTATCCCTCGATCGAGAGCCCCAAGCAACTTCCACACATGTACAGGAGATGATTACCAATTTAGCTTCAGTATCCATCATTAGGAGTGAAAGTGGATGATCCTTGCATTTCTTGATATCAGGCATTAGGCACAAACCAACAACATCGGAATCAGTGGAGTCATGACTTTTTATGAATTTCAATCTTTTCTCCAATAGGTGGAACCTTTTGTTAATTTCAATAATTGGAAACTTGCAGACTTCAATGATGTGAATTCTCTTTACCAAGAATAGGAATCTCAACATTATTTCAAGCATTCTGATACATAAGACCTTCTCATGGGTGAGATCTACATTTGCATTTGGCCTAGGAGGAACTCATCTCAATTCTTCTTGTCAAAGAGAAAACGCTTGAATAACCTCCATGCACTGATTCATGTCAGTCTCCATTTCTGTTCTCATCTCATTTAAAACTCACAGAGTTGTTCCAATATCAACATTTGAGCACGTAGCGATGAGAAGTCAATTGTATTCTTGATGTCAAAGTCTGAATAGAAAGGCCCCCACAAGCTTCTGATAGAACCATGAAATGCATGATAATGAATGCAATGTTTCATTTCCAAGGGATCCTAAAGTCTTTCCACACTTTTTGTTCTCTTTTGGAATCAAAGCTTTTTTTATAGAATATCTTTTTTTTTTATTTCTTTTTTTTTTGGAAATAGACTTTAGGATCCCCCATAAATGAAGTGGATAAAGCAATGATGTTATGAAATGCAAAAACATGGGATCAAGGTCCAAATAATCTTAGAAACCACTGTGCAATCCTCTGAATAACTAATGTAGGTCGGATGTCACAGGATCAAAGGTTCGGCGCTTTTTTGAATACCAGAGTATCAAGCACTAGGAGAACAGACCAAATAAAGGTCTGACCTCAACTTTGAAGGAGCAATGGTATGTAGGAGCCAAGGTTTCCTGTCCCACCCCAATCTCACGGGTATGAAGTCTAGACACGGACGGGTGGTCCCTAATGGTCACCAGGGTCTACAGTTCCCATGGGGTACAAAGTGTTTGAGGCAACAAGCGTGCCAGACACAGTGTTCCCTGAAAGAACCTCGCCCAGTTGTGGTACCCCATGTCAAACTCGATCATAGCAAGCGCTACGGGAGTCAACATGAGCATCCACGCTAATCCTATGTGTCACTGGCCTGGGTAGTGGGCCTTTTACCTCACACAAACCCCCCACCTGCAAAACAAAGCAGAAAAAATATGTGGCCCCCACGGGGACCCATAATATAGTCCAGATGCATGCGGAAAGTAAACATGATATGCAAACATATATACAAGATATAGACATAAAAAAAATAAACACCCAATAAAATAAAACAAACAAAGGCTAGGATCGACTTGCTTAGGTTATCCCCAGCAGAGTCGCCAGCTGGCGCACGCTCGCGAAAAATGAACAGAGTCGCCACCAATATATTTATCCCATAAGGGAAAGGAATATCAGAAAACCTAACAAAGGAAGGAACAGGGTCTTGCGACCAGAGAATCAAGGTACGGGAGTCGGTTACGCGAGGGGAAGGTATTAGCACCCCTCGCGCCCATCGTACTCGATGGTATCCACCTATGTTTGTTTCTATCTAAAGGGTGTATACTATGTCTATGTCTACATGCGAATGAATGCAAAAAGAAATACGGGGAAAAGAAGGAATATTTACAAATGTGCTTGTTCAAGCCCCGCGACTTGATGCCTACGTATCCTTTTCAGGAATCAGAGCGCCGTAGTTCGGCTCCATAGTTTTGTTTGTTTTTGTGTTTTTTAGTTGGGCGGAGTTAACGCTCGCGCTCTTGCATAAGGGGACAACCTAGGATGCAATGGAGCGGAGATAACAATGCCCTTAAGAAAGGAGAGAAGAGGGAGAGTTTGAGCGTTTCGAGGAAATCCCTTAAGCAAGGGAAACTCGAGTTACTCTTTGGTTTGTGTTTTTTAGAAGCGGGAACTTACGCCTGAATGGTACCCTTAAGCAAGGGAGATCCAGGCACTCGAAGATTCCCTTAAGCAAGGGATATTCAAGCTTCCATTCCCTTTTTAAGAATTTTCACTTTGATTATTATTGCTTTAAGTATTTTCTTTGTATTTTTTATGGGATTTTAATCAAGCATTTATTAGATGTTTTATGTTGTAAAAAAAAAGAATGAGAAAGTGGGAGACTAGCCTAATTTCTAAGCCTAGTTGTCATTCTAATCTAAGTCTAATGTTAACAAACTAATGGTATTAACAAGGTAGGCCAAAAATATGGCCAAAAGCGAGCAACAATGATCACACAACAATTAAACGAAAATAACATGGGAATGATACAAAAGCAATTCAAACATTAGTGCAAAAATTAACCTAAAAAATACTACTATTTTTATATTGATTTTTATATGAAGAAAAATTGAATTCTAATTAACCAAAAGGAACTAAAAGAGTTAGTCTAAAACTAATATTTTTTTGATTATTTTCTATGTCGAAAATTAGTACTAATGTCTGAAAATATAGGAGAAAAGTTAGTATTTTTATTGTACAAAAGAAAATGGTAAAACTCTAATTAAAAATTGAATTCTAGTAATGGAAACAGGGGGGTGTGAACTGGATTACAGGTGTGAAGAGTAAAAGGGGCGCAGGGCCCAGCCAGGAGGCCCATATGGTATTTTTATTAAGATTTTTATGAGAGAGGTGCGATGGGCCTTGGTGGTGTGAAGAGTAACTAGGCGCAGTGCCCATGGGAGTTAAGCCCAACATAATTTTTTGTACAATTTTCTTCTATGACAAAAACAGGGTGTGACATGGGCTCCTAGGGGGTTTATGCTGAAGTTAATGGTGCAGGAATCAGTATGGCGCAGGGCCCAAACAGAACTTGGCCCAGAGTTGTATTTGTTAATCAGATTTTTTGTGTGGCCAAAAACGATGATGCGTGGGCCTATGGAGGTGTGAGGCGCAACCCATTTCAGAGCAGGCCCAATGAGTTTCAGTCCAGTTTCCATTCACAATTTGTTTATCAGATTTTAGTAATTAAAAAAAATTACAAAATACGAAAATAAAAATAAGAAACAAGGGAATAGCCTTTTCATGAAAATCCCTCACGAATAACAAAAAATCATCCTTGATCACATTCCAACACACTTTGAAAAATTCCAAAGAAAAGCCATCCGGCCTGGCGCTTTTGTTTCCATCACAAGACCAAACGACCTCTTTCACCTCCTCTTCCGTAAAGCTTCTTTCCATCCACCCCACTTCCTCCTCGGTCAAACTATTAAAATCTAAACCCTCTGGCACCGGTCTAGAAAAGTCTTCTTCCTTGAATAAAGATTGAAAGAAACTTTTAACCTCCTCTTTAATGTTTTCCACTCCTTTCACTATGCCATCCTTTCCCTCCAACTTAGATATTGCATTACGCCCTTGTCTATCCTTGATAGCATTATGAAAAAACCTAGAGTTTTTATCTCCTTCTTTCAACCAAAGATTGCGATATTTTTGACGGAGCATGAATTCTTTTATGTTCAAGCACTTCCATAACTCTTTAGTTGCTTCTATTCTATTATGGACTAAAGGATCAATGAGACCTCTGAGATTTTCCACCAATAACCTATCCAAGTCATTAATTGTGTCCAACTCCTCCTCCATCTTTAAATCTATCCACCCAAAAACCTCTCTATTCCAACACCGTAGCCTTATCCGCAAAGTTTTGAGCTTAGTGTACAAGACATAATCTCCCCTCCCCTTAAAACTCATCTTCCCCCATTCTTCTTTGATAAACTCCATAAATCCATCATGTTTAAACCACACATTATTAAACCTAAACGCTTTTGGAACCCAATCAACTTTCCCCACATTCAAGCGGATAGGCGCGTGATCCGATATGTCCCTCCTTTCGATTCATTGATCTATCACCTCCCACTCCTCAATGAGGTTCCTCGATAGTAAAAATATATCAAGTCTACTCATTGCCTTTCCATTATCTTTGAACCATGTAAATTTGCCTCCCACACAATTAACATCAACCAAATCCATATCCTTCACAAAGCAATGAAAATCTTCCATTCCCCTTGAAGACTTGCTGCCGCCCTCTCCTATTCTTTCATCTTCAGAAAAAACTTCGTTAAAATCTCCCACTATACACCATTCCTCTTGCCCTCTATGATTCTTCTTATCTAACAAAGAAGACCACACCAATCGTCACTCTAATTTGTTACAAGGAGCATAGACATTAACTAAATTGTACCCTTTATCCTCCCAAATGATGTTGATTCCCACATATCCTTTGGAAACGAAACTGTAATTAACAGTCAGAGCATCTTTCCTCCACATAATCACCATTCCTCCCGCTGCCCCTAGAGAATTACATGTCGTCCATTCTACCTCATTGCCTCCCCAAAAAGACCCAGCAATAGAGTCGTTGAAACTAGATAACTTAGTTTCTTGGATGAAGCAAACATCTATATTATTGGATTTGATCAAGAAACTAACTCTCTTCCTCTTAGAAGATAAACCACCCCATCTAATATTATAAGACATTAGATTCATGATAACATCCTATTTTTCTCCTTCAGAACAGACAACCCATCCTTATCCCTCAACACCATCTACTCAATCTACAACTCAATTAAACTGTCCTCTTTCTCACTCACCACCCCCATCTTCGCAATTGAGGACCAAACCTTTCTCCCCATATTCGATTTTCCTAATAACCTAGAGTTACAGCGAGCAATGTCTAATTCACCTGATGCATCTGGGTCTTTAATCGATTCAGAATGTGAATGTTGAACATCTCTTTTCTTCATGGATGGATCGCTTCTCGGTCCAATGCACACGAAGTAGGAAGAGGAAATGTTGACATTGTCCCCCAAGCCACACACAGATTTTTCTTTTTTTTCTGTCTCAAGTTTATTGGGGGGACTAAGCTACAAGCCTGGTCAAAAGAAATGGGTCCTGGCTGATGGGCCTCTATCACCTTTGGCCCATTGGATTTTAAGCACATATATAATCCACCACTGTTCCCACTATCCAACAGATTATTATCCAGAAGCTTATCAATAGAGTCCCCCACTCTACTCACCTCAAAACTATCCACGCTTGTTACTTCTTCAATAAATGCACCATGCTTTTCTGCCTCGAGAACCTCCAAACCTTTTGTAACATGTAAGTTAAAAGCCACCTTTTTTATTTTGTCCAAAAGATCCTCCTTGTTACGTGTAACATTCTGACCTTTGACTAAAACCTCTGCCACCGTGTCACTGCTTTTGTCTTTTGTCACATCAGCAGCCTCTTTCTCTTTCTTGCCCCTGGCCTCCATAGATGAAACCAAACCTTCCATATTTTCATAAGAATCATCATCCGAGTAGCACGAAAGGTCTGACTCCTCTATATCCTACGATCTTCCTCCTTTCAGCCATTCGAACTGGACCCCTGAATCTTCAATCATACCAATGGTAAAGGATTTTCCTGCAATGACAAGCTTGAAAGAGCAATCCAAAGATGACTTCTGCTCCATTTTAATTAAAACTCTAGCCTCGTCCATTCTGGTTTTCGTTGTAGTCTCATCATCACATTTAATAAAAGACCCGCGACAATCAACTATGCGTCTGAAAAAACTTTCGCTCTAAGCATGACAAGGAATCCCTGATAACCTCAACCATGTGAGCCTCTCTTTATCCACATCTGCCGAATCCCATGGTTTGATGGAGCTAAACCATTGACTCCACCATTCCTTCTTTTCTTCTACAAACAACTCAGTTTCGCCACAAACTAAGTCTTCCAGCAAGCATAACTTTGGACCCAAAGACATTATTCTGATGGAGAAAAGACCTTCTTCCAGAAACTTCCTTTTAAAATCTCCAGCCACTTCTGGATTTTTTACCACAGCAGCAAACGCTCTCTTATATCTCAAAATATCATCATTATCTGGTACAAAGTGCAGGACCTTAAGCGTTTCATCCACACCACCACTACTCTTAGCTTTATTACTGTTTTGTAAGACCTCCGCGAAAGACCGTTTACCAAAACAATCGTCTAAACGGTGTCCTTGGGACAAATTTTCCTCAGCCCTACCATTCTTCTTCTTACTCCATCCTCCCACCTTCCTCACGATCCTCGTGTTCTCCTTTGAGCCTCTCTCAAACCTCGAAAAGTTAGCAAAAAGCTTCCCCCTTTCTGACACCACATTGTCCATCTTTATGGCCAACAGATTCACATCCTTCACATTAAGAAAGTGAACAAAACCATACCTTCTGCCATTTCTGTCTCTTTTTGGTGGAATCACCACTTCATCTATCTCTCTTAGGTCTTTAAATTCGAAGAACAAATCCTTCGTTTTCCATTTGTCACCAAACTCCGTGATGAAGAAGGATATGCATGCCTTCCTTTCCCCTTCCTTCCTGTTGCCTCTTCCCCCCCCCCTTCTATATCTGTTAGCTGGAGATTTTGATTGAAGAAAAAGGTTCTTTGAAGAATTAGAATTCGAGGAAGAATGGCTTTTGATGGCCATTGCCGAGAATAAATGGCTCTTGATGGCCATGATTCGAGGATGTTATTTAAGTTGAAGTAAAGATGATGGAAATCGAAGCTGATTCGAAACAAGTTGTCTTTGGGACTTAAGCGATTTTCGTGAAATACAAAGGGTACTGAAGCTTTGCGTTTTTCGTGGCATTTTCATTTTAGATCATGTTGCCACGTATCGAAAGAGAATTCAGGCGGGAGGATTTGAATTTCGAAATAGTCTGTGTAACCGAACAAGGACAGATGGCGCCCCAGGGATTCGAAGCGTATGCATGTGAGCAACGTGGCATTTCGTTAGTGTAGGACCGTTAGGGTCGAAATTAGTATAAATAAGGGTCTTAATATCAGGATCCAGTGTGTTCATTTTGTACAAATCACTCACAAAACACTCAAGTATCAAGTGTTAAGAGAACGAGTTCGCTGAGAAATATACGTATGACACCAACACCATTTTAAATACATTTGTATTCATTTTTATGCAAGTATCTTTTCAGTATTTCTATCTTTTGTTATATTTCAGCCATTTACATTCTTGCACTTTTATCTATCGTTCAAATTTACTTCGAAGCAATTTAGTTTCTGCAATTTACGTTCCTGCACTTTAAGTTTCTTGCAATTTATATTTACTTTGCCTTTCGCCAAAGTTATATTTACGTGTATAACAAGGTGATTATTAGTTTTTACATTTCCTTTGTTTATTTTCTTAAACATATTTCGAAGCCAAATGAACCAACAAATATGAACCAAGTTATCATAAAAGACAACTTTTTGACTATGTCCTAGGATCAATCTAGTCGATCCTGCGAGTAACCAAAGTATATTTTATAGTTTGGAATACTAGCGGTTGTTTACCGGAAATCACCGTAAACAAATTGGCACGCCCAGTGGGATGGTGTCAAACAGATTGTCATTAATTTGGTGTCAACAGTGCGCCACCGACTCCTAAACGAATGTACAACAAGAAAATGGTCAATTCGACCAGTGGAAGGGGAGATCAAGATCCCCCACAAGGGTCAGGAATAGTAGAAGCAAATACTACACATGTTTCGACATGTACATCACAAGAACAGGAAATACCCGTTTCGGGAGGATCTACGGCTGTAGTTAGTTCCCAAGCCATGCCCGAAAACACATCAGGGCCAACAGGAACGATCCCAATTTCCGGTTCGACCACCATGCCTCATGTGACAGGCACAAACAAGATACCTCATTTCTCGACTAGTCAAGTACATTCCCCAAGGCCATTCTCATCTGCATTCGATGGTTGGAGGCCTGGAAATCCTTATGGAATGCAATATTCATATATGACGGGATTGCAAGGGGCAGGACATACGTATACTACGCCTAATGTCATGACATTTTCGCCTTATATGGGTTCGATAGGCCGAAGCGCACAAATTACGGGCCAATCAAGCCAGATGCCTCTCTTAACTACTAGTAGTCAAGCAGCATTTAGGCAGGAAATGGACGCAAGTAACCATGATATGCTAGGTGTTCTTGCTAAAGAAATAGGGTCACTCTTTTGATCGCGACTTTACGTGTCTATTAATCTGATGACTGCAAGTGAACAGTCATGTCGTGTAGTTTTAAAAGATATCGAATCCACAGGGACTATGAATCGACCTGCCGTTATCTAAGGTTACTATGTAAAGCTAAGGCTACTAATATTTTGATAGTTTCTAAGGGGAAGTGATTGTGAATTCTAAGAAATATAATAATAGGCGGATATCAGTATGTATTTCGTTTAACTTAGGTGATCTGAAGGTCCATTGGCTAATGTATTAATTCGATTTAAAATCTTTATTAATTCTATTGATTAAAAGTCTTCCACTCAAACTCGCTCTGTTGATTCAGACTACTGTCCTAACTCGTAATGTACATTCTCACCATCCCAATAGATTTAGAAAAGCTTTTTTGGAAGCAACGTAATTAATAAAATGCCTGTTTTATGAAGTCGTTATCTACTTAAATCTCCTAATCTCAAACTCTCGCTTTGTTGACTCGGAGCATGCTAATATCCCTAACGTACGTTTTCGCCATCCCGCGCGGGTGTAAAAACATTTTTTGAAAATAAATAATTTTCTAATTAGGTTTAATACGCTTTCGCCATCCTTAAAACTAATGTCCTATGTCTACTATCCAGTTAAAGATCTCAAACTTTCGCTCTATTGATTTTAACCTTTGACCGTCTTAACCCCTCAAACTTTCGCTCTATTGGTCTTAAGACTTATTAATTAAATTAGACATACAAACCAAAAACAAGTGATATTTAATAAAGCATAATTAAGCCAATTTATTTTGGACACCACGGTTAACTTACTTTACACACCGATATCTTAATTAATTAGCCAGACATATTAATACAGTTAAACATGCATAGATAAATTCGGTTCATGATATTAGGCATATTAATTGGCATATAATATATAATGCAATAATAATAATAATTAAAGCGGTAAATGATAAACCTGAATAAAATAAATTGCAATGAATTGAATCTTGAAGTACTCGAACTTCCACCACAGGTTGGCTGGATCGTTTTTTGGAAATTAATGGGCAGGAATTTAAAAACAAGAAATATAAAAATAAATCCAACGTAAGGTTAGATCTATGAAAGGTTCACAACAATTTCTGGTGTAGAAATTGTTGCGAGAAAAATAAAGCGGTTAAATGAAAGGCAGGAAAATAAAGGCTTGAAGAAATAATTCGGCAGCACTTCGTTAGTAGAAAATCAGACCCTTTGAACTGAAGTAGCAAACCTCTATTTATAGCTGAGGGTATGTAGTTGGAATGCGTGAAAAGAGGAGCTCTTCTTTACTTGGACTTGGAGACGTGCGTCTCCACTTTTTGGGGAAGGGCCTTTGAACGACTTGAGACGTGCGTCTCAAGTGGAGAAGATCTAGGAGGCAGCTGGAGACGTGCGTCTCCTTTTGGTGAGGTGGCATAGGGACTTTGAAGACGTGCGTCTCCACGTGCTGGAATGACATGGGCCACGCGCAATTGGCTTCTTCGTGGGCTGGACTTGTATTTTGCACAATTGGGCTTTCTTTGCACCCCTTTCTTGCTTCAGCACCCCTTTTTCATCTTTTAGGCACAAATAGTAGTGATTTTAGCTCTATTTCTTTCCTTTTTACAAATAGTCCCAATATGAGCGTAAAACCTGAAAAATCGCAAATGCTTGCATAATATCACAATAAAACAATGTAATTAAAGGAAAATGCTAATAATATTTATGGAATTCAAGCTAAATATATGATATAAAATCGTGTTATCAAATTCCCCCAGACTTGAACCTTTGCTTGTCCTCCAGCAAATAATAAGATAGAAAATCAAAGGACAGTGAAATGAAATACATTTCCACCACGTCGTTTGGGTCGTACTTAGCTACAAAGTGTTTTTGTTCGAAACTTATGCGGTAGATCCTAGTAATAAACTTACAGTAGCGACACTAGACAACTCCCAGCATGCATACCAATCCGAATCATGCCATCATAGCTTGACCTTGAATCTTCATCTCGTTTTATCCTTTTCATTCGCGCGCAATCACATTAAGCCCATTATCTTGGCACGCACATAGCAGAGTAGCCGGTTAGTGACTATGATCCTTCTTATGGAATTCTGGCACATTTATGTGGTATACTCCTTAGCGCTCATTTGTAGATTGTGGGGAATCGAACCATAGTCCTTCCTACCAAGTTCAGTACCAGGTAACTTCTGAACCAATCAACAATGAGTTTTTATATTTGAGATTTGTGACCGTTAGGTTAAATGATCGTGTGAGGATCACCTTACTTAGTAGGTACATTTCTATTGGTGGTTAAGCACATAATTATAATTATATGGATCATACACTTATATTCATCGACTCTCTGCGTAGTTGGTGTCCAAGACGGTGTCGAATGCTAGAATAAACTAATAAGGGTTACTACAAAATTGAAGTCGATGGTTTCGGTATAAAGGGTATTCAAATCGGTTACGCATTCTTGGGGGTTTTAGAGTGTCGGGACGATAAGGGTATTGTCTTGAATCTTTATTCTGGTTTCTATGTGTTAAGTATTTGAGTAGCTTCGTACTTCTCGAATGTGAGGGGTTATGCGTTTATCAATTTGGAGTAAAAATTTTGTTATGGCTCAAGAAAATGGAAAAAATTGTAATAGCCACGGAAATATACATATAAGACTTAAAATTCCATAAATATGCTTTATTGAATTTGAAAAGAAACATTACAAGGAAAGGAAATAAAATAAAAGGAAATGATACTAAAGCGAGTAATACGACTCCCCCAAACTTAAATGATGCAGTGTCCTCAATGCATAGCTAATACTCCTCGTTGTTGCGGTTGCGAGAACTGCTTGCGCCTCTTGTACGAACACGTCGACGTCTATCAGTAGGAGAGTTATTTTCACGAACGTTGAGATCATGTAATTGCGTAGCAATTTCTGTGTAGCGGTCTTCGGTCCTAACAGCATAGTCACGGTGCTCTTGTTGCATTTCGTTTTGATTTGTCTACATAGCTTGAAAAAGTTGGTCTTGGCATTGAATTGCAGCATACATGGCATCGAGAGTAATTGGCGGAGGATTGTTTTGAGGAGGTTGGTTGAAATCAGCTTCTGCTTGGTTGAACTCTTGTTCCATTGCATCCACTGGCTCATTATGATGTTCAGGTTGATTTTCTTGAGGATTTTCATTAATAATCCTCCAACGCTGAATATATCGGATGTTGATTTGCTCGGGGCATGGCAGGATGACATTTGGAATTAGAACTTTAATGATGACCAGAGTGTAATGACCATCATGACAGGGTGAAACCAAGTGAGAGTCACGGTAGTAAGTGAGATCGAGGGACTGAGCAGGCATCATAAGATGAGAAAGGGAGATGAGGTCGTCAGCGAGACCTAAGGCACATGCCAAGGTGGTAATAATGCCGCCAAACAGGAAAGGGTTTGTAGCGGGAGCGTTGATGGAGCCTTGGATGTGTTGGAGCATAAATGGTGCGGCATTGAAACATATATTATTTAGCGCACAGTATAAGAAAAATAACTCATTTTGGTTTACCTTGTGGTTGTTGGATCTTGCAAAAATAGTGTGACACAAAACACGTTGAAAATAACGTATAGAGGGATTTTGAATATGAGAAGCATGAAGATTCCTCCAACCGGTAGCATTTTTGCCAGTCAGATTAAACCAAAATTCAAAAGCGAGTTCCTCCCAAGGTCGGCCATTGAGTTCTTGAAAGATTGTGCGATGAGCATTTGGTGCATTGTTAAAATGAAAATACGTAGCAACTTCTTCTTGATCCAAATTAAAGTCACAGTTAAACATCTGAAATTGGATGTTACCGGTTAAAAGAGGTTGATCAAAAGGAGTGTCGTAGTGGAAAGAGCTTAAGAAATCTAAGACGAGCGGCTCATTAGTGGGTACGGGTTCAGTACAGAGATGGTGTAGGCTAAATTTTGTGAGCAAACGGGTGACACCATCCATTAGACCCAAAGTTTCTAGACATTCGATGTTCACGAATTTCGTGGGGACAACCGAACGTTCATAGAAAGCGAGGTATTTGGTTCTTTGAGCATTGTCGTTTTCCTCTCGAAAGATAATATGTGAAAGGTCGGGAGGTGGCCTCTCAGGACGCACACTTCGGATGATGGAACGTGGAGGCATAATGTGTTTGGAAGGAGACAAAACACTTCAGCAAGAATCACGGACACAAAACTGAGGTGTATGCATCCGATCCATGAGGGATTTTTAACATTTCAGCAAAATCACGGACACAAAACTGATATTCTAATCCAAAGAGTAGAAAGAGGATAACTCCTTTCCTTAATCCTCGGCCACAGTTAGGCAGGTAAGTCAAAGAGCACAAGAATTCCAGAGTGAGCTTTCGGTAGGTACTTAACATGCGGAACAGGTGAGAACCGGTCCAACTGATTTGGTTCAGCAAGTGCATGACGCTTTCTTCGATACCTAACCTTTCCATAGTCGGTTGGTGAGGATAGCGAGTCAAATCCATTTGCCTCTGAGCTAGCTTAGCATATCTCGCTTCTTGCCCTCTACCACGGAATACAACTTCCATATTGTCAACTTCTTGCATCTTGATGAGTTTGTAGCTAATTAAGCCTATAAGTTGAAAAATATGAAAATTAGGTTAGAACTAGGCTAGTGTTGTTTAAAAGGAAAATTTAAAAAGAAAATTGAAATTAAAAAAATGTAACAAATTACAATAATAATTATAATTATAAAAAGGAGAGATTTTTACGATTTAAAATAGCGGTTATAATTATAATAATTATTATAAGAGGTTAAAAAGGCATAAAAACTAAAAATAGGAAATTAAAATAATTCAAAAATAAAATAGAATATTTTAAATAAATAAGGAAATAAAAGATGTGGGTTGTCTCCCACCAAGCGCTTTGTTTTATGTCGTATGCTCGACAATTTGAATGAAAATCATTTTTCCGAATGAGCGGGCAGCTCGTCAAGTTTTAAAATCTGAATATTTTCATCGTGTTCGAGATGATGGTAATACTTAAGACGTTGCCCATTTACGACAGAAGGTTCGAGGGTTTCTCCTTTAATTTCTATCGCTCCGCTCGGAAGTATCTTAGTAATTTCGAATGGACCAGACCATCTAGATCATAACTTTCAAGGAAATAGTTTCAGTCTAGAATTAAATAATAGTACTTTATCACCTATGCTAAATTTTTTCCTAGATATACGCTTGTCGTGCCATTTTTTCGTTCTTTCTTTATAGATTTTGGCGTTTTCGTAAGCGTCTTGTCTAAGTTCATCTAATTCGTTTATGTCCAGAGTTCATTTTTCACCAGTAGTAGTGTAATTTAAATTTAAATTCTTAATGGCCCAATAGGCCTTATGTTCTAATTCTACCGGAAGGTGGCATGATTTTCCATAAACGAGTTTGAATGGGGTGGTTCCAATTGGAGTTTTGAAAGCTGTCCTATAAGCCCATAAAGCTTCATTTAACTTGGATGACCAATCCTTTCTAGATATAGCAACAGTTTTCTCCAATATTTGCTTTATTTCTCGGTTAGATACTTCTACTTGTCCGCTGGTTTGTGGATGGTATGGTGTAGCTATTCGATGATTTACTCCATATTTTCGAAGGAGTTTTTCAAGGATTCTAGAAATGAATTGAGATCCACCATCGCTAATTACCAATCTTGGTACACCGAACCTAGGAAAGATAACGTTTTGAAGAGTTTGATCACTACTCGTGTGTCGTTTGTAGGAGAAGCGATAGCTTCTATTCATTTCGAAACATAATCGACAGCTACGAGTATATATTTATTTTCTAATGATGATGGAAACGGACCCATAAAGTCTATGCCCCAGACGTCAAATATTTCTACTTCTAGGATGCCCTTTTGAGGCATTTCGTCACGTCTCGAGATATTTCCGGTTCGTTGGCATCTATCACAATTTAATACGACAAAGTAAACGTCTTTCCATAGGTTGGGCCAATATAGTCCAGATTGGAGGATTTTGGCGCAGGTTCTATATGTGCTATGGTGTCCTCCACAAGGTGCTGAATGACAATATGTTATTATACTTCCTATTTCTTCCTCGGGTACACAACGTCTAAAGATTCCATCGGGGCCTCTTTTGAAAAGGAAGGGGTCGTCCCAATAGTAGTGTTTGAGGTCATGGAAGAATTTCTTCTTCTGTTGGTAACTTAGATCAGGGGGAAGTACACCAGCAGCTAAGTAATTTACGAAATCCGCATACCAAGGTGTGGCAGAGCGGACTAAAGCTACTTCTACGAAGTTGTTGGACTCAATGATTGGATGGTATGGTTCTATTTCGTTAGCTTCCAACTGAGCGATGAGTCTTTCATAAGGGAAATAATCATCGATTGGTACTTGTTCGGTTCCCTTTTTATCATTAATTTCTAAGTCGAATTCTTGTAATAAAAGGATCCATCTTAACAATCTAGGCTTGGCGTCTTTCTTAGTTAGGAGGTACCTAATAGCGGCGTGGTCAGTGTATATGATGATTTTGGCTCCTACCAAGTAGGAATGGAATTTATCTACGCGAATACGACAGCTAATAGTTCCTTTTCCGTCGTGGCGTAGTTCATTTGAGCTTCGTCTACGGTTTTACTCGCATAGTATATGACATGTAGTTTCTTATCTTTTCGTTGCCCTAGAATAGCTCCTACAGCATAATCGCTTGCGTCGCACATTATTTCGAAAGGTTCGCTCCAGTCGGGAGGTTGCATCATCGGCGCAGAGATTAATGCTTGTTTAAGTGTTCGGAATGCTTCAACGTATTTGTCGTCAAAGATGAATTCGACATCTTTCATCAGTAATTCAGTTAAGGGCTTGGTAATTTTAGAGAAATCCTTAATAAAACATCGGTAAAAACCGGCGTGTCCTAGAAAGCTTCTTATTTCTCTAACTGTTTTGGGAGGTTGAAGGTTTTCAATGATTTCGATTTTTGCTTTATCTACTTCGATCCCTCTATCGGATACGATGTGTCCAAGTACGATTCCTTGTCGAACCATGAAATGGCAATTTTCCCAATTAAGTACTAGGTTAACGCTTACACATCGTTTGAGTACTAATTCAAGGTTTTCTAAGCATGTTTCAAAACTTCCTCCACAGACAGAGAAGTCGTCTATAAAGACCTCCATTATTCCGTCTAGGAAATCGGCAAATATTGCCATCATGCATCTTTGGAAGGTTACGGGTGCATTGCAAAGTCCGAAAGGCATTCGTCTATAAGCGAACGTACCATAAGGCCACATAAATGTGGTATTTTCTTGGTCGTCAGGGTGAATAGGAATTTGGAAAAATCCGGAGTATCCATCCAGATAACAGAAATGTGAGTGTTTAGCTAGGCATTCGAGCATTTGATCTATGAATGGTAAAGGGAAATGATCCTTGCGAGTGGCTTTGTTTAGCTTCCTATAGTCAATGCACATTCTCCATCCAGTTTGGGTACGTTGTGCTACAGATTCGCCTTTTGCGTTAGTGATTACGGTAACTCCTCCTTTCTTAGGTACGACATGAACAGGACTAACCCATTTACTATCAAATATTGGATATATGATTCCGGCTTCTAATAGTTTTTGAATTTCCTTTTTAACCACATCGCTCATGATGGTATTTATTCGTCTTTGATGCTCCCTAGAGGTTTTGCAATCTTCTTCGAGCATAATGCGATGCATACAGAGGGAAGGACTTATTCCTTTCAAATCTGATATGTTATATCCTAGAGCGGTTGGGTATTTTCTTAGGACAGTGAGTAGTTTTTTGGTCTTGGTTTGTCCTAAATCGGCGTTAACTATGACGAGTCGGTTAAGTTCTTCGTCTAGGAATTCGTACCTTAGGTCAGTAGTGTCGTGGGGAAAAATCGTATCTTTTTCGGGATGAGACACATGATGCCTTCTTTGGGCTCGAGGGCTCAAGAAAATGATTTTTCTTTTGTTTTTGTCACGACCAAACTTTTTATTGTTTCCAAAGTAGGAAAAGGAAAAATGGGGAAGAGATTCCGGGTAAGAGGGTTGGTTATACGAAGGGAAGGTATTAGCACCCAACGTATCTATAGTACTCTATAGGTTTCTTTGTTATGTTTGTTTCATTCTATGTTGTGGTGGAGGTTCTTGTGTTGTGAGATAGGTGGGACCTAAGGTGTTTGTTTGATTATGCTCGCAAAGATCATCGCGATCCTCTGCATACATATCCCTTAGAGGGAATCAGAGCATCTGTAGCTCGGGGGCTACGGGTGCTAAGGTTTGAGTGGTTTGAGGGAGAAGTTTTGCTCGCCAAGGATATGACCTTGTGCCTACGTATTCTCAAAGGGATGTTGAGAAAGTCAGAGCAATCGTAGTTCCCACTTATGCTAGTGGAAGCAAAGGAAAAGAGACAAATGTCATCTAAATGTTCGATGTATCTAATCTATATCATCACATACATCTGTTTGATTTTTGTTTAAAATCTTTTCATTATAAGCTCTTTGCAGGAGAATCTCGGCTGAGGAATTCCAAAAGTGAACAAACTATCTCTTTGAGGGAGACTACCATTTGTTGACTTGCTTGGGGAGATCCTTGTGTATGAACTGTCGTCTTGAAGGAAAAAGTTTCTCCAGAACTTGCAGGGGAAACTTGAGCTCATGCCTCAATGACTCGGGCATTCACATGACCAAAGCCTGACTCGACTATGCAATTATAGTGTAATGTTTACATGAATATTATGACAATGATAAAATGTAAAGTGAATGTGAATAGAATTGTCGCGGATGTAAAATCCTATGATACGACTTGAATTCTTGTTGATCAGAAGATATCCTCTTCTTGTAGTTCGAACTCTGTTGGGAATATCTGGTTATCAGTTGTCCGCTGTCCGAAGTGAGTAATATAAATTGAAGTAAAGATCCGTCATCGGGAGATGTTCGCAAAGCGACCTCATGGGGAAAACTTGTTTCCCGGAGTCTCAACCGTTCTCGGAGCAACTGTTTGCATTCTTCCTATTGTTTGTAAACCTCAGAAAGAAATTTCACCTTTATTTTTGCAAGTAAATTCATTTTATTTTATGAAAACATTTGTTTCAAGAAAATGACTGTTTAAATTTAAAACGCATTTCAAGAGACTAAAAAAAAGACTAGATTGCAAAGGAAAAGCACAAGGCTCAAATTATTATATATGGAATGGTAATCAGCCAAATGCTTGATTCCATGGAGTAGAAGATGACCTACTGCTGATGAATACTTCGCTATGGATTTTGAATGATCAAGTTTGTCCTGAACACAGTTACTTGCCATATATCCCTAACTTTTGCGTAAACTACCCCTTTCGGGTTTTAAGTCTACCGGGATTGATTATTTTTTTATGTCTCTAATTTTTTCCTGAATCGCCCTTTCGGGTTTTCGATTCACCGAGACGCTCTTTTTTGCCTAAGCCGCTCTTTGCGAGTTTTCAACTTAGCGAGCTGTTCTTTTGTTTATTTAGGCGAAGTATTTCTTGACTGCGTCGACGTTCACAGGACGGGTGAATTCTTCTCCATCCATAGTCGTGAGTATTAAGGCTCCTCCTGAGAAAGCTCTCTTGACCACGTAGGGGCCGTCATAATTGGGAGTCCATTTCCCTCTTGAATCTGTGAGAAAAGATTGAATCTTTTTGAGTACAAGGTCGCCTTCATGTGAATGATTTTCTTGATGTTTTTGTTAGCTGCTTCTACAGCTCCATTCATCTTTAGTCTGTAAGGAGATGAGTTGTGATGTTCAATCTTGAATTCTTCACAAAGCTCCTTCATCATTTTGTTATTCAAATTTGACCCATTGTCAGTGATTATTTTGCTAGGTATGCCGTAGCGACAGATGATGTGATTTTTGATAAACCTGACGACAACTTATCTTGTAACGTTTGCACATGAAGCTGCTTCAACCCATTTGGTGAAATAGTCTATAGCTACCAAGATGAAGCGATGTCCGTTGGACGCTTTTGGCTCAATCATTCCAATCATGTCGATTCCCCACATGGAGAAAGGCCAAGGGGAAGAGAGTATGTTGAGAAGAGATGGTGGCACATGAATTCTATCGGCGTAGATCTGACATTTGTGACACCTCTTTGCGTACTGGTAGAAATCTGACTCCATCGTCAGCCAATAATATCCTACTCTCAGTATTTTCCTTGTCATGGTATGTCCATTGGTGTGAGTACCAAAGGAACCTTCATGTATTTCTCTCATGAGTATTTCTGCTTCTTTTCTGTCAACGCATCTGAGCAGAACCATGTCGAAGTTTCTCTTGTACAGAACATCTTCATTCAGGAAGAATCTACAAGCTAACTTTCTCAAAGTCTTTCTATCTTTCTTTGATGCCCCAAGAGGGTACTCTTTCTTTTGAAGAAAGTTCTTGATGTCGTGATACCACGGTTTGTCGTCGATGATTGCTTCTACTGTGAAAACATGAGCGGGCCTATCTAGGCGCATAACATCGATCTGAGGAATGTCATTCCAATGATTTATCCTAATCATGGAAGAGAGTGTGGCTAATGCATCAGCCAAGTTGTGTTCTTCACGAGGAATGTGATGAAAATCTACCCTGTCGAAGAATGGTAACAATCTTCTCGCGTAGTCTTTGTAAGGAATTAGCCCTGGTTGGCGTGTTTCCCATTCTCCTTTGATTTGATTAATGACCAAAGCAGAATCTCCGTATACATCCAAGTGTTTGATTCTTAGATCCATGGCTTCTTCGAGACCCATGATGCAAGCTTCATAATCGGCCTCATTGTTTGTGCATTTGAAAGTTAATCTGGTGGTAAATGGAATATGGGTACCCTGAGGTGTAACAATGATTGCCCCAATTCCTCGTCCATAAGCATTGACAGCTCCGTCAAAGATTTAGCCCCACTGGGATCCTATCTCAGGTCCTTCGTCTGGTAGTGGCTCGTCGTAATCTTTCATCTTGAGGTACATGACGTCCTCGTCCGGAAAGTCGAAATTGGTTGACTCATGACCATTGAGTGGGTGGTGAGCCAGGTGCTCAGCTAGAATGCTTCCTTTCACGGCTTTCTGTGCGTGATACTCAATGTCATATTCTGATAACAACATCTGCCAACGGGGAATTCTTCCGGTTAAAGCAGGCTTCTCAAAGATGTACTTGATTGGATCCATATGAGAGATCAAACAAGTAGTATGTCGAATCATGTACTGGCGGAGACGCTTGGCAGCCCAGGCCAAAGCACAACACGTCTTCTCGAGCATGGAGTAGCGGGATTCACAGTCAGTGAATTTCTTGCTCAGATAGTAAATGGCATGCTTTTTTCTCTTTGTCTCGTCTTGCTGTCCAAGGACACAACCCATGGAATCTTCTAAGACGGTTAAGTACATTATCAAAGGTCTTCCTTCCACTGGAGGAGATAAGATGGGTGGTTCGAGCAGATATTCCTTAATGCTGTAGAACGCTTTCTGACAATCGTCTGTCCAGACGCAACTTTGATTTTTCCGTAGAAGTTTGAAAATAGGAGCGCAAGTTGCAGTCATGAGATATATGAATCTCGAGATGTAATTCATACGTCCAAGAAATCCTCTAACTTGTTTCTCGGTTCTGGGTGAAGGCATTTCTTGAATTGCCTTGACTTTGTCTGGATCTACTTCAATTCCTCGTTTGCTGACAATGAAACTGTAACACCCCTCTAAATAACCCGCGGCAATTTAACATAATATTAAATCAGAGTAACATGTAGAGAGGTATCACAATTCATAAATAACAAATATACACGTCACATAAGTCATGCATCATTCGAACACCTGAAAATCATAACTCATTATCCAAACCATGTTCTACGCAGCGGAAAATACCACATCAAGTCTACATTATTACTAAATGTTTCAGACTTCAATCAAAACAGATAAATATAGAGTTACATTCAAAACCACAAACAAACGTTCCCAGTGTTACAACTACCAGAGCATGACACCTGACGCTAACTAAAAACACTGACTCATGAGCTAATCCTCACCGAGTCGAACAGCCGCTATCTTCAGTCTGAAAATGACAACATGTAAGGGTGAGTCTCATCATAATTAACAAATGTTATAAGGTTATAAGCAATAACACGTCACAGTTGCATCATTCACCCAATTGTTTCATAAACAGACAAACAAAACAAAACAAATAACAACCAACACATTATCAGCATTTACCTCACCGGAATACCTCCAATCATGTCATAAATCATGCATATGAATGAACTGACACTATGCATGTGGTACCAACGTCATCCAATGGGTATAACCCATGACCGATCTATCATCATCCAGATACGGCCCTGCCAGCACAGATTCCACACAATGGGAATCATGCCCTTCACTGATCCAACACATCCCTTATGGATACAGTATCAACAATGCACATGAATGAATGCAACATATATAACATACTTATATCATTATCATCATCATCCTCAATAATCATCATCATCATTCAAGTATGTTCATATATATCAACATCATCCAACCACAATTCTATCATCATCATGTCGAAAACATGCACATATTTGCTACAATCATCATCATCATCAAGAAATAGCAACATATGTTATCATCATTCTAAAACTAGTCAAATCATCATCACATAGATCGATTAATAAGGTTCATTTAGCCCAAAACGGCGCATCAAATGAACCAACGGTTAGAAAGTTATGCCTCTTTGAACTTTCTTAAAAAAATCACAAAACATCAACAGCACGCGGCGCCATCACACATTCGCGGCGCGGAACGAATCGAAACAACGCCTTCGCGGCGCGGTCACCTGTTCGCGGCGCGTACTGAACGCAACAAGACTTCCTTACCATATGCCTTCAGGTTCGCGGCGCCTCCCCTATGTACGCGGCGCGAACCGCGATTCTAAAACCCCAATCTGCAGAAAAGACAGCATTCCATGTATCCCAAAACACCCCAACACATACCAGTGCGAACATGGAGAATTAGAATGCACAAACAACACGAATTACGTCTCGTAATGCACCAAATACACATCAATTGAGATTATAACAACACATACATCATAGATTCAAACACAGGGGTCAAATATCATACGATTGACACAATCCCTAAACCTATCATATGACTCAATTGATCCGAATTCTACATCTATTCAGCATTACTAACCCCTAACCCGATAATAGATGATAATCAAGACAAGTCCCCCCTTACCTCAGGTAATTCTGGATTCTTGGTCTCTCCCTCTATCGTTCTCCTTCGCGTTCTTCGTTCTTCAGACCTCTTTCTTTCACGCTCTTTCTTTTTCCCAATTCCAATGTTTATGAAATAATAAAATTAGAAAAAGGTTTTAGAGAATCACCCCCCCTTCTTCTTCTATTTCCACATATGGCCCAAAAGCCAAAAACTTCATTTATTCATTATTTCCACAATTTCTTTAATAATTCTAATTATTAATTCAATAATAAAATTAAATTAATATTAAAATTATACGGGCGTTACAACCCTCCCCCACTAAAAGAGTTTTCGTCCTCGAAAACATACCTCAAGCAAAGAGCTCCGGATAGGAATCTTTCATCTGGCTCTCTAGCTCCCAGGTTACATTCCCTTCAGCTGGTCCTCCCCAAGCTACTCTGACTAAAGCTATTTCCTTGCCACGCAATTGCTTCAGTCTTCTATCTTCAATCCTCACAGGCAATGTTTCAACCGTTAAGTTGTCTCTTACCTGTACATCGTCTACTTGGATCACATGGGACGGATCTGGAATGTACTTCCTCAATTGAGACACATGAAACACGTCGTGCAAGTTTGCAAGCATCGGCGGCAAAGCGACACGATATGCCAATTCTCCCACCTTTTCAGAAATTTGGAACGGTCCAATAAAACGCGGAGTCAACTTCCTTGACTTCAATGCCCGACCAATTCCTGTCATAGGAGTAACTCTCATAAACACATGATCTCCCTCTTGAAACTCAAGTGTCTTCCTTCTTTTATCATAGTAACTCTTCTGACGACTCTGAGAAGCTCTCATCTTCTCCTGAATCATCTTAATCTTCTCCGTAGTCTGTTGTACAATTTCTGGCCCAATCACGGCACTCTCACCAGATTCATACCAACACAACGGCGTCCTACATCTCCTACCATACAAAGCCTCAAACGGAGCCATACCAATACTCGAATGATGACTATTGTTGTAAGTAAACTCGATCAAAGGCAGATAGCTATCCCAATTACCTCCTTTTTCCAGCACACAAGCACGTAACAAATCTTCTAACGACTGTATTGTCCTCTCCGTCTGTCCATCCGTCTGCGGATGATAAGCAGAACTCAACCTCAGTTTAGTACCTAAAGCCTTCTGCAAACCTTCCCAGAACTTAGACGTAAACCTCGGATCTCTGTCTGACACGATACTTGAAGGAATACCGTGAAGACTAACTATCTTCTCGATATACAACTGGGCTAGCTTCTCCATCGGATAATCCATCCTCACCGGTATAAAATGTGCAGACTTAGTCAACCTGTCTACCACAACCCAGATAGCTTCACAATTTCTGACAGTTCTCGGCAAACCCGAAACAAAGTCCATTGATATGCTATCCCACTTCCATTCAGGAATAAACATCGGTTGCATAAACCCAGACGGTTTCTGATGCTCAATCTTTGACTTCTGGCAAGTCAAACAAGAATACACAAATTCAGCAATTTCCTTCTTCATTCCCGGCCACCAAAACAACTTTTTCAAATCGTGATACATCTTAGTAGCACCAGGATGAATACTCAATCCACTACGGTGTCCTTCTTCCAAAATACGCTTTCGGAGTTCATCAACATCAGGAACACAAACTCTATCACCAAACCTTAGTATACCATTCTCGTCAACTCTGAATTCACCAGTCTCGCCTTGATTTACCAAAGTCAACTTATCAATTAATCCAACATCAGCTTTCTGACCTTCTCTGATTTCTTCAAGAATACCACTAGTCAGCTTCAGCATGCCCAATTTAACACTAGTAGAAGTACTTTCACACACTAAACTCAAGTCTCTGAATTGTTCAATCAAATCCAATTCCTTCACCATTAACTTAGACATATGCAAAGTCTTCCTACTCAATGCATCAGCCACAACGTTTGCCTTACCCGGATGGTAATTCAAACCAAAATCATAATCCTTCAGAAATTCTAACCACCTTCTCTGTCTCATATTCAGCTCCTTCTGATCAAAGAGGTACTTCAAGCTCTTGTGATCACTGAACACCTCAAATCTCGAACCATACAAATAGTGTCGCCACAACTTCAAAACAAACACCACAGCTGCCAACTCCAAATCATGAGTCGGATAATTCCTTTCATGCACTTTGAGTTGTCTCGACGCATAAGCGACCACTTGTTGATTTTGCATTAACACACCACCTAAACCCATTAGTGATGCGTCACAATAAACCACAAATGATTCTGTCGGACTTGGCAAAATCAGGATAGGAGCACTAGTCAACCTTCTCTTCAGCTCTTGGAATCCTTCTTCACACTTTGCATCCCAAATAAAAGCTTGTCCTTTCCTGGTCAGTTTAGTTAACGGCAATGCTAACCTTGCAAATCCTTCAATAAACTTCCTGTAATAACCTGCAAGGCCAAGAAAACTACGAATTTCTGATACTGACTTCGGAGCTTCCCACTGAGACACGGCTTCTATCTTTGTAGGATCAACAGCAATACCATCCTTAGAAATCACATGTCCAAGAAAACTAACTTCTTCTAACCAGAATTCACACTTCGACAGTTTGGCAAAAAGTTGCTTCTCCTTCAACAGTTCTAACACAGTTCTGAGGTGTTCGGCATGTTCTTCCTCATTCTTAGAATATATCAGGATATCGTCGATAAATACCACCACGAACTTGTCGAGATAAGGATGAAATATTCTGTTCATATACTCCATAAAAACACCAGGTGCATTAGTAACTCCAAACGGCATTACAGAATACTCATAATGTCCATACCTTGTTCTAAAAGCAGTCTTCTGAATATCATCATCTTTCACACGTATCTGGTGATACCCAGACCTCAAATCAATTTTACTAAATACCCGCGCTCCAACCAGCTGATCCATCAAATCATCAATCCTCGGCAATGGATACCGATTCTTGATAGTAACCTTGTTCAATTGTCTGTAATCTACGCACAGCCTCATCGAACCCTCTTTCTTCTTTACTAGTAACAGAGGCGCACCCCACGGAGAAACACTAGGACGAATAAATTTCTTCTCCAGCAATTCTTCTAACTGCTTCTTCAGTTCGGCTAGCTCAGACGGCGACATACGGTACGGTGCCATCGACACTGGACTGGTTCCCGGAATCAAATCAATAGAAAACTCCACTTCTCTTTCCGGTGGTAATTCATTTACATCTTCAGGAAAAACTTCTGGAAATTCACACACCACAGGTAAATCGCTACTAGCCACCTTTTCTTTCACATTCATCATTGCGAACAACATAAATACTGTTGCACCATCTCCGATAGCTTCATTCACCTGCCTAGCTGTCATTTCCAGATTATCAGCACAACTCTCTTCAGGAAAAGTTACCGTCTTCTCAAAACAGTTGATATGAACACGGTTGAACTCCAACCAGTTCATTCCCAGGATTACATCAAGTTCTTTCAACGGAAGGCACACTAAGTCCATTCCGAATTCTCTACCAAAAATATCAATCGGACAATTCAAGCATGCAGATGAAGTAGTTACTGAACCCGACGCAGGAGTGTCAATAATCATACTTCCATTGATGTCAGATATCTCAAGATTTAACCTCGTAGCACAGTCCAAAGAAATAAAAGAATGAGTTGCTCCAGTATCAATAATCGCAACTAAAGGTGTGCCATGAATGAAACACGTACCTTTAATCAATCTGTCCTCTGGAGTAGTCTCTGACCCGGTCAAGGCAAAAACTTTTCCTCCCGATTGGTTCTTCTTTGGCTTAGGACAATTAGGACTAATGTGACCCTCTTCACCACAGTTGTAACAAGTCACCACCCTCTTCCTACAATCAGCCGCGACATGACCCACTTCCTCACACTTGAAGCACTTCTTCTGGTTCAGCTTACACTCATTCCTACGATGTCCCATCTCACCACAATTGTAGCATCTGATACGAGCACTGGAATCTCCCCCACTGGGTTTCTTCCAATCAACAGGTTTACCTCTACCATATGGTTTACCTCTGTCCATAGGCTTCTTCCCCTTTCTGTCAACCAACTCGCGAGAGTGAGATGACTTCAGCTTGACGCTATCTTCCTCAAAAATCCTGCTACAATCCACCAGATCAACAAATCTCCGGATCCTCTGGTACCTGATACCCTGCTTGATCTCATCCCGAAGGCCATTCTCAAACTTGACACATTTCGAGAATTCACTGGCTTCGTCGTTGTTGTAGTGCACATAGTACTTTGCCAGTTCCACAAACTTGGCAGCATACTCTGGTACAGTCATGTTACCTTGAACCAACTCCAAAAATTCCACTTCTTTTCTGCCCCTGACATCCTCAGGAAAATACCTCCTCAGAAACTCCCTTTTGAATATAGCCCAAGTAACCGCTGTACCGCCGGCATCCAGTTCAGCTTTTGTTGTCAACCACCAGTCATCAGCCTCCTCAGACAACATGTGGGTACCAAACCTCACCTTGAGATTCTCAGCACAATCTATGACTCGGAAAATCCTCTCGATCTCTTTGAGCCATTTCTGAGCACCCTCAGGATCGTGCGTGCCTTTGAACAATGGAGGATTGTTCCTCTGAAAATTCCCCAGTTGCCTATCAGCACCAATCCCTGTTCCTACAGTCCCTCCTCCAAGCACACCAGCAATCATGCCCAGAGCCTCAGCAAGAGCATCATCGTTTCTTCCTCCTCTTCCAGCCATTTGTTCTGCTTAAATACAACAATCCAGTCAGAACAAGTATCGACAATAACTCGTATTAGTCGTATACACAGGAAAACTGACACTGACACTAAGACTCTGGTCACAACGACCGACTATGCTCTGATACCACTATTGTAACACCCCTCTAAATAACCCGCGGCAATTTAACATAATATTAAATCAGAGTAACATGTAGAGAGGTATCACAATTCATAAATAACAAATATACACGTCACATAAGTCATGCATCATTCGAACACCTGAAAATCATAACTCATTATCCAAACCATGTTCTACGCAGCGGAAAATACCACATCAAGTCTACATTATTACTAAATGTTTCAGACTTCAATCAAAACAGATAAATATAGAGTTACATTCAAAACCACAAACAAACGTTCCCAGTGTTACAACTACCAGAGCATGACACCTGACGCTAACTAAAAACACTGACTCATGAGCTAATCCTCACCGAGTCGAACAGCCGCTATCTTCAGTCTGAAAATGACAACATGTAAGGGTGAGTCTCATCATAATTAACAAATGTTATAAGGTTATAAGCAATAACACGTCACAGTTGCATCATTCACCCAATTGTTTCATAAACAGACAAACAAAACAAAACAAATAACAACCAACACATTATCAGCATTTACCTCACCGGAATACCTCCAATCATGTCATAAATCATGCATATGAATGAACTGACACTATGCATGTGGTACCAACGTCATCCAATGGGTATAACCCATGACCGATCTATCATCATCCAGATACGGCCCTGCCAGCACAGATTCCACACAATGGGAATCATGCCCTTCACTGATCCAACACATCCCTTATGGATACAGTATCAACAATGCACATGAATGAATGCAACATATATAACATACTTATATCATTATCATCATCATCCTCAATAATCATCATCATCATTCAAGTATGTTCATATATATCAACATCATCCAACCACAATTCTATCATCATCATGTCGAAAACATGCACATATTTGCTACAATCATCATCATCATCAAGAAATAGCAACATATGTTATCATCATTCTAAAACTAGTCAAATCATCATCACATAGATCGATTAATAAGGTTCATTTAGCCCAAAACGGCGCATCAAATGAACCAACGGTTAGAAAGTTATGCCTCTTTGAACTTTCTTAAAAAAATCACAAAACATCAACAGCACGCGGCGCCATCACACATTCGCGGCGCGGAACGAATCGAAACAACGCCTTCGCGGCGCGGTCACCTGTTCGCGGCGCGTACTGAACACAACAAGACTTCCTTACCATATGCCTTCAGGTTCGCGGCGCCTCCCCTATGTACGCGGCGCGAACCGCGATTCTAAAACCCCAATCTGCAGAAAAGACAGCATTCCATGTATCCCAAAACACCCCAACACATACCAGTGCGAACATGGAGAATTAGAATGCACAAACAACACGAATTACGTCTCGTAATGCACCAAATACACATCAATTGAGATTATAACAACACATACATCATAGATTCAAACACAGGGGTCAAATATCATACGATTGACACAATCCCTAAACCTATCATATGACTCAATTGATCCGAATTCTACATCTATTCAGCATTACTAACCCCTAACCCGATAATAGATGATAATCAAGACAAGTCCCCCCTTACCTCAGGTAATTCTGGATTCTTGGTCTCTCCCTCTATCGTTCTCCTTCGCGTTCTTCGTTCTTCAGACCTCTTTCTTTCACGCTCTTTCTTTTTCCCAATTCCAATGTTTATGAAATAATAAAATTAGAAAAAGGTTTTAGAGAATCACCCCCCCTTCTTCTTCTATTTCCACATATGGCCCAAAAGCCAAAAACTTCATTTATTCATTATTTCCACAATTTCTTTAATAATTCTAATTATTAATTCAATAATAAAATTAAATTAATATTAAAATTATACGGGCGTTACAGAAACCAAGGAGTTTTCCTGCGTAGACACCAAAGGTACACTTGTTGGGGTTCAAGCGAAGCTGAAACTTCCGTAAACGTTGAAATAACATTGTCAGATTCTGTATGTGATCTTCTTCATTTTCTGATTTGGCAATCATGTCGTCCACATAGACTTCCACTTCTTTATGCATCATGTCGTGGAAAAGCGTAGTCATGGCTCTTTGATAAGTTGCCCCTGCGTTCTTTAGTCCAAAAGGCATAACACGATAGCAAAACGTTCCCCAGGGGGTGATGAAAGTTATTTTTTCCATGTCTTCAGGTGCCATTTTGATTTGGTTGTATCCTGAAAATCTATCCATGAACGAGAAAACTTTAGATTTTGCTGTACTGTCTACCAACATATCAATATGTGGTAAAGGAAAATAATCCTTAGGGCTAGCTTTATTCAAATCTCTGTAGTCGACGCACATGTGGACTTTTCCGTCTTTCTTAGGAACGGGAACAATGTTAGCTAACCACTGAGGGTATTCTGAAGTGACGAGGAAACCTGCGTTAATCTGCTTTTGAACTTCCTCTTTGATTTTCATGGCCATCTCCGGATGAGTTCTTCTCAATTTTTGCTTGACCGGAGGGCATTTTTCTTTTAATGGCAAGTGATGCTCCACTATACTGGTATCCAACCCTGGCATATCTTGATAAGACCAAGCGAAGACAACTGAGAATTCTTTGAGCAGCTGTATCAAACTCTCTCTGATCTCTGAACTGAGCGAAGCTCCAATCTTAACCTCTTTTCTGTTTCCATCGGAACCAAGGTTAATGATCTCTAGAGGCTCATTGTATGGCTGAATGGCCTCTTCCTTTTGTTGAAGTAACCGTGAAATTTCCTTTGATATTTCTTCGTCTTCTTCTTCCTCTGCCTCGAATACAGGAAACTCAAAGCTTGGAGAAGTCATACGGTCACACGTTTCAATGGGGTATTTTATGATTAATCTGCATATGTGTGATAAGTTTTATTTAGACAACGAGGGAAGACTCGGTGTATGCAGTTACTGGAACATTTTGATGTTTTTTAAGGGTGTTTTTTAGGATTACCAATTTCTGAAAAAAGAAAAGGGAAAACTATACGAAGGAACAGAATGACATTTTTATTTATTGACAGTCATTTCTTGAAACAAAGACCCTATAAAACAAAACTCTATTGCTTTGGGCGAAGCAAAGAAGGACATTTTCCTAAGAAATAGTAAAATGCAAAGCCCTATGAAACATCTCTTAACCCTGGGCTATGGTGAGAGGACAAAATAACGGTGAAAGTTCCTACTTAGGAGTGCGAACAACAGTTGAAACTTCAACAGCTGTCCAGCAGTGGCGAACCCCATTGTGCACTAAGTAATCTAGAACCTTAGGCTTAAGCTGGCCTGTGGTAGGTCTTGATTTACCAACCACTGTCTTTGCAACACTCAGACGAATTTCTTCTACTTCAGCTGACTGAGCGGTGTGAGCATACCCATTTCTAAGTGGAGTATGTCGGTTTTTCTTTTGAGGAAACTTCCAATCTTCTGAATGGAGAGACTCGTTGTCGGAGACACTTTCGAGATCATCCTCTTCTGTATTTTGGTCTTGCTCTTCTCCCAAGATGGCATTGACTAGATACATGAACTCTAGATCCGTAGCCTCGGAAGGTGACTTGGGGATATAATCCTCAATGATGACTTCACCAGATGCTGATGATGAATAGCAAGGGTTATACATCTCTTTTGGCTGAGAGAGGTACTCATAATCAATGTTCCATCCAGTTGGAACAATGTCTTCAAGAGAGATTCTTGAACTTTCAGGAGCGGAGTATTTTACCATGTAGTCGAATTTTCTACTTGGTTCTCCTAATGTAACCCAAGTCTCTTCGGGGATAGGAGGAACTTCTTTTGATGAACCATGACTTCTGGTGGTGAAGCTGTTAGTAACTTCATCACTACTTGGTTGAGTCTTACTTTCAGATCCTTTAGTCGGATAAAAGCAAGGTGAATCAGACTCTGATAGGGAGATATATCCTGCTTTGTTAAGATAGGATAACCATTCCTCTTCATCGGTGTTTTCCGTACCGATGGTATTGACTGTTTGTTGAACAGGTTGAAGAAAACCTCCACTGCAGAAAGTATCTTGAATTGGGAGAACTACCTCAATCCCTGGAATAGCTTTTGATGATGTCGGAAAGAATCCAATTCCTGTTCTGTTCTTGTTGTTGGTAGGAATATTAATGTGCCCCCAACCACTGGTAGTGCCATCCTTTATAACTTGGATTGCATCATTGTATGAAGAGATAGACGCTGCTTTCTCCTTTCCTTTGTCCAAGGAGAGTGCTTGGAATTTAGTTCCAACAACTTCTTTTGGTTCTATGTCGGAGAATGATGACAGGTTGCTGACGATCAGAGCTCGTTCTCCACATACGGTTACCAATTTGTCATTTCTTATGAACTTCAGTTTCTGATGAAGTGTTGAAGTAATTGCCCCAGCCTCATGAATCCATGGGCGACCTAGCAAACAACTGTATTGTGCTGGAATATCCATAACTTGGAAAGTGATTTTGAACGTCTGAGGTCCAATAGTTATGGGAAGATCCACTTCTCCGAAAACTGACTTTCTTGATCCATCAAATGCTTTGACGATGACATGACTTTTTCTTAGAGGGTAATCTTCGAAAGATAATCTTGACAATGTTGATTTAGGCATGACGGTGAGAGAGGATCCGTTGTCTATTAGGACTCCTGTGAGTACATCACCCATGCAGCCAACTCAGATGTGAAGTGGAAGATTGTGGTCCACTCCTTCTTCAGGAAGATCTTCGTCACAGGAACTTAGGTTAGTTCCGGCGGAGATGTTGGCAACGATGTTGTTGAATTGGCTTATTGTAACACTTGGTTCTACGAAAGCTTGTTCCAAAACTTTCTGTGGAGCTTCCCTATGAGCTTCAGAACTCAATAGCAGGGAAAGAACAGAAATCCTAGACGGAGTATGTAGTAATTGATCTACAATGTTGTATTGACTCCTCTGGATTAACTTCAAGATCTCATCATTTTCTTTCGCTTGAACAACATTGGTCGGATGATTGTCTTGCCTATGTGGTACTTCCTCCGAAGGTTTCTCCACATTTTTTGTTGTTCTGTTGAAGACTCGTCCACTCCTGGTGACTCGACTAACATCAGCAATGTTGACAACAGACGGTAATGGTATTTCCTTACCATTTTCAATGAATGTAGCGTTGTACTTGTATGGTATAGCCTTGATGGACTCATACGGTACAGGACCTGGTAAGTAGATGACTAGTGGCGCAATTGCTGTCTTCCTGCTATCATACTTGACTTGCATAGGTTCAACTTGATTAATTTGAGGAGATACAGTGAAGACTTCATCATCTTCTCTATTGGCAAGAACAGTAATGGTATTGTCATCCATCAGCTTTTGAATGTCGTTGCGAACACGCAAACATCCTCGTGAATTTCTTCGACAAATTTCGCATCTACTGTAAGGATGGAAATCCGTTCCAAAGTAGGCAAGTCCATTTAAAGTTTTGTGGAACCTGACTACCGATCCTTCGAGATCTTCAACTTTGTAGATTTTGTACTCTCCTGGACATCCTTGAACCATGTTGATGTCATGTTCAGTTCTGACTCGGATATGTTGAATCCATCCTAAGTCCATTTGTTCTTGTAATGCAGCTTGAACTACGGCACATCCTTGATTATTCTTTGGACAAATATCGCATGTGAAGTAGTTGTGAGGTGGTACATGGCCGTACCCAGCTTGTTTAGCGTGCATTTTGACAAGATTTTCCCCTATCTGACGAATGTCGTAGATTTGAATGACGTTAGGGTGTTGATCTATCAGATTTACTGAAGCTTCTTTATGCTGCGGCAAAGGATTTTCCTGGACGTTTGGACTAGTATCTTTGAAGGTAAGCATTCCGCTCTTCACTAAACGTTGGACGTCAATCTTGAAAGATAAACAGTTCTCAATATTGTGACCTGGTGCCCCCTGATGATAGGGACAAGATTGGTCAGCCTTATACCATGGTGAGGAACTGTTTCTAGGATTTGGAGGACTCCTTGTCTGAATGAGTCCTTTTGCCAGTAATGTTGGAAATAATTCCGCATATGGCATTGGTACGGGGTCAAAGGTAGGATACCTTGGAGCCCGATTGTTGTAATTCGGAGGTCGAACCTGCTGCTGAGGTTGCTGCGACCTTTGTTGAATTTGTTGTTGCGAAACATGAGGTTGATAAGCTGGCGCTGAGTTAACAACCGGAGTTATTGCTGCAACTTGAGGTTGGAATTTCTTCTTGATTTTGTGCAAGACATTGCTGACATCTTGATCCTTTTTCTTCTGGAAAGAACTTCCATACTTCCTTGGACCAATAGAAGATTCTGGTTCTTTGTTCAAGCGTCCTTCTCGAACTGCTTCTTCTAAACGTACACCCATGTTTACCATCTCGGTAAAGTCACTTGGTGCACTTGCAACCATTCGCCCGTAGTAAAATGGACTCAAAGTTTTGAGATAGATTTTTGTCATTTCTTTCTCTTCAAGTGGGGGACAAATTTGAGCAGCAACTTTACGCCATCTCTAAGCGTATTCCTTGAAGCTTTCTCTATCCTTTTGAGTCATGGCCCGGAGTTGATCTCTGTCGGGAGCCATATCCAGATTGTACTTATACTGTTTGACGAAGGCCTCTCCAAGGTCTTGAAAAGTACGAATCTCTGAGCTGTCCAAGTTCATGTACCATTTGAGTGCAGCACCAGTCAGGCTGTCTTGAAAATAATGAATGAGTAATTGTTGATTATCAGTCTGAGTTGACATTCTTCGAGCGTACATTACGAGATGACTTTGTGGGCATGAATTCCCTTTGTACTTCTCGAAATCTGGTACTTTGAATTTGTGAGGAATCTTAACATTTGGAACCAGACAGAGGTCTGCAGCATTCTTTCCAAATAGATCTCGTCCTCGAAGAGTCTTGAGTTCCTTCTGCATTTGCAGAAACTGTTCTTGGAACTCGTCCAATCTGTCATACACGCCAGCATCCTCACTTGGGGCATGATGATATACTTGTCCACCCTGCGGGGGAAAAGTATGCATAATGGGCTGTGGAGAAGCCATGACAGCAGATCTTGGAATCTCAGCATTCTGTTGTGCGAAACCCATTGTCGTTGCTCTTGGAACTTCAATTTCTAGAGGTTTGTAACCCTCCGGTGGACGCATATCCATGGTGACTTTTGGAGCTTCAGAAGCTGGAGGTATGTACCCTTCTGGAAAAAAGTTATACGGCATGCCCCAAGGTCGATCAGGTGGCATGGTATACTGAGGAATAGGGGTAGAAACAATCTCGGAAACCACTTTCCTTTGCGGTTCTTCTGGCGTTGGTCGATTCTGCGCAACTACCAGGGCTTCTACCATACTATTGAGCCTTTCAACAGTACCTTTGAGAGTATTAATCTCTTCTCTTAGTTCTTAATTCTCTTGCTCAAAGTCTTCCATTCTTTTCTTGCGACTTGAACGAGTGTTGTATGGATGAGACAGCTTGAAAGTCTTGGTTCACCTCCTTCTCCTCCTCTCTTTCTGGAGAAAGGAAAGTGACTATTAGATCCGCGACAATTCTCGTGTCAGTGCGTACAGCTAAAACGATGTATGATATGCAATTAAGTTAATATTTTTCAAGGAAACACCATAATTACGTTATGAAACATCAAACTTTTATTAATTAAGCGAAAACGCCATTTTTACACACTTTGAAAAGGGAAATACAGAGAAACTGAGAGAAAGGACTCTAAAATTTTGATGATGATCCGACTTCACGTTCTAACATCTTCTTCTGTTTCTTGAGCTGAGCGTTCTCTGACGTGAGCTGATCGATGATCCAGGAAGCAGGAGGGATATGATGAGAAAGTGACGTTTGTGACACTTGTCGATCGAGCACTTCAAGTAACTCATCCTTCCTTCTTAGGATGTTCTGAATCTCAACATTTTTTGTGTTGACGATTCGATACTTGTTCTTCCAAGCATTCCTTTCTTGGCATACCTTGTTTAATGCCGCTTGTAATTTTTCAACATCGGTGGAAAAAAGGTAAATTGGTTCCCTTAGGGGAATAGGTTCTTGATGCTGATATGGCATCCTGAGCTTGAATGCTCTGACGCGTACCCATTGAAGGTAAGGATCCAGGGAGATGCAAAGATGTTTTCCTAAGAATCTTCTCCCTTTGCTGTGTACAAGACGCCAGGCTTGGACAATTTCCTTCTTCAGCATGTTGCCATGATCGTCGATGTTCTTGAAGAACAGACATTCCAATTGGATGTTACTTGGTATATTTTTCATGGGATAGCCGTATTGACGACGGGCTAAAGCTGGATTGTAACTGATTCCTCCCTTAGTTCCAATAAGGGGTACGTTGGGAAAACTTCCGCAACTGAAGATGATCTTAGTTTCGTCGTTGTCAGGACTACACCACTCAATGTCCGTATGAGTGAGAGACATGATTTTCTGTGACCAGTAAAGGCCATCCCTCATATTCCAGAAAGTGCTAGACTTTGGCAGGTGTGAAACGAACCATTCATATAACAACGATACGCAGCATGTAATTAATCCTCCTTGCTGCAGGTTTCTTGAATGCACAGAGTGATAAGCATCCGCAAGCAAGGTTGGAACCGGATTTCCAATTAAGAAGATCGTAATTGCGTTGATGTCGACGAAATCGTTAATGTTAGGAAACAAAAACAATCCGTAGATAAGCAAAGCCAAGATTTCCTCAAAAGCGCTCATATCTTGGATGCTGACGAAGTACCGAGCTTGATCAAACAGGAATTTGGAGGGCAATCCTTGAATTCCTCCTCTACTCACCATATGAGTTCTGATGTCGACTACGTTTAAAGGAGTAGTTGCAGCAATGATAATGTCGTCAGGATTCTTTTCCAAACCGGAGTACGGATCTTGCGCGTACACGGGTATTCCAATCAGACGAGAGTACTCCTCTAACGTGGGCATGAGCTGATAATCTGGAAAGGGGAAGCAGTGATACGTTGGATCGTAAAACTGTACCAAGGTGGGAAGGATCCCATCCACCATGTTGGTATTGAGCAAAGGCAGAAGTTTTCCATACTTCTCCTTGAAAGCCTGGGGGTTGACCACCAGTTTTCCGAGCTTTCCCAGTTCCTCGACCTGGGGAATCTTGAAGGTGTGTTTCCTAGCTCTCTTTCTTCCGTAATCCATGGTATAGATCCTTAAGTCCTTTCTCCGTTTCTCTCTTTCTCTGAAGTTCAAAACGTTCGTTATTTAGTTTCCTTGAAAAACGACTCGAAAAAGACTTTTTGTTTTTAGTTGTTATTAATGGATGATGCATGAATGCATGAATGCACACACAAGAGTTTTAAACAAACATGGCGTTGAAGGGTATAGTGGTTATGAAGTCAAAACGCAAACCCCGCCCCAATGGTAAACTAAGGATAAGGATTTTTGTACCTGTAGAACGGGTTCTAGGGGTCTCAGAGTTTTTGCTCAACCTTAAAGATACGTTGATTGGTATCTATAAGAGAGTTTTCTCTGAGTGTAGTATCTGCGTGACAATTACTTTCGTAATCACCGCTCTACGTCCTAAAAAAGGCTTTAAGTGGGGTTAATGTGTTTCTAGGTCCTCCTGGTACAAATCAGTCTCGGAATGCAGTGGCGTAGTTAATCACAACCAGCCAGGCAAATCCCCAGAGTATACTTGGAAACCAAGATTAGAGGGCCTTCACCGGGTATAGGATTTCTCACCACAAGGGGGAATCAAGCCCTTTCCCGATACAGAATAAACAAAATAAACAAATATAAATGCAGCAAACACATGATATGACACAGAGGTTAGGCAGGACCTCTCTTGTTTGAGGGGGAATTTGGCATCCCTAATTCCTCATTGGGGCTGGACCAGCAACAGGTCAACCATTGGTTTGGATGAAAAACCAAGGTTTTTAACACTTATATCCCCAGCAGAGTCACCATTTTTCTGTGGTGTCGTTTTCTTTACCTCCCCGTTTCACTTGGGAGGACGGCACGCTATACCCTTCACGCGAAATTTGGAAGGAGAATGCGCCCGTGGCAGGATGAATTTTATTTCAGTTCTTCCTACGATATCACACGAACTTTCTTATTTGTCCTACGAGTAGGAAAGGGAAAAAAAGATCTCAACTAAACCCTAGAAGTTTGCTAAGTGTGGGGATTTCACCTAGACTAGAAATTCTGGAGTCCGGGGGGTCGGTTGTACATAGGGAAGTGTTTAAACACCCTACATATCTGTAGTACTCTACAGGAACCTTCTCTGTGTCATTTGTGATTGTGTTTATTGCTAATGATTGGGAAAGTTTCTCCTTTGTGTTAGAAGAAGGAATTGAATTGATTTGAAAAGACAGACAGACAGGCAAACTGACTATTTTTGGTATTTTATTAGCTCGCTGAGATTCCTTGTGAACCTCATGCCTACATATCCCTAGTGGAAGTCAGAGCTTAATGTAGTTCGGGGAACTAACTAGGGAAATTACTTGTTTTTGGTGCCTTGCTTGAAGCTCAAGGTTGAAGCTTTGAATTAAATCTCTGTTTACAGTAAAGAGACATGAAATCATCTTTACAGAGAGGTATTTGTACTATTCTACCACAAACATTTTGAAAGAGTGACAGAATAACTGGATTCATTTCATTCAAGAGGGGGACCTTACTTGTGTGTGTGCAAGTATGCTAGTCAGATGCCTCTTAAATGAAAGAAAGATGCTCATCCAAATTAGGGAAAGTGTACAAGTCTGGGGATGTGCCAGAGCATGTCTTTCAGAGTCCTAAATGGGAGACTTTGATTGAAATTGAAATTGAAATGTTTGTTTGTTTGAAATGTGGTAGAGTAGTAAAAATATCTCTCTATAGAGATAAGCTATGTCTATCTACTGTATGAAAGATTTGACTTTAGCTGGCTTGAATGAGGCCCAAGCTTGAGGCTTTTTGATTGATTTATTAATATTATTTGACTCTGGGAGATGACTCAATTGGGTTTAATTACAGGGTATTTTTGTGTTCTGTACAAAGCCCAGAATTGAGGCTGACTCTATTTGGAGAGTGTTTATTTTGATGGATTTTTATTTGATGTTCTGTACAAAGCCCAGAATTGAGGCTGACTCTAGCAAGGAAAAACATTATTTTTTGCCTTGTACAAAGCCCAAGGTTGTGGCAGACTCTTTTAAATGAATTGAGTATGGATGACTCTATGGGAAAAGATCCTAGGTGTTAGAAATCTTTGACACATGAAAATATGGTTTAATCTGCCTTGTACAAAGCCCAAGGTTGTGGCTATTGAATGATGAAGAACTCATTGGGGAGACTCTATTATCTGCCTTGTACAATGCCCAAGGTTGAGGCTGACTCTTGACAGGGGAGTTTTTATTGTTTGGTGCCTTGTATGAAGCCCAAGGTTGAGGCTAACTGTTTTTTTTTTGTTTTGACTCTATTGAGGTGATTTTATTTATTAAAAGACTGTTTTTCTTTGGAAGCTAACCCTTTCCAGGGATTTTGACTCAGCTGGTGAATTTGTCTGTTAAAAGACTGGTTTTATCATGTTTTTGGAGGCTGACCCTTTCCAGGGGTTTTGACTCTTTTGGGGAAATTATCTCCTGAGAGAATGAACCTTTGGTTTTTTGAAGGACTGATGTTGGAGGCTAACCCTTTCCAGGGATTTTTTTGAAATGAAGGACTGTGTGGAGGCTAACCCTTTCCAGGGGTTTTTGTTGAAATGAAGGACTGTGTGGAGGCTAACCCTTTCCAGGGGTTTTTATTGAAATGATAGATTGATTTGGAGGCTAACCCTTTCCAGGGATTTTTGACATTTTAAACAGATTTTTATTAATTGACTTTGGAGGCTAACCCTTTCCAGGGATTTTTATAAGATGGCAGAAGGATTGTCTAGTGGAGACTTCTTGTTTAAAGCCCAAGATGAAGGCTGACACTATTTGAGGATAAGCAAATAAGGATCCTAGACTCTGCTAAGGAAGATTGATGAAGATAAGGGTGACAGAGACTGTCCATGTCTCTCATTCCAAAAATGTACTCAATGTGAAATTGAGACAAACTTAGCTTGTTTAAAGTCTGGTTTTAATTTGGAAGAAACTCACCAGGATAGGCTAAAAGGTGACTAAAGACCTGTTCCTATGTTTATAAGAAACCTGATGGGTCCTTGTATAAAAGCTCAAGAGGAAGCTGGAAATGCTTTTAAGAAGCCTGTGGGTCCTCGTACAAAGCCCAAGAGGATGCTAATCGAGGGTCATCGAGGGTCCTTGTTATAGCACAAGAGAAAGCTATGTAGTTTTGAACTTATTTTGGCTCTAAGCAAATGGGTAAGAGGTTTCACCGGGAATAATTCCTCTTTGGGTGGATGTGTCCTATTTTTTTGGATTCTAAGGTTTTTGCCAAGATGTTTCACCGGGAATAATTCATCTTGGGGGTTTGAACTACAGATCTCTAATTAGGAAAGAGCCTTCACCGGGAAGACATTCTCAATCCTAGGCCATATTCCTATAATATATATATATATAGTTTAACTGTCCTAAGGTTTATACTCAAACGTAGTTCTAAACTAATATATATACACAGTTTTTATTTGACAATAATTTAAATAAAGACTGTAAATTGAAAGCTTGTAAAGCCTAACCTGGATGGAGTGGAGGCCTTTGAAGAAGTATGTACAGAGCCTCAACAATATTTTTGTTGTTTTGTTGATAACAGTTGAATATTTATTATAAACAGTTAAGGGTTTTGAAAACAGAAGAAGTGAAGATGGACGAAGGTCACATAGGTATCTGAAGAGTTTCACCGGGAATAATGCCCTTCAAATACCAGAAGAATGTTTTGAAAATAGAAAGAAGATTTTGTAAATACAGTTTTGAAAACAAGCTAAGAAGAGAAGGTGTTTGGGACTTACACTCTATTAGAGGCCAAGTACTTTACAATACTGGTTACAAAAGCAATTTGAAAATGATTTGAAATGATATAAGGTTTTGTTGTTTGAAAACCTTAATCATCCGTTTAATCGGAGACTGATAACAGCTTTGAAAATTGACAAAAGTCATCTTAATTAAGGTAAAGAATAAAGATCTATGCCTAATTAAGACCTAAACAATTAGGGTTTTATCATAAACTTATCCACAAAATAAATAGGTTAAAATAAAATGACAATATATATTTAAAGTATTTAAGAAAACACTTAAAAACATACTATTTTAAACCTAATTAGAATACATGAAATAAATAATATTTTTATGATTTTTGATTATTCACAAAATAGATATATTAAATGACAAGTGTGTGAAAAATTAAGTGAAAATGATTTAATTTGATGAGTGAATTAATTGTGTGAAGTTTGTGAGAAAATGAAAGAAATTGTGTGTTAAAAAAATAGTTTTGGCCCTTGGAGGATTTGAACCCACGCCATCTAGGTCACACACTCAAAATAATACCACTGGGCCAAGGCGCGCTTGGTGTTAGTAACTGGCATCCATTTGATTATGTTTCAAAACAAGTTGCAAACCTTTGAAAAATAAAAGAAACAAAAAGTCTGGGGCGAGGGGGATTCGAACCCCAGACTTTGGGCATGAGGAGACTAAGAGCGCATGTGTGGCCATTAGGGCAAGTTATTCATTCGTTTAGAAAACGCCTATCATTAAAAATAAAATAAACTTTGACCAGAGATTTGAAATTTGCGCGCCACAGCCATGGTCGTCTTCTTCCTCAAGCTCTCAAATTTTGAATTTGTGAACTTGCTCATTTCTCAATCATTTGCAAAGATGTAAAGACCAAACTTGCTCTAAATTCACTCACGATTCTTAATATGTAACTAACATAGATTTATATTAACTACATCTAACTAATTTACCAGAAATCGTGAAGAACCGTAAAATTTAAAAATCAAATTAAATGGCTATACTGAAAGATAAATGAATGATGATAGAGGGTTTTCAATCCTCTGATGATGCTTAACAAGATAGAATCGAGCTATATCTTAAAGAGTGCTTAAATTAAAGAGGTGGAGTTCAGAAACTTACCTCTGAAAATGGAGGTCGTGAGGATGATAGAGAGCAACTGGGCTTGTATGAATGATCCCAAAAGCTTCCTTGGGACTCAGTGATGCTAACTGAATGCTTGTTGTAACCTCAATCCTTCTGAATTGTTCTATGGACCTCCATCGATTTGAGCTTCAAGTGAACATGGAGAGTGATGATTCTTGAGTTACAGATGAGTTGCAGCCATCTGAACAGCTTCACTACCTCCTATGGAACGTGCCTGAATGCTTGGTTTGATTGGAAACCTTCTGAATTGCACTATGGACCTCCAACTGCAACAGCTCCAAAGTGAGAGCAACAATGGTGTTCCTCCACTTACAGAAGTGATCTAGGTGCTTGGATCAACTCAAATGACCTCCCTTGAGATGTTAGAATGCTTACTTTCCAAAGATAAGCTCTGGTTTGAAGAAAACGATTCTTCTTGCCAAAGAACTTTGCAAAATAATAAGCATGAGAAGAGAAAGAGAAAGCAAGGAATATGGTTGCTTTGGTGTGTTTTTCTACTGAAGTATGCCCTCCTATTTATAGGCAAATGAATGCAGATCAATTGGCTGTGGTGAGCTTGCTTAATGAAAGAAGTTTGGTTTCTTAGCCAAGAAGAAATTTTGAAAAGATCCTAAATGCAATGATGCATTTTCAGGCTAGCTTCCCCTATCCATTGATTTTATCTGATCTTAGGGAACATTTCAGATGCAAAGTGAGCTCTAATTGGTTGGTGAGAAGATTCCTTGGGTGATTCATCAATTTGCCATAAATTCACAAATGTAATCATTACATAATCACATGTTCTTGTTTTAGGAATCTTCTTCAATTATCATGGCATGGTGAAAATGAATGCATGGCATGTTTTCAGATGTGTTATGGGTCGTGTAGCATCCATATTTGAGGTCATGTGCACAAAATTTCAAAGATCAAAAATGATGCATGACCTATAATTTCACTTCATGAGGCCAACTTTGAACAAGCATAACTCTTAGCTCAAAATGAATTTGGAGAAGGTTGAACACAATTTGGAAAGCCCTAAACATCTACTTCAAATCATTAGTTTGGAGTTTCTTCAAAATCCTTTTGGCAAATTTGTGAAAAATGAGGCCAAAGTTGGAAGAAAACTAGGTTAAAACACTTAGAAAAATTTCTAAGTGTTTATGACCTAAAACTCCAAAATTTCCAAAACTCTTAAATGATTGATCTTTTGAAAAAAATTCCTTTGTAAGATGTTGTTTTATTTTGCAAGATCTACAACTTTCATGTTGGAAGTTTTTTGAGTTGTGTAGGTGAAATTTTGAGTTCTCACCATGCCTTCAAAAACCCTAATTCCCGACTTTTTGCTCCTTGAAGATTCTTTTTGAATTTCTTTGGTCAAATGACTTTAATATCCATATATTGATGATATTGATCCTTGAAAGTCATGGTTTGACCAAAAATCTCAAAATTCAAAGGTGAACTCATACAGTTGACTTTTTCCTGATAAGGTGAGATTTTGGACTTTTGTGTAGAATCAAGCTCTTCTCCTCAAATGAGTGATGTAAATGGATTATATTGAGGTAGTAGAGGTTCTTGAATCATGTCTTGAGTTTTGAATCCATGCCCTGATTAAAAAGTCAATTATCCTGGTGAATCAGGTCAAAAACCCTAATTGTCGACCAGATGACAATGATGACTGTAGACTTTGAATTGAGGTGTGATGTCTAGTGGATCTTGTCATATGAACTATTTGAAGATGATTGATGTCTTTGAATGATCCCCTAGGGATTTTTAGGGTTTCCCAAAGGTGATCCCTGATTTTAGTCCTTGATAGGCTAAAAAACCCTAGTCTGGTGACCTGAGTAAACCTGTACTCAGATGACTGGGTGTCTAATCAATCATAGGTGAAATAATGAAGCTCTTGAGTCTTATGATTATATTAGAGACTAATCCTTCTACTGATTGATCCTTTGTCTAAGTTTTCTTGTCTTTAAACACCCTTGATTGAATGTCAGAATGCTCTGGGTACTTGCTTTGACTTGATGAAAATCCTGAAGATATGTCATCTCAGGGGGGTCAAAAATTAGGGTATGACACGAGCTGTTCTTTTTTTTTAGACAAAGTATTTCTTGACTGCATCAGCATTCACAGGATGTGGGAGTTCATCACCATCCATGGTTGTAAGAGTCATGGCGCCGCCAGAAAATGTTCTTTTTACAACATACGGGCCTTCATAATTAGGAGACCATTTGCCCCTAGAATCTGGTTGAAAAGACAAGATCTTTTTAAGCACGAGGTTGCCTTCTTGAAATTCACGAGGTCGAACCTTTTTGTTGAAAGCTTGTTTCATCCTTGCTTGGTATAACTGTCCATGGCATAGAGCAGTCAAACGTTTTTCTTCGATTAAGTTCAACTGATCGTATCTGCTTTGACACCATTCAGCCTCTGATAACTTAGTCTCCATGAGGACTCTCATTGATGGTATTTCAACTTCTACAGGGAGTACAGCTTCCATGCCGTATACTAGAGAAAAGGGAGTTGCCCCTGTTGAAGTACGCACTGAAGTACGGTACCCATGCAAAGCAAATGGCAGCATTTCATGCCAGTCTTTGTAAGTGACGACCATTTTCTGGACGATCTTCTTAATGTTCTTGTTAGCAGTTTCAACGGCGCCATTCATTTTTGGTGTGTAAGGAGAAGATTTATGATGCTCAATCTTGAATTCCTCACATAACTCTTTCATCATTTAGTTGTTCAAGTTTGAACCATTGTAAGTAATGATCTTGTTGGGAATACCATATCGGCAAATGATGTTATTCTTGATAAACCTCACAACCACATGTCTTGTAACATTGGCGCAAGATGCTGCTTCGACCCATTTGGTGAAGTAATCAATAGCTACCAAGATGAAACGATGATCATTTGAAGCTTTCGGTTCGATCATTCCAATCATGTCGATACCCCACATGGAGAAAGGCCATGGAGATGAGAGAATGTTGAGTTGAGTTGGTGGCACATGGATCCTATCTGCGTAGATCTGGCACTTGTGACATCTCTTCACATGTTTATAACAGTCAGATTCCATTGTCAACCAATAGTATCCTGCTCTTAAGATTTTCTTGGACATTGCATGCCCATTTGAATGAGTTCCAAAGGACCCTTCATGCACTTCATGCATTAACATGTCTGCTTCGTGTCTGTCCACGCATCTGAGCAAAACCATGTCGAAGTTTCTTTTGTATAGCACGTCTCCATTCAGGAAGAAACTGCCAGAAAGCCTCCTTAGAGTTTTCTTATCTTTGTTTGATGCCCGAAGAGGGTACTCTTGAGTTTGAAGGAAGCGTTTGATGTCGTGGAACCACGGTTTATCATCGATGACTGCTTCAGTTGCAAATACATAGGCGGGCCTTTCAAGGCGCGTAATTCTGACTTTAGGCATATCGTTCCAATGATTGACTTTGAACATGGAAGATAGAGTAGCCAAGGCATCTGCCATTCGATTCTGATCTCGAGGTATATGATGCAATTCCACCTTGTTGAAGAAAGTCAACAGACGTCTTGCATAATCTCTATAAGCAATCAAGCCGGGGTGGTAAGTTTCCCATTTATCTTTGATCTGGTTGATCACGAGGGCTGAATCTCCATCTATGTCGAGGATCTTGATCCTTAAGTCAATGGCTTCTTCGAGACCCATGATACAAGCTTCATATTCTGCGATGTTGTTGGTGCAATCAAATAGTAATCTGGAGGAGAACGGGATATGAGTATCCTTGGGAGTGATGATGATTGCCCTAATTCCACTGCCAAAAGCGTTAACTGCTCCATCAAAAATTAGGCCCCATCTTGATCCAGGATCAGGACCTTCTTCAGGTAACGTTTCATCACAATCTTTCATCTTCAAGTACAAGACATCTTCGGCAGGAAAGTCAAATTTGAGAGATTGATATCCGTTAATTGCTTGATGCGCCAAGTGATCGGCGAGAATGCTTCCTTTGACCGCTTTTTGAGCACGGTATTCAAGGTCATAGTCGGATAACAGCATTTGCCATCGGGCAATCCTTCCTATTAAGGCAGGCTTTTCAAAGACATACTTGATCGGATCCATTTTGGAGATTAACCAAGTAGTATTGTTGATCATGTATTGGCGGAGACGTTTTGAAGCCCAAGCCAAAGCACAACACGTTTTTTCGAGCATGGAGTAACGAGACTCACAGTCTGTGAATTTCTCACTCAAGTAATAGATGACATGCTCCTTCTTACCGGTTTCATCTTGCTGTCCAAGCATACAACCCATGGATTCTTCCAACACGGTAAGGTACATGATTAATGGTCTTCCTTCAACTGGAGGAATCAATATCGGTGGTTCTAATAGGTACTCTTTGATACTGTCGAACGCTTTCTGGCAATCTTCAGTCCATACAACCCCTTGATCTTTGCGGAGAAGCTTGAAAATTGGCCCACAAGTAGCAGTCATTTGAGAGATGAATCTGGAGATATAGTTTAATCGTCCAAGATATCCTCTTACTTGCTTTTCAGTTTTTGGTGCAGGCATCTCTTGAATAGCTCTGACTTTGTCGGGATCTACTTCAATACCTCTTTGGCTGACAATGAAACCCAAGAGTTTTCCAGATCTAACCCCAAAAGTACATTTGTTAGGATTCAAGCGAAGCTGATATTTCCTTAATCGTTGAAAGAACTTCAAAAGGTATTCCATATGTTCTTCTTCTGTGCTGGACTTGGCTATCATGTCGTCCACATAAACTTCAATTTCTTTATGCATCATGTCATGAAAGAGAGTAGTCATCGCAATTTGGTAAGTTGCGCCTGCATTCTTTAATCCAAATGGCATCACTTTGTAGCAAAAGGTACCCCATGGGGTGATGAAAGATGTCTTCTCCATGTCTTCGGGAGCCATCTTGATCTGATTATAACCGGAGAACCCGTCCATGAAGGAAAAGATGTTGAACTTAGCAGTTTTATCTACCAGCATGTCAATATGTGGTAATGGAAATTCATCTTTTGGACTGGCCTTGTTCAAGTCACGGTAGTCAACACACATTCTTTGGAACTGGCACAATGTTGGCCAACCATTGAGGATACTCAAAGGTGACGAGAAAACCTGCGTCGAGTTGCTTTTGAACTTCCACTTTGATTTTATTAGCCATATCAGGGTGAGTCCTTCGCAATTTCTGCTTAACTGGCGGACATTCTGGCTTCAATGGCAAGTAATGCTGAACAATATTGGTATCCAACCCAGGCATGTCTTGGTAGGACCGGGCAAACACGTCAACATATTCTTTGAGAAGGTCTGTCAACTTACTCTTGATATCAGCATCAAGCAGCGGTCCAATGGTCACTTCTTTTTTGTCTTCTTCAGAACCCAAGTTGATCTTTTCTAAAGGTTCTTTGTGAGGCAGAATGGCTCTTTCCTCGTGCTTAAGTAATCGAGAGATCTCGTCCGGGATCTCCTCTTCTTCCTTTTCTTCGGCTTCGAACACAGGAAACTTGAAGTTGAGAGAGGGCATAAGGTTATTGCATTCAATGGGTTTATCAATAGTAAATCTGCACATATGATTTATATTTATTTCAGAAAATTTATGAATGCAAGAGTGTATGCAGATTTTTTTTGAAAAAGTTTTTTTTTTATTTTTTTTTTTATTTTTTTTTGAAAAAGTTTTTTTTTTATTTTATTTTGGTTTTTTAGGATTACCATTTCCAGAAAAAAAGCTAAAATAAAACATATAATGTAGGGAATTCAAAATGACACTTTATTTATGATTCATTTTTGAAACAAAACCCTAAACACAAACTCATTTGTCTTGGGCAGGACAAAGAGGGAAACTTTTAAAACAAAGCCCTATACACAAAGTTATTTGGGCAAAACATTTAAAAGCAAAGCCCTATAAAACATCTCTCTGCTTTGGGCCAGGCAGGAGGTCCAAATAACAGCGAGGTGATTACTTTGAGCGGCGAACAACATTCGGAACGTCGACAGCTTTCCAGTATTGAGATTGACCGCTGGTCGAGCAGGATTTGAAGGCCTTAGTTTGTCACCCTTGTTCATTGTAGAGTTGAAACGGTCTTCTTCTACTTCTTGAAGAGCATATGATGAGTCACAATCTTCAGAATTTTCAGGATGTATTTCCCAGTCTTCAGGATGAAGAGACTCATTGTCAGAGACACTTTTTGAGTCAACTGAGGTACCATCTTCCCCTTCATCTTCAAAAATGGCATTTATGTGATAGTAACCATTATCAGGATTATAAACCTTGGCAGATGCATTGAAGTTGAAATCTTCAGTAGTTTCAGGCTGCTGAGAAAATTTAGAGGGCTGATAAACCTCTTCTGGTTGACTATTATATTCAAAGGAATCTCCCCATCCAGTTGGTTGGATATCTTCAATTGCAATCTTTGAACTTTCAGGTGCAGTATATTTCACCATATAATCATATTTTCCACTTGGTTTTCCCAAGGTGTCCCAGATTTCTGCAGGAACAAGCTCAGTTTCTTTGCCTTTGGATTTCTCTGAAGGAGGATAGAACGGTGCATATGGTTCTTCCTGAGATATGTATCCCAAGTCATTGAGATAACATTTCCACTCTTCTTCAGTATCAGGTAGACCTTTTTTGATGCATTTTTCGATAAGGACATTAACCTCTTGAGGAATTGGGTTAAGGAATCCTCCACTAATGAATGTTTCTTTGATTGGACGAAGGGTTTCATCTTTCTTGGTGCAGTTTGAGAATGTTGGTGAACATCCGAGACCTGCTCTAGTTTCATTCTTGGTTCGGGATCACAACTTGCCCCCAGCCAATGGTAGTTCCATCTTTCACTACATTTACTGCCTCTTTGTAAGAAGAGATCGATGCTTTATTTTTGGAAGATTCGTCTTCTAAAGAGAGACCTTGGAACTAAGTTCCTTCCACATCATCAGCACCAATGAAAGAGAAATTGGATAAATGACTCACCATCAAGGCTTGTTCTCCACTTATTGTTACCAATTTTCCATTTGTTACAAATTTTAACTTTTGATGGAGCGTAGAAGTTACTGCCCCTGCTTCATGGATCCATGGTCGTCTTAACAGACAACTATAAGCAGCTTGAATATCCATGACTTGGAAAGTGATTTGAAATGTATGTGGACCAATTGTCATGGGAAGGTTGACTTCGCCGATAACAAATTTTCGCGATCCGTCAAATGCTTTGACAACTACACCACTAAACTTCATAGGCATTCCTTGGTAAGACAAGCGAGCAAGAGTCGTCTTTGGCATCACATTCAAGGAAGATCCGGTGTCTACCAATACATTGGACAAAGAGTCTGACTGACAGTTCATAGAAATGTGCAAAGCAAGATTGTGATTTCTGCCCTCCTTGGGGAGTTCTTCATCACAGAAGCTTAAATTGTTGCAAGCTGTTATGTTGGCTATTATCCCATCTGTTATACCCCAAAATTTGCCCACATCTTTTTTCAAGAAAACTCCAATCTGAAAATTAAGAGTCTCATATAATCATGGATTTTTATTTCAACAAATATCCTGACATATGAAATACTTAGTTTTTAGAATTTTTCTTATACAGTAATTTGGCTTGCAGTTGAATTTATTCTTACGCAAACGCCAAATACTGTTTATTACTTCACACATGCTATTTATTTATTTACAGATAAATAGTACTGACACAATTGGTACAGAGTTAAATCTTTTTTTTTGCAGGCGCAGAATCAGGAAACTCAGACTGTACTGGTAACAGTAAATAATAGTTATTTATTATGTCTGTGTTTTTTCTAACAAGTCATGTAAATAAACTTTCATTTTTTACATAAAACAAAAACAAAAAACAACAAAAAAGAAAATTAACTTTGACTGTTGATTTTTCACTCTAACTGCTACATCAATACCTGAACAGTCAGTTGACAGCCAAACTGCTGGTAGTACAATTCTCAGTGTTTTGTACCATCAATCAAATCAATCTTTCACAATTCAAAATTCCAATATTTTTGTTCTAGAAGTCTTCTGAATATCACGCGATTAGCAGAGACTCAACACTGCGCAAAAATCAGGTACGCTTAACTGTCTCCTACATAAACAGTCCCTAATCAGGGTTTTTCTTGTTTTTACAGGAGCAACAAGTTTTTGAGAGCTCAAATGGATTTCATACACATCCATATGTCTCAAAGTACCATCATACAAATTTTCAAACTTCAATTCACTCAGACGCACCGTCAGCAGCTCAAACAGTCAACAGACGACCCGTTTGACCAAAAAAGTCAACAGACAGTCAAAAATGAAACTTTTTGCCAAAGTCCATATTTTGTCAAAGGATTCATCATTTGATCATTGGATGATCATAATTCATCAAGGAAAGATCAAAAATCAACAAAACTCTAAGATTCAAAATTAGGGTTTTTGCCTGAAAAGTCAACTCAACTTTGACTGATCATAACTCTCTCATCCTTCATCCAAAAAATTCAAACCAAAGCTCATCTTGAAGGAAATTCAATTATCTTTCAAATGCCATTGATCCCATGGTCATTGGATTCACCATTTGAAAAATATGACCAAAGACATTACAGGTCATTTTCAAAGTCAACAAAAAGACACATTTTTCAAAAGGACACACAAGGAGCTTCAAAAATCATTTTGACATGAGACCAAAGGCATTGGTTAGAGGACTCTTTGAGGTTTCCAAAAAGTGCAAGATCTCCTTCATATGACAAAAATTGAAGGATTTACACCTTGTTGAAGTTGGCTAAATTTTGGGAAAATACATGAAATCAACATTGTTCAAAATGGCATTTTTTCCAAATGGGGCCAAGTTTTCAGCATTCAAACATCATTTCCATGATGTTATGGGCCTCCCACGACCAAGACAAAGCCCACATCATTTTTCTCCATTTTTTGATTTAATTTTATCATTTAAGATTAAATTAAAAAGGAAAAAAGGAAGGATAAATCATAGCTTATTTTCTAAGCTAAAAGCTCACACATGTGGCTTAATTATGCAGCAAGAAAGCTGCAAGGAAAGGCTAAGGAAAGAGCAAGCCAAGGTTGCTTGAGTTCCAAGCTTGAAAGTCAAAAATTCAACAAAAGCAATCATTGCTTTTAGCTTCAATTTTAAGCACCTCAAGGCCTATAAATGAAGCTGCATATTTCACAAACAAAGAGAGCCAAGACACCCACGAAAATATAGCAAGCATAGCATAGAAACACACCAAACTTCTCTCAAAATTCCATAACTTTGTAATTTTCAATTTCATATTTCCAATCAATATCAATACAATACAATCATTCCAATCATCTTCTAAGATCATATAAAGTAAGAACAAACTCTTTGTGTGGTCCCATGAGAGTCGTATCACGTGCATAAGTGTTCTTCATATTCATACATGAACAATTTTCGTTTTCTTATATTTAATTAACCTCAATATAAACTAATCATTCTAATGAGTTCATGAGGTCCTATAGGGCAGGTCTGGGCTTTAACATGTGAGTTTCCACGTGAGGATAGCTCTATGCCATTAACAAGTGTTCTTGCATGCTTAAGCCTTAACCTCTTCGAATCCATAGTTACAGCTCCCAAATGGCAAAACTAACACCACCATCGTGTTCAGGAGGTGATTTTAAGTAGATCTGGGTCACTTGTTTTTATCCCTAACACTTATTTTTGCAGGTTAATGAAGCCATCAAAAATGGCGTTTCTGACGTACAAATAGGGGAGGTTAAAAACCCCCGCTATCTGTTTAAAAAAATAAAAGAGATGGAGGTTGAAGACGACCACGCGTCCAAGCGTGGTCGTCAGTCAACTTGTCTTCGTCCACGCAGGCAAAAGTGGGGCCAGTCTGACTTACTAAAGGTCTTGATAATCCCACGTGACTGGTCAACACAAGTGTACCATATTCTCTTCAATCTGAGCCACATGATCAATCTCAAAGCCAATCCAACGCATCATACAAGCAGTGCATATCATGCTCCCTCAATCCAACCACACCTGATAAGTATCCCTTTTATTTTCTATTTTATTTTCTATTTTATTTTAATTTCTTTGTTAAATTAATTAAAAATAGTTTTAAAAATCCAAAAAATACACAAAAAATATTTTTAGACTTCTAAAATAATATACTATTTTCTGAAATAAAAATATTTTATTTTTCTTCAAAATTTCAATATTTTGCATAATTAATTAGTATATATTTATATATTTGCTTTTTAATTATTCTAACCAATCAAAAAATCATCAAAAAAATTGTTCTTTATATTAAATATTGTTTATATATTATAAACTAATTTTGTACATATTTTGAATAATTTTCTTTTTAAGTTTTAATTATTTGTATAATTATTTGCATGATTATGTTTTAATTAACTTAAATCAATTTCAAATCAATTTCAAAAAACCAAAAAAAATTAGTTTTGTTTTAAAATTAATTAATTAATATTTTGTACATATTTTAAACTTAATTTCTAGGTTTAAATCTATTTTCATCTTTTTTCTTCATTTTAATTTAATTAATCTTGCATTAATTATAATTAAAATAAATCATAAAAAATCCAAAAACATGCCTTTTATTTTTCTTGCAATTTAAATTCCTAGATAAATGTATAGGATGTCAAATTCATGTAAATAGGCTAGTTTACATTTCCTGCACAATCGATGTAATAGCGTAGATTTACTTTCCGCACTTTACATTTCCGCATTTTAATTTCCCGCATACATATAAACTGCGTGTATGTCAAAGATAAAATTGAACCGTTAGATCACTAACTTCAAAGATAAATATCTGAATCCACTCACAATCACATTTGCACCTCTTCAGGTAATCCTTTTTCACAATCTTTCAAAATCAAAGTCAAAATTCTACTGTACAAAATCGAACCTTGCTTTTATATCCGGTGAAAGGATAGATTTTTAAAGGAAATAGGATAAAGACCTTACAACTCAGGGTAGACCTCCTAGTTTGCTTGCTCAAATCAAAACAAACAAAATTCTCATACACTGTTGTTTTTCAAAACAAAACTTTAAAAAGACAATACTTTGTATACGTCCAAACACGGATTATTACAAAGTTAACGTTCTTTTCAAAATATCTTTCGAAAGATAAACAAAGCATTTTGTATACATCCACACACGGGTCATTACAAAATTCAATTTACAAAAGTATTTGGGAACCACATATGAGCAATTTCAGAGCAATTGAAAAAATAATCGACAAACAATTGAGCTAAGCAAACTTAAGAGCCCATGGATAACCATGGATACAAAGGGTGCTAGCACCTTCCCTTTGTATAACCTACCCCCTTACCCAGAATTTCTTAAAGGTCTTTTTTCTGTGTCTTTTATAAACCTTTCCTTAATTGGATAAAATAAAAGGTCGGTGGCGACTCTGTGATATTTTCAGAAATGCGAAAGCATTAAGCGATAAAAAAGAGTCAGTTCACGTATCTCTACAGAACAGAGGTATGGCCCGGTATTAAAAAAAAATCGGAGGTCAACAGAACTGGCGACTCTGCTGGGGAATTACTTTCAAAAACAAAATGTTTTCAAAAGGGGTTACCTTAAGAGAATAGGTCGATGTTTTCAATTGATTGACTTGATTGCTTTATTTTTCAAAGGTTTGCTTGGGTATTTTGCTTGTGTGAAAGATTCTAACCCGAATCTCGAGATACCTTAAGTATATGACATTAGACCAAGGAAACTGTACGGCATGTACCGATACAGTTGATCTGGTAGTCATCGTTAGTGTGACACTTTGGTTTATACTGATGTCCCTTGAAAACGATCATGGAGTATATTAGGCTTCCGAAGTGTCATTAAACACTAATTTGTCTTAGAACCTTTTAGTTGAACTTGACTTGTGGCCTATTAAGTGGCTAGCTTTGAAATTGATCGAAGTTAGTTATCCTCGAGGAATATTTTGATCGGCCGCTCGAGCGCCGTATTGAGATGTTACTTCCAAGGATCATAGAACCCGAATACTATTCTAGGACAGGTTTTAACCAACTCAACTTCAGTGGGGAGGGTATCACCTATCAGCTCCATGCAAGCCTTTGAACCTAAGGCTATTTGTTTGATTTGTTTTTGTGTGCCACATGTTTGCATCATAAGCATATCATTTTTGCACCAAACACTTCAAGGATCAAAGAGTTTACCTTTGTTTTTTGCAGGTAATGGCTCCCGCCACCAAAGACTACATCCGAATCAACATCTCAACGGTACCATCTGAGCTAAAAGACTTGGTGTCAGAATTCCCCAGGAATGTTCAATTCACTGAAAGGCATGGTCACCTACTCCATTTGGTTACCTCAAAATTTGAAGAAGACATGATACGGGTCCTGTTCCAGTTCTTTGACCCTGAACATCATTGCTTTACCTTTCCTGATTACTAGTTGGTACCCACTTTGGAAGAATTCTCTGAACTAATTGGATTGCCTCTTCGAAATCAATTACCTTTCACTGGTTTAGAAAGGATTCCAAAACCTGAAGTCATTGCTGCTGCTTTACATCTGCGGAAATCAGAAATCGAGTCCGACTGGGAAACAAAGAGTGGAGTTAAGGGTTTACTTGCCATGTTCTTATTGGAAAAGGCTCGACTACTGCTAGAAAACAAAAGTTATCCAGCTTTTGAGGAAGTTATGGTACTTTTGATCTATGGGTTGGTTTTATTCCCAAATCCCGACCAGTTCATAAGTGTACACATCATCAACCTTTTCCTAATCCGTAACCCGGTACCAACATTGCTGGGAGACATTCTACATTCTCTACACACTCGTACCATGAAGAAACGAGGAACTCTCATGTGCTGTATACCACTACTGGCTAGGTGGTTTACATTTCATCTTCCCCGATCAGTGTTGAGAAATGAACAAAGAATGCAATGGTCTCGCAGGATTATGTCTTTGTCTCATTCAGATATCCGGTGGAACAACTTCTTTCAAAGAGACATTACTATCATTGATCATTGTGGAGAGTACCCTAATGTGCCACTCCATGGCATCAAAGGAGGCATCACTTACAATCCCTCTTTAGCTCTACGCCAATTCGGATATGCAAGGAGCAACGGTCCTCATGACATGATTATCCATGGCATTGTGTTTGATTACGAGAATGATTCTCATAGACACCGACGAAGGTTCATACATGCATGGGGCAGTGTCTATAGAATAGAAAGCAAAACTCTGGGGCAATGGAATTCTATTCCTATGGAACCTTACCTCAGATGGGTCCGCACTCATGCTCAGAAACTCCTTATGCCATATCCTGCTGTTCTACCTGTGACTTTTGAACCAGAGGTCGAAGGATATGAACCTCAAGTTATTCTACACCCGGACATGCCAACTGACCTAGAAGAGTTGCAAAAATCTTGGGTTCAACTCAAAGAGGAAAGAGACACCTTCAAATCATACTGTCAAGACTATGAGAGAAGGATATTGGAGCTCACCGGACAGCTTCAAGAAGAACAGCAGATCAACACATTCCTGGGGGCAAAGAGAAAGCATCCACGGGAGACCTGAAGGATCATTTATTTGATTTCTGTCTTGTAAGCCCAAATGAGGCAAAGAAAAAAGAAGCAAAAAAAAAAAGGAAAAGAAAAAAGAAATAAATTGATTAACTAACGTTTGTTTCTTCTTTAACAAATCTAAACTCTAAGATCCTTGAAACATTGCACACACATTTCACTTCATGCATTGCATATACATTTCATACATTGCATTCATATACATTTGCATTTCATACATTGCATACACATGGCATCCAGTCATACACATTTCATAACAGGTTCACATGACGGATTTCTCATCTCCTCGCTGTTTATTTCAGTCAGAAGAGATGGAATCCGAAACAAGCATCAAGAATCTCGAAGCACAGAATGCCCAAGTTCAAGTGGCAATTCTGGAACTGGCAAAGGGGCAGCAAGAATTGAAAGCCCTGATAATCAAGAAGAAAAAGAAGCCCAAAGGATCTGTAGGTGTGAGTCACCTGAGAAGAAAGATCAA